>NC_140512.1:44252638-44925138 GCF_964339955.1 Pipistrellus hanaki | reverse complement strand
AAAGAGGTACTGAGAGAGTTTAAAAAAAAAAAAAAAGAAGTAAGTTTCTAATATATAGTAACCATTCAAAACATGTTCATGACTTTAATTTCAAGTTAGGCCAACTCAGGTTTAAAGCCTTGCCTTGCTATTTACTAGCTGTGTCACCTCAGGCAAATTATATAACCGCTCAGTCCCAGTTTCCTTGTCTGAAAATTAAAGATAATGAATACCTACTTTTCAGGGTTGCCACACGATTTAAGTGAAATGACACGTATCTAGCTTTATACAGAGTATGTGGCACATTGTTTGATACGTATTAGTGGAATACTCACCCCTTTCAGAAGTGGGAAGGAGAAACATTTGGGCCAGAAGGACTTACAGATAAACAATGCTTTTACCAAGTCAAACAGACAGATATAAATTTTAGGATTTTTGAAGCTCAGACTTGGGGGACCCTGTTCTGACCTCAACTTCCAAACTACCTGGAAGATATTTAGAAAATCACTTCTTTGCCCCGTGTTTGTGAATCGGACCCTGGGAGCTGGTTCGAACCCAGTTCCCTTTCAACATCTCCAGCATCGTCACACATCCATTGGCTCCTGAGAAAATAGGCCTCTGCACTTATAAGCACATATTTCTTTCATAAAATAGCACTTCTAGGATCTATAAGATGTTTTCACTGACTCTATTTCTTTTGACTGTCACATGTTTGTGAGGTGAGGTCACTGTCCCTGCCCCAAAAGGCAAGAAAACAGGTTCACAGAGATCAAATGAACCACATAGTCAGAATGTCAGGGCCAAGACACAGACACAAATGAATCTCTGAGTTCTCTGACTCATTCTCCCAGTTACCCAACTCAAAAACTGAGGCATTAGCTGGGGCTCTTCCTGCTCTTTTAGAGTCAATTTCTAGCAAATAACTAGGTCCTTCCCTGTGTCCCTCCTGAATAGTCATGAAACTGGCCTCTTCCCATTCCCATGGCAACTTAGGCCTTCATCTCTCACCTGGACTTACTATGGCAGTTTCCTAACATGGCTCTCTTGCTCCTTCTAATCTTTTCTCCACTCTGTGCTTAGTAACACATTGATGGTCAGGTTATTCCCCTACGGAGAGCCTCTTTTTGTTTGTCCA
Organism: Pipistrellus hanaki; assembly: GCF_964339955.1. Taxonomy (NCBI): domain Eukaryota; kingdom Metazoa; phylum Chordata; class Mammalia; order Chiroptera; family Vespertilionidae; genus Pipistrellus; species Pipistrellus hanaki. Next base: position 44,924,024 of record NC_140512.1, on the reverse strand, counting down.
TTGTATGAAGCCTACCTAACTCATTTCCCTTGTTCACTTAACCCTTCCGACTGCCATGCTTGTCTCTGGCTTCCTCTCCTGCCCCCACTGTAGTACATGTTTCTGTAAACGTTCAGTGTAAGTTTCTGGAAAGCATCTTTATTACACCTCTGGGCCCTTCACATGTTCTCCCATTGGCTTGGAAGCACCTTCCCTCTCCCTGATATCATGTTAGTTTTCACTGTGATGGTGAGTGACAGAAGCATCTGTCTTGTTCACCACTCTATCCCTAAAACATACAGTAGGGACTCAAAATGTGTTGTACATTAATCTTTCTCCTACCCAACTCCTAGGCCAAATTTGAGCTGATTGTGTCAGAGGCTTCCTATCTGCGCAGCCTGAACATAGCTGTGGATCACTTCCAGCATTCATCCCAGCTCCGAGCCATCCTTTCCAACCAAGACCAGCAGTGGCTCTTCTCTCGTCTACAGGACGTGCGTGATGTCAGTGCCATGTAAGACACCTCTTCTCCCAAATGCCACTCACTCTGCCTCACTGTCTTTAGCCTATAAACCTTCAGTAGGTACCCTTTTCATTCTCGGGAGCCCTCTCACTGCTCCCTCCGGGATTCCCAATGGTCATAGGGAGAGGAGGAAACAGAAGAGGATAGGGTGGTGGATGGATATAGAACCATTGGTGGATGAACAAAATAATGAGAGATTCCTCCTGGGTTAAGTTTTGAATGCACTGTGGGTATGCAGTGCATTGGAGATAAGATTTAGGAAACATCTAAAGGCAAGAAAACCAGAATATATTCCAGAAAAGACCAAGAAATGGAATATTAGGACCAGAGTGTTAGATTGTGGGAAAACTAGGAGCAGCTTCAGAGAGAACGTGAGTGCAGAGCAAGGGGCACAGAACAAAGGACAGAAGTTATTTACTAACAGAGATGTCACAAGATCAAGGTAGAGCAGGGCTCAGCCAGCTGCTCACTTGAGACCCACAGGTCTCATGAGACTTGTTTGAATATTGCACAGGTTCCTTTCAGACCTGGAGGAGAACTTTGAGAACAACATCTTCACCTTCCATGTGTGTGATGTAGTCCTGAACCATGCCTCCCACTTCCGTCGCGTCTACCTGCCTTACGTCACCAACCAGACCTACCAGGAACGCACCTTCCAAACTCTGCTGTGAGACCTGAACCCCAATCAGTCCCTGTTTGGGGCTGGTGGTGACCTTGCACCCAAACCTCCAACCTCTGACCCAGAGTGCTATCACTTGAGCACATATTCTGTGCCCATTCTGTGATCTCAAGCCCCAGCGCCTTCCAGATCATAGGCCCTCAACCATTAGGTCTCAGCCCTATGTCATTGGATCTCACCATCCTTCCCTGACCCACAAACATTCCGCTGTGTCTCCACTCCACATGCCTTCTCTGTGCCCCCCTATTTCCCACCCTCCTTATCCATTGCTGTTTGACAGGAGCACTAACAGCAGCTTCCGTGAGGTCCTAGAGAAGCTGGAGAGTCACCCCATCTGCCAGCGCCTGTCCCTCAAGTCCTTTCTGATCCTGCCATTCCAGCGCATCACCCGTCTCAAACTGCTGCTCCAGGTATAGACCCCACCTGGGATTCTCCCCTCAACTCAAAAGGGTGATTTCAGGAGATCCCACAAGGCAGAACTGGCCCTTCTGCACTGTCTTACACCCTGTGGATAAAGTGAGCAGTCTCCCCACTGCCCACACCCTTTTTCTCAGAGTTAATTTGCTACTAAAATTTTGTTTCTGGACCTCTCCAATGGCCCACCCCCATCATCTCTTCCTGTTTTCCACCCTTCTTCCACCTGGCTGCTGTCTATTGTGCGTTCTATAGAACATTCTGAAGAGAACACAGCCTGGATCCGCAGAGGAAGCAGAGGCCACAAAGGCACACCATGCCCTGGAGGAGGTAGGCAGCCCCCAGTCTTCCCCTGCCCAGGTCCATGGTCACTGCTGATGGGGTTGCCCAAGCCCCTCATGCACTCACCAAACCTCCCTCCGCATGCTTCCTCCCACTACAATGACACTGCAGGCACTCTCCAGATTCCATCTTGCTTTCACTCAGCCCAGGAATGTTGACCCTGTCATAGAAAATACACCAGAGTCCTGAAACATCACCTAGATACCACCTTCATGCAGGTCAAGCCTGGTGGAAAAGACTGTAGCTGTCACAATTACTGATTTCCAGATTTCTTTCAGGGCCTCAAAGGTCAAACCTCTAATAGTGCCCTTCCTCTTTCCTCACCCTGCTCTCCTGGCAGCTGATCCGAGACTGCAATAACAACGTCCAGAGAATGCGCCGGACGGAGGAGCTCATCTATCTGAGCCAGAAGATTGAGTTTGAATGCAAAGTGAGTGACTCTCTGGCATGTCAGCAGGTCACCTGCTAACACAGAGCCCGCTGGCTCTACCATGCTAGTCTCTAACTGCAGTCTGCATGCCTCTGATCTGTCCTATTTCTGGGGTGCCTGAATGCCTACTTTATTCTCCATGATATCCCATTAAGTGGAAAAGGGAAGATACAGACTGTGTGTATTACCTTTGATGGAAAAGTAGGAGGGTACAAATCTGTACATGCATTTGCTTGTAAAGAAACTGGGAGGAGACATAAGAAATAAAGTAAAGAGGTTACCTGAGGGGCCTAGTGTGTACCTGGGAACTGGACAAATAAGAGAGAACTTACCAATTCAAATCTTTATAAAGATACAAGAGGAACAGTGCACAGATTCGTTCACTAATGGGGGGGTTCCTCGGCCTGGCCTGAGCCTTCTTGCAATCTGGGACCCCTCAAGGAATGTCAGACTGCTGGTTTTGGCCCGATCCTGCAGGCCAGGCTGAGGAACCTCACTGGTGCATGAATCCATGCACTGGGCCTCTAGTATGCAATAAGGTCTTTGGTTAATCTCTTCCCATCCTCCCTCCTTCCCCCTTCCCTCTGAGATTCATCAGTCTGTTCCATGTTTTCATGCCTATGCGTTGAGCATCTTCCCCCTGTTGGTCAGTGTGTGTCATAGTGAACGGTCGAATGGTCGAACAGTTGCTTAGTCTTTTATATACACTGAGTGGCAGATTATTATGATCTCTGAACACATAATAATCTGGCCACTCACTATATCAGTGAGAGAGAGAGAGAGAGAGAGAGAGAGAGAGAGAGAGTGTGTGTGTGTGTGTGTGTGTGTGTGTATGTATGAGGCCTGGTGCATGAATTTGTGCATGGGTGGGGCCCAGCCAGCCTGGCCAGGGGGAGTGGACATGGGCAGTTGGTCGGCCCGCTTACTGGTCAAACTCCTGGTCAAGGGGACAATTTGCATTTTAGCCTTTTATTATATAGGATGTAAACTGAGTGGCCAGATTATTATGCACTCAGATATCATAATAATCTGGCCACTCGGTGTATATTCTAGAAGCTCCATGCACAAAATTTATGCAAGAGTAGGCCTTCCTTCCCCTGGCTGCTGGCACAGGCTTTCCTCTGACACCTAAGACTTGGGCATCCCTCCTGCTGCCAGTAGGCACCCAGGACCCGGGCTTCTCTTGCAACCCTGGCTTCGTCCAAAAGGACATCTGGTCTAATCAGCATGATACACTTTTATTATTATAGATATGAATATTTTTGGTGCTTCAACCAACCAATATTTTATCATCTTAAACTAGTGTAGCCCAAGCAATAAAAAATTGAATCTAAATCTATGGCCAGCCCAAACCGGTTTGGCTCAGTGGATGGAGCGTCCGCCTGCGGACTGAGGGATCCCAGGTTCGATTCCGATGAAGGGCATGTGCCTATGTTGTGGGCACATCCCCAGTAGGGGGTGTGCAAGAGGCGGATGATCGATGATTCTCTCTCATCGATGTTTCTGACTCTACCCCTCTCTCTTCTTCTCGGTAAAAAATCAATAAAATATTAAAAAATAATAATAATAGCCAAAACCGGTTTGGCTCAGTGGATAGAGCTTTGGCCTGCGGACTGAAAGGTCCCAGGTTTGATTCCGGTCAAGGGCATGTACCTTGGTTGCGGACACATCCCTAGTAGGGAGTGTGCAAGAGGCAACTGATCGATGATTCTCTCTCATCGATGTTTCTAACTCTCTATCCCTCTCTCTTCCTCTCTATAAAAACTCAATAAAATATATTTTAAAAATAATAATAATAATAATACATCCATGGCCAAGTCTCCCATCCAAATGCAAATTTACAATAGACATTCCACATTTAAATTCCAACTCAGAGCAGGTGCCATTCTTATCTCCCTGAGAGAAGGAATACCTCTTATCCACATATCTATCTTAGTTTCTACCCTTATCTTTGCCCAAATTCCAGCTCCAAGCAGATTCTACCTTGTTCTCCTTAATCCCATTCTCATTTCTGATCCCAGGTACTCTTCTTATGTCTCTAGTTAAAATAAAAGAAAGAACAGATATCAGCACTACCCAGATCTTTTAACTTCTAAGACACACGCATAGTGTTCCCTGCCTTCTTCCACTGCATGCCTGAATTAGGCGTTTCCATGCCTTCTTCAGTTCAGGTTTCTAGGGCCAACCTTTCTTACATGGTCACTATTTGGTGTTGGACCACAGGTACCTTCCATTGCCTGAGTTATGGACGTGGGAACTGTACCATAGTAACGATGTTTGGTGGGTTAACAGGGAAGCAGAGTCTAAGGGGTGGGTATGAGCAAGAGGGAAAATGTGGAAGAGATGATTGTCAGTGGACCTCATGAGAAAGGGGCATGGTGAGGTAGGGAGGGCTAAAAGGGAGCCTGGTGCTTGATCTGTGACACTGCCTTCTCTGCCCTCCTCTGCCCTACAGATATTCCCGCTCATTTCACAGTCACGCTGGCTGGTGAAGAGTGGCGAGCTGGCTGCCCTGGAGTCCAGTATCTCCCCAGGACTGCGAAGGAAACTGAACACGCGTCCAGTCCACCTGCATCTCTTCAATGACTGTCTGTTGCTGTCTCGGCCCCGAGAGTCAGTGATTGGAATGGGAGGCCAGAGCACAAGAGGAAAATGGGAGAGGCAAGAGGGGAGGACAGAAACGAACAGAGAAGGGTCGTGTTCCTAGAGGACCCCTTCTCAATGGCCTAACCCATGGAGTCCAGGTCATGGTATAGAGAAGAAAGATTAGGATCCAAAGCAAAAAAGGGAATCCCACCCCAAATATGCCACAAGATCACATGGCAAGACCTGTACCATATTATAGACACAGAGCAAAATGCAGCAAATTAGCCATCACTTTCCCAATCTGTCAGTTTGTGGCTTCTTTGGGCGAGGCTGAGCCTACTAGTTCAAAGATATTTAGCCAATTCCAGATCCTCAGGGTCTGAGAAAATTTATATTGGTTCTGTCTCTGCAACTCTTTAAAGTGGTTAAGTATTTGTGAGATTAGAAACGTGGTTTACCAAGCTAGTGGCACATACCTGGGGACTCTGAAGCTACCATCTTGAGAGTAAGCACCAACGTATGGTTTTTATGAAAGTTTGCAGGCTACCATATGCTAAGGACGAGGACTTGGGATCCTAAGATCTGAGGGTGGATAAAGTATGACAACTGTAGAATCTGGTTGAAAAGCCTTGTATTTTGCAGGGGTGGCCGATTCCTGGTGTTTGACCATGCTCCCTTCTCCTCTATTCGGGGGGAAAAGTGTGAAATGAAGCTACATGGAACTCACAAGAACCTCTTCCGGCTCTTCCTGCTGCACAATACGCAGGGCACCCAGGCCGAGTTCCTCTTCAGCACGGAGACTCAGTGAGATGGGGCTGTGCAGAGGAGCTGGGGGGAGGGAGACTGGAAGCCCAGGAAAGAAGTGGGACCAAGGCAGGAAGTGTGTCCAGAAAATAGCCATGGCACTAAATAGTCCATGCTGGACTGGGGAGCATCCACAGAGAACCCCAAATTTCTGGAGCTAATAGGCACCCTCAGGAGATCGGAGTGGGTGAGGGTATAACTTTGCCACCAAGGCTTAGTATCTATTGTATTCCCTTTAATCTGGCATGACAAAGTCTGTGAGATACCAAAAAGAGATGGGCCAGTATGGCGTCACTAAAAGAGTTGGATTACTGACATCCACCAGGGAATGCCCATGTGTGCAAGCCGTAAATTCCTCAGTGCCCAAGGCTGGTGCATATGTGAGGTGCCCTTGGCTTTCCTTGCTCCCACTTTCCAACGCATCCTATGTTGAACAGAAATCCATAGTGTTAAGAACTTCCATTTGCTCATCTTTTAAATAATAATAAAAATACATATATACATGCATAACATTTTGGAGAATATTAAAAATAATACCTATAAAATCTGGTACACTGTGCCAATAATAACGAACAGCTACAAAACTGTACCTATTATTGATGTTATAAAAGATATATGAAATCTTTCCTTTAAAAAGTTTGACATGTTACCTAATAGTCGGATCTTCATGTTTCAGACAATTTTCAGCTTTGTCCCTCGGAGGACATTTCAGGGTGGGATGAACAGAGAGCCTGGTGCAGGAGTCTGTGTGCACAGTGTCACCTGCACTGAGTAGTCAGACACGGTCCCGTGTCCTTTACTTGGCAGCTTGGGCAGCATCTTTCTGGAACAGTAACAGTGACACATCTAAATTACTCAGGCATGTTTGAAAGCCAAGGCTAAGATAATACAAAAACCTTTAGTCAATCACAAAATTAGGCTAGGATGAAATTACATAAGAAAAATTAAGAGATACATCTCCCTGCTCTAATTATGACCACAAGATGATTTTCATCTCTGAGACATTTAATAGAAGGGAGGTGGGCAGAGGAGTGTTAAGAATCATGCAAAGTGACCAAGGGGATCTACACGGAGATGAGCATTTTGCTTAGTACAGTTTCCACAATGGAAAATCCACCTGTTTATAGCTGACATTTGACTTTATGTCCCCGCTTTATGAGATGCCACTGACAGGATAAACTTGGAAAGAGAAGGGATACATAAAGGGTGGCAAGACATTAACATGCAGTTCAAGATCCTGTCATATTTTCTGCTAAGCAGTATCCCATTGACTTGCCCTAAATACCACTGAATTAGAAGGTCTTTCCACAGTCATGTCCGTTCCCCATCTCCCTCCTTGTCCCACACCCCAGAGCTGCAGCTGGAGCAATGACCCTCCTTTGTTTTCTCAGAAGTGAAAAGCTTCGATGGATCTCTGCCTTGGCCATGCCAAGAGAGGAGTTGGACCTTCAGGAGTGTTATGGTGAGTGAGGGAGAGAAAAAAGGCAGGGTCAGAAGCCTTCTCTAGAGGCAGGAGTTTAGAGGGCTGGGTGATAACTTGGAGAGGCTTCCATTTATTGCTTTTGTCCAGAATTTCATGGTAGAAGCTGTCCACTGGAGGTTAAACCTGCTTAAAACTGCCCACCGCCATGGCAATGCCACAAACCCCATGCAATCCCTACTTGGGGCAATAGTTTGCTCCTTTAAAATATTTGGCCCCTTAAGTCTATCCTGCCTTTTTTCAGGGGGAGGGGAATTGGATGTTATCTGCTTGAAGGTCTCAGGGAAAAGGAGGAAGCAGGGCTGGAGTGGGAGTTTTGGGAAAATATCCAAACAGTAGTTTTGTCTGAAGCACACCCCGCTCCTGTAGAGGATGACCTCTGCTCTTACCTCCTGAGACCACTGGTGTTACCCCAGGCTTCCAGTTACTCACTGGTAGCCACAAACACACACAAATTCTGAATGTGTCTGCATTCATGCTCAGACTGAAGTTATGGGTCTTCTATAAGCTGCATGGTAGTCCTCCAGCAAGGATTCCCTAATCTGTATCCAAAAGGAGCTGAACTTCTAGGAAGACAGGACCTTTGGTGATTCAAACAAAAGAACAAACAAATACAAGTTAATCTGGAAAAGGAAGTAGGAGAGCCCGGTTGTAAACTGAGTTCAGTTTACTTGTTCACTGTGTGTCATCTGCTGGGCTTCAGTTCTACGGGGCTGGTAAGGGAGGCAAGATAATTCCTCCTCCTTCACTGTGACCCTGTGAATGGCAAAGAGGATGACTTTAGAACAGTGGTTCTCAACCTTTCCAATGCCATGACCCTTTAATACGGTTCCTCATTAGCAACAAAAATGATTTTATGGTTGGGGGTCATCATAACATGAGGAACTGTATTAAAGGGTCACGGCATTAGAAGAAGTACAGATAATTAGGTCATGTTCTGTTGTTTTCTGAGGCACTAATACAGTCAGAAAAATAGAATGAGCAATAAACCTATAGATGATGGAATGCTTGTGGGTCAGGAATACTCTGAGGCTTGTTAACCTTGAGCTTTAAAACTATAGGAATTTCCCCTGATTCACAAAAGTATAAAAATATAGGAAACCCAGAATTTTCTCAAGAATCTTCCTGACCAACCTAGTCATGTACCTGGGAGGAAGCTGAAGCTGAAGGGGATTCAGTGCCTTCTTAGATCTGAAACCCCACTGGTTAGGTCTTTTCTAGGCCCATGTTAGTAGCATGAAGAAAACAAAGAATGAGTCCCAGACTCAGGTTTTACAATCTAGTTGCAGACCCAGAACACATACATAAAATAATTAGGTAGAGGAAAAATGGTCTGGCCTACATGAGCAGTTTTGAAGTTGAGTAATGATTTTCTATGATTGTTGGTATGAGGTAGTGCATGTGCAACTCTGGGGTCTACTGGTGGCAATGTGAGGGGGATTCTCTCACTCTAATAAACTTGGCACTACTACAAGTTTTCTCCTCAGACTCTGGAGGACTAAAGAGTCAGGAAAGCTTTCAGAGTGAAGATGCATCTGGAGTATTTGTAATAATGAGTCACTAAAGGTGTTCCCAATGTATTTCTCAATTCATTTTCCCCACAGAAATAGAATTTTTGATTCATTTGAATTCTGGTATTTGTATTTCCTTGTCAACCGTTTCGCTTCCTGGTAGGAGATGAAGAGTTTTCCAATGGTCTCTTTTGTCTGTAACTTTCAAAAATGCGGACTTTCTCGATCCCAAGTCCTCCCAGCCTTCCCCTGAAATTCCTTTTCCCTGTTCTAGTCAGTTGCCTTTCCTAACTTCCCTTCACTCTCTTCTCTTCCAGATTCCCCACAAGTGCAGTGCCTTCGAGCCTACAAACCTCGAGAGAATGATGAGTTGGCTTTGGAGAAGGCAGATGTGGTGATGGTGACTCAACAAAGCAGTGATGGTAAGAGGCAGAGTCCATGAGCAGTAGGCTAGCATTGGAGTGGGATGGAAATATTCTCTTCCTAGGGCTTCTGTAACAAAGTACCACAAAGTGGGTGGTGTAAAACAATGGAAATGTATTCTCTTGTGGTTTTAGAGGCCAGAAGTCCAAAATCAAAGTATTGGCAGAGCCATACTCCTTCTATACAGCTTCTAGGGAGGGTCCTTTTTTGCCTGTCCCAGCTTATGTAGTCTAGGTATTCCTTGGCTTGTGGCAGTATATCCAATCTCTACCTTTGTCTTCCTTCTGTGTGTGTATGCATGTGTGCCAAATGTCTCTCTTTAAGTATACCAGTTACATTGGATTAGTGGCCTACATTACTCAAGTATTACATCATCTTAACTTTACTAATTACATCTGCATCAACCCTATTCCAAATAAAGTCTCATTCTGAAGTACTTGGGGTTAGGACTTCAACATATACTTTGGGGGAACACAATTCAACCCAAGAGAGTAGAGAAAGAACACTAAGGATTAGACCAGACCTAGAGTGGCCAGCATGAGTGCATTGGGTGTCCCATGCTCTGGGGGCTTGCCCATCCATTTAGCCTTACGGTTCAGGAATGTGTTTGGAAAGGTGTTCAGGGGAAATGATGTGCTTTCCAGATAATTTTTTTCCTACCCATTTTGTGCCCGTAGGCTGGCTGGAGGGCATGAGACTCTCAGATGGAGAGCGAGGCTGGTTTCCTGTGCAGCAGGTGGAGTTCATTTCCAATCCAGAGGTTCGTGCACGGAACCTGAAGGAAGCCCAGCGAGTCAAGACGGCCAAACTACAGCTGGTAGAACAACAGACCTAGCTGTTCTCTGGAAAGACTCCCCTGAGCTTAAGGACAAGTTGTTCTTGGAGAGGGCTGGCCCTACAACCCTGCAACAGGCCTTCTGTGGACCAAGAACTAGACCTTCTGAGAGCCCAAGAACAAAATCCAACTTCCAGTCGCTAGATACTACCCCGCTCTCCCACCGCCTCCATTTTTGCGCTTTGTGCTTGGTTGGGGATTTTGAGGGACTTTGCACCAGACTCTGGAAACATGTTCTTATAGGAAAAGGATCCAGTGGGGCCTACACGAAGGAACTATACTTCTACCATTTAGTACTTAAGCATTCTCTTCCAGAGTGCCGATTCAGAGCTGGCCAGAGTATCCATTGTGGCTATGGTAAACAGAATCTGACTAAAGGGAGAAGTTTAAGAGGGATTACCATGTCAGCTGGGAGGGTCAACCTGGTGACTACTAAAGTATGTTCCAATCCTAATGATTTTCCATGATTGTTGGTATGAGGTAGTGCATGCGCAACTCGGGTCTACTGGTGGCAATGTGAGGGGGATTCTCTCACTCTAATAAACTTGGCACTACTCGAGTGTGTTCTCCTCAGACTCTGGAGCACTGAGTGAGGTTCCCAACATGGAGCCCCATGAGGCTTCCAGGCTATTTGATTTAGGTGTCATGAAAGACCAAGATGGTGCCTAGGCCATGGTATCTGTCAACTCTTGCCTTATGATTCATACTTTCCTTTTTTCCTGAACTTTAAGGTATAGGCTAGTTGGGTGAATTTGGAAGTCCTATTCAGGCAATTAATGAATTTATATTTTGATTTGAATTATCATGTAGGTATCTTCCCAGTTATTTTATCCTGTTTGTGAAAAGCAGTACAGTGTAATGGAAAGTGTCATAGGACCCAAGGCAAGAGACCCTTGCTCCATGTATCACACTGCCATGGTCCAGCCTATCCATGTCTCAGTCTCCTTAAATGTAAAATACAAGTTTGGACCAAGTAACTCTAAAATTCCATCCAACTCTACAATCTGTGATTGTCTAGCTCAGATCAGATCGCCTTTCTCAGCTGAAGAGCATCATTCTTTACATTTTTTTTTCTCAAATAGAGCCCTCACACAGCCACAGAATAGCCATATTTAAAAATAATATATATATATATATATTTCAGAGAGGAGGGGAGAGAGACCGAGAGATGGAAACATCGGTGATGTGAGAGAATCGTTGATTGGCTGCCTTCTGCGCACCCTCCAGGGCAGGGGTCTTCAAACTACGGCCCGCAGGCCACATGCGGCCCGCAGAGGAGTCTGATCCTGCCCGTCAGGTTTTTTGGGCAGTGAGTGCAGCCGAGGTGTTACAGTAGGAATTAGTAGTTCATATAGTCCGGCCCTCCAGCTCTCTGAGGGACCGTGATCTGGCCCCCACTTTAAAAAGTTTGAGGACCCCTGCTCCAGGGGGATCAAGCCATAACCTGGGCATGTGCTCTGACTGGGAACCAAAACATGACCTCCTGGTTTATAGGTCAATACTCAATCATCAAGCCATGCTGGCCAGACAGCACAGCCATTTTTAAAGCTGTGTCATTATACTCCTTTCCTTGACAGTGTACTCTTCTGCCTTATCTTTGGGAGGGCTCAAAAGTAAAACTGCATTGCAGCTTTGTATAAAGGTAAGAATACTACTACAGACTCTGTCCTATATCCAGGTAATGACGATATGACATGATGCTATCACTTTTGATAACACATTTTGTTTTGAGTCCATCTAAAAATGTAAGTTAGCTTGCTTAATTGTTAGAAAAGTAATCCCTGTCCTAATTAAGTTTGGGCTAATAGTAATTTATCTTAACAGGTTGACACTACCAAACAATCTAAAATGGGAGGGCTTTAGAAAAGTTCTATTGAAATTTCTCACTATTGTCATAAAGCCAGCTTTTTATTAATATATGACATACTAACATGTATATATTATAAGTAAATTAACAACTGGTTTTTTTTAACAGCAAATACCATAATTATAACCCAAGTTATTTGTTCAAACCAGTATTTGAATACTGGCCATATGACTCAAACAGAACCATATCCAACCTTATATTTTCCAGGAAAATTTTCCCAGAGAGGTAAAATATTAACTTCTGAATGATGTACAGGCAAATAACTTTTTTTTTAGTTGAATGACTACTTCACTTGAAGTTGCTAAGAAGCTGAATTCTGAAAGACTAAAATCATCTTTAGGGTATTTAACATGAATTTGTTTAATTTGATATTATCAACTCATCTGTGAAGCTGAAAGACAATAGGATTCTACCTATCTTTAGGTCCTTGATATTAAAGACAAAACATACACACACACACACCAAAACTTATATATGAGTCATCTCTCTTCAGTTGAATTACTAAACTTTCTATACTTCAGGTTTCACAAGATCAGGTCCAGGTTCACTCATTATCCATTTCTTCTGCAAATTTCCAGAATTGACTCAACTTATTTTTTAATTCTAATTGGCATCATTTATTGATTTCAGAGAGGAATTTCTTATGAGATTGTGAAAACAACAATTAACCAACATTTTTTTTTTGGACAGAACTGGGAAGGCTCACAAATTAAGATGTATTTATTTTCCTTAATTTCATTTTCTTTCTCTTAAACAACTATATCCTTGATACAAAAATTTTTTTTTGATTTTGGTTGTATGATGACCAATTACTTTTTAATTGGCCTTTGGGATAGAAGTTGTTTAAAAGTCTTTGAAAATCTAAAGTAATTCCATTCACTGGTCCCCTTTCACACACATATTTATCCCCCTCACATAAACCTGATTTCCTTCTGTTGCTCTACCCAGAAATAGTGTGTGCTTTTAAGTGTTTAGTGGTTTTGCCCTTATCATAACCTCTTCTCAGAAATGAGACCAAATTAGGAATCCAGGATTTGGTAGAGTGGCCCTTTATAGACACTGCTCCTCACCCACCCACCTAAGACAGGTCCTGGAGCCTAGTGTGTGCGTGTGGCTTTTAGTCCTGCACATAAATGTCTTGGTGAGGGTTTGGCTCCATAACTAATGCAATTCAGTGACTGGTGAGCCAGAGTTGCTGTAAATATGACTCAAGAGCTGCCTGTTGTTTAATGGTAATCGTCTGACTCTGTAATCAGGTGTGCAGAGGGGCAAAGGTTACAAGTAAATGAGCTAAAGAGAAATGGTTGCCAAACTCGGTTCTGATTCAAATGCACTGAACATTCTCTATACTTAGTTTTCGACCCACTTCTTCCCACCCACTTTAAATTACAGTTATGGAGTAGAACTTTCTCTAGCCTCCTCCTCCGAAGAGATTCAGGCAAAGCATCCATTCAACCTGCAGAGTTCCCAGGAACAGCAGAGAGCGAGGCCGCGGTCACCGGGAAGAAAGACGCAGGGTGTGCGGGTGAGTGGGTGTGTTGTTTACTCTCTCTGGGTGGCTGGTGAACGGGGCATGTGTGGAGGAAAGGAGCTGGATTGGTGTGACCTGTAAACGTTTTCTGAGCTGGTGAGGGAGTGACTACTGATCCCTGCTGCTTAGTGAGTGAGTCATGGGCCTGAGGGCAGAGCCTGCTACAGGGCGGGGCCCAGTCTGGCCAACAAAGTCCTCCAGGAGCACCAATGAACAGATAAACATTTTCCTGGCAGTTATCTGAGCATTTCAGAGAAGCAATTACCTCTGAACAATGCAGGTGGAAATTCAGGGGAGTGGGAATCAGGTCAGATTATGGCACTGCATGAGATGGACCACAAACCTAGAGGTTCCTGGACTCCAGGGAGTTCGTACTCTTTGGGAAAGGGTGGCTGAGGGTGAGGGACCGTGGGTACCGTGGTAGAGTCCACAAGTCCAGCAAGAGAGACTTCCACCCGAGAAGCTGTCTCAGGGAGAAAAGGGAAATGAAGAAGGCAAAGAAAGGTTTGAACCTTCAATGGGATTCATGCAGCCAGTTCTAGTGTTTTCTTATTGAGATCAGCTTGTGGGGATGAGAAATTCATCCCCTGTTGGAGGCAACAGTGGAATCTGGAGAAGGGAGATGCTTTGCCTAAAGTCACACAGCCAGTTAGTTATAAACTACAGGATACAGCAGCCTGGTGTTCACACCTAGGGCTTAAGGGGATAATCTGCTGAGTTTGTAGAAAGTGACTTGCTATAAATTGTAAAGATTGAGTCAACACCATGTGGATAGGCAGATTGTTTTTTGAGAGCATGGGAGGAGCAGGTGGCAAGACTTGTGGAATTGTTAATTAGCAAGTTTTGGTGATAGAATTGAGCTGGGTCAGGCAACTGACTGGAATTAAAGATAAGGTGTGGTTTGGCCTCAACTAACTTGGAAGTGTATGCATATGTGTGTGCATACATGCATGAATGTGTGTACACATGTGTGTGTGTGAAGAGGTGGCTATTTAGCTTTTAGGGTGGTGAGGTCTAGAGCATCTCTACTAGAAGATGGAATTTATGCAGAGACTGGGCTTCTTCCTTGAAATACAGCAATATAGGCATTAAATAAAAGTGGAGAAAAGGGAAAAGAGGAATTTTCCATTTGAAAATCAAGGAATATGGGTGTGTATTATATTTTTTTAAAAACTTTGGCAGTAGTCCTTTAAATTGGTTTGGGGACAATTTTTAGTGCACTGGGTATGAAAATGTACTTGATTTCACCAATTTAAATAATTATTATAGGAAGCAACAGAAAAGCCTAACCAAAATGAATAGGTAAGAAGGTTTAATGAAGTGGGAAAAATGGAATGCTTAGAAAGAGTAAAGGTTTATTGTTGTTGATAGCTCACAAGGGACCCCATATTCCCAGCAGGCTCCTGGGATATGATGGGTTGAGGGTGCCAGTCTAGGGAGGACACATGGCATAGAATTTGGTGGAAGGGACCACATGAGCAGCAACAGGGTGAAGGTGAAATGGAAAGGACCCAAGAATCTTCAGGGGTGGAAACTCCATTCTCAGGTAATGAAAACCTATGGCAGGGGCAATGTACCTGGGCAAGTAGGCCAGAGTGATGAGACCAAGAAGCAGATAAACTGGGAAAGCTACAAACGCAGACTCAGACGCCATAATGCTGAGGCAGAAACCAACACTTCTAGACTTCCATTACTTGTAAGTCATACTCCCAGATGCCTGGGCTCTGAAACAAGGAGTCAATTTAACATTTTCTCCTCTCCACCCACACAAGCAAGTTCTGATTTCTTTGTAGCTCACAGAGATGCTTTCCTCTGTTTCCTTTCCGCTATTTTCATCTCAACAGCTCACTCCTGGCACTGGAGACTTCCCCAAGGGCATGCCTTCTCCCGTCCTTTCACCTGCAGTCTTTCTGTAGGAGTGCTCTCACGATCTCAGCTTTGACTGCCTCCTTTTAATCCCTATCATCTACCTACAGTGTTTCCCAAACGTCTCTCATGATGAGAATCACCTGGTGGAGTTGTTAAACTACAGATTCCTGAATCCCAACTAAGAAGTGCTAAACTAGAATTTTTGGGAACATTGTATACAATTTTACCTATATGTTCCCCAAAATTCTAGTTTAGCACTTCTTAGTTGGGATTCAGGAATCTGTAGTTCAGTGTTTCCCAACCTTCTCTCATGATGAGAATCACCTGGTGGAGTTGTTAAAACACAGATTCCTGAATCCCAACTAAGAAGTGCTAAACTAGAATTTTTGGGAACATATAGGTAAAATTGTATACTTAACTAGTGCTCTAACACAGATGTTATATACAGAGCACTAAGTTAGGTATGCAATTTTACCTATATGTTCTCAAAAATTCTAGTTTAGCACTTCTTAGTTGGGATTCAGGAATCTGTGGTTTAACAACTCCACCAGGTGATTCTCATCATGAGAGACGTTTGGGAAACACTGATCTACCAGGTAAGACTGGTCACAGCTGTACCCCATCTAGCCATCCAGCCCCCTCCATCTGCCTCTTTCTTATGTTGCCCCCACGGCCACTTCACTTCCCTCTTTGCCTGTTCTTTCCATACATTCCAATCCCAGCTCTGCAGCATGGACCTTCCTGGTCCTTTACCACTGCTCTCTTCGCCCTCTCCTGCCTCACACAATATTCCTGTATCTTTTAAATCAAACTAAACAGTACTGTGTTGTTATTTATTTTTTAAATACATTTTTATTGATTTCAGAGAGGAAGGGAGAGGGAGATAGAAACATCAATGATGAGAGGGGATCATCGATGGGTTGCCTCCTGCATACCCCCTAATGGGGATCACCATCCCCCCCACCCCCCCAACCCTGGCATGTGCCCTGACTGGGAATTAAATTGTGACTTCCTGGATAATAGGTCAACATTCAACCACTGAGCCGCGCCGGCTAAGTGTGTTATTTAAACACAGACCTAGGGTCTATGGAGGATCCTAAATCTAATCTAGATTGCACTGATTGTTTTACTACACTCAGCCCCACCTCTGACCTTCTTTGTCATCTCCCTCTAAAACTATCAAAGTATACTGCTGCTTGAAGTTGGCACCTCCTGACCAATTCTAGTTTCTTTTGCAACTTTGGGCAAATACTTAAACCTCTCTGAGTCACATGAATACTACTTTATAAGGAAAATAAGTAAAATGCCATATAGATTTGTCATGAAATGAAATGACCTATTAGAGAGCTACATAGACAATAAATTCTAAATAAATTATTGCCATCATTAATATTTTGTCTGAGGATCAATTTCTGGGAAAAGTATTTCAGTTCCTCATGGTCTTGCAAACATGCAAAAACACAGAATTGGCTGTCACAAGTACCCATTTACCTGTTAAGGCTTGTCCAGTTTCTTAAGTGATATGTTCAGGAAGCGAGACTCCTCTGTCTGCATTTGGTGATGTGGAAAATAAATTCAAAAGACTTTTATCTTGACTTGGTTAAGGCATTTTTAGGAAATCATTTAAACCTCCATGTCGTCCTCTGTAAATTAGGATAATTATATCTAATTTGCACAATTACTTGTCCAGCTTCCTCTCCAGATCTTAACCCTAGTGGGCTTTGATCCCTCCCCATATGAGAGCCCTTCCAGCTCTTTGTCTGCACCCCAGTCTTTCTTCATCAGTCTCAGCACCCCTTTTTCTTCTGCCCCATTCTCCTCTTGGTGTTTCCATGAGTTTCTTCCAAGACAATTCTTCTTCATGCAAGGTGCTCTGCCTGAGCCATCTGGTGGGGTCTCTTGACCTCAATTAGCATTTTCTATGCTGAAGAGGCCCCACAGATCTATTTCCATATTATTCTCGCTAGATGTATCCACACAGATAACTACAGGAACTTCTGCTCAACATACAGAGTGGTCTACCTTCCCAAAATTGGCTCCATCCCCATTATTTCCTTTATCAATTAATAGTATTTCTTAGTTACGAAAGTGTCCATCTTCTTTCTTTTCTATTCAGTTCTTTCCAACTAACTTTCATCTTATTAACTGAGCCTGACTCTTTAAGTATTTCTCCAATCTTCCCTATTTTCTCTTTACCACTTCTCACTTAGCCTCAACAGTAGCTCTGTCTTGTTTCTCAGCTTCCTCTAAGCCTCCAGTCATATTTTCCATCTGTCTTTCTAAAACAAATTTGAACAAGATATGCCCACACCTTAAACCTGCCAGTGCTTCTCAGATCTTCTACCACAGCCTTCCCACTGGCCTTATCTATACAAATCCAGCAACTCTGAACCCCTCCTTAATCATCCTTCCAGTTTCGGGGGCCTCACACTCACTATGCCTTCTGCCTGAAGTACCCTTTCTTTCCTGCTCTGCTTATCCCAATCCTGTTCTTTCTGCAGGTGTGATGCCTCAGACTCCATTATTCTCAGTCCCAGCAGACATGGCTGTCCACCTTTGGTCCTTGGTCACACTTGGTTCTCCAGGCTGACCCTGCACAGCTCTGCCCTCCTGCGGTCTAACTGGGCACTTGTGTGGCCATACTCCTGCACAAGACTGTTGGTTTCCTCAATGCCAGAAAGACCTTTCATTTATCTGTTCACCCAGAACTGTAGGTCCTGTAGGTCCCACCGAATGCTGAAACATGTAGAGGCCTTTATTTCTGAAGACTTGGCATTGGAACTCAAATGAGAGTGTATTTTTGAAAGAACAGTGTGAACCAAACCGCAAATATAAAAACCATAAATCTCTCTCTGAACCAAAATAACACCACTTCAGGGTGAATGAAAATGATGTACTTCCCGGAAATCAGACTTATTCTTAATTCATAAAGACTGTTTAGGACTTGGAGTGGAATCAATAGAAGCCAGATTGTATTTTGCTTCCTGTTTTTCTGTGCTCCGTTTATGCAAATGATGTTAAAATACGTGTTTAAAAATAACTTCTAATGGGCTGTCTCAGCAATAAGCAGCTAACAGGCACAGAAAATATCCTAGGAATCCAATAGATTCTAGAGCATTTTTTAGACACATGGGGAGCCTGGAGGGTTATAATGGCAGGAAGGTGGGGAGGCTTCTATGAACTGGTTCACACCATGATCCCAGGGCTGCTCAGGAGCCTGAACTGCAAAAAGCTGAGCCCAGAATCAGAGGCCAGCTCCTGGACAACCTCTGTTTGGATCCAGACGTTAGCATGGATGTAGAGTCCTGAGCAAAGTGCTACAACCAGCATTGCCAGATTTAGCGTACATAAAAATACCGGACACTCCACTATTGTAGGAAGCATGCTTATACTAAAAAAGGATTTGTTTATCTGCAGCTCAAATGTAACTGGACATCATACACTTTATCTGGCAAGCTACAATTCAAATGATTAATATCTCTGAATCTGACGTTAGTGGCTCTAGGGCTTTTGGAAGAATTAGCATGGGCTTTCTTACTGCAAACTAGCGATTTTCAGCCTGTCTGCTGCAAGAATTTTTAAAACATGCAATATCTGACTAGTCTGGGGCACTGACCTCTTTTCCCTTAGATTGCCAAATAAATGACAACAGCCAACACCATAGCTGTCCCCTATGAAAGAATCAAAATTAAATCTATTTTTTGTCAGATTGGCAAATAATATTTTTTGGTGTGCTGCAGAATCTTAGTCATTAGTTTACATGTGCCCTGTGATGAAAAAGGTTGAAAATCGTTGCTGTAAACCACCACAGAGTTTAAGGCCAGAGAAACCGGTGGTGGGTCGCCACCTAGTGGAAACATTGTGATAGTGAAAGCTTAAGTTAGAGGGGGAGACATTTTTTTTTATGGAGTCTGCAAGCAAGGATTCTGCTCAGGTCAATTGCAAAACCCCCGAGCTTGCACTATTGAGAGGATGATGAAATCAAGAGGATGTGTACTTTCCAATAATCATAGCATCTAGAGGTCCAGAATGCCCCCTCTCCCTCTGCAGTGGACACTGTGGGACTATCCGATGTGGGGTGCTAACTATATATAAGAGCATCCACTTCTTAGCATCCCCTCAAAAAAAAAAAGCTATGGAGAGACTAGCCCCAAAGGCTCAGTTTCTCCTCCAGCAGGAGAGACAGGCCAGGGAGAATGCCATGTCCATGTGATCACGCCCCGTGGTGACCTCATCTGGGACGCTGAGTGGACGCAGTGAGGGGGCTGGAGCTCGGTGTGTGAGTGGGGAGACGTATAATTACAGAGAGAAAACAACAGCACACTAGTTTACTGCTTACAATGAACACTCTGGCTCATGTGCCTGGTGAGGCAAGGAAACAACACAAGCTGATACAGAGTTCCGAAGTGGTACCGGCCATCACCTTCTTCAGGGCCGACGCCGTGCAGAGGTATGGAGAGCCGGTAGGGCCAGCCCCTCCCTCCTCACACCAGCGCCCAGCAAGATGAGCTCACACAGGAGCATGCCCACAGTCTTTCCCAATGCTTCTGCCACCATCTCCCTGATGGCGGGCACCCCGACCCTCTCCACCCAGCAGCTTGTCTGATATGTGGCCCCAGGACTAGGGGTCACGGCTATTCTTGTCTTCCTCTCGGGCCTTCTCGAGTGCCAAGCGCTGCTCCACAATGGCCATGGGCTGCTCACTGGGGGCCTTGCTGGGGAGAGGCCCAGCTCCTGGCCTGGCCCCGTCAGGCAGCCGGCTGGGCCCTGGAGAAGGCTGCTGCCTGCTCACAGGGTGAGCATAGGGAGCCAGGAACAGATCGGAAAAGTAGCCTTCCCCTCCCGAGGGGTGCCCCAGAGCTTGGGAACAGAAGGGACCAGGGAAGGGCAGTTCTGGCAAGCAAGGGTCATTCCAGGGCACTGTGCCTGTGGGGTGAAAGAACACAGAAGCGATTAGACGGGACTGAGGCACCAGCCACAGTTCAACATGTACTATGAGCATCTCCCCCCTACGACACACAGGCTAGGACCCCAGGAGCTCCCGTGAGGACCAGGCATGCTCCAGACTCGCGCCTGAGCCTGGTGACAGGGACACAGGGCACCATGGCAGCAAGGAGACCCAACCCCCTGGCCACTCTTCCCCTTCCACTGGAATGTGGTCGTAAGATTCCAGGTTCTCAGAGGCCCAGCGGCCCATCAGAACACTTGTGTTGGCCGCCAGCTACTCTGTGCCAGGCACGGCCCTCATGTTATTTCTCCTCTGCATCAGGTGCTCCATGCCATGGGAGTCATATTCCCATTCCTGAGCCCAGGAAACTGAGGCCCAGGAGAGTTGGAAACAACTAAGCTGGACTTCACATTTTGGTTCCCTAACTCCAAAGCTCTCTGGTTCTCTCTCTCTGCTCTGCAGCCTCTGAAAAACTTGAGGAACAAGACCCCTGTGGCAAGAAAAAAAGCTCCCCTCGCACCATACCCCACCCCAGCCTCCTTGGCAATGAGGCCTTCTGTCCCTCCTCCCCTTCCCCGGTCACCAAGGGTCCTCCCTTCCAGCCCTGATTCACCCATGCTACCAGCGGGCGGCTGCAGCAGAACCTGCCCTGCGGAGGGCGCTGGGAAGTAGCCCTGCGAGGTGCCCCCACCAGGGCCGTAGGGCGGCGGGAAGAAAGCGTCCTCTGGCAGCGGGGGCGTCAGGGAGCTGGGCGTGGAGAAGGGGAAGGGATGCAGGTAGGAGAACTGGGGCTGCGGCTGTTGGAAAAGCTGGGTCTGCGGAGCCTGGGCGACCTGGAACAGCCCCGGCTGGCTGCTCAGCTGGTAATCCTGGGGTTCCAGCTCCTCCAGGTATGAGCAGGTGGGGGGCGGGGTGACACTGTGAGGACAGGGAAGCATTTTGTGAGGGTCGAGGCAGCGGAAGGGAGGGCTCCTCATTCTGACCACACAGGCCAGTGTCTTCTCACCCCTCTCCCCACCTCCAGGCCCCACCTGCCACCACCTCCGCCTCCTCAGCGCCCAGCTTCTCACATTGTTCCTGCTCTGCTGCTGAGATATCCTACCCTTTCCACCCCTTCCCCCCTCTTCTCACTTTCTACTCATTGCCCCTGGCCATCCCAAGCTCCTCTCTGCTCTGAAACCCCTCCCAAGATAGCTCAGCGGCCACCCCCACTGGGTTCCATACCTTGTCCCCCAGGACCCACAGGAGCCATCTCTGTGGCTGCTGTCACTGCCAAATGTGTCCATCAGCAGAGGCATCAGTTGGGGGGTGTGCACAGGGCCGAGGGGGAAGGGAAGGTTGGCCCTTCGGACAGGCGGGGGGCTGAAGAGCGGTGGGGTCACTGCCGCCCTCTGAGCCCCCTCGCTCGGTTGGGTTGGGGCCAGTGTCTGGTCAGATGTCAGAAGCATGGGGGGCTCTGGGAGCGGAAGACATGAGGTTGTGATGGTGAGAGAATGGGGAGGCAGACTTGGGGTTGCTGGAAGGTAGAAGCGCAGGACAGCAGAGAGCTGAGGGCCACGCTCACGCCTAGCAAGCCCCTCTGTCTTCACTCTCTTCCTGTCATCCCTTCCCTCCCCCAGATAATCCTCAGAAGGGGGTCAGCTCACCCGGCAGGATGTCTAGAGGGGGCTCCGGAGGGAAGGCGCTAGGCTCCGGGTCCATGGGCACAGCAGGTGGCAGCTCAGCAGCGGAGCTAGAGGTAGACAAAGCGACGGTTGTGCTTTGAATGGCCCCTAGATGTAGATCGGGGCCTCGGGCCAGGCAAGGGACAGACGCTGCCTCCCTCCAAGGCCTGGCCGCTGCCCCGTCCCGTGCAGCCAAAGCCCCTCGAAATGCTAGCCAGCAGCTCCAGCGTCAGTGCCCAGACTTTGAGACCCAGGGCCCAGCGTGGGCCGCACTTCCTACCTCCAGGAATGACCCAGCAGGAGGAGAAAGTCACCTGTCCTGGCCGCTGGCGGGGGCTGGACCTGCAGGGCTGTCCTTGTCCTTCTTCCCATTCAGTTTCTCCACTTTCCGCCACTTGGCCCGGCGATTCTGGAACCACACCTGGAGGGGGAGATGCTAGGAGAGCTTGAGAAAGGGGCAGAGTCTCAGACGGGCCCTGACTATCTCGTGAGGAGCTGCCTCACCACTACGCTGCAGACGCCCGCCCTGGGGCCGGCGTCATAACAGGTTCCTCTGGGAGCTTTCTCAGGCCGTGGCAACGCGAACACGGCAAGAACGCAGCCTAGAGCTGTGCCACCAGCCGTCCCTGCCCAGCCCCCTTTACCATGATGCGCTGGGGGGTGACCCCCACGGTCTGGGCAATCTCCCGGCGCTTGTCACTGTCAGGGTAGTGGTCGGCTTGGAAGATCTTTTCCAGCTCCTCCAGCTGGTCTGGAAGGAGAGACTCCCATGAATACAGACCCCAGGGATGCAGCCGGGAAGAAGGACACCTGCCCGATGGGAACACGGGCCCAGCCCAGGGCTCCCCGTCTCACAACTGTTTCCCACTGGGCCGGGCCTTCTCTTCTCAGGCTTGGAGATGGGAACTAACCTTTCCAACTGATTTTCAATTTCACTTTCTGGTGCAGCCCTAGCCCCTAAACCCCTACCCCTGAGAGGCCGTGGCCCCACCAATGCCAAGGCCAGGGGTCCAGGACAGGCAGTGTGCAAGCTCACCACCCTCCAGTCCCCTGGCCATGCTTCCTGCTGAGCGCACCTTCCCAGAGATGACACCAGACCTCAGGCTTACTCTCCCTCAGGGCTCACCTGAGCGGTACAGGGTTCGAGTCTTTTTCCGAACTTGGCAGGTTGCTTCCAGGGGCTTCTTTTGGTCTGTGTTTTGGCTGTTCTGGGCCAATGTGCTGAGGAGGTTGGCCAGATGGCAGGGCCCCCTGCCTGACCCACAGGGCCCTGGGTTGTTGGGGTCACGGGCTGAGTTAGTGACGTGGGGCGGTGACGTGGAAACTGGACCCAGGGCGGCAGACTTCTTCTGCTTCCCGGAGCCCGGAGAGAAGGACCGCTTCCCCGCCTTGGTCTCTCTCCTGGGGACGGAACCCCGGTCTCCCGGAGGCTGGGGTCGGGGCGGGACCAGAGTTCTGTCTTTGTGGACAGAGCCCGGTGGCTGGCAGTTGGGGGCCTGCGGGGGTGTCTTCTCTCCCGAGAGAGCGCAGGAGGAGGGCGGCTGCCCACGTGGGCCATCCTGAGTGGCAGGGGCTGGACTCCGCGGTGGTCCTTCCTTCTCCGACCCTGCAGCCAGGGGCTTGCCTCCACCTTCCTGGCCTGTGGGGAGCCAGCGCTGTAACTGGTTTCTGGTTTGAGCTTACGCTTGAATGTGTCCAGGTACAGAACTAGCTCCAGGCACACCTTCCTAACCTGGCTATTGTGAGATCAAAGTAGAGGAGCCACTGCTCTAAGGGTTGTCTGCAACTCTAAGGGCCTTGGCTCACCTACAGATGGTAGAGGGTCTCCTAACGGGGGGGGGGGGGGGGGGGGGGGACTTACTTCCCGTGAGCGCCCTGCTAGTTTCCGGGCACCTGGACGGTGAGTTTGAACAGAAACGCAACTGTTCAGCGTTTCTAAGGGACAGATGTTGGGGTTGGGGCAGACTGGGCTCTAAAAGATGTTGGGGTTGGGGCAGACTCGTTTCTAAAACGAGCTTTTGTTCTGCTGTAGATTCAAACATTATGTCTTAGAGCAGGGCCAGGGTGGCATTGGATGGCAAAGGAGACAACTGGAACGACCCCTCACCTTCCACAGAAGGCACTCTGCCCTCCTCACATCTATCCATACCCCTGTCCTTCCCCAGCAAGCGGAACCTCACACAGGGGGCCAGGCCCAGGCGCTGCCTCACACACGGGAGGGAGGGTGACTCTGCGGACCCTCTCCGAGCCCGGCTGCCTGTCCTGAGTCTGCCTGTTCTCCAGGTGCGCCCAGGCCCTGTGCCAGCGCCTTCCATAGACCAGTGGCCCGGTTCTGTGCATCTACTCCTGCGAGAGAGGCACATCTCACGGGAACACGGATAAGAAGGTGAGTAATTTGCCCAGATCATAGGGCAAGTGCTCCTAACCTAAGCACAGTCCTCCCACCCCCCAAACCCTCCCCACCACATCCCCATTACTCAGAACCCCCAGAATCCTCCGCTCAAGGTGCTGCTTCATCGTTTCCAAATAAACTGGAATGTTTACAAATGCAAACTAACTAGTGACTTAGTGCTATTGTTATTCTGGTGAAATTGCAAGAGATAGAATGCCTTAAGGAATGGCTTTCCCGGAGCGTGCTGGTTTTGCAGCACTTCAGGAGAGCTGGCAGCCCAGCACACCTGTATATAGTAGGTGCTCAATAAATGCCACGTATCAGGTAAGAAAGGTGACAGGTGTTGGGACCTTGCCTAGAAGGCCTGGGGCTCCGGCCCTGACTTTTCTCCGCGTGCAGAGAGCTGGGGGCCCGGTGGAGTGGGGCGCAGCCCTCGGCCTCCCTCTCCCCTCTCCTGAAGAGCCTCCTCCGGTGGGAGCCACTTAGCCCCCAGCCCGCCCCCCGCCCCGGCTCACCCCGCGGATCCTGGCGGGGCTCCTCGGTGGGTTCCATGGCCTGGACGCCGCGGCGGGGCCGGCGGGCTGCACAGGCGCGGCCTAATGAAGCCTCGCGGGCGGGCTGACAGGTGTGCGCAGCGCGCACGGGTGCAGGGAGCCCGGGCCTGCGCCCCGCCGTCCGCCGGGGAGGGGCCCTCCCGGAGCCGGTGCGGGGGCAGCTGCAGGGCGGGGAGGCCCAGGCTGGGCCGGGCCCTGAGCCCAGGTGCGGGCCTCGTGCGGCGCCCTCCCTCCCTCCTCTCCCCGTGGATTTAGCGCCCCACGCGGGGCGGGGGCGGGCCTGAGCGGCTGCGGGGTTGGAGAGACTCGCCTCCGGTCCTGGGGACTGGCCAAGCTGCTGACACTCATGACACTTGGCCATGGCCTCGGTCATGGGCCTGGTCGTGGCTTGAGTCCCGACACAGCCCTTCCCTGTGACCTGTGAGGGTGGCCGCTGGAGCCACTCAGCAGAGGACTCCCAACGCTGGGCTGTTCCTCCTCCGGGTTCCCACCCTCAGGCTGATGAGCCCCAAGATCCTGCAAGGGCCCGCGCTGCAAGGTGAGCCAGCGGTGGCGGCCGGGGGCGGCCTCGCGGGCACAGGCGGGTGACCGGGGAGGCACTGGCGCCCAGGCTCCGTGTCCAGGCGCCCGCACAGGGGTGGGTTTCATTCTTGGAGAAGGAAGGGGCGTCTCACAAAGGAGCCCTCACAAGGGGATTGCCCCTGGGTGGACGGTCCTTGCCTTCGTTATAAAATGTTTCAGATTTAAAATTTGGATAACGGTTCCTCCGTCTGCCCCTGCGTGGGAGGCCGGCCGGGGGTGGGGGATGGCAGCAGGGGCTGGCGGCCGGGCCTCAGGTGTTGTGCGTTAGGACACGAGGGACGGAACCAGAATCACCTGGTGGCGCGTTTCCTGCGCCTTCAGCACCCGGGCTTCGCCTGTGGGGGGACTTTGGGCGGAGTGTGAGAGAGCTTTAGTTCTTCCTGAAACAAAGCATTCAAACGGATTAACTTGTGACAATATAGTCAAAAGCTCTGGCTTCTGATGTTTCCTTCTGACCCTGCAATGGCCGCTGGTGAACGAGGGGTTTAGAAACGATGCCAGCTCCTCAGCTAGAAACCAAGCATCTGGGCCACGTGAGCAAGGCGTGAGCTAGACCTTTCCGTGTGGAAAATCGGGTCCAGCTGATGGTGACACGGTTGTGAAGGGAACACAAGAGTCTGCTTGCTAAGCATTTTAGGACACCTACTGTGTGCCAGGCACTGCCTGCAGCAGCCTACTGCGGAGAGGTTAGAAATGTAACACAAGGGGCCTTGTCAGTGCGGTGTGGTTGGCGTGAGCTGGAAGGATGCACAGCTCAGAAGGGGCATGAGGAGCAGGAACGTCTGGTGGACCAGCCTGAGGGCCAGGGGACGGGAGAGTCCTTGGAGAGGACACACAGGAGGATGAGCTGAAGGCTAAAGCCAGGCCAAGCTCCCTGCCTCCCAAGGTCTGGTCCTTTTTTGAATCCTGGGCTCCCCTCCCCCTATGCCCAAATAGTCCAGTTCCCTTGTCTCTTTTACTCAAGTGTTTCTCAGCGAGGGTTCCCCGAACCCCCTGGAATAGCATTTCTTAAGGACTTCTTTTAAAATGTGGCTTCCAGGTCCCAGCCCCAGCCATGTTAATTGGTAGGTCCAGCGGCACCCAGAAATGACCCTTGTAACAAGCCCCTCAGGTGATTTTCATTGACTTTGCAGAAAGAAAGCTGATTAAAACCAGCCTGGGAATGGGAGGTTGGGAATGGATGGTGGGGGAAGGAATGACCTCTGTCCTTTATTGAGGTGTCTGCTGCCACCAACAGGGCACAATTAACTTCTTAGACGATCCTATCGCATTCAATTAAGAATAAGTCATTTTTGCCCTGGCCAGTGTTGCTCAGTGATTAGAGCATCAGCTTTCCCACTGAAGGGTCACAGGTTTAATTCCCAGTCAAGGGTTGCAGGTTCAATCCCCGGCCTCATTTGGGAGGCGACCAGTCTATGTATCTCTCTCACACTGATGTTTCTCCCACACCTCCCTCCTTCCCTTCTACTCTCTACAATCACTGGGAAAAGTATCCTCCCATGAGAATTGACAAATAAAGAATATATCATTCTTTTCTGCCATCATTAATGTTGTATTTCCTCTTACTGTCTGACTGCCCTCCGCCTGGGGGAAGTCAGAAAAGCAGACTTGGGTCACCCATGGCCTGGGCACCATCTTGCCACCAAACATGGAAAGACGCAGGGTCTAAAAGGCTTCACTCCAGGGCTTAGCGGATTGAAGACGTTGGCCTTTTCAAACACAAATCATTGAATTTGTTGGGCTTGGGCTATGATATTAACAAATTCAACATATTTTTACTGATTTCAGAGAGAGAAGGGAGAGGTGAGAGAGAGAGAAACATCAATGAGAGGGAAACATGGATAGGCTGCCTCCTGCATGTCTCCTACTGGGGATGGAGCCTGCAACCTGTGCATGAGCCCCAAACCGGAATCGAACTGGCGACTTCTTGATGTATGGGTCGATACCCAACCACTGAGCCATACCAGCTGGGCTAAGTTGTCTTTCTCTCAATATCTTGGCTGGTTGTTGAGTGATTTTTAAAAAAAAATACATGATATAGTTTCGTTTGTTTAAATGAAAAATTGATTTAATGGTTACAAGGGAAATTGGCCTAAGAAAGCTTAGGAGAGAATGTCTTGATGTGTTTTGTTGGGAAGGTGTCGTATTTGTGATGACGCTGGTGAACTCATCCTTGTCAGGTCACCTTCCAAGGAAGGTCAGGAAGGGAGACACTGTTTATGGGAGAACAAGAGGTGTTGTTTTTAGGGTCCATGGGAGTATTTATTTCTGTCTTATTTGGTTACATTTCATCTTCATGATCTTCAGGGAAGTTCATATGCTCAAGCTTGTTTAGAGGGGAGGGTGTTTTCCATTTTCACTGTTTTTTTGGTGTCTAGTTTTCAGAGCCCAACTGTACACCACACTACCCTCCCTCTTAGCAAGAGCCACTTATTCCCATATCTCTTTGTTCTCACGGATATGAGAATAACAGGACTAAAAGGAACCCGTCTGATGCTACTGCGAGTAAACTGGGTCATTGTTTTCGGTCTGTGTGGAGTAGAACACATAATGAGGTTAAGGAAGTGGAATAAGCATTCTTTGCCCTTCCTCCCGGAGAAAAAGAATCAGAGGAAGGTGGCTGATGGAGAAAAAATTCAAAGCAGAAACACAGGATAAATTTGTTATTGTCCTACGTGCCACACCCAAGTGTGGGTGGAAGGTAACAGGTCATTGGACCAGAGAGGCAAGAATCTGGTTGTGAAAGTCAGGCAGACTTCTGAGCAGGCCCTGGGAGAGAAATCATTGTCACAGCAAACGGGGGAGGGAAGGCCCCAGGGAATCAGCAGGAGGCGAAGCGCCTCTCAGGCTGGGAGGGCCAAACCTTCAGGGACCAGGACATCCTGAGCCTGAAGAAGCGAAAGGCCAGATGACCCGATAAGCCTTTTTAAACACAAATAATTGAATTTGTCAGGCTTGGGCTAGGCCAGTGGTCGGCAAACTCAGTCAACAGAACCAGTTATCAACAGTACAACGATTGAAATTTCTCTTGAGAGCCGAAAACAGACTTCTGCGCATGGGCCACAAAGTTCCAATCGCACAGATATTTTGTGGAAGAGCCACACTCAAGGGGCCAAAGAGCCGCATGTGGCTATTAACAAATTCAAGTTGTCTTTTTTTTTTAACATTTTTTTTTTTAACATGTTTTTATTGATTTCAGGGAGGAGAGGAGAGAGTGAGATAGAAGCATCGGTGAGAGGGAAACACCGTGAGGACAAAGCCAATGGTGCCAGCCCCCAGGAGGCCTGCCCAGCGGCTTCCTTTGGGAATCCTGGCAGAGGGCAGCTTGAGGTCCGGGGAAGGGCATTGGAAACACCTGCCTCCATGGACACTGGCCTGGCCGAGAGACACAGGTTGTGGATTAATTAGCCTCAGAACCCCTAATTCCCGAACACTCCTGGTTTTATGCTTTGAAAACAAGCATGTCAGACTTGCCATGTGCCTCTTTTATTTGGCCCATGTTAGCCTCTGAGTTTGACACGCTTGTTCTGAAAAGTATTGACCACGTTGAAGACATGGTTGCTGCTCCTTGGCGTTTTAGTCAGACTAATAATAACCTGATTATTATTAAACACACCTTTGCTTGTGTTTCCTGATTAGAAAGCTCCTTGCCATCGCCCGCCCCTCCTGATGCCCCTGTGTTTGGGAGGCAGCCTTCCTTCTCCCTGCTCTGCCCAGTCTTCTCCGGGATTGACAGCCGCAGTGCTAATCAGAACGAACTCAGGACCCCTCAAAACCTGGCTTCATCTGTGCCTGTGTCCCCTCCCCAGCCCTGCAGCCTCCTCACAGCCTCGGGGTTAGCTTCTCAGTCAGATGCCAGGCTCTGCCTCAGGGGCACAGATCTCCCCGTTTTATCTGCATGAAACATCTCCCCTTCCCTTTCATTTCTGTGAAGGTCTCATGCTTCAAAGCCCAGCCCCGACATTCCCGTCCCGTGAAGCGTGTCTTCCCCAGCAGAGCAGTGGCTCCGCCCACACCCTCCCTGCGTGTGTTTACGGTGACAGCACCTCGCCCGACACGGGCTGCCCTGGCCAGAGGTCCTAGGTGTGGCCACCAGGCACTGTCTCCTCGTCTGACCAACACCAGCTCAGGGAAGCCTCAGAACAACCCCAGGAGGGTCTGTTAGCCCCACTCGCTGAAGAAACTGGCCCAGAGAGAGCCCTGACAAGGTCACACAGCTGGTCCGTGGCACACCCTGGATCTGAACCCAGTTAGTCTGGTTCCCGCCCTTCCTCCGAACCACCAGACCTGTATATCTGACTATGTTTGTGTCACCAGCCTGTATATCTGACTATGTTTGTGTCACCAGCCTGTATATCTGACTGTGTTTGTGTCACCAGCCTGTATATCTGACTATGTTTGTGTCACCATCCTCCAGAGCTTGGCAGTGTGATCTGCATATTGCGAGTCAATGATTGTTCATTGCTCCAAAGTGATCACTATCTTGAGGAGTTAGGGCAGGGGGTTGGGCGCTGTGGCTGCACCAGGAAGAAGTGATGGGACTTTTCTGAAGCGGGACGGGTGGTCACAGGAGCCTGCACAGGAGGTAAAGTTGCACAGGACTAACTATATACACATGAACACAATATAAGAGTAGGTCCAACTGCATGTGAATCTTCTATTACCTCAAAATCAATCAAACAAGCAAAAAACCAGTGATCCCAGGGTTCTGACCACAAGTTCAGTTCTAGACTTGGATAAATTTAATTCACATAAATGACATTTTTGTACAGTAGCATTACTAACCTTTTGTTGACAGAAATATTGAAACAGATTTAAATTATATCTTGTTTCTTTCACAAGGCTGTAGATAGGCAAGCAGAGAAATTTGTATCGAATCTGCTTTCAAAATGAAACAAAAGCTATGTCTCCTTTATGATGAGAATGCAAATTTACTAGGAAATCGTTGGGAAATACATAATGATTAGAAAAGAAGGAAAGTACAGTTTGCCATCAAATGACAATATCAGTTATTAACAGTTTGGCGTGTTTCCTCCAGTATGTTTGCCATTACTGTGTTTTGGTTAATTAGTTCCACATAATTGTAACATACTCCTTCTGAAATTTTGAGCATTTCTCCCTTCAAATGTGCTATAAAAATACATCCCCCAAATGTACACACAGTGTACAAAATGTGCACTGTAACAGCTGATAGCTCACTTTTGAAAATGAAATGTGTTTTAATGAACAATGCCTTTACAATTATTCAAAATGTGTGTATACATTTTGGGGGACAAACTAATTGAAAACTCTACATTTTTCAAAATTAAAAAGCAGATTTGAAATAGTTTTTTTCTCTCTTTTTTTTTTTTTTTTTTTTTTTTTAATCATTTGCCATTGGCGATTGGGCATGTGATTTTACAATCTCAGTCATGGCACAGAACTGGGAGGCAGCCAAGTGGATAGGGCCTGGGACGCTGTGATCACAAAGGCCAGCAGGGCAGCTTTAGCGACAGGAAGAGAACCCTGAGCAGGTGTCTTTGGAGGGCACTGTGACGGTGGCTTGGCTGATTTCCTGGTGTTCAGGGCAGGGTCAGGGGCTCCCAGGAGGATGTTCTGCCAGGAGACCTCCGTGCGTGGGAAGGGAGCTCTGAGCTCCTAGGACATGGACGTGTGTCCTCCTGTCCCCGTGACCCAGGTGCCCTCAGGTCTGGTGAACAGCGTAGAAGGCAGTGTCCTGTCATGGTCAGCAGGCCCGTCGGTCCCCTTGCGGCTCCTCAGACATCAGGGTGACAGTTCTAAGTCTTTGAAGATGACCTAACTCTGTCTTTAAATGTCTCCTGGTTCCCACCCCAGATATAAGCTCATACGTGGCCGATAGCATAAAACCAGCACCGCTCACGTAGAGACCTTTGACACAGCTCTGGATGCCTCAATGTTTGGAACTCACTGAGCAAGGCTGGGTGCTCTGTCTGTCATTCTTCCTGGTCACAGGAGAAAACGGTCTGGGTGAGGGGATTCTAGGAGATGGAGGAGATAGTGGGATATAAACCAACAAATGCCCAAGGCCCTATAGAACAAGGTAGAGTACTGGGCGCCTTGTGAAGGAAGTTATGTGACTCTGAAAACGTGTGAGACTCCTGGACTACTGGCCCTAAAGCCTGAGGGGAACTATCCACTTTCCCCACCGAAAACTTCCTTACCACGTGCCATTTGAAGCGTCCGTCATGCAATTAGAGGAATTTTTCTAGACAAAAGCACTTGGTATGCAGTGACTTACAATGACTGAAATGTGGTTTTGCAACTTCTCTAGGTCCTAAATATTGGCTGCTTGCACATGAAGGGCTATCTGAGGAGGTGGCCCCAATTGAGGAGGGGAAGGGGATTGCAGAGTGGATAGGACGGGGCAGAGGAGGATGAGTGATGCTCCAAACATCCTCCTATCTCAGTGCTTTGAAGTCACAGGGTGTATTGGCCACTCATACTGTGTGGCCAGCACTGGCCGGTGGGACATTCTGCTTCATGTACTCGGGGACCCTGGTGACCATCTGGGTGACCCATTTCTATAAGACTCACCCTGCTCCCCAGACCTTCCGGCAGAGCCGAGGGCCTGTCAGTGGCCTTAGCTTCAAAGTGACCTCCTCCCTTCTGCTCACATTCCTGGACCTGACCATGTGGCCCCTATGAACTGCCAGGGCGCTGGGAAATGGGGGAGGAAGTGGGATATTTGGGAGCATCGCTACCTCTGCCTTAGCCTTCTCTCCTGGTCACCACGTACCCATTGGCTTCCTTCTTCCCAGCACCCAGAGACAATTGGCGAGTGCTGCTCGGTCAATGCATCTGGCACCGATGACAGCATCGCCGAGTGCTGTGTGATAGTCAGGATATCAGGTTAGAATCTGGCTCCCCTTGGTCAGTCTGGAAGTCTAAGAGATAAGACAGCTTTTCTGCTGCACAGGTAACGAGTGCACAAGGGTAGAACGGGAGCAAGTTGACTGCAGTCGGCACTCACGTGTCAGGAGTGGGGGTCTTGTATTTTTATAGCCTCTTCTCACCAGAAACGGGCTTTCCTTTCCTTCCACCTTCTGGCTTTTCCCCGCTGTCTGAGAAGTCTCACATCTCTAAACATAACCCCCCCCCCCCCGCCGCATAATAAATCTGATTCTTCTATATTCTATGGGAAGGTCTACCCACCTGTTTGCACTGTTAGCCACTCTGTCTGTCCGCCTGTCTCCATTGCTCTCTTCTACATGAATGCATTTTACTGGAATGTGCACTGAGCACATTTTCTGTGCACAGCACAACTCTAGGCTGCAGAGAAACACAGTTGAAGATCCTTGGTTCTCAGTGGCACTCGGCACCTCCTGGAATTAGGTAGGAAAGAGATCACGCAAGAGCACTTGCTGAGATTAATTCATACTTTGTTCATTATATTTTTCCCTGTTCTTAGGCGATTAAGCCTTCTCACATTCCCTCAACTCAGGAATTTTTGCAGAGCGGAAAGCGGCTTGAAATCAAAGACTCTTCCTGCCTTTCTTAAAGCACAAAGGACATTAAAGGGGCTGGTGGGAGGAAGAAGGCCAGGAGAGGGTGCCTTTGAAAGGAGCGAGCAGGGAGCTTGGCCAGCTGGGAAGAGGCTGGGGCAGGAACCCGGCGCTGCTCTGGCAACATCCTAAAAAAGAAGGCCATGTGGCGTCTGGCTCAGTTTGCGTCTTGGGAGGCCCAGGGGAGCTACCACTCTGCAAGTTTTACCCTTTTTAAAAAGGCTGATTTTTTTTTTGTTCCTCATGTTTCCAGCGCTCCTGCTGTGGGAATGCGCTGAGATGCGATGGGAAGTCAGTGGTGCTCTCACTTGGCCGGCCAGTGGGACATTCTGCTCTGTGTACGCAGGTCCCTGGCGGCCATCTGGCTGAGCCATCGTCTGCAAAGCACACCCTGTTCCCCAGACCTTCCGGCGGGAGCAGTGAGGCCCTTCCAGAGGCTTTAGCTCAGAATTAACCTCATCCCTTTAGCTCACATTCTGTGAACCTGCAGTAGTGATATGCCAGGTCCGAGGGGACATCGTTTTAATAGAGTGGACATTCGTAAGCTAGACACGTGACCAAGGTGGTCTGGGAGGACAGGAAAGGAATGGCCGGCCTCGCACCTCAGTTTTCTTTCCTCAGTCCATGCCTCCGCATGTCTGTGGTACCGGGCTATTCCCAGTCCTCATCTCCAGCTCTATTTGGCCCTTCCCGCCCCGAGCATGCTGTCTCCATCTCACAGCTTCATATTGCTTTCTCTCCAGGACCCGAGACATTTATCACGGGTCTATTTTTGTCTCCAGTGTCCTCCAAATCTTATAAACGTAGGCAGAAGGGGAATTTATTGGAAAATATATGAGCTCAACGATTCAGGGGGGCAGGGGAGGGGTAAGCTGAAAAGACATATTTGGAAAATGGCTCGGGATCTGGACTCTAAGGAGGCCACTGCTGTGACTCATTTCTTAACTCTTCCTGCATCTCTGAGCGTCTCCCTTAAGACACACAGTCCTGAGCAGAAGCATCTGATTGACCTGGTCTGGGGACAGCCCACCTCTAACAGCAGAGACAGGTGTCGCTGGCTTCCATTTCCCATTGAGAGAAGTGGAACCCTGCTCCCATCCAGACCCACAGGGTAAGGGATCTTCCCCAGTAGGAACGCATTCGGAGGCCGAACATATCAACCTCCTCACGTGCCATCACCTGCCGGCGTTTTATCTAGAAATTCAGATCCCTCCGGAGTCTCTGCCTCTCATTCTAACTTCTCCCTCCTTTTCCAGGTGCGCTCAGAGCCCTCCCCTGGGAGGCTCCGTGGTGCTCTGAACGTGCACAGGATGCAAACTGGTCACTCCATCCTTCTTCCTTTCTCACACTCCCCTTTTCTCCAAAACTCACCTGAGGTACTAATTATAAATGCAGAGTCCCTCCATTTGCTTCCCTCCCCTACAGCCCCAATTCTGTGCTTCTGGAGTGGGGCCCAGAAAGCAGGTAGCTCAGGTAATTTTGGCAATGGCAATGGCTGTTCTCTTTTGAGAAACAAGGTTCTCACCTGTTTTGAACTCTGGCCAACTCCTTCTCCATAATCTCTCTCAAATCTTTCCTTCTCTTTCCCCCACAAACAAACGTCTTCGCTGTTGCGATCTTTCTCCATTACTGGCTTCATTATCTATCCGTCTCACCATCCCAGGACAGAAGGTCTCACAGGCATCTCTGCGGTGGTGGCATCAGGGAGGCGGAGGGAAATCGCTTTCTACCTTCTGCTTCCTCGAGAGTTAGCTGCATTTCCAGAGACTGGGCTCCGTGGCTGCTCTGGGGGATCCTGTGCCAGGTGCTTGGAAAGGCCCGGGCACAGAATGGATGCTGGCTGTAGCTTTGGCTGGAATCCTCTTTGGGCTTCTCTGTTCCTGCGTCCCCCCACCCCCCCACCTCACCCCCAGCGGCCCTTCTCCCAGGCACCACCTGCCCTTGGTCATCAGAGTGACCTCCAGGCCCTGCTCCAGGCTATTCTGCAAAGGGCGTGACCTACGGTGAATTCCATCCCCTCCTTTGGGGACATTATGGTGAGGCCCTTACCATTTCCTTCAGATACCTTCCTTTTTAACCGTAACGGTGAGTTCAAAGGCCTTGTTTTAATTCACGTAAAATTATTTGGAGAATTCTCTCGTTATTCACTTTCTGGCACAAAAGCTCTTCACGTCCTCTCTTCCCAGCGACCAAAGGGTGAGAACAAGAAGGCTGCCCACTCCACACTGACAGCTTCTTCTAATATCAAGAGGAGAGGATTATACAACTTCTTTTATGTCTTCTACTTTACTAGTATATATTGATATAGTTTTACCTTTTCTCATCTTGAAGGTTTTTTTGAGGTTTTACTTTAGAAGTTGAAAAGGGAGATCTCAGTTTCTTTGATTCTCTGACCTGCTGTAGAAGATCACTGGTGGCGGCGATGAGACAGCATCTTTGTCTGGGCCTCGGGTCAGAGATGGGCCGTAGCCTAGGCGAAGGCTCACCGCGGAGAAGCGGGGTGCTCCCTGCCCTGCCCTGGCGCTAGGAGAGCCTTGTCCTGAGACACGCGCAGCATCACCACTTGCTTCTGTGCAGGGAAGCACTCTGCTCCCTCATCCAACCGGGAGACTAGCCATCCAGCCGGTGGCTCAGGGCAGAAGCTGATGAATTCAGAAACTCACCCCAAGTGCTTCCAACTTACCTAGTCATTGTGGCACCCGTGGACCTAGGTTCATACACCAGGATAGGTGAGAAATAGCATATTTCTTTACGTTCCCTGAGTTATTCTAATTTTTGATGCTAAACAGCTGTGTCTCTAGGCTTCGCACAAATCCAATGCGTCACTCTAAGTCTAAGGGCTTCTTCACTGTCCTGGGCTGAGAGAGGGGAGACTCCCTGGTTTCTGTCATCCGCGTATATCATCGCCGAGATAGTGTCCCTGTCTCTCTGCGCGCGCGTGCACACACACACACACACACACACACACACACGCACGCACACACACCCCCCCCCCCCCCCCCGCCCCGCGCGCTTCAGCCGAGAGCTCTCTGCGTGGAGAAAGGAATCTCCAGCTTCTCTGAGGTCCCCTCACCCATTCCTCCCGCCCCAGCCCAGGGGCAGCCTTTTCTGCTTGGATAAGGCTCCTTCCTATTGTCGCCTCTTCTGTCCACTCAACCCCTCAAACCTTGTTCTTAGCCTGAATGATTCTCAACCAAAATGTTAGTTTACTTTTCCCTGCAAATAGGGAGGACAGGGCCCCAAAAGTGGTGGGGGTGGTGTTCGCAGCCCATCCTTCTTATGTAGCAAAGAGAAACCAGGGAAGCCCGGCGCTGGGAGTCTCAAAGGCTACACGCCTGGGCATTTGTTCTGCTCCTGTGTCCTACATGTAATATTCACTCCTTCTTAGGAATCGGTGTGTCTGTATCTTAGACATGCTGCTGTGCACTGAAGGGATATTGTCCTTGTGGACACCAGGCAGGGTTCTAGGTTGTATTCAACAACAATAACAACAACAACAAAACAATTCTTGCAAATGTAAGCCAAAAGGGAGGGTCTGGGGGCATCAGGGAAGTCCTCTCAAATAACAGAGAAAAGAAATGACATGGAGTTAGACAGATGAAGAAGTTGTACTAAAAGTGAGAGGAGATACTGAAGAAACACAGGGAACAAACACAGGAAGGAGAAAGGGAAACAAAGACAATGTAGTGTCTGCCCTTAAAAGACGACAGCGCGGGAGGAAATGGACCTCAGTGCCTGCAGTGAGAGGAAGTGAGAGGCAGGGAGAGCTGCCACAGTGGTGTGGGGGCGGCCAGCTCAGTGCTCCGGGGAGGAAGGTTAGGAGCACCATGGAGCCTGCCAGTGCTGACCCCACGGCAGAGTGATGTTTGGTGCTCTGGCCCCGGGGGCAGGCGAGCACGTGGTCTGGCATACACCGCAGTGCATCCTCCGTGGAGAAGCCGCGGTGAGATTGTCCTCTGGCAGCTTTGCTTTGTCCACGGTAGCACGTCATACCTGGGTTTGGAAGGAGCCATCTCATACTATATCGTTTGCACTGTCAGTACCGAACGTCTTCCAGAGAATGGCATTCCCATGGGTCATCTCCAAGTGACTAGAGACAGACATGTGCACTTGCAATTTGATCTTCAAGCTACTTACTGCTCCTGGATCTGGGCAGTGAAGGCCGCACACTGTATTTTAGTAAGTCTTGACTGCCACCTAGTGGAGCAAATTTTCCAAGAAGTACAATTCAGTATTAAATAAGATGCATGTGTTCTTAGCCAACTGTATCATTGTCTGCCTGGTAAAATATTCTGAAATAGTTTGGTTGCTTAGGGGACATACAGACTTACATGAATATAGCTGTGTTTGTGGTGTGTGAGTGGAGTTCAGGATATGTATTGGCATCCTGTCTATCTGTGCATAGGATTGCTCATCAAACAAATAGCCTTGAGCAAAGTTCGTGTCTTCTAGGCTTCTTTCCAGTTCTGAGGTTGTGCAGGGCATACAGAACTCTGGAGAACAATTTTTTCTTTATTTTATTAAAAAAAAATCGAAGGTGAGAAAAATTTCTTCATTTATTTTTATTTTTCAGTTACAGTTGACATTCAGTACTATTTTAGAATAGTTTCCAGTGTATAGCATAGAATTAGACAGTCATATAATTTATAAACTGATCCCCCAATGATTCTGGTACCCACCTGACATGATAAGCAATTATTACAATAGTATTGACGTAATTCCCTAGGCTGTACTTACATCCCTGTGACAATTTTGTGATCACCAATTATTTCTTTCACCTTTTTTTATCCAATCCCATCTGGCAGCTGTCAAAATGTTCTCTGTATCTATGAGTCTGTTTCTTTTGTTCTTTAGATTCCACATATAAATGATATCATATGGTATTTGTCTTTCTCTGTCTGATTTATTTCACTTAGCATAATACTTCTAGGTCTACCCATGCTGTTAAAAATGATAAAATTCCTATTTTTTATGGCAGAGTAGCATTCCGTTGTATATATGTAACACTGCTTTTTTATCTAGCTTGTCTATTGAAGGGCCCTTGGGTTGCTTTGATACTGTAAACAACACTGCAATGAACATGGGAGTGCATTTATCCTTTCGAGTTAGTATTTTGGGTTTCTTTAGATAAATGCCCAGAAGTGGAATTGCTGGGCCATAGGTAGTTCTATTTTTAATTTTTTAAGAACCTCTATACTGTTTTCCATAGTAGCTTCGCTGATTTGCAATCCTACTAATAGTGCATGAGACTTCCCTTTTCTGTTCACCCTAATTAACACTTAAATTTTTTAAAAAAATTCTGACAGGTGTGCAGTGATATCTCATCATGGTTTTAATGTGCATTTCTCTGATGATTAGTGATGCTGAGCATCTTTTCATGTGTCTATTGGAGAGGTGTCTATTCAGGTACTCTGCCCATTATTCAGTTGCATTGTATTTTTGGTGTTGGGTTGTGTGATTCCTTTATAAATTTTTGTTTATAACCTCATATCAGATGTATCAATGGCAATTCCCCTTTCCCCCATTTAGTAGGTTGTCTTTTCATTTGAGAATTTCCTTTGCTGTGAAAAAACTTTTTAGTTTGATGCAGTTCTATTTTTTTAAAATACATTTTTATTAAGTTCAGAGAGGAGGGAGAGGGAGAGAGAGAAACATCAACGATAAGAGAGAATCATTGATTGGCTGCCTCCTGCATGCTCCCCATTGGGGATCGAGCCCACAACATGGGCATGTGCCCTTGACCAGAATCGCACCTGAAGTCTTTTAGTCTGCAGGTCAATGCTCTACCCACTGAGCAAACTGGCTAGGGCCCATTTGTTTATTTTTTTCTTTTGTTTCCCAAGGAGCTATATCAGAAAAAATATACATTGCTAAGAAAAATGTCAGAGAAATTACTGCCTAAGTTTTCTTCTAGAACTTTATGGTTTTAAGTCTTACACTTAAATCTTTAACCCATTTAGAGTTTATTCTTATACTAGAGGCCTGATGCTGAAATTTGTGCAAGGGGCTGGGCCCTTGCAGCCACAGCAGCTTGACCTGGCCTCGCAGGTGTGGCTTCATCCAGAAGGTCATCCAGAATGTTGTTTGGTTTCCAGTTTAATTAGCATATTACATTATTATTATTATTATTATTATTATTATTATTATAGATTATCATAGATACTAGAGGCCCAGTGCACTAAATTCATGCACTCGGGGGGTCCCTCAGCCTGGCCTGTGCCCTCTTGCAGTCCGGGAGCCCTCAGAGGATGTTCGACTGATGGCTTAGGCCTGCTCCCCAGGTCGGCAGTTGGACATTCTTAACGCTGCTGCAGAGGTGGGAGATGCTCCGGAGACCATCGCTGTGCTCACCAGCCATGATCCCAGCTTCGTAGGACTGCACCAACTACTGGGGGGTAGCTCCTGCAGTAGAGTGTCTCCCTCTGGTGGTCAGTGTGCATCATAGTGACAGGTCATGCTGTTCAGTAGATTTGCATATTAGCCTTTTATTAGATAGGATGGTATAAGTTGTGGTCTAGTTTAATTATTTTGCTTGTATCTGTTCAATTTTCCCAACAACATTTATTGTATACATGGTTTTTACCCCATTGTATGTTCTTGCCTCCTTTGTCATAGATTAACTGACCATATAGATGTGGATTTATTTGTGGGCTTGCTATTCTGTCCCATTGATCTGTGTGTCCATTTTATGCCAGTAACTTGCTGTGGCCTTGAAATATAGTATGATATCAGGTAGCATGATTCCTCCAACTTTGTTCCTTCTCACGATTGCTGTAGCTCTTTGGGGTCTTTTGGTTTCACATAGATTTTTGGATTACTTGTTCTAGTTCCATTAGTACTGTAATAGGGATTGCATTAATTCCATAATTTGCTTTGGGTAGTATGGACATTTTAATGATGTTAATTATTCCTATGTATGAGCACAGTATATCCTTTCATTTATTTTTATCTTCCTCAATTTCATTCTTTAGTGTCTTATCATTTTCTAAGTACAGGTTTCTTACCTCCTTGGTTAAACTTATTTTTAGATATTTTCTTTTTTGATGAAATTATAAATGGGATTGTTTTCTTAATTTTTCTTTCTGATAATTCATTATTGGTGTATAAAAATGCAAATGATTTCTGAACATTAACTCTGTCTTCTGCTACATCACTGAATTCATTTGTCAGTTCTAGTAGTTTTTTGGTGGAATCTTTAGGGTATCTGGAGAATAATCTTAAAGTGAGAATTATTGGGGTTCTTCTGCCAGCTGGAGATAGAATAGCATCCTACCAACTCCAGCCCAGGTGTGAAGACCCTGGAGCCCACCCACTGTGGAACAGACTACAGGGAAGAAGGCTCAGTTACCTTTGTCATACAACAACCCTGGAGGTGAGGAGCAGGTAAAGGGAGAGTGAAAATGCAGCAAGGCAAAGCGTGATAATGCCAGGTTTGATAGATTTTCCTTAGATTGACTTTTTCATAATCAATGGCTAAAAGGACCACCCAAGACAAGGAAGAGTGATCCATTTGCCTTTGGGTTCTAGGACCATCTCTCTATATAAAAGGCTAATATGCTAAGCGTCTGACCGTTGGACCAGTTGCGTGACCACCAGGGGGCAGACATTCAACACAGGAGCTGCCATGATGTGCACTGGACATTTACAGAGAACTGGTACCACAGACCTGGTGCCCACAAAGCAACATTCAGCTTCCCCCAAGTGAGACACAGGCCCCACCACCCTGGAGCAACAGCCCATCAAATCGCAGCTGACACTGCCAAGACCCTATTGCACAAAATGTAGCCCACACCCCAGCCCAGAAACAGTGGCTGTGGGCACTGGGTAATGATGTCACATAGCAATGCCTAGCTTCTTCTCCCTAGTAACCAGCTCAGGAACACAACTTGCTTTATGGCCAGGTGCAAACATTTTATAGTTGAACAAAATGTTTGTGAACCATTTCCCCGTGCCTGATCTCATTTGATCCTCACAGAAGTCCTTAAGTAGGTAGATAGGAGATTCAGTGGAATCCTATTTTCTTTTCATTAGCCAGAAAATGGAGATTTAGAAAGCTTAGAAACTTGACCTGACTAAAAAGAAGTAAGAAATGGTGTTCCTTGAAAATGACTTCAGGTTTTCTCACTGTGCAGAACATAGTCAAACCCTGTTACAGTTAAATATTTTGCCCTTTGTTCTCCCTGTGTGATCTACAATAATAATCTGCTTTGTGTTGATGTTTACTGCTGGGCTTCTGACAATTACCTGAAAGAGAAGTTGGGGTGCTTCACCGGGCTGGAAAAAGTTTAGCTAAATCAGAAAGCAGGTCTAATTAAGTAAGTTTATTTTATATATATATATATATATATATATATATATATATATATATATATATATATATATAAAAGGCTAAGTTGACTCACACATGTACGATACATATAAAGCTATAGCTGGTGCCAATCACACACGTGTGTTTCCATCTGTCATTGTCGATTGTGAATTTGGTTGACACTTTATAGAGAAAGGGAAAATAGCAATATTAAAATGTTTCTTTTAATTAATTTCCTTTCAATGTGCACAAATCCGTGCAGCGGGACACTAGGATATAAGAAAGGTATCTTGATATTGTAGAATGATTAATATAACATACTGGATCAAATTGACACTCTTCCCAGATTTCCTTGACCCCTTTAACCAGGCTACTGGCTACTTGTTCCAGAAGAGTCCTCTCACCTAAAACCATAGTCTTCCACCTGCCTCACCTTGGCTAAAGGCCGGGTTCTTTGAGTCTAATTAAGTCTGGCATGGGCACCAGTGCTTCCCTCTCCTGGGAGACCAAGGAAGACCTCAGTGACATGCCAGGGATCTAGCTTCCCTAGTGGCTGCCTGGAGGCCCAGTGACAAGTCTAGTGGAAGGGACAGGGGCAGCGGCTCAGGCAGAGGAGGTAACTTGTGGGAAGACCTTGAGAGAGCATGTTGAGTTGAGAACTGAAGATGTCATGTAGCTGGGGATGGTGAGATGGGAAGAGGGACGACACATGGCCTTGCAGGATGATGTGGGACCTCAGCCGGGTAACCACGCACAGAAGTTGAACCAGCAGGTTTGCATTTTAAGGTCACTCTCACTGCCATTGGTAGAGGTGTGATGGGAGGGAGACAAAGACTGAGCAAGAGAAGATGGGGGAATGGAAGTGGAATCTGGCAGTGGCCTAGCTGATGGCAGGTGACTGGCAATCAGGCAGCCACACACCCTGTGCTGGCCCTGGCCCCGCCTCTGGCCATGGCCTTGACTCTGGGTGAGTGCTTTAATCCTGCTGCTCCATTTTGTCATCCATGTGTTGGAGTTAAAATTACCCCATTCTCAGTCTTATTTTTAAATTAAATAGGATAAATGAACTTGTTAAATAATAGGTGCTTTAGAAACACCATTTTGGAGTGAAGGGTGTGAGAAAGGGAGTCTTCTGTGATCAGCTTAGCTGTCAGGCCAATCATGCGTGGCCACCAACTCATCCTTCCCAAAGCAGGCCCTGGCAGGCCTCACACTGAACACACAGGTGACTCACCTGGACAGAGGGAGGTTACCACTGGCTACCCTCTCCACTGGGTGAAGGACGGGGCCAGAGCTATTTGGAGACATAAGTGTCCACACCCAGTGGCTGGCAGGCCACCTGGAGTGGTGGCGTGGAGATGAGCCAGCTGGCATATTTGCTGCGCCCTGTGCTGTGCGTGTGCTAGAACACAGGCCCGTAATTGTTGTAACTGGCAACCCTGGAGTGAAGGTCTGTTCACACGGTAAAAACGGGTGATGGATTTGGACTTAACCATTTGGGTGAGGTTATTTCCTACCTGACTAAGTTAGCCAACTGTTTCTAAACGGTGCTAATTAAAATTTGCCTGGGGTTATCAGTTTACTGCCAGAACTGCAGGAAAAAAAAACATAGGCACGGAAGAGTTTCAGTTGGCAAATGAGTGGCTAAGATTGATTACCATGCCAGGGGATTTTAAATGGGCACATTTCACCTTGATCATGTCTTTATTTATGTCTTTATTTATTTTTTAGAGGAGTGTGCAAAGATTAGAATTCCATAGTGTCTTCCGTGATTTATTTTGCTCATTAATTATATTTAGTGTCATTGGGGTGGGGGGGGGGGGCGGTATTTCTTACATCCTGGACTGAGGAACCTCGGGGCTGTGATTGTTGCCTCCTTATTGTGGGGAGCAGCAAGGACTCCTGCAGCCCCAGTCACATGGTCACAGTGTCAGTTTCATTCACCAAAGCCTGAAGGTTTGGCTGGAGCTGTGCTCTGAAGAGAGGCTGATGTAATTTCTCTGGATGCATTCTCACTTTCTTTTAAATATTCCAAAAACCGCTTGTCTCCGGGAAATCTCAGCAAGAATGAGACTGTAAGCTCCAGGGGACACCTACTAGATTCCTCATCCCGTGCTCAATCCCCAGGGCCTGGCACAGGTAAATCTCAGTAAGCCAGTGTCAGATGCCGGAGTTCACGATGCAACAGAAAATGTGCCAGGGGCGTGGGATACGTCAGTGAATAAAGCAAAAACCCCTGCCCTTGTGGAGATTGCCTCATAAATACGTACATCCTATGGAAAGCTAGGTGATAAGTCCTTTGAAAAAAGAAAGTAAGGGGTTGGAGGGCCAGGGAAGGGGTGCCGTGGATGGGGGTAGTTGGACCCATTTCCTTATTAAGTAGCATCTTTCAGGAGGGCCTTGTTGGGGAGGTGAGGTTTGGGAAATGATTTGAAAATGGTGAGGACGCCAGCCAGCTGGGTATCTGGGGAGGAGTTTCCAGGCAGGAAACAGCCAAGCAAAGGCCCGGAGGCTGCAGAGAGAGGTTGTGGGTGGAGTGGCCAGGTCACCTGGGCATTTTGGTCCATGTAAGGACTCTGGCTTTTCCCTCAGCACTGCAGGATTTAAAGTAAAGGGATGGTGCAGTGGGACGTGGCGGGCATGCTGAGAAGGAGGACAAGCAGAGGATGGGCCTTTGGGTGATTGCAGTGATTCAGATGAGAGACAGCAATGGCTTGGAGCAGGGGCTCAATGGCAGAGATGGTGAGACGTGGTCGGATGGTAAATACAGGAAGAAATAGAGGAAGAGGAGACAGTGGCTCGGGCTTTGGCCTGGGATAGCTGGAGCAGCACCTTGCTGTCATGGAGATGGAAGGTGACGGACGGAGCAGGCTTTGGGGAGAGCAGCGAGGGGCTGGGGGTGGCCACGCTAAGTGAGACAAGTCCGTTAGATAACAGAGCGCACAGGCCATGGGGACGTCCAACAGTGAGTCTCCATGCAGACGTCTGAGGCCTCACACTAAGTGTGAGCAGACCCCGTGAAAAGAGTGAGGACTGAGGAAGGAGCAGTCCCACATGCCAGGTTGGAGGAACAGTGCGGGGACCAGTAAAGGAGAGAGATGAGGAGTGACCAGTGGGTCAGAGTGAAACCAGGACATTGTGACATCCTGCCATCAGGGGAGGAACATGCTCGTAGTGTGAAATATTCCTGATGGGTCAGGTCCAACGAGGCAGCACCACTGGTTTTAGCAAAACCATTGGTGCCTGAGAGGCAGTAGCTTGGTAAGTGGAGGGGCCAAGGCATCACAGTGGGTTCCAGAGAGAAATGGGAGGAGGGGGATTGAAAAATGTGCATTTCCTTGGGAAAATGTTTGAAAGGAGTCTACTACAAAGGAGAGTAGAGGAATGAGGTGGTAGCTATTCAATGAAGTGGGATCCAAGGCTTATTTAAGGCGGTATCTTTTTTCTGGAGGATGCAGGGGGAGACAGAATGATGTAAAGGTGCATGGATTACAGACACAGTATGACCG
Organism: Pipistrellus hanaki; assembly: GCF_964339955.1. NCBI lineage: Eukaryota > Metazoa > Chordata > Mammalia > Chiroptera > Vespertilionidae > Pipistrellus > Pipistrellus hanaki. Next base: position 44,879,271 of record NC_140512.1, on the reverse strand, counting down.
TCAGGCATCAGTAAGGGCCCATGTAAAGAACAGTGTGCGTGTACAGACACCCACATTTAATTTCAGGTGAGGCGTGGTCACCAGCTATTTTCAGGGGAGAAGAGGTGGAGGTGGCGTTTAAACAGGGTTTTGGCTTTGCCAGGGAGCACAGCAAGAGGTTATCAGCATGAGTGTGATTATAATGACTGAAGTGTAACGTAAGGAGGAGTTACTCAATGATGTTTTCTTAAATTTTTTATTTCTCAATTACAGTGCACACAATATTATATTAGTTTCAGCAGCACAGCCTAGCAATTAGATATTTATATAACTTACAGAGTGACCCCCTCGATAAGTTTAATACCCATCTGATAGCTATCACAGTACTGACTATATTTCCTATGCTCTGTATGTGCGAGACTGGTTTTATTACTGGCAATTTGTATACCTTTCTTTTCCCACGCATCCCCCAACCTTCCTCCCATTTGGCAACCATCAATTTGTCCCTGTATCTACTCGTTTGCTTCTATTTTGTTTATTCCTTAGGTTCCATATAATCATATGGTATTTACGATTTCAAATCATAAATGTGCACAAGGGTTCTCTTTTCTCCACGTTCTCTCTGGCACTTGTCATTGTTGATTTGTTGATGATAGTAGCCATTTCCACAAGTGTGAGGTGACAGCTCCTTGTTGTTTTAGTTCGCATCTGGGATGATTAGTGACCTGGAGCATCCTTTCATGTGCCTCTTGGCCATCTGATTGTCTTCTTTAGAGAAATGTCTACTCAGGTCCTCTGCCCATTTTAAAATCAGAGGCGTGTTTACTTGGCATTAAGTTATATGTGTGAGATCTTTATGTACTTTGTATATTAGCCCTTATTGGATGTATTGTTGGCAAATATCTTCTTCCATTCAGTAGGCTGTCTTTTTGTTTTGTCGATGGTTTCTTTTTGTACAAACACTTTTTGTTTGATGTAGTCCCATTTGTTTATTTTTCTACGTTTCCCTTGCCCAATGAGACATATCCTTTTGGAGTGCCTTTTGTGGATCTCATTGGGTGATGCTCTGGTGTGGTCTGAAACCAACTGGGCACGTTGATTATGGGACCTCTGGGGACGGTTCTGGTGCAGGACAGGGCCTGTGCCCAGCCTGGAGCTGACTGGTAGGAGCTACGTGACCTGTGGCTGGTTGCTGTCAGTGCTAGGCTTGGAGGCACGGGGAGGGACTGGCTTAGAGCACAGGCTGGCTGCCTGATTTGGGGGGATTTTGTGGACCTTTGAGAGATGTTAGACAAGTGTGCCTGTGTGGGAAAGCCATTGGGAGAGGTTTAGACCTCCCAGCACTTCTGTCCCTGGAAGCTCCTGTCCCTCCAGCCCTTGCTTTGAAGTTAGTTAATTTATTATAGTTTCTCCCCATATGTCCCTCATGCTTTTCAAGCTACTACCCCACCCTGGTGCTTTTCAAGCTGCTATCCCTCCCTGGTGCTCGGAGGAGTGAGTCTGTGAGCAAGCCTGTGTACAGATGAAGATCTGTAGTCCCTAGGTCTCCAGCAGCCTCTGTCTCAATCAGCCACAACCCTGGTTTTCACAGCACTGGTGCCCTGGGCTGGGATCCCTTGTTCTTCAGTGGGGACCTCTCAAGCTGAAATACCCTCCTGTTTCCTAACCCCTACACTGAGGGTGAGGGATGTGCCTGTTCCATCGCTCAGGCCCTCCTACTGGTCTCCATGAGGCTGTTGCTTTACATCCTTAGTTATAGCTTAGCTCCCTGGTTGGCAAACCTTGCTCGCAAGCCACATGCGGCTCTTTGGCCCCTTGAGTGTGGCTCTTCCACAAAATACTCTTCCACAGCCCGGGCCAGTCTATTTTGACAAAGTGGCATTAGAAGAAATTTAAGTTTAAAAAATTTGGCTCTCAAAAGAAATTTCAATCGTTGTACTGCTAATATTTGACTCTGTTGACTAATAAATTAGCTGACCACTGGCTTAGCTAATCTTCAGGTGGTTGTGATGTTTGTTCTATAATATAGTTGTAATTTTGATGTGGATGTGAGAGGAGGTGAGCATGGTATTACGTACTCTGTCACCTTGACTGGAAGTCCAGTAATACAGATTTATCAGTAATGTTTGTTGAATGAATACATGATTGAATAAGCTTAGATTTTGTTTATGAAAAAAAGGGTTTTTGAATAATCAAATAAATGCTATCTAAATGCCTGAAAAAACACAGAGGGAATCAGACAGTAGGAATCTCCATGCTGGGATGTGCTGTGCACGTGTGTCCATCTCCGCCACTTCTCTGTCCATCTGTCCTTCCTGAGTCTGTATGCCTGTGCACTCCCATTTACTAGTGCCCTTGAGACTCTGCCTGCCTCTAAGTGTCTCTGTAATGTTAGATGATCTTACTAAAATGTGATTTCTTTTTGCTTACATATAGGGATTTTAAATATTTTAAATCAGGTAATATAATTATATTACAAAAAATAAAATTTTATTGTACATGCTTATTTTCTTAAAAATATAGAAAACAGAAATAGATTATATAGAGTTTGAGCATAACCATTAACTGTGAGTACTGGAAGAGATCATATTTAAATTTTTACTATGGTTAGCTTTGTATAGTGAAATTTGAGGTTTTTTTTTTTTTTTTTTTTTTTCTTATATTTCCTCACAAACATCTTGTTTATTGGATGGAGACATAGAAGTCCACTTCTGCAAGGCTAACTGCTCTGTTACCATTTGAAGGTGAAGCTCACTCCCTTCCCAAATCGGGAGGGAAAGGGAAGAATCATTCCTTCCCTTTCTCATCTCCTTCGCCCAAGCGAAGGTCCCGTTTTACTCTTCATTGTCTCCATTGCCTCGTCTTTTTTTTCCTTCCCTCTTTCCCCTCTCATTCATGTAATTATTCTGGGAGCCCATGAGGGCATCATGCCTGTGTCTGCCTGCGGCGGGCACTCAAATCTGTGTTTAAGGACAGAAATATGTCAGTTTGGACTAAAAATTTACTGGACTTTCTGCTTTATTGAAAGTTAACTCATTTGTTTTTATTTTTATTGAGGTAACATTGGATAGTAACATTTTGTAAGTTCCAGGTGTATGTCTAGTTACCATACGTCACCATCTAATGGACCTCCTCTGCCCATTTCACCCTCCCAGCTCTCACCCTGCCCTCTGGCAATTACCAATGTGTAGCCTGTATCTATGAATTTGCTGAGTGAAATTATACTTGTTTTTGTCCTTTTCTGTCCGACTTATTTCACTTAGCATTAACACCCTCTTGTTATAGGTGGCAATGTTTTGTCTTTTTTTATTGTTGAGTGGTATTCCATGGAGCATATGTGTAGATGTATATAAACATCGTTTGTCCATTCATTCGTCAGTGGACACGTAGGCTGCTTCCGAGTTCTGGCCATTGTGAACGATAGGGCCCGGGCCAGGGGCAGGTTAACCCAGGTTGCAGTGGGACGGCACAGGGGCGCCTTCTGTCCAGGACTTTGGCACGCTCCTCCAGCCAGGGAAGCTGTTGTTCCCTCCGTTCTTTCATCTGTGTTCTTGCATGGGTTATACACCTCACCGTACGTCTTCAACCCAGAAACCCAGCCAACACATGCAATAGCAGTAAATGTTCAGTGGGGCCATAAGAATACATTTGCAAAAGATACAAAGCTAACTAAGCTTCTGATGATTTTAGCTCAGCACATATATCTCCCCCCTCAAACTTCATGCAGGTATAAGTTGTTGGCTTTTCTCAGGAGTTATTCAACACAAAATCTTGGAGACTTAGGGGCCAGATCCCACAAGTTGTCAGTTCAACCTTGGTGAACCCCAGCGAGCTCGTGGTTTGCGAGTGAGGGAGTCCATTTTGTGACTCTGGATGGCAAACCTGTCAGGTGATTCTCTTTTCCAATGGATGAAATGTGCCTCCCATGGAGTCTACAACAGGACTGGGAGAGGGGGTGTTTTGAGGAGGCTAGAGTAGGAGTAAGAAGGGAATTCAGGAACTCAGGGCTTTTCAAACTCTTATTTCTTTGTAGTCAACCCACTCATCCTATCCCCCACCCCCATTTTTAACCCTTTGCACTCCGAACCATTCTGGACATTGGCTACCAGCTACTCGACACTAATGGCGGAAATGTGCGTTGAATTAACTCAATTCCCCATAATCACTAATAAACTGCAATGTCCCCTGAGAGGGGACATCCGAGTGATATGCTAGAATTCCGATGTCCCCTGAGAGGGGACAGCGGAGTGCAAAGGGTTAAATGTTTTCACTGATATTTAGAGATAGAGGAAGGGAGAGCAGTAGAGAGGTAGAAACACCGATGAGAGAGGAATATCATCAGGGCATGTGCCCTGACTGGAATAAAACCATGACCTCTTGGTTCCTGCATCAATGCTCAATCACTGAGCCATACCATTTGGGCCACTCTACCCCCATTGATGTAATATTTACTTGCTTTTTATGCGTTGGAGATTCTTTAAATTACACATCTACCCAAGGGAAAGCTTAAGCCTAGGGCAGCTTGGAAAGCGATTTTCTTCCTGGAAACAGGAATGAAAAGCAATAGTGTCAATGTGACTAACACTGGGTTTTGCATTTCTATAGATACACAATTACTAGCAATATCGCATCTAGAGGCGAAATTACGAAAATGATGTGAATATCCACTTCTTAAAATTTAGGGCAAACTTTTTCTTTTGTGGAAAACTTATGTTCTACCTAAAAATTAATAAAAATCTCTCTTCGATCTCCATTTAGCCTTAAAAAGAATATATTGGCTTCTTTATTGTCTATTTTTATTCCTCATGAAACTCATTGCTCAATGCCATTGGCATGCAAATGGTTGACCATGTTGCTGGATTCCTTGCTATGGTCTTGAATCAAAACTTGGATTAAAAGGTCAACTTTAAAATATGCGTCATTCACTGACTGAAAGCTATCCCAACAACTCACTGCACCACTTCTCCTCACCCCATTATTCATGGAGGCTCCCCTGAATTTTAAGAAGTGCCAATAAAAGGGCAGAATGTGTAAATCTTGGGGGCCTAGGGAATTTTTTCCATGAATAGGGAATAATTTTTTTCCATGAATAGAGTGAAAAGTATTCATTAAATTAACAAAGTTGGCATAGTAGAGAGTGAACTGGACACTTAATATTTCCGAGAGCACAAAACAACGAAACCTATTATTCTAAGAAAGGCCTTGCTCCGTGTCCTTCACGTATTTGGTTCCGGAGCCAGTGTATTGAAAGCCTCCCTATTTTTTAGGTTATTTTTCAAATTTTATAGCCAATAGTATTGGGGTCATCCAGCAGTTTGCAGTGGGGCTCAAGTGTAGGAATTTAAGGGACAGGCGAGCAGAATATCCTAAATATTACACAGAAAGCTGCTTTATGCATGTACAAATATGTGCTGAACATGTGTGTTAGTAAAGTATTATGAAGTTTTTTTTGTTTGTTTTTTTGAAAAGAGAGGTTTTCCAATAAAAACTAATTGTTTTGTGGCATTGATTTTTTTTAAAAGTTAGATTTTTTTAAAGTTAGATAAAGTTGGAGGTAGCATATCCCTTTCTCTGGTTTTAGAGTCCTCAGGCTAATTTCATATGCCTGTTACAGGTTTCCTTTGTGGAACAAGTAGATGTAAAACAAAGCAAATATCAGAATGGAATGCCATGGTTTCAAAGTGTTTAAAAATAGCATGTCTTTTAGTCTGTTGTCTACGTCAGCTCATGACAGCCAAGGTCATTCCTTGAACCCCCAAAGCTGGAAACAGCTCCAGCTACAAGCTTTCCAACTCCAAAAAATGTCTGGGTAACCTTTTCTTTTCTATTCCCCTGCAAGTGGGGCCAAACATGCTCTTCCCATGGCTTCCAACCTTCTTTTAGTCCACACTGACCTTCCCAACCGGTGCCTGCCACACGTGGCCCCCACTTTTCCTTGTCTGTCCCCTTCAAGCAGCTCCCAGTTCCTCAGCCTTTGCTCTCCTCCTCTGTGTGACCGGGGTGAGAATAGCGATGTGGAGCTTTGCGTGATGTCTGTAAGCCCAACCGTGGGACCGTGCAGTGACTTCCTTCTTCAGATAAGAGCGAGCAAGCGGGTGGTAGGACCAGGACTCTCTAGTAAAAAATTATAGCCTTGTCTTTACGACAGAGGAACCTGCTCAAAGGGAAGTTGAGTATCTCTTCTCAAATCTCGCATGGTTAGGAATGAAGCGAGGAAAAGAGGGCTTTCAGGGACTAGGGAGCGATGCAGTGTGTTCCTGGGCCTGGGTACACGGGGAGGTCAGTGACTGCACCAGAGGGACAGTGGCATCGCTCAGATACTGGGCAGAGCTGCAGAGAGAGGATGCAGCAGATACTGAGACACAGGGTTCATGCTCCCCAAAGCCTTCCATCCCCAGCAGAGAATTGATAATGCTAAGCAACTAAAACAAAATTAATTCTGCCATCCAGATGGGACTTGGCTCAGTTCCCACAGACTTTTATATTCACCATTTCCCATATTTACTGTCTGAGAATATAACTACCTGTTAAACATTCACTAGTCTTTAAAATACATACTTCAGATATGATTGTTAATCTTTTATCAATTCCTTTTATTATCAGTTAAAAACGCTTTTCAACACTTGGGCGAACACGGCATTATATGTCTTTGATTTCCTGGTTCTCAGGGACAGCTGTGAGTCTATTATTAGAAACTTCTTATTTCTTAACTGCGGGAGACCTTGGGGCCCTGCTCAGGGTTTGCAGGGAAGGCATTTGTTTCTCTCTGGCCACAGGGAACAAGTCCTTGGACCTGTTCTCCTCTCTGTCACCTGTGCGGGAGGATGATGTCTCCTCTCCATTACTGTGAGGGATGATGCTGTGTGACCTCCTTCCCAGGGAGCTGCTCTGTGGTCCGTGGTGACATCGTGCACCAGCTCCGAGCCTCCAGGGGTGCCAGGCCAATGGAGAGTCATTCATTCTGGCTGCCTGGAGGACTGCTGTGAGACGGGGCTCATCAGAAAAGAAAACTATGATTAATAAGTGAAATCTGCTGTGGGCAAGGAAGGGCTAACTTGTTTGTTCAAGGAATTTTCCATTTCCCATACACTGACTCCCTGGGAATGGGGTGGCCTTGTGCCTTCAGTTTTGATCTCCCCTAGGCATAAGGGTCATTTATTTTATTCTGAATAGGATACCGTAGATACAATGCAATAATCTAGTGGCACCCATTCCCACTGAGGTTAGACTGATTTTATATTCCCAAATAGGCTAGTCCTCTTAGCACACATATGGTGTACAAACTATCATTAAATGCTGAAGTGGTAAGTTATACTCATATTGTCCTGAATATAGGAAAGATGTATATGCCCAAGGCAGAACTCTTGCACACACGTTTTTTGAAAATGTGCTCTTATGCGTTTTATTTTACCCATTGGTGTGATTTTTCCATATCGAATAGATTTCTTGGTGTTTTTCCAGTTTAGAATAAGACTATTAGAGCACTGTGTGTGTGTGTGTGTGTGTGTGTGTGTGTGTGCGCGCGCGCCTGGTGGGCCACAGTGAACAGTTGGGCAGTCACCACGCAAGACCACACCCCTTATAGTTGCACGCTGGAGAAGATGGTTTCTCCCGTCACTGACGTGGCACAGGCCCTCCCTCTCAATCCTTTCATATCCATGTGCCCTTTATTTTGCTCTGTCAGCGGAACCTGTGGGAAGCATGAGCCTGAGCAGCGGCATAAGCAAGGTCTGTCCCAGAGGCACCACACGTGTTAGAAGCGTGGCTCCGACACTCGAGACCTAGCTTGTGACGGCCCAGGCTGTCTCAGCTGCCACCTCCTTGCTGAGTGATCCTCTGTATCATCTGACATACCCTTCTCCATCCAAGAGAAAACTGTTGTGTGCTCAGCAAAAGTTAAGGAATGCAGATATACAGGGGTGGTGGGCAAAAGTGGGGTTATGGTTGTTTGTATGAAAACTATAATAATAATTAATAACTAACAATAGGAGAATAAACTGTTTCGTAAACTCACATCTGCAAACCTATGATTGCCCACCCCTGTATTACTCTGTATGACCCACAACTGGTACAGTTCCCAACCACTAAGACGTCTTATTCCATCTGTGGATTCCCAGCTGCTGGGAGAGAAGAGCTGTCACTAATCAGAGATTTGGGTAACTCAGTGCCATTCTGGGGGGACCATCGCTAGGTTTATAAAAGCTGTAAGTCTGATCTGTGTTAAGAAGAATGAAGCCAACGGTTTTGCCAGCAGGGCCCAGCGTCCAGTTCCCCTATGGCTGTAATTGGGAGGTCAGGATCCGAACTAAACAGGCCTGCGGGCAGAGGGGCAGCCTGGCAGGTTCCCCAGTGACCTGAGATCGCATCTGCAGACTCAGTGTTAGTATAAAAGCAAGCAGTGGAGTCCTGGCTGGTGTACCTCGGTTGGTTGGCATGTCATCCATATACCAAGAGGTGGTAGGTTTGATTCCTGGTCAGGGCACATTCCTAGGTTGCAAGTTCGATCCCTGGTTGGGGTGCATATGGGAGGCAACTGATTAATGTTTCTCTCTCACACTAAAGTTTCTTTTTCTCTCTTTCCCTTCCTCTCTAAAACTTAATAAAAACATTCTCAGGTGAGGGTTGAAAACCCACAACATACTTCTTGAAATGATGTGGTCAGGTAGCAGAAAATGGCACTTAAGTAGTTTAGGAATGGAAGGGTCAAATACCTCATTCTTCAGGAACCCGGCAGGAAGGGGGAGGGCGTGCTGGTGTGGGGAAGTCTCAGTGCTGCCCCCATTCGTGCTAATAACAGCAAACTGTAATCCTTTAGCTAAATGTCCTGATCACCAGCGAGGCTGAGGGACCCCACCCATGCACAAATTCGAGCATCAGGCCTTAGTGTATTGATGATAATTCTGGTCTTTCGCCGAAATCATATGAGTGAAGTATTGTCCTTACTAATCATCCTTTGAGCAAAACTTTTTCAAAATGTAGAAACACTAACACTGAGGTGACTGGTGATAATGAAGTAGTTGAGAAAGATTGCTTTAATACTGATCACACATGTGCACATTAACTAAACACTTTTATTGGACATCTGGATTTCAGTCTCACACACATCGGCACAGACTGTTAAGAGGACCTCTGGTTACCGCGGGCTGGTTCAGCAGAGGCCCTCTCTAGCACCAGGAGGAAAGAGCTGCTGGTCCCTTTCCCGCAGCGGCGGCCTGTTGGCAGGTTCTACTTCCTGGTTTTTATGGCCACACACCATTTGGGAAATGGGGCAGAAGAGGGTAAGAGGCTAGAACAGGGTCTAATCCTAAAAGCAACGTGAATACGTTTCAGTGCTGGGGTTAACGCTCTCACCGTGTGCAGGATCTGCCCAGTAAATGCCAACCAGTTTTTGGCCCCGAGTGTGGGAAGGGGCTCAGGACCCTCCATCCAGTCCCTCAATTTCCAGGTGAGGAGGGGGCTCCGGGAGTCGGGTGAAGGGCACAGGAACGCCGGCTTTCAGAGCTGGGCTCCTCAGCGCACAGAGCTCACTTGTCCCACAGGCTGCCAGGCTCTCTTTCTGGTCGTTGGAGTAAGCGTGTTGTCTGTGAGCCAGTGTTTCTCAGTCTGAGGGATGTCGGGGTGATTCCACTTCTGGGCTTGCTGTGCAGTCTCAGTCCAGGCTGCAAAGCAATGAGGCAGCCTTGGGGAGTGTCCCAGGGCTGTATGAATTCATGACATTTCTCTCTTCACCTAGAGCTTCCATAACCGCCTGCTTTCAAATTTAATCATTAGGTCAATGGTTCTCATTTTAAGAGACAGTAATAAGGCTAAAGTAAATGGTGCAGTCCTAACACCTCAATCTGCTACACAGCAATCTACCCTGTTTTCCCGAAAATAAGACAGTGTCTTATATTATTTCCCCCCCCCCCCCCAAAGATGCGCTAGATCTTATTTTCAGGGGATGTCTTATTTTCGGGGGAACACAATTACGCTGACAGGCTCAGAAGCAGCCTGGGTGCCAAGCTCTGGAGGGTGTGCAGCTGGAGGCCTGCATGTTGACACCAAGGAGCCCCACTGAGCCTTCTCAGCTTCGAATTAAAGTCATTTTCTAGGATAAATGGAATGATTAATAACATAAGGACAATCAGTACTGAACTGTATGGTGGAATGATCCACATTAGTTTTTTTAACCAAATGTAATAGAGCTTGTTTATTTTCTTAACCTAATGGTATCTCCCCTCACTGTAAAACTGAGATCTGTCATGTTACCTGAATCACCTAAACATGACATCTTTAAGAGGAGTGGGCTTAGACTCCTGCAGACCAAGGGGCCCTGTGCTTGTTGCGCAATGAGGTGCTGGCAGATGAGGTAAGTTGGAGGCAGAGCTAGAAGGCCAGTCCTTGGGTCAGTTTTTGATGGCCATGGTCCAGAGGAGGGGGTGGTCCGTTTCCACGGTCACGACACCAGACCCATCGTAGGTATTGGAGGTGCTGACCAGGGTTCCAAAGCTGAGCGTGTGATTTGCTGTAAGAAAATGATAAGAAAATGTTTGGAATGAATCTGTCAGCAGTTACAAACACAAGTGAGCTCGTGTGTGGATAGAAGACATGTGAAATGCGGGTGGGTGAAATACAGGACATGGGATTGTAAAACTGGAAGTTTTTCTAACTGGCTGGTGCTGGATGTTGACCTTTTGGACACATGCCATTCTCATAGCAAAGTGCATTGACTTTTCTTTTGTGTTCCTTACCAAAACCCATTTCTGTAACATGCTACTTCATTCCTTGCCTTTCATGGTGCAATCTGAATTTTTTTTTTTGATGTTTCAGAACATTTACACTAGTTATTAAACTCTACAGAGACCCTGTTTTAGCTTCAAGTAAGCATATAATTTTGATCTTTTTTTTCCTCCTCATAAATTAAGAAAAGGCTTTTTTTTTTTTTTTTTTCTGTAAAAGTAATAGGAACAAAGATTAGAGCCAACTTCCAAAGTGCAACCTTGAGTGAACCACTGCCGAGCAGCTGCAAAGCGAGGACAGGAGATGAGCTGTCCTTTACACCACTTAGTCATCCAGCTAAAGGCTTGCGAGTGATAATAACTTATGTATTCATAAATTACATAAATCTATATTTACACTTTCTAACACCATGCTTGGAGTAAATGCTAGGCACAGAGCAGTTCGCTTCACCAACTTGACTGTCTTATAAATATTATTTTTGGCTAAAATTCAGAGAAAAACAAGTGCTATGGACCAAGAAAAAGAAACAAGTGCTATAGACCAATACTGTTAGAATCAGGAAACCAGGAAGTTAACACTGTACTAATTCAATTGTAATGCTCACTTCCCACTAGAGGGAGCCTGTTATCTTTCTGAGAAAATATTTGGAAAGAATTTTAAAATTCAGAAATGTATAACTAATATTCCTACATTCTTTAAGGAATATAATGAGTAGACTCCTACCTGGACAGAAAGCAGATACTCCTATAATTATACTCATTCTAAACCATCCCTTTTCCTTCCCACTGCTCTAGATTCCTTATCTGATCAACCCAATTGCCTATAACCTGCCTGTCCCCCACCCCAAACATCCTGGCATTTGAGGTTCTTCGTCACCTGGCTGCTTCCTCCTACTCACCCTTTCTTCAATAGAACAGGAATGTCCCACTCCCATGAAAAGTTTTGATGTTCTGTTTTTTTCAATGCTTGCTGTATCCCTCAAGGTTAAGGTCAAGTGTCACCTTCTAGCCTGTAGAGTTCTCTTTGGTTCTCTACCTACCACAGGTGGATAATTCCCTTTCTATTTATAAATTACTTGACAGCTCTTCTCTAGAAGAGGCTTTGAGTATTTCAATTCTAAGTCTAGGACCAGCAAAGTATAAGGTGAGTCTGAAACATCTGTTCCCAGAAAAGCAAGAGAGAGCTAAAAAAAAAAAAAAAAAAAAAAAAAAAAAAATCATCAATAGAAACTGAGAAGATAGAAATAGAGAATACTAAGAGTGATGCAAAATAATCTATCAAACAATAGAAAGAATCCCAGAAGGCAGGGAGAGAGGAAAATTCTTCTATAGGAGAATGCTAACTACTAAAGGAATGAGTGATGGAATTAGGCACTGTTTGCAGCTGCCAGTGTAATAACTGGTTCAGGCAGGATCATCTATCAATGATGCTAAAGCCATTGAGCGAAATGTTGTTGGGGAGCAAGATATTTTCAGTCTCAAAGTACCATTCCATGTATTTCCAATTTTTAAAAAAATGGACCAGACAGAGCTCATATCACCAGTAAAGAACAAACTGACATTGTGTTCTTCCTAACGTGATGCGACATGAACACAAATGTAACATCTCTTGTATAATAATTTTTGTCAACATTGCTCATTCCAAATGTAATCGGGGGAGGCAGCAGACCAGGGCCGAAGGGGGACACCTGGCAGGCTAGCTGGCTTGGGGTGTTCAAAGCTGTCAACATTAAGGGGTGTGTGTGGGCTTTTCTGGGTTAAAAGACACTAAACAGATAATACAATTAAATATAATGGTTGGCTTTTAAAGATATTGCAGTGGATTTAAAAATGTTATAAACAGCATCACTGGAAGAACCAAGGGACATGAAGATAGGCTGTATAATACTAATCCATCAGTGTTACAGTTTTGGGAGTAGATAATGACAGTGTTATAGTTTTTGGAATAGATAATGACATTGTAGTTATATGGGAGAACATACTTGTTCTTGAGAAAGAGAACCTGAAGCATTTCAGGGGTTAAGTATCATCATGCCTTCAACATAGAGTCCTCAGCTTATGATGATTTGACTTTCAGTTCTTTGATTTTAAAATGGTGTGAGAGCAATATGCATTCGGTGGAAACTCTACTTTGAATTCTAATCTTTTCCTGGGCCAGCAATATGCACTCTGATACTGCAGCAGCAGTGAAATGATGCTGCCCAATTGTAGGGTAGGGCAGTGGTCGGCAAACTGCAGCTTGCGAGCCACAAAATACCACAGGTGGGCGCGCATATACAGTGCGATTGAAACTTCGTGGCCCGTGCACAGAAGTAAGTTTTCAGCACTCAAAAGAAATCTCAATCGTTGTACTGTTGATATTTGGCTCTGTCGACCACTGGGCTAGTGTTTGTTCTGAGCACTTGTAAGGTGGGTGAGGCTGTGATTCTGAGTAGGTTAGGTGTATCAAATGCATGTCTACTTATGATATTTGATATTTTCAACTTAGGATGGGTTTATCAGGACTGAAATAGTTTTGAAAGCAAAAAACGCACTCAAAGAATTGCATAAGTAGAAAAAATGTCAACAATTGATAAATTTGGGCAAAATATATATAGATTTTGCTGTTGGTCTGAACCCTTTCAACATTAAAATTTAGGGGGAAAATGTTGGGGGAAAGGCTAAGAACTTATGAAGGGAAGTACTTTACTCTTGTTCATCTTTATCTCCCTAAGAGCTGAAATAATGCCATTACAAGAATCAAATCAAGAAATGCCCATTGATGTAAAGTGCATTGAAATAAATCTAAATTAAAGAGAATGTGAGCCAAAGTTAGGAAGCAGTTGTCTAGGGCCACAGGTGGTCATGAGGTTTTAAAGGTTGGCGACCGCTGGTCTAGGCTGTGATGTCTGTGCTGAGCTTCTGGGAAGAACCTGAGGGGGGCTGGGCCCATGGCGGGCACACGGGAAGGACAACCTTTGCTGCACTTACTGATGCAGGAGGGCCTGAAATTAACTGGAATTATGTACAGAACTTAGTGTTGGCTCATGATAAGAGCAGGCCTATTCACTGCTATGTTTGCCTCTGATAACACCTCCTCAGCTGTGCTTGCTCTTGGACATTATCTCTCAAAACCCTGACTTGCTGAAGACTCCTCCAAGGTAAGCTCGGGCTACCTCTTTATCCTGACAGCCAATCTTTCCGGAATCCAATTGGCTAAGGGCTATTATAATTCTAGTGAAAGTGGCTGCATTTATCTGCACCTCTCTCAGAAGTCACATGTCCTGTGCCCTTGGATCAAGGCTGGAAGGCATTAGAAGGCCTTGGATGCTCAATTCTTCCTTCTCTGTTTCCCATATTATGGCTCATCCTCTGACAAAAACAATTAGACCGAGAAAATGCTGCTGCTTGAAGGCATCAATGCTACATATGCCAGTTAGAAAATGTCTACTAATATGAACACTTTCAAGTGTGTGGATATTTAAAAATAAACCAAAAACAGTGGCACTGTTTTCTTGGCTCTACACCAAGGCCCTAGGTTACATACAGTTAAAGAGCCAATCAGAGCTGCTTTAGGGAAAATGAAAAAGCTTACTGGGTTTATAAAATAGAAAGGTCAGTTCAAATCCGTAAGTTTACTTACATAATTACTAGTTGTAAGAGGAATGATCTGTGTAGAACTGGACAAAAATTTTCAGTGTAAAAGGTTAGATTTAAATGTGTGCAGAGCAGAATGCTAGTAAAGGCTGCTTCACTTCAGTCTAGTTAGTTCCTTCACCTCTTGCTGCCCTGCCCCCAGCTCTTCACAAGAGGGTGAGAATCAGAACTGCACATGCCAAGAGGACTGGCTCCCAGACCCAGGTTCTCATCCCACTCTGTGGCTGACTGGGCAAGTCACTGTGTGCTGCTGGTTTCTGTCACCTCTCCACTGTAATATCCTCAGCACTTTGGCCAAAAGTTTCTCAGGTGACCTCAGCAGCCATTTGAAAAATACCAATAATACCTGTCCTGTTATTTCCAATACATTGTTGTGGATAAGAGTCTGTTAATGTCTATGAAGGGCTTTGACTTCCCTATGAAAGTACTGAAAATTTATTATCATCAAAAGCTTTAAAGTGGCATTTGCTTGTACACTTCAAGTGTCGAGATTCTTCTAAGCACATCAACAAATGGAAATGGGATAGAAAAGTGAAGAAAATAAATAATAATACTGTGCTACCTCACGTATTAACATCAAACTCAAACCTGTGGGTGACATCTTTTAAACTTTACCAGTCAAATCTGATAATCCAGACAAATAAACACACTTTTCTGTGGGAGAAAAGGCATCAACATGTGGCAGGGGCTGTTTGGAAGGCTGTACATGGCATGCCTGAGAGGGACGGAGAGGTTAGAAGAGTCAAACCTGTGGGGTTGGGAAAAGTTGGTGACAGCCCCCCCCAAACTGCTTTAAAGGACATTACTAATTTGGGTAAGATTTGACCGAACCAGCATATTTAGACCTCATGCTTAAGTTGACGTGTCGTAAGACAAGAAATACTTATGCATGTCAACCTCCTCTTTATTGTACAGTACAGGTAGAGTTAACTGGTGCAGCATTACAGCTGTCACCTGAAGTAGAGACCATTGTGACATCAGAGAGGACAAGGCCAGGGGGAGCAATGCAAATGAAGCCAGGTCACCGTACAAGGGAATGAAGGCCTGGGGAGTCCCCTTCACCAGCCCAGACAAGTTTCTTGCAGTTTTCAGTCTGGAGCTGGTACTATGTAACATATGCTACGCAAGTTTGAAGACAACAAAGATGACCACAGCCTGGAGACAAACGGCCTAATCCAGACATGAGGAGAAAACCCACTGTTCGGTCTGTATGCATGGACCACAACTGGGAAAACATGCTTATGCACAGATACTGAAACTTCCTTACAGCCTATTTAAACAATAAATTATACACAAAAGTAGAAGGCCATGGATCTTCACTGAACTCATGTGAAGAAGGATGGAAGAGTTCGGCCGCTTTGGAGTAATATTCCAAGTTCTGAGCACAAGGTGTCATATGGTTACAACAAGGAGGCTTTCAAACATACATATATATTATCATATACTGTGATGCACACCCCACAAAGTCTTCCTATTTCTGCCACCCAGGAAGAATGAGAAGGACCGCTGCCTAGACTGACAAACCTCAGGAGTGAGTGTAGGTACCATGAGAAGTTGAATGTCCAAGTCAGGACTGGGAAGATCCTGTCCGATCACTCAGAGGGTCTGGATCTTTTGAGTTTAAAAGCTCAGGAAGTTCTGAAATATTCGCCCTGTAAGTCCCTCCGATTCTGGCTCAATCTCGATAAACTCAGCCAGAGCCCTGCTCCTCGGAGGGGATCCCTTCCTGATCGATGCCCTCTTCTCCATGAGGCACCCGCGCAGGGACACGAAGGGACTTAAATTCAGCCTTTACAGTAGGCGATCTTTCTGACACCTCAGCCTGGAACATCTTGAGACACAGACAGTGAAATCCCAGGTCACAGTGGCTTCTCACTGTCTGGTTGAAAGTATTTACAGAACAGAAATGAGAGATGACCTTCACCATTAGACAGAATTTCATTAGTGAGAGTCTGAACATGGTCTCTTAGGAAAAACAGCTTTTAAGTCAGATGTTTTAACAGATATTATCTTCAATAAAACAAATCATAAAACTGTACTTTAGACTTTGTCCATAAATGTATCAATTTTTATGTTTGTTTAAAATGTATTTCATTATGACTTACTTTCATTTTTTAGTTCTCCTTACTGATATACAGTGATAATATTTCATATTAGAAATAGCTGGCATCTTATATTAATAGTCTAATGAGTCTGAAAATATTTGCCTTTCTTAAAAGCAAGCTAGTTTAATTCACAATTGACATATTTCTCCTACTATAGTTATAATAATCCATTTTCAATAGTTATACCATAGTTTCTTGTTAATAGCCTGAACCTCTCTTTTCTTGATGAACTTTCTTTGTAGTAACTATTTGCTTGCAAATAGATATTATACTATCCCGGCCTTACATTTATAACTTTCTACTTAGCAATTACTCTATTACTGTGGAGTGGTGGCACACATGTCCTATCCTGTATGTTCACTGTTCAAATGTCTTTTCCTCCCAATCAGGTATGTGACTTGGTCCGACTCATTTTTTGCATACGATTGCTAATCTGAAAGGAACTTTATTATCTAGTTGAGTGGTCAGATAAAAGTGAAGTGTGCCTATTTGAAGCATCTAGGGTACCAGGCTCAGGGTTCTGTCCACCCCCAAACTAAGGTGAACTTAGGGACCCAGTAGACCTTTGGGGCTTCAGAAAATGTAGTCCAAGACTCACTGGTCTAACACCCAACACCTTTACTTAAAGGCTGGGAGAGAATTTGAATATATCATTGAGCTAAGGATGCACAGCGCCAGGGCTGAGTCTTTGAAAGGAATTAAACTGCCACCTCACCTTCTGGTGGGCTCTCCAGAATCACATTCAGATTGGAATAAAGTTAAATGACTTGAGCTACATACTATTTGAGCTGGTTCAAATGGGGCTATATTACCCAGGTTTTTCTAAAGCTAAGGCACATAACAGAAGAAAGCATTTGGCCAAAAGCTGATATAGAGGATTGTGACCCTGGTCCTTGAGTATGTAAGCGACAGAGCGTGGACACAGACACGAAGCACTAACTGAAGCCTTCTGTACTACATTCCACTGAGAAAATGCATGACATAATTTCATTAACCGTACACTATCTGTAGGAGATTTGCTGTCACTGCTGGCTACTATTTAATTATGGTTATTAACAGTCTAGACAGGGGCAAGGGAAAATGATTCAGCAGGATTAGCTGCTCGGCACGGTTCAATGCTTAGCTTTTAGTAAAAACGGTTTGCTATATTTGAACAAAATAGAAAAAGGTGAAATCCAGCTACTTTGTGTTCACTTTTACTATGGGAAGATTATTTCATGGTATAGATTTAAGTTACAGGGCTTTTATTTGTAATTCTAGGGAAACTGATCTATATTGTTACAGAAGATGAAAAAATAAATTGAATGGCTGCATTTGCAATTATCTGAATGAAAATTAATCTTTTAAAAATATCTACATCAATTACACACGGATTAGGTGATTACGAAATTTTTATGTAGAAAAATACTTACTTTGAAGTATTTGGAGGGATGGAGAATGGCAATTTTGTTATATTGAAAAATGTAATTCATTCAAATTGTACAAGTGAGAGTTATATCAAAGCTGCAGGTTAAGAAGTCATATTTACCTGGCATAATACAAATTTACAATTATAATCTGTTTGGTAAAAAACAATCCTTAAAACTAGTTTTTAAAAATCTAAATCACAACAAATATGTACATGTAGAAATAGCTTGTATGCTTTCGATAATCGTAATTAAGAAACAACCCCATATATTTCCTGCAAGTATCCAGGCTGTCAGAGTGAAAGAACGTGGCCTCCGGTTCCTCTGATCTCATGTGGCAGCTGGCTGGTGGTGGGCTGAGGGAGAGGCAGCTCTGATTGGGCCCTCATGGTGCCTTGTTGACAAGCAGGGTCTAAGCTACTTGTTTTGATCCAGTCAGTAGTGGATGGAGCACCCTAACACTCCCTCCTGAGGGTTACAACGGCCACTTCTAACTTTTCTACTCTAAGGTATTTTTTCAAGAAGTGACCTGGGAGCAGCAAATCCTTCTCCCCTATTCTTTCTAGAACATCTCTATCACCTGGGGAAAGGTGAACGTTGGCTCTGGGCTCCTTTGGGTCTCATTGAACACTCACTGCTGCTGTCTTCGGAGTGTTGGCAGATCCTTGGCTGCAGAGATGGCAGACACAGTTGTGTGGTCTCTCCTATACTCAGGAGTAGGGCTTTCCAAGAGCTGACTACAGACTGGCCTCTACTTGGGCACCTAGACCATCTGATGGATCTGGAGTAATAGCTGTCTCTGATCCTGGCCTTGGGGTAGCGGCCAGGAAGCCTGTGTCTCATTCTGTCAGTGCTAGAGCATCCTGTTCTGCTCTTGCTGATCTCTCGTCAGAATCAAAGGGGCAGTCCCACAGTTTTCGCCGCAGAGCTGGGGCCTGGCGCCAGACTGTCGTGGGCATTCATCTGACTGCTAGCATCTCTCTGTCCTGGCCCTCATTCCACAGAAATCTTAACCTTTCAGTGGAATCCAGAGATGCAGACAACTTGTTCCAGGCCCTGTGTCCTGTCAGGTGGGGTGTGTGTGTGTGTGTGGGGGGGGAGGTATAAGGGGAGAGGGGACAGAAACCATCTCGGTGACTTCCTTTCCTTCTTGATTCACAAAGACATGTAGAGTTCTGCCTGGGGACAGGCGGGCACTTCCCACAGATCTAGGCATGATTTGGGCATCTGGTCACACCCCTGCTCCGTGACTTGTGCCCTGGAGTACCTTTTTTTCCTGGCACCTTCTGGGCATTTGGCCTGAAAGAGTGAGTGACCTCCTCTTACTCAGGATTTAAATGTGGGTCACATTCTAAATGTCATTCTGATTACTAAATCTGTCATTTCAATAGGTCTTTCTCCCCATGTAGCCTTAATATTCTAAAATTTTAAATAAAAAAGGAATATGTCATCTTCCTATCTTGTCTTAAGCCCATTTTTTGATCAGACTTTTTTTGTAATGGAGTAGTGTGAGTTCCTTGTCTTTTGGATCTCAACCTTGTATCATTCTATATAATAAAAGTCTAATATGCTAAGTGTACAGTCTAATCAGAGCATAATATGCTAATGATATGCTAAAGCTGCTCAACCACTTGCTATGACGTACACTGACCATCAAGGGGCAGATGCTCCAACTGGTAGTTACCTTGCTGCTGGGGTCTGGCCAATCGGGACTGGAGGCCCCCCCCCTCCCCCCCCTGTGCAGGAATTTTATGCCCCAGGCATCTAATAAGGTATATAAATATTGGAACATTGTATACCTGAAACTAACATAGTATAGTATGCCAGCTATACTCTAATAAAAATGCATTTGTGGCAAATTTTTAAAATCTAAAGTCTAAAGTAGTTTCTAAAACAGTAGTTAGTCCTATATAACTTTCTTTCTTTCTTTTCTTCTTCTTCTTCTTTTTTTTTTGTAATAGATGCATTTCATTCATTAAATGTTCCTAAGAAAAATAAAGCAAGGTCAGGGGACTAGGGAATGTCAGACAGTCAGAGGACTCAGCAGTAAAACTGCCTTAGCGCAGGGTTCTGCAGAAATTGTGGAGCAAGCATGCGGATATCTAGGAAGGCATACGTGTAAGCAACCAGGGTTAGAATACAACAGGGACAGGAAAGCAACCAAATGAAGTGGACTGGGTAAGGGAAACAATTATAGAAGATGACATCAAAGTCAGATCATAGGGGACCTTATGGCCAAGATTAAGGACTTAGGTATTTACTTAAGAAGGAAAAGAGTGACTTATATGACTTACATTTAGGAGATTCACTCAAGCTCAGTGAGGAGACTACAGTGGTGGGGAGGTATGGCAGAAGCAGGAAGATGACTCGGTAAGAAATGATCAGGGCATGGACCAGAGTGAGCAGTGGACAGAATGAGACATCCGGTGAGTTAACTACATGGCTCTCAGAATGTGCAATGAAGAATGGTGGTGTGTTTAAGGATTAGTGTAGCTTATGGATATAATTTTATGTCATGGAAAAAAACCTGTAAAATCAAAGTGAGATACTATCTTTACTTTTCTTGGAAAAAATTGATAATATATTAATCATATTGAATCTTATTTGATACCTAACAGGCTCAGAGATATAAGCTCGTGAACCTCTCATCAGACATCAAAGTCGGATCATAGGGGACCGATACACTAAATTAATGTACCGTACACTCTGCAGGCAAACATGTTTTTAACAGAGCCTCTGACTGCATGGAGTTCAACCTTCAGACACAATGCTTATGAAAAATTGCAAAAGATACACTCTGGTATGTAATATATATTACTGGTTTCTAAAATGCCAAGATAAAAGGATCAACTTTGTGTTTTGATTAAGTCCAAACCTGACTTACAGGGCATTTGGGAACAGTTGCAAGGCCATTGTAGGAAATACAAAGGTAGCAGATAGGCTAAGTTCTTCCCATATAGCTAATTATGCCATTTAGAATTTAAGAGACAGTGTAAGGAAAGGAAAAAAATAAGCCTGAAAGACCTCTTTTTAAAATTTCTTCTGGGTCCATTTAATTGTCATGTTAGGATTTCAGAAATCTGCCCCTTTGTTTTTAAACATTCAAGTATATACATTCTGTAAAAATTATGAAAAAATGCCAAATTACTGCAATCTACAAAGATATTCATATGCTTCATTTTGTACAAAACTAATTCTTAGGAGTAGAGTGGGAAATGTGTAGTTTGAAAAAAGTTTCAATTTGTTAATCTTTTTCTGTGAAAAATTTACTGTGAGAATTAGACAGTCAGGATATTATTTTTATGTTTATTAAAAAGAGTTAGTTATGAGTGAAAAAGGGTAGGAAACCCTGGAATAAGCAGGCAAGAATGTTGGAAGGTGCAACCCCAATTTGTTTTAAATACACTTGCTGTGCTTTCTAGCTTGACACTATAGCACAGATTGGCAGGGCTCACAGCTGGAGTTCAGGGCTCAGTGTGTGTGCACGGTTAGGGCCTTGGTGTATGGACAAAGAACTTTATGAAAATGAAGAAAGGCTATTTTATGATTATGCTTAGGGCTTGTCTCAATTAGTAGAATATAGTCTGCCAATCCAAGAAACTCTAATGAAAAAAAGTGCCTCCCTAATTGCTTACATTATACAAAAATAATAATATATTTTTTAAAATATATTTTATTGATTTTGTACAGAGAGGAAGGGAGAGAGATAGAGAGTTAGAAACATCGATGAGAGAGAGTCATCGATCAGCTGCCTCATACACACCCCCTACTGGGGATATGCCCGCAACCAAGGTACATGCCCTTGACCGGAATCGAACCCGGGACCCTTTAGTCCCCAAGCCGACGCTCTATCCATTGAGCCAAACCGGTTTCGGCAAAAAATAAGAATATTAAAAGTATTATTTCTCTATAGTTTACTTCCTACTCTGGATCACATAAGCCCACGAGAAACCATGTTTGTTTTGCTTTCCGTTATATCTGTATACTTAGCATAGTGCCAAGTACACAGTGGACTCACTATAAATATTTATTGAGTGAATAAATGAATACCTAAATAAAGCAACCAACATACAGGCTGAGAATGATTTTGGTGCTCATGAAAAAAACACAGACCTGGAAACGGTGTCTTCTCTACAAACACCCACCCAGACTGTGTCTAGGTGACCGATAACCACCTGGAAAGCCAGACACAACCAAACCCACTCCTCCACTGTGTTGATTCTCCCTGAGCTCTCAAACCAAGGGTCTTTCACTGATTTAAAGAGAGAACCATTTCACAGAACTCAGCATTTCCTTAACTAGTTGTTCCCGATTGAACCATGCCAACCCCTTCTCCACAACCTACTGCTTCTAGGCCACCTGAGACAGGTGTGTCCACGAGCACCAAGGGGAAGGAAACACTGTCCCCAGTGGCTAGATCCTTGCTTCCTGTTTGGTCCCTCTCATCTGTTTCCTTACCACTGAGATCATTAGCAACTTCGATTACCTTCCTAAAGTACTCATCCAGGATGGAATTTTAAGAAATGTTCTTGTGTTTCTGACAAACTAAGTGTTTTGTTAAGTTTTTCATGTTAGCATAGCATTAGGGGAGACTTCATGACTCTTCTCAGCTGGTTTCAAGGTGTTTCTCTCCCTGGATGTAAACTGCGCTTTCTCTGTGGCTGAGTGGTTTTACAACTGGAGGAAACATCCCATTAAAGTTTTCCATCAGTTAGGAGAAGAGACATTGATTATGTGAAGGAAGGCAAGGTTTACTATATAATCAATCAACCCTTGTTTCTCTTATCAGGGAAAATGTCTCTCAAATATCTTACAGGAACCAGGGAATTTCTGGAATAGTAACAATAATTCTAAAAGTTTGCTACTACAATAGACCATTAATCATATATTTACCATGCCTTATGGATACACTTGTATGTTTAAATTCTCCTTAAACTCTCTTAAGCCTAAACAGCCAGTATAAATAATACGTAGTCATAAGAGCTTTGTGCAGTAATTAGTGGAAAGTTTGGGGCAATGCTCTGCTTTATTTGATTCAAGATTTGAAAAGGAAATTTGCAACATGCCTGATATATGGCCAGTAAGAACAGTGGGGTAGAAGTCCAGTCTCTGGTTGTGAGAGCCTAAGACAAGTCCCCTATTCAGTTGGGCCCTCGGCATGAAAGATGTAAGTTTGTGCTCGGTGATTTGTTAAGGCTGTCCTTTAGGCCACTGGTCTCAGGGATCTGGCCTGACATTCCACTTCACAGCTTGGGTTTACCAAAAACATTGTCCCTATGGTACAGCTTAAACTTTAATTTTAATTTCTGAAATACATTCCTACAACTTTACCTCCATTCCATCACTATATTTCCTGGGTCTCTTCTCTCTCAGGTTCTATATTCTTTTAATTTAATAATATAGCCTCAGCATCTTGTCAACATTCACCCGAATGTCTATAATTCCATCCATCCACCACCTCCCTTCCTCTGGTCACCAAACAAAATAAACATCTCTGTCTGGACACTCCGGACCTGTCGACCCTGACCTCTCACAGTTTCATCACCATTCTCTCCTGTTTCTTCCCATCTCTTTATTTCTGTGAACACTCAGAATTGTCCAAGGCTCTGCCATCTTGAACTCATCCATGCCCTGCCTCACTCCGAGCCCCTTTCAGCCATCTCTCTTCCCCACTTTGAGCTCAAACATTGGAGTTATCTACTCTTCCATTTCCACTCACTCCACAGCCAGCTGCCATGGAGGTTCCATTCATTGCTCCCCTGAGACTGTTCTGGGATCACCAATGACTTTGTTTTGTACTCTCAGTGCCTACTTAGTGACAGGTATGTGGTAGAAACTACTCTTTCTTTCTCTCCCT
This sequence comes from Pipistrellus hanaki, assembly GCF_964339955.1. Taxonomy (NCBI): domain Eukaryota; kingdom Metazoa; phylum Chordata; class Mammalia; order Chiroptera; family Vespertilionidae; genus Pipistrellus; species Pipistrellus hanaki. Next base: position 44,855,570 of record NC_140512.1, on the reverse strand, counting down.
CCCTCCCTCCCTCCCTCCCTTCCAATATATTTTATTGATTTTTTTTTTTCCACAGAAAAAGGGAGATGGATAGAGAGTTAGAAACATCAATCAGCTTCCTCCTGCACGCCCACTACTGGGGATGTGCCCACAACCAAGCAAGGTACATGCTCTTGGCCGGAATCGAACCTGGGACCCTTCGGTCCGCAGGCTGATGCTCTATCCACTGAGACAAGCCAGATAGGGCGATAATGCTTTCTTGATTTCTTAACTTGAAAGATAGTTCTGCATCGTTGAGCTACACATGGGCTATAGCTTTACTTGAATGAACTCTTACAATCCTCCCAGCCACCGGATGAAGTAGGTATTATTCTGTGATTCCTAGTCTGGAAATTAGAGCTCACTCACAGAGGTTACATCTCCCCATGCAAAACACCCCCCATCCTTCCTGCCCAAGACTCAGCCTGCCTGCTCCAGCTGAAATAATCATAGCAGCAGGAAGCAAAATATCTCAGAAAACCCTTGGCAGATTTCTTAGCACATGAACACGAGCTCAGTACATGCTGTTATTTTCCCGTCTCCTAAAACCATGCCTTGCACACGGAACGTACTTGGAGTCCTCACTGATTCAATAGGCCCAGCGAGGTCAGAACGATGGCAAGCACATGATCATTGCTGGAAGCTGCCGTGACGCGGCTTCAAAGGCAAATAGGGATGTTCTTCCAGGACCTGGAGGCCTCCAGAGGCCGCTGGCTGGCCACATTGGTTTTAGGAAAGAATAAGAAAAACCTTCTACTTCCCCTTTTTACACAGTATGCACTCACTATTTCTAAAAAGGCAAAATTACAGCTGGTGCTATTTGGTAATCACAGCCATCTTTTTGAGAAAAGGATTTACCTTGACCTCATTTTGGCAGATATTTGTTACCTTTTTCCCCTCTTAAGTGCATGTCTACATATTGGAATTCATGAGCTTTAGCTGGAAATCTGCAATTCTAAAGTGTAATTATGGGGCTGAACAAAACAAAAGGGAAGTCAGAGCTTAAAATGATGGATGTCTTCTCTCCCTTCCCTCCACTGGAGTCAGTGGATGGGGACGGAGAGGATGCAGGCAGCTGGCAGAGCTCCCTTCCTGTTCAGAAACGAGTGGGCTGCGTTCACACTGCAGGGGCACAGAGCTCCCAATACCCGCCCAACAAACACGTTAGCCTTGACTGGTCATTCTGCCTGAAGATTGCTAACTGCTCAGGAAAACCCCCAGAGGACAGCTGCCAGTTTGCAGAGAAGTCCCATGAAGAAAAGGGAGATCATTTATGTATTTTGGGTGTTTTTCCTCAGAGCGAGGAGATCTGATGGGGCTCATACTGTTAGAGACACTGCGCTACTTTAATGATGCTGTTCTTAAGGAGAGAAGATGATGAGAAGCTAACAATTCACCAGGTGCCGACTTCACACAAAGGATGGGTTTCTGCCTCAAAATGTACTACAGGCAAATATTTGGCAAGAAACCTCTATTTTTTTTAGAGATTAAAAGGAGCTTAAATTCAAATGTGAAGGGGAAAGAAAATAAAACCACACACAACACAAAACAAACCACCTAGCTGAACTGCCTAAAGGAGGCAAATAAAGGTGGCTGTTGATAAATCATGGATGCCACACTCTGGTCAGGAGCAGATTCTGAGATTCTCCTGAAAGCTAGCTGGGTTCATGTGTTTAGGTCCCTATGTACTAACACAGAAAGGTAGAAAGAAAAAAACTCTCCCTACAACAGCATTCTACATTTGATCCTACCAGAATGAATATTACTGTTTTATAATCTTAACTCTGAGGATGGCCTCACCATTGGGAAAGACAAGTGGGAACACATGAATGATGGGAAAATATAAAAGCTAAAGATTTAGAAGATCATAAAACCAGAAAGTGATAAATTCAGTCAATCAATTTCAAGGGTCACTAGAGTAGTAAACACAGAAGAAAAACAAAGGTCACCTGCTCAGTGGGGCACATGCCATGGCAGTGGGAACCAAGTGCCTTATATGGTCTGCCTTTCTGAGCAAACACAGAGGGGTGTTGGCTGTTTATCGCCCATAGTTCTGTGAGTTCTGGGCCAAAGGCTGGCGAGGCAAAGCATCTTCCCTGGAGCTTCAGGAATTGGTAATATTAGAGAGACTGCCTTTCTACTGCTGGTCATGAAGGAAACCCAAAAGTTAGCAGTTACCATCTCTAAACTTGAATCCCTGTTGAAGTTGTAGGCTTACCTAACAGGGCATTTAAAATATTGCAAAATAATGCAAACCCACAACAAAACACCCAACTATACATCATTTTCCAAACCACCTTGCATCTCTCTAATGGCCCATTTTTTAAAGACTTGCAGCCAGAAGAGCTTCAATGGGAGAAGGAAAAGTGAACCCAATGCAAGGTGAGCCACACCTCTATCACCTGAGTATCACAGCCAGAAACCTCTCAGTTAAACAGATTTGATAGAGTGGTGCTGTGTGAAAAGTCAGTCCAGCCAAATCATCTCAGAAAACAGAGTCTAAAGGGACAAAACAGAGAATTCTAATCAGGTTGTGTCCACAGGTCACAGTTCATCTTAGCCCTGAGAGTGGTGCAAAATATTCTAAATTATGCAGTCCTGAAGATATGAAATGTTTAGCCAGAGTCTGGTTTGAGATTTAGAAATAATAACATTTGTGGGAGGTGGAGTTGCAGAAAGGCCTAACTGACAAGTTTGAATAACTATAAATGAATTCATTTAAGAAAGTAAATGTACCCTAAAATTCTTTAAAATAATTTGTTTAACCAAATAGTGTAAATGACCCATTGTTTAACCTCCTATGCAAATCCTTCTCTTTAGATAAGAAAAGGTTTGATGAATAGTAACACATTCCAAATTAATGACATTTAATTGATATTTAATTTAAAGAATCATTATCCATACTACCTTCAAATGCAATAATCATGAATGTTAGAAGTTACAAAGTCCTTTATCCTGCTAAGCCATCATGATTTATTCTAAATGGGAATAAAACCATTGCAATTATGGGTAATACATTTTTTCTGAATTTACTTTTGAATTTGAGAATTGGCACCAAAGTTTAAGACAAGACAATTTTTCTCTATCTAAGCCATAGTTAATATCTACAATATTTTTCCTGTCTCTGGCTGTTCTAGTCTTTCCTTAAAACCTAATACTCATCTTAAAGCAAATATTACTAACAATGCACCACTCTGACTTCTGTGAAAAATTTGTAGTCTTGGATATTCAAGTATAGGGAAAAGAGACTGTCCATCTCATCTACAGTCCATTTAAGCAGTATTCCACAACTATACTCACAAGTCACTGGCAATATTTATGATTCTGCAAAGTGACATTGTCTTTCAAGAGACATGATTGATGGGCCTAGAAAGAATCAGATCAAGAAAGATTCTCATTCTAGGCTATCAATCAATAGAAAACCACTGTATAATTCTTATGAGAAATGACTGGATGGAAGTAATATTTTAGGGATATTTGACAAATATAATTTTAGAAATATTTGACTAATATGATAAAGCATTCTGAAGTGGGAATTGAAATAAAATAACTTTTGCACTCAACTTACATTATGCTGTTGCCCCACTAACATGGTAACTACTAATCCTTTGTTAATAACTCAGATTTTAAATTATTTTCTGAATTATTTATGTGGATTGATGTTCTCAATTGCACATGTGCGGAAGTATGTCTTGAAAATGGTTGGCTAGATAATGGCTTAATTTGGGAGCTTGATTAGCAAAGCACTGATCTCAGTTCTTCTAGCTAAGATAGCTCCATTCATTCATTTCACCAACAAACATTTTAAGTATTTACAGCTGTAAGTGAAAGTTGACAAAATTTTAAAAAAGGAATACAAATATGAATGTTTCTATAACTTGATAATTTTTAGTAGAAAAATTAGGGAATGTTGAGGTTAAAGCTAAAAGGCATTTCTGTTCCTTAGGTTCAGATTTCTGATGCATCAGTTATTTAAAAAAATTTCCCCCCCAAAAAAATTTCACTTAAAAACATTATAAATTACCTATATTACATTACTAGCTACAGCAGAGACTTTTAAAAAAATAGATCCATTTTTAAAAAATCTTCACCTGAGGGTATATTTATTGATGTGTGAGAGAGATATCAGTTGCCTCCTGTACACACAGGACTGGGGATCAAACTACTACCTTTTGATGCACGGGATGACACTCCAACCAACCGAGCCATCTGGCCAGAGCATTACAGTCAAGATTTGAGTACAGAACTTATTTCAATTTTTAAAGAATTTTCTTCGAGAACAGAGTGTACTTCTAATTCTAAGCCTCTTGCTGTGGGCTTGGCCCTGTGACTGTTTGGCCAGTGCTCGGTGGAGGGAAAGGGCACAATGACAGGCCAGTACTCAGGCCTTCAAAGGCCTTGGAGGCTCTGCTTCCTGTCTGCATGGTCTGCTGCAACCTAAGGATATGCCAGCTCTAGGTTCAAGGGGAGACTTGAGGAGTGAGGTCATCCACATGTCCCACCATCGACTTTAGGACAGCGGTAGCCAACCATTGGTCCGTGAGGTCTGAAAGGTTGGCAAGCGCTACTTTAGGAGGCCAAGCAGGGACCCGTGAGTGCTGTGAAACAGTCCAGTTTTAGTTTAGCCAAATCTTACCTGAGCTGCAGCTGTGTGAGCAACATAAACAATTGTAGTTTGACACCAGGCGCTTGGGGGGAGCACGAAACATAGCATCTTTATGCCAACAGCTAAGGGATACCATGGCACAATGGATTATTAGAACCCACGTTTGTGGGCTCTGGTTTGAATGGAGATTCTATCTATTACTTTTCCACTAGGCATGACACTGTGACATACAGAACTTACTCTGTTTTTGTGCACTTTTTATTGCCATTTTCAGCAATTTTTAATTCTTGGTTTAACTACCTTGACTTCCCACTGCCTCTCCTACTTTTTGTTACTACCTATGTATTTCCCTATGTTTTAGAATAAATTTCTCCACTTTTATGACATTTTGTTTTCCTTCTTGGAAACCCAAATTTAAAATAATGGTCTCTCTCTCTAAGAAATCTTTCCATCTTAAGATCCTTATAGATTTTGCTGGGGGAAAGGAAACTTTAATAATGGTCTATTACCACTCTCACTTTTGCTTAATCTTAGACCAGGTTGTGACAATTCAGGGAATACTCCCAGAAGCTTGTTGTGCTTTTTTAAACAGCAGTTTATGAGTGCATGAGTGAGAAATGCAGACCTGGGAACGTATCCCATGAAGTGCTTTGAACACTCTGACATCTGCAATTTAACATAAATTTCTGTGTGTAGCTGTAACTTCTGACCTGGGAACACAGGGTCCTAAATAGGCTGCTCTATTCATCTTTATATTTGAGTCTTTTTCCTGTTTGTCTAGATGTGGAAATAGATTCTTGAGCAGGAGAGCCAGGAGAGGAAGCTTAGCAGTGAACAAGTACTCTGTCTCACTTTCCTTTCAAACAAAGGAAGGACCTGATGGAATTCATGCTGGCCTTTTAGTAGGGTCTTAAATGCCATTAGTGTACAGTATGACTAAGTGTAAAACTACTTTAGGAACTTTAAGCACTGATTTTTCTCATTTTTTTTTAAAAACATCAATCTGCCTTTCAGATATACTATTATTTGAAATATGCTACCAAACAAATGCAGAGTTTCAGATATTTTCACAAAAATCTAATTTTCTGGATAGAGTTGAATTCCAGTGGACTTTTCTAATCAAGCAGATGAGTTGACACCTGGTCCCAGGTTCACCTTAATGCATAGGCCATGCTCTCTTCACTGTCCCATGTGCCCCTCAAGGAAGTACCTGTCCACATAGGCATTACTAGAAAGCCAGTTTTAAGATCACTATGCATAATGCCAAACTTCTGAGTTGCTTTCTTCCAGGATTACAAGAACAGAAACTTCTGGTTCAGAGATTATAAAACAGGCTCACTAAGAGAAAAACATACACACACATTTACTAAGCTTTCTGCCTTTATAACCAGTCCCACAACCCAGTTAAGGCTGTAGAGACAAGACCAAACATAGTCAATTTCTTTCTGAGTCCTTGCACTTCCATAGCTGCCAGCAATGTATGCAGGCCCTCGCATTAGTAGTAAGGCCATCTGTGGTACACTGAACACTAGCTGATGCCCACCTCCTAATGCCCAGGACCTGTGAATTAATTACCCATTTTCATGGCAAATAGGGTAAGGTTGCAGATGGGACTAAGTTTTCTAATCAACTGGCCTTAAAATAGAGATTATCCCAGATTATATCAAGGTGAGCCCAGTGTAATCCAAAGGGCCCTTTAAAAGTGAAAAAGGGAGGCAGAGGAGGCGGTTAGAGTGACCCAAAGTGAGCAGGACTCAGTCCAACTTCCCTGGCCTCACAGAGGGAGGAACAGCCAGAAGCCAAGAACTGTCGGTGACCTCTGGAAGCTGAGAAGGTCAGAGACAGATTTTTCCTTAAAGCTTCCAGAAAGTACTATGGGTCAGATGACACCTTGATTTTAGCCCCATTAGACCCTTTTCCAACTTCTAAACTACAGAACTCCAGGATAACAAACTTGTGTTGTTTTAAGCCATAAGTTGATGGTGCTTTGTTACAGAAATGATAGGAAACTAATACATCATCTTATTACTGAGATAGGTTGCCTTTTACATTATAGTTCTCAGCTTATAGTTCTCAGCTCTTTAAAGGCTAAATAAAGAATGGATAACTGAGCGACAACAAGAATTGAAAATAAAAACAGCATCTTATTTAAATAAAAAGACCTTATAATAGAATAGCAAAACACAAGCCAAAGAAAAAAACAGATAAATTGGACATCATCAAAATTTAAAATGCTTATGCTCAAAGGACAGTACCAAGAAGAATGAAAGGACAGACCACAGAACAAGAAAGTATTTCCAAATCATATCTGATATGGGTCTAGTATCCAAAATACATAAAGAACACTTAACAAGAAACAGACAATACAACTTTCAAAAGAGCAAAGGATTGAAAAGGTATATATTCAGAGAAGAATATAAATGACCAACAAGCACATGAGAAGACGCTCAGCATCTTTACTTATTAGTAAAAGTAAACACCAATCCACACCCACAATGTTGGCTATTTTTAAAACAAAAGTAAAATAAACGTTGGTGAGGATGTGGAAATAGATGGAACCTTCAAACATGGTCAGTGGGGTGTGAATGTTGCGGCCAATGAGTGTGTGCTAGGAGTGGCAGTTCCATGTCCTAGGATAATTCGTCTTTTTGAAGAAGACTCATGAGGGCTGAAAACATGTTCACACAAAAACTTGCACATGGATGTTCACTGGAACATTATTCAGAATTAGAGGCCCAGTGCATGAAATTCACACATGGATGGGGTCCCTAGGCCTAGCCGGTGACCAGGGCCTTTCTTTGTTCCCAGCCGTCCCCTGGTGATCAGCACACTTCATAGTGAGCCATTGACCTCCCAGTCTCTGGTTGAACTCCCGAGAGGACACTTTGCATATTATATAATAGATAGGCAAAAAGTGAAAACAACCCTAATTCCATGAACCAATAAATGATTTTAAAAAGTCTATCCACACAATAGAGCTTTATTCAGCCATACAAAGGAGTCGAGTGCTCTTACATGATTGAATCTGAAAAACTTTATATCAAGTGAAAGAAGGCAGGCACAAAAGGCCACATATTGTATGACTCCATTGGTAGGAAATGCCCAGAGTAGGCCAATCCACAGAGACAGAAAATAGATTAGTGGTTGCCAGGGAAGGGGAGAATGAGGAAGCGGACAGACCACAAATCCATACAGTGTTTCATTTTGGGGTGACAAAAATGTTCTGAAATTAGGTGGTGGAAATGGTTGCACAAACAGTGTATACACTATAAAAATAATGAATTAATACTTTAAAGCACCCCTCCACCCCCGGACACCAGGGCTTGCACGCTGGGGAAACCCCCATGCTCAGGTGCAGGGTGCCTGTGAGGAGCCTGCCCCACACATGTGCAGTGGCCACTTCTGGGTGAGCTGGGACTACAGTGAGCGTGGGTTTGCACAGAAGCCGCTCTGTGAGGCAGGCCAGGAGAGAGCGCACTGCCCACTCAGCTTCCGTCTAGTGCCACTGGATGGCCCAAAGCCCACGCTGTGCCCCAGTCTGCAGCGTCTGGCCACACTCACCACATCTCGGTGTGGGGACTCGGGCGCCATGACTCAGGTGGAAGGAGATGCACAGGGGCCCAGGTGCTGCCCAGGGCCCAGAGGTCAGCTGGCACCTTTCCTTCTATGCCTGATGCTTTGATCGCCAGCCAGGCCTAGGGACCACACCTATGCATGAATTTTGTGCATTTGGGCCTCTAGTTTTAAAATAATTATGGATATATAGGAGGTTGTAAAAATGTACAGAGAATATCAATGCACAGATAACTCTATAAGTCATATATAATCCCCCAATCTATAATAAGGGATATTATGTAATTTAGCTTTGTCTGCATTAAAAGCAATGTAGAAATTAAAGCCCTCCACTATCAAAAACTTCAGAAGATCAAACAATATAGGTTGTGATAAGCATATAACATTTTATTACACTGTGCCATGCCAGTAGGTCCAAGGATGTCTGGAAAAACTGATATTTATCATCTTTTTATGTTTTTTTTTAATCAAAGAGGATTTGTTTCTATTTCCATAGGATACATTTAACGTCCTTATCAAGTCATTCTCAAGTTATCTTTAAAACATAGCGCTACTCTACCTTTCAGCCAAAGAAATGTGCAGGAAAATATAAAGGGGCGTAGAGCTAGTCAAGTGCAAGGCCACATGTCTCCTCTCTTTTCCCCCAGAAACTCAAAGACCAAAATGCTAAGCTAAAACGCACATCAGGTTTTCTAAAGGGATGGAGGAAGGTGAGATAATAAGCAAGAGCCCATTTTCTTTGCTGGGATCTGTCAGTGTAGCTGTGAGCATCGGCACTTAAAAACAGGAGCCTTTTTAAAACTATAATAGCCCTTGATGGTTTTGACTCATTTTCTCTGATGTTCATTTATATTTTCTTAACTACTTGAGAACTAACAGTCTTTTAAGAAACTGTAAATTTCTTAAAAGAAACTGTAAATTTTCTTTTGTTATTCACCTGAACTAACTGATCAACACCGCTTATCCTGCCTAATGAAGAGTCGTCTCAGCACTCAGCATGCATGGCAGCCTTGAAGTCTGTGTTTAAATTGTGTTATTGGAAAGTATCTTGCTAGCACTTATCTGTGTTTTTAAGGTGCTATCTTCTATATAGTGGATATTGAAACAACCATGACTAGTGGTGAATGTGTCCACTTGGTCTCCCAGACTGATTCTAGGTGCCCTGAAGGTCACATTAATGTCACTTGGATTCTTGTTAGAAAAGCAGAATCCCAGGCCTCTCCCAGGACCTACAGAATCAGAATCTACATTTTAAGAAGACATGTTAAAGTGTGAGAAGTACTGATCGAGGCCATTCTTTAAAAAATTAACCTCTTTGTTTCATTCACCATTTGTCTCCTTTCCTTTATCACGTCCTTTCTTTCCTTCTTGAAACAACCCTGGGTTTGTTACTTAAAAAATACTAATAAATAAAACCAAATTTCCCCCCTACCACCTTCAGTGACTGACATCTCTTAGCAATCAGATGATCTCAATTTGGTTTCTTTGGTTACCATGCGCCTGGAATGAATTCTATGCCCCATTCCTTTTATTTTTAACTAGTAGCCCTATGCATGAATTGGTGTGCCAGTAGCTCTCTGCCGGGCCTGGTAGCTCTATGACCACTGTCCATAGGCTCTCTATGACCACTGCCCAGAGGCCCTCTGTGGCCAGGGCAGGACAAAGCAAGCTGCCCAAAGGCCCTCCACGGTCAGGGCAGAACGCTGCCTGTCCTCAGCGCCCCCTTTCCCCCAAGGACTGGGGGACTCTGGTGGGGCTGAGGGGACTGGGCACCACCATCTTGTGGCTATGTGTGCTGCCATCTTTGTGACAAAGTGATGGTTAATTTACATATTACCTATTTATTAGATTGGATTCACTTATGTCCTTAAAACTCTAAAACTTGACTTTCATTTCAATGTACTTTGAACACAAAGAAAAGACTAAAAAAATGATGCAGACAGTTAACCTTGGGGAGCTTAGGTCAACCTTAAAAACATTCCTTAAACAGATAGATTGGAAAGTCTTGGCAGGGTTTGGGGTCTGGTGCCTCTCCTGGGCTCAGCTTTCTCATGCCTCTACTCAAGTTCCCTGCAGATGTGTGCTCCTGCCCTGCTGGCCACACTGGCCTTCACCAGGCCCAGGTTACTGATGCCTCCTGCAGCACTGTCCCCACCTTGAAAAGCAAACATTTAGTATTTCTGCAAAACTAATCCAAAGTACAGTCAGAAATCACCACAATGAAACAAAATCGGACTAGTACTTACTATCAAGCGTTACACAAAAAGCCTACATCATTGAGGAATCCCCAAACCCAAACAGAACCTCTCAGTTCCAATAACCTCCTTCTGTCTTCCTTCTTATTGTGGTAAACACTTAACTTGAGATCTACTTTCTTAAAAAATTTAAGGGCACAATACAGTATTAACTAGAGGCACCACACTGTATAGCAATTCTCTAGCATCTATTTAGAATGTATTCATTTTGCAGAACTGAAACTTTATACCCTCAGAATGGCATTCCCTACAACAAAGGTTTGAAGGTTGAGCTGCTGGGAAATTTACTGGGAACTTCACATTCGATGGATTCGGAGCCATCTGCTTACTAGTGATTGGATGTGGTGTTATTCATCAGTCTGGCCTTTTATAAAGAAAAATGAAGAGTATAAAAGAAAAGAGCCTCAGTGAAAATGGGGGTGTGCTGAGAGGTTAATGTGCTCTTCAGTCCACCTCACATAGATCTCTGCGCGTCACACAGTCTGTGTGTCGGATGCATGAGGAAGAACTGTCAGCTTCACCTCTGGAGGTGGGACATCATTCCTGCTGACAGATTATGAATTGTGGGCTATCGCCGGCACCTGACTGGACAAGGAAGAGTTCATAAATCAGACTCAAAGACACGAACCTGACTAAAATCCTTGAGTTCTTTAAGATTATAAAAGTACATAGAAGAGAATCAGTTAAGCACACATGTGTACTTGTGTATAATTCAGGGTGGCAAGGGTATGATGGCCTTTTGTTAAAGTTCTACAATGAAGTACTTGTTATTTTTTGATGGACTGAGGAGTTTTGCTTCACCATGCAATGGGATGTAGGATGGTTGGGATAAATATTTTAATCTTAAAGACAAAACTGGGTTGGCCTTCCATAGGAAGAGCAAAGTAATCAATTATTTCAACAAAATGTATAAATAGTCTATTAGGGTCAGGGTTTATTTATTTTACGAATAATCTGGAAAACAGGCCCATAGTATGGAAAAAAGCCACAACTTTATAGATAATCCTAGGCAAAACATTAAATAGATGTGAATAAATTAAAAGAAGGTTTATAAGTATTTGAAAAGAGCCAGAAAAATGTCAATTAAAATATTGACACATAGATGTCCTTGAAAAATAACCTAAACCGTTTGTAAGGAGACGGACTTGGAATATTTTTTTTTATGATGTAGGAATGAAGCTCAAAAGTAATTTTTAAAACTATTACTTGAAAATATGTGCCACGAAGTCCCCAGTTTCATCACACCTGGTACAAGTTTAAAGCCTTAGAAAACAAATTCCAGGTGCCTTTATACTTAGTCTGTTGAAAAAGAATGTTAACAGTCTTGTTCTGATTTTTCCTTTTGATGTTATCTCATGATTCCCTTCTAACCATTCCCCCAAAGGAAATGACTGTCAGACATGTTTCTCAGACAAATAGTGACTCAATAATTAATCATCAGTGAATTGCCAGACCATATTTAAATTGAGAGCATTATAAACAATACTCATCCTAAAATATAAATTTCTCTGCCTTATAGAAATAATTACATTTAAAGGTATGGAAACCTGTTTTTAAACACTCAAGCATGTGACTATGAGTTCATTGCCCCATGGATAAGATATCATGTTTTGTGCTATACAGAAAACCCTCACAAAATATATGAAAGGTAGAAAGAGAAACTTAGTCGTAGGAATTTTAAGTTCAATATAATCATAAATATTTGATATAAATACAGAAAGAATGTTGGAAGTTAGCATGGTTATCAAATGAATAATAGAAAAAATAATTGTTTATAAAATTCACTTTCCTGGCATTGTATAGAAAAACTGCAAGTAGAAAGTCATACAACAGTTACATCTTGAAGGGAAGGACCCAGAACCTGCCAGCCCCAAAGCTGCCACTGTGGTGTTAGTGATTACTGTGAGTGAAAGGAACTGGAGAAACAGCATCGGGAAGGGGTCTCTGACCTCCTTCTCTCTATCCAAAAGTAGGGCCTACCATTTCCCATGACAAAGGTGCCCTCCCTGCACCAGGCAGAAGAGAATGGTCTTTAACACTGGAGACACGGAGTCAATGCAAACAAACGTACTGCAATAACCTGTATCTTCCATTAGCCTCCTCCATAAGCTTCCAGGTCACTTTCCCACAATTTACCAACCCTAGTCCAAACCCCTTTTTCCTTTGTCTTAACATTTCTCCATAATTTATCTTTCTTTTCTAAAATACTGTATGAGCTCTCAGGCCCTTCTGCTGTTTTGGGTCTTCATTTATTATATAATATATGAAGGCTTCCATGTATACTTAAAATTTTAACATTAAACAAAATTGTATGCTTTTCTCCTCTCAATCTGACCTTGGCCAGTTTAATTCTCAGGCCCAGCCACAAAACCTAAGAGGATAGAGGAAAAGTCTTTTCTCCCCTATAATCTTAAATGGATGAGTAGCTTTTGATTAAGACATTTTGAGTATGAAGGATCCATTTGTTAATTCCCCTAAATATTCAAAAGCAGAAAAGGACAACAGGAAAAATACTTATTTTTTAAAATCTGAGATAATATAGCACTAATACCAAATCCAGAAAAATCTATTAATTTAAGGTAACTTCAAGAATTATGAAATAATTTGTAATAAATTTGACAAAATTTTATAGGAGCTGTAAACTAAAAACATTGCTGAGAAAAATAAGTCATAAACAAACAGAAAGACAGACTGTGTTCTTGGGGCATAAGATTCAATATTGTTTAAAAGATTAAAGTAACACGACTTACATTACCTCTTACCAATACTTATTATAAAGCTGCAGTAAGTTAGGCATCAATCAGGCTGGCAGGGGAGTGGTTAGGAGGTGATCACACTGGCAGGCAGAAGCAGGTAGGGGCATCCAGGAAGGCAGACAGGCGAGCAGTTGGGAGTCAGCCATCCTGGATTGTGAGAGGGATGACCGACTGCCCTGAGGGGTCCCAGATTGGAGAGGGTGCAGGCTGGGCTGAGAGACACACACACCCCGTTCATAAATTTCGTGCACTGGGCCTCTAGTAATACATAACGTGTTTAAGTGAAAAAAGTATAGAAGAATGTGTTTATGATGACCAATTTTTGGTTAAATATAATATAGATAATAACAAAGCTAGAATGTTCTAGGAAGAGAAATCCCCAATTTTTAGAAGGTTAGCTATGGCAGATCATGATGGGAATTCTAATTTCTATGTTTCATGTGTCTGCACTGTTTCATTACTATAACAATATGATTAAAAAATAACTTTTTAATGTGTAATTTGAATTGTATTTATTTTTGTAGGAATTCATAATCAAAGACATGCAGTGTAAGTGACATGGGAACTTGAATAGAATTTCTGAAGATTTTTTATAAGAGGAGGAAGAAAGTAACAGAGTAGTATGTGTTTCTTTAAGAGAGATGCTATGTAATATTTTACACGGATATAGAAATGCTATAGCAATTACTAATGCTATAAATTATAGCAACATAGTCTTAGATTATTGATTGCCCTTCTAAGTAGAATTATTAAAAAAAACAAAAACAAACCCTATACTTTCCTACCTGAATACAGTATTTGAAATATTTATATATATGCAAAATAGGTGATATTTCATCCAAGTTGTCTTCAATTCATTTAATTTTTGACAAGTATAATTTTTAACGATGTGAAAAAAAATTCTGCAAGTACTCTATCCAAAATCGCCTATATTAATACAACCAAAGTTATAATGACACACTAAATATAACCAAAACTTAGGCAATATTCTCTCTTTCTTCACAAAATAGATAACTTTGGCTCACAAAGACACAGCTTAGACAGCAACTGAGCATTTTCTATAGCATCTTCTGATAAGCAGTGCTACCAACCTCAACAAATTCCCAAAACATTTTAAAATGAGCAATTTAGCTGCCAGTTCCAAAAGAAATAATTTTATTTATGCAAAAGTTGAGACAGTTTAGATACCTATTTGAAAGTATGCCTCCTTTCTGTGCCCTAAGGACTCAAGTATCTGTCAGTCATTCCAATGAATTCCCTTCAAAGTCCATGATCAGAATGATTCCCAGTATATGTCTTCTCTAGGGGAGGACCCAGAGTTCTCCTGTGGCCTGTTCTACCTCGAGGGAACTCGAAAGACCTCCAAATCATTCCACCAGTAGGATCTGCTAATTTGCTAAGAAATGTGCTCTACTTCCCACTAAATGTAAAAACTGAAGTGGTATTTCAGATTTCTTGTATGACTGCCTGCCTATGAGGCTCAGGGCTGTTGTAATAGTGCATGTTTAAATAGTATGCAGTCAACGAAGGAAATGGCTCAATGTAAGTACCTATGAAGGAATAACTGGACCCACCACCCCACCTACAATTCGCTAATTATAGAGAGAACGTACTTTGTCTCTTTACTAGGAGAAAGTCAGCACCATTACTTATTTGGGTTCATGTTAGGAGACACCTTATTTGTTCTTACCAATATTGTAATTTCTATTATGCAAACAGTATTTGTAGATGGGTTGGAAAATAAGAAAAATCACCCAAAATCTTATTGCTCTAATGAAATATATTTTCCCACTTTCAATCTACGTGCATATATATGATTTTTTGGTTTTGCATAGTTCAATCATAGCATATATAATTTTATATCTGGTTTCAAGTGTATTCTCCAAATGAAAAATTGTTCCTCAATGAGCAAGTTTCTTCTTCATCATGAGACAGTACTCATTTCAAGAGGGACAGGAATGGAATTTTTTTAATTTAATTATATGTTTAGAAATGTAGTTTTTTTCTTCTTTGGGGGATATTTGGGGCTCTCAGAAGAGGTGTAGGCCCACGTTTCCTGCCATATTCCTGCTGAGATGCTTAGAGCTTTAAAAGTATTTGGCAGATACTTGCGTATTATTTTTGTTTTGTTTTTCTTGCATATTGCTTTTGTCATTCAATTTCTACTGTAGCTGAGGTTATTTGACATTTTCACTTATAATTTTTATTTTTTTTATTTTTGATGGACCACTTTCTATCTAGTGGTTTCTTTCTTTTTAATTGTCAGAATCAGTTTTTTGACTGCTTACCAATATTGTAATTTTTCATTTCTCCTTTACTCATTTAGATTTCTTTCATATGACTTTCTTATATATACTGTACTATTCCATTTGTAGCTTCTTAAGTTAAAACTGATTTATTTTCTTCCTTAGAATAAGTATTAAAAGCTATATATTTTTCTGAGCAAACTTTACTGTATCCAATTATATGCACATTTTTGAAAAACAATTATTACAATGCATAAGTATTTCCTTTGATTCAAGTAAGTAAATTCTTACTTTCTGGAATGTTATTATAAATTTATGTAGTATAATTTTTAATTTTATTGTACTGGGTCAGAATGTAGAATATATTACTTCTATTTCAGGGAAGAAATTGAATTTTTTTGGTCACTTAATAGTGAATTTTGTAACTTTCCAAGGTGATTTAAAAAATGTATCTGTCATATGAATATACAGTTGACCCTTGAATGACAAAGGGGTTATTGGTGCTGACCCTCCACCCCCATCGCACAATAGAAAATGTGAATATGATTTCTTACTTCCCTCTAACTTAACCAACTGTAATGTTTGTATTTTATATGTATATACACAGACATAAACACATGTTTATGTGTGTGCATATATATCTATTATGTAAACTTACTAATATAATTCAGATGTTTTGCCTAATTTTGTCTGTTTTCTTAGTCTGTTATGGGCTGGCAGAGGTTAATTATAGCCTGTCATCACTACTAGATTTCTGTCAGTTTATTTTTTTTCTTATATAATAATTCATGTTTTATGAATTATGGTACAATAGTATTGAAGTACAAACTGATACCTCATTATGCTCTTCGATATAAATCTGAGATTGAATCTGCAACTTAGGTATGTGTCCTGACCAGGAATTGAACCCACAACCTTCCAGTGTACGGGGTGATGCTGCAAGCAACTGAGCCATACTGGCCAGGGCAGGTCACTTTGCTTTAAGTGGATCTCTTACAGGTAGCATATATATTTTCTTTTTTACCCAATGTTTAAAAATTTTTTAACTTTTTTTTTTTTTTTTTACTTTTCTATGGTTTTATTTTGGGTCTTGAAGTTAGAAATCACACAACATATATTCTTACACATAAACGTCTTTCCATCCTCTATACTGGACAGTTTGGTATAGTTCCATGTTTAGTAATTTCTGAATCCTTTACAATTCTTAGAGCTGTGCATAAGGATTGGTTTCAAAATATATTTGTCAACTGACTTATACTGAAATGCCAGAACGAGTGAGTCTCTAGTGTTTGAGTTTGGAAGGTACTGAAAGGCCAGTAGTGATAAATTTGGGACAAGCATCTTCCTGGCCTGACTAGAAGCACAAACCTCAGTCACCACATCCATCAACAACATGCACCTGCCGTGCCTGTATGTGGCACAGACTAATTGGATAGGCGCACTGTGTTCAATAAGAAATAAAGCAGTGTCCCCTCCTCTCCAGCCACCTAGCCACTCTACCAATCACTCTAAAGGCAGTTCCAATTTGGAATGAGATTCTGACTGCCCCACTTGCTTCTCCTAGATCAATATGATAGCTGAAAACAGCAATAAAAGAATAATTCAAATAAATTTAAAATTCAATGCAACACAGTGGATGCATAGACCTGAAAACAAACTGCATCCAAAATCACCCCATTCCTTCCTGTTCTTGTTTCACTTAAGCCCCTTGTTATCTCTGCAGACTTTCCTAAGCCATTCATTCTTCATTGGCTTCACATTGTAAGTTAATGCCCTTCGATAGACATATTTCTGAATTCTATAGAGCAATCTTTGAAAGAATGAGATTGCAGTCACTTGACTGTATTCCTAGACTATGCTCAAATAGAGAGATTTTAAAAGAAGTAAAAGTGACTGATTAAAAGGGTCTTTGGCTCATCTGTCCCACTCACAATAAGGGCATCACTTTCAGAATCCAGAAAGGGATGGGGTCGTGAGTGGAAATGCTTGTATGCTTCTTTTGTAGGAAAATATTATTCTTCTAGATACAAGGCAAAAACACAGTCACAGATACAAACAAATCCAAATGCTAGACCGGGGGAAACTGCTGGATGAATGCTGAGTGAGTACCAGACTAGAACACAGGAAGGAAGATGCATGGTGCTTGGTACTTAAAAAACAAGTCACAGGGTGAGAGCCAGGGGCCTAGGGAAAGGAATAGCCCCTTCCTTTCAGTACTGAGGAGAACCAACTCTGAAAGGTCATAAAACTTGGAATCCATGGGCAACAGTCACCATCTTAATTAGTTTTCCAAACTCTATGGGTAATCACTTCACAATAGGTCAAAGGATATTGCTTTCTGAAATAGATACCAAATCAATCAAGATTTCCATACTCTTGTTGAAGTGATTATGATAATAAACTAACGCTAAAACAAAAGTTAAAGAAATGGAAAGGGCGGTAGTGGGGGAAAAAACAGAAAAATGTAGCAGGAATTTGAAAATAAAGACATGTTGGTGTATTCTTCACTCCACGTTTTCAGCAGTTTTTCTAGCAACAAGTAGAAAAGAAGATGGAAAATGCCCTTTCTTTCTAGAACCATGTAAGGTTCTAAATTTTGTTCTAATAGCTCTGAACAAAGACTGGAAAGAAATGGAGCAATATGGAGCTCTACTATGATATACATACATATTTGACAGAAACTAAACAAATTCAAATCCAAGTAAAAGAACATTTTTTTCTTAGTGTCAAAACAAAGTAACATTTGGTTTCCAATTCATTTACATACTTTGGGTTTCTGTATTCTTTACCAATCTTCCGAAGCTAAATTTCCAAACTTTGCAAAGTAACTGTCAGGTACTCATTGGAGATGACAGGAAAGTTGAGGAGAGCCGTGGCACCAAGGAACCCTTGCACCTATGTTGAAACTGCTGATCAAGTGAGTGTCTCATTTGTCAAAGTTTTCACATTCTGATGGAACTGACATTCTGGCTCAGGAGACAAGTGACGACATCTGTCCTCAATCTTTTCTTCAGATTTAAATTGAAAGGGAGAAAAAGCAAATAATCTAAGAAAAGTGTGAGTAGACATCTGACAAAGATTCATATTTTTGGATAAAAATGGGTGATTTAAAATAGCTTCTCAGATTATTTGGCTCTTTATGTCAAAAGGCTCAATTTCACCCAGCCAATATGGGTGTGGCTCAGTGGTTGAGCATTGATGCTTGAACAAGGAGGTCAAGCTTTCCATACTCTTGCTGAAGTGATTATGATAATAAACCTACACATAGACACATTATTTTCAAATTACAGAAAATACAAGAGAAAAGAAAATCCTGAGAGAAGCCAGTGAAAAAACTTCAGAATTCCCATCTCATCCACAAGGAAGCCCAAGTCTTTTGAATCCCTTTAAGTCCATATTGGGCCCAAATGAGTAGATAAGAATCTACTTCTAAACAGAAGTGGCATCACACATAACCTTATAATTCTTGCCAAAATTTCTCTTCCCAGTAAAGAGAGAAATGTTGAGGCAAAGAAAAATTATGAAGTACAGTATTTAGGAGGTAAGGAAAAGTCAGTACATTCATTACTTATGGTTTTATTGTTCTTCTGTCTTCTTTCATGACCCTTTGTTTGAATGTCCTCAGATAAACATGTCCTATTCATGTTTCTGTTTTTTCCACCTTAATATGTATGTTGTTCCTATTTTTGCTTCAGGGAGTCAAATATACTCAATAAATGATCAAATGTGCCTACCTTACACACAAGCACACCTCACCCCTTTTTGGAAAGATGCGAAGAATCAGCATTAGATAATCTATTTAATTTGTTCCAAATTGTAGGAAATGCAGTTCCACTAAAATACTTTGAACTATAGGCTGGTGATTCTAAGCACCCCAGCTTTTAGCACTGGACACTTTTTAAAAATATATACATTTTAAAATTAATTTCAGAGAGGAAGAGAGAGATAGAAACATCAATGATGAGAGAGAATCATCGATCAGCCATGACCTCCTAGTTCATAGGCCGTCGCTAAACCACTGAGCCACACCAGCCGGGCAGCTTTCATTCAGAAGTCAGCATCGCAGTACTTGCTGGACTTCTTACATCCCAGACATCTTCTCAGGCCCTCTGACTCCAAGTAGCCATGATCTACCACACGAAGCAGTGAAAGTGGGGAGACAGGGAAACTGCCCCGCCTCTATGTGACCTGCCATATCCCCCTCTTCACCCCGGCATCCAGGAAACATGCTGGAGCCTCCATTCTAGGCTGGTCACCAGCCTTTACAGGCTGCACTTCTGGGAGGCCAGCAGCCGTTTCCAAGGACGCACACATAAGGCCATTATCAATCATTGATCAGTTATAATCACCATTCACATCTATTTACCTAATCACAGCTTGCAGCAACCACCACCCATGAACAGTTCAAAATCAGTTTAACACCGAGGCTGATTATAACACAGCCACCCACAAACACTCTAACACTATCAATGTACATACTCATGTTTCATTTCAAGGAACAATACACGTCCCCTCTCTCTCATATCACATGTTTAAGTGGGAGGAGACAGTAGAATATGGGGTTGCAGGGAGAACACAGGGTAATCACACCCCACATTTCTTCGGAGCAGCAAAGAAACACATCCTTTGAAGAGGGGATTCATGGGATGGTGGTTTTAAGCATACTCTCACATGAAGCGCATCGCCCTGCAAAGCTGCTTTGTACCTGCATTCATCTCTCGCCAACCCCCTTCCTTTACTCCAGTTTTAGCGTTTCCCCCGACCAGGCGTTATCTTAGTGATTTCTGTTACAATTAGCCTTATAGATTCTATATATTCATCTTATCCATGACCTTTTTTGGGGACCATTATAAACAACACTAAAAACACTGAAGGACGGTCACTGACGGAAACCAAGGACCTTCCTTTTCTTTTTTCCTCTACTGGAAAAGCATCATGCTTCTTCTATCACAATCATGTGTGTGTGTGTATCACTGGTCAGAGATAATACTGAATTGATTTCTGTTCACATCTTGTTAGGTAATTAATGTGCTTGTATACTTTCTACTGTACATAACATAATTTAAGGACCTTAAACTTTAAAACTTCTGTTACATATATAACATGATTTACTTAATGTTGAAAATAACTATTTAAAGCGTCTAACACCCACATGATAGGAAAACGATTTTCCTGTGAAGAGCAGAATTCTAGCGAGGCTCATGTGCACACCTAATTCCTCGGGTACAAAGACTTGGGGAGATAGGAGAGTCTCTGTAGTCATGTGGAACCCCGGTCACCTAGCTCTGGCCTTCCTACTGGGTTATGTTAAGGTAGTTGTATATTGAGCCATAGCAATTTCAGGATTTTAGGTAAGCCCACTGAACTGAGTGATGAGTAAGGTGTGGTGAGGATACACAATGTATTAACCGTCAAGCTTCCCCAATGGAGTTAACTGAAATCTGGTTCTACAGCTAAAAGGATTACTTCCTGTTTGCATCCTGATTGGAAACATCCTTAAGATGGGAAAGTGCTATTTTTTTTGGCAAATATCTTCTCCCCTTTCCCTGTCTGGCACTCAGACCTGTCCCCACCTACAAAGGAGAGGGCACGCTGGGCTGCTCAGTGTGGTCACAGGCACTGCCTCCACTGGGGCCTGAGGCCGGCCTATCCTCAGCCTGGGTAACATGATGATTAGGTTGTAGGATGTTTGAAGGAGAAGAGGTTGCTCAGTTCCCAGCATGCGTGTTCCTACTTCACATCTATTTTTATATTCTCACTCCTGCCAGGACTGTTCACTTTCTCCTTTTTTTTCTCTTTTCTCAACTCTTCATCTTATCCCACTTTCGCCAAACTCAACTCAAACCTGAATTGTGAGGCCTTCCCAGAGCATGACAGTGATTCTCCCGTATGCATCGCTTCTTGCACATTTCCTGGAACACTCACCAGAGTTTGACTGCATATTGCATTTTTCATATGCTTACAAGCTCGTGTGTCTTCTGGGGCACTGCAGTGTTTGGAAGGTCAGCTGTGTGTGAGCTCTGTGCTAGGGAGGCTTACAGAGGAGAAGGAGTTTAAATGGATGCGTCTTAGATTTTGGATTTTAAATTACTTATTTGGGAGGAAAAGGACAATCTCTTATGTCTCAAATGCTTATAAGTTGGATATTTTTAGACCAGGGAAACTAATGAAACAGGTAATGTCAAAGCCAATTAGGATGGAGTTTCAGTGTCTACATATAAGATCCAACTTGAATGGGTTTAACATTTAATCAGGTTTTCAAATTTTAAAATAGATACAGTGTAATACTAGAGTCCATTTAAACATATTATAAGTAATAAAAAGTAAGTTAATACATCCATCAGCAGTTAAATAAGGTTATCTAAAAGATGATAATGGGATTTATAACCCATCAAATTTATAAATATAATCTAACTATGGGTATATCATTTATTAGAAATGAAGTATGCAGAAAAACTTGAAAAAATACCCTTTGCTCACATGTTTTGAGATGTGACATTAGAGTGACTTACTCATCAACATTTCAACATATATCAGTAAGCGTGCGGCAGGGTATTTTAGAGGAGTAATGAAGGCTCAGTAATGTGAAGTTTTTCCCCAGCCTTCATTTCTAAGAAATAAATGAGGTGAGACTTCCTTTTCAGTTCAAGATTCAGCTCTCCCTGTCCATAATCTCATTTATCACTTCATCTGATACATTTGTACTGCCGCTTATTCTTTTGTGCGGCTGCTCCAGTTCCTCTACTCACTCCAGGTTCAAGGGAGACAGAGCCAGGGTTTTATTCATCTGTGTGCAAAGCTACCGGCAGCGCCTCGTGTGAAGTGTGTGCCCATGATGAGGAAGGGGAGTTTGTGAGACAGACGGGGGAAGTGCAGGAGGAAGGACAGACTGGAAGGACAGTATGCTATAGGTTGTGCCCCTCCCTGTGCTAGCTCAGCTCTCCATCCGCATATCATTCACCAACACAGCTATCTTGATCCAAAATCTCCACCGAGCATTTACTGAACATCTCTTGGCTGCTTAGTCACCTTTTTCTGAATATCTCCCAGGAAACTTATAGGCAGGTAAGGACATGAAACAGAAATATGGCACTATGAGTTTGGGATTGTAGTGGCAGGGGCACAGGGAGAATGACTTGTGTAAAAACACAAACAAACTAGGAGTTGGCCTAAAAGGGGGAGGACATTCTATTCTGTAAGAGAGAAGTGCAGGAATACAGATGGGGTGGGCACAGGATTGGGTGCAGTATCTGATGGCAGTTTCTGTTGCTAAACTGCCAGGCACTGAGGGTGAGGAATGATATAAAACCATGCCGTGAAGGACCCCGAGAGCTGCTCAATGAGCACGGGCTTTGATCTGACGGGTAGTTTACTCCGGCGGTTTGAGAAAGCACATGTTTGAAGGGATAGAACTGAAGGCAGGGAGACCAATTAGTAGGTGGGAGGAGAGGAGAGACTTATCCAGGGTAAGAACTGAAAATGGGGGGAGATTCAAGAACTATTTTGGAAATACAATTACTGTTCTGCCTGAGTAATCCTTTTCAAATGTTAATCATATATCACTCCCTGGCTAACCTTCCCATTGTTCTCCAAGATTCCCCCTGCTCATCTGCTCATATCATCCCCACTGTCCCGTGCCCCAGGCCTCTTCAAATGCCTTCCCTTCACACTTCTTCACATCTTTTCCCCCTCACTCCAGAATTATATTCCCTCAGTTCTTCATGGTGAGTTTCTTCTCTTCTCGAAGGTCTCCGCAAAGGGACCTTCCTGGAAACCTTATCTAATGTGACTTTCCTTAGTTACTCAATATTTTCAATTTGCTAATTTCCTCCATACCACTTATCACAGTGTCTAATTATCTTGTTTATCATAATCGTATTTTACCTGTTCTGCTATCACTCCCCCCTCCCCAAATGTGTCATGGGGATCATGAAATATATTTATCATCAACAGTACTAGCATAATGGTGCTTGGTACATGGACACTCCTCTATATATGATACATAAATTATTAAATATAATACTTAAAAGGTGTGTTAGAATCTGCACCTAAGACTGAAAGCATCTATCTATCAAACTGTTATCGCACATAAAAATGTTTTACTTCTTACATGGTTAATTTGTAGTTCAAATCTGGTCATCTTAAAGATATGGCCCTTTTCATTTATTTCTCAAAAATGCTTTAGAAAAGAAAATGGCAGATAAATAATCTTGGTGCTAAAGCTAACTATTTATGTAATATGTTCAAGCATATCAATACACTATATAGCATTGTAGCATACAAATTAACTAGTGGCATTTCTTAAAATTAAGTCAGTCTTATAAAAGACTAGTTATTTTTCCCATTTGCTTCCTTTTTAAATTATTTTATGCCATTTGTACCCTACTTTGTGAAATATATGTAAAATTCTCTAAAATTAAATATTTTGCATGTATTAACAAAATGTTTGTTTACATATGTCTAGATCCCTCTATTCTCAATTTTTATGACAGTTTGGTAGTGTTATAAATCATCAGCTAAATATCAACAGATCAATTAAATTTATCTATTTATCTATATTTTCCTTATGACAAGGAACTACATCTTTTCAGAAAATAATTGAGGAAGGGGCAGTATTAAAGGGGTAACTTTTATTTGGATTTAATACAATTTCAACCTCTTTCTTTTATGCCAGAAGTTCTGAAATTTTAGTGTTCTTGAAGTTCCTCTGACTTTTTCTTAAAACAAACATTGCCAGATCCTAACTTATATTGGGTTAGGCCACAAATATGTACATTTTAAAAGTACCTCACGAAATTGTGGGATGTTTACATTTTCCACATTTCTACAGCTCTTCCAAAAATAAAGATAAAAATAAAATGATACTTGAAAAAAATGCCTTACTTTTATAAGTAAGTTCTTATGACTTATAGTACTTTGCCATCCATCATCTCATTTAATTGTTATAACAACAGAAAGATTGGAAAAAACAGGTATTGGCATCCCAATGTTAAAGCAAGACCCTAAAATTCAAGGACAATAATGACTGTCCTTCCATATTTGGTCCTTTGAGGAGCAATGATAGTGACATTTACTCATTCAAAACAACTATTTGAGTAGCTGCTTTTGTGCAGGCATTAGTCTGTGCTCCTGAGATATATTAGTAAATAAAATATAAAAATATCTCCCTCATGGTGATTATGCTGTGGCAAAGAAAGAGAGATATAATAAGCAATAGACATAAATCATAAAACCAATGTAAAGTCCAATGCAATCTATTCAAAGTAACCAGGAAGTAAACACTACATCTTACAAAAATCATCAAATGGACTTTTAAAACAAATGAGCTTTCCAATTAATGTAATAAAACAAAACAAAACACCAAATGAGCTCTCCAGCTAATGTATAAAAAAACACAACACTCCATTCCCTTAGTTTAACTAATAGAACTTTAAGTATGCTAATTGCATTTTGCAAACATTCAACCATTTTTTAAATATAGTAACAAAGTCTTACTGTATTACACTGTGAATTCTAAACCCAGCCGCCTCTAACTTCCTTGTGGCTGGGTTATTTGAAGTGCATAGTGGAGCCTACAGTATTCAGTCTCTTCTGTAGATGGCACTGCAGGTCCAATAATGATCCTTTGCTCATTATTCTTACGGTTACTGCCAGGAACAGCAAAGTATCACATTGGACACTGTGAAAACCGCATTCACTCCAAAAGCAGAAATCAGTTTGCAATGGCAGGACATGGTTCTAATTTATAATTTAATTAAAACTTTCCTTACAAAGTATTAGATCCCACAGGCTGAACTGCTGAAATGATTCTGTTTCTCTTGCTTCATCTGTTTTGGTTTGCTGCCAGGGACAGTATAATGTTTGTTCTTGAGGTGGACAAATGATTCATTGATAAATTGATACATAATAAACCATTCCCATGGGTTCTGAGTCTCACTCATCCAAAGGAATGATTTTAATGGCATTGGAAGTTTCATTGCCCAGGAAGCGAAGTGATTTTCTGCAGGGAGGTAGATTTAATGTCTGTTGAAGGTAAAGGACAGAGGGTTAAAGACAGGGGCATTGTATAGCAGTCAGACGGTCATGCCAGGGAGGGAGTCTGTCATCTTGACAAGAGGAAGAAACTGCAGTTAGTCTGCTCCAGTATTTAAGAAAGAAAGGTTAGGGCTTCTGGTCCTGAAACTCAGGTTTTTATTTTCCTTAATTGATGGGCTGATTGAATAACCTTTTAACAGGGGTCCCTCATGTCTAATGTAACTCTAGAAGGAGGGACAAAACAGTTCAAACTATGGCATAGGTTCACACTACTCCCCTTTGCCCAGACACTTGAATTACACTTGTTTTTTTTCTGGCTCAAGTATTAAGCTAGAAAATACGAAGAGTTGATCAGACATCCAACAACTTATTTCATTAGACATGCACCCATTTCCTTACAGGTACATCCTGAAACGTAAGGGTAGGATGGCCAAGTCTGGCAACTAATCATCATGGTCATTCGAGGGTCAAGATAACATTTCTCAATCAATTACTTTGCTCTTCAATTAGAGATTGCTCCCTGAGGTCCTCACCCTTGTGGCTATTTGTGTTCTATACTGAAGGCAAGGCCTCGCTGAGTTCCAGCTGATACCAGGACTCCTATGCCAATCAGAGTTGGGAAATCTGTTGTGCCCTTTGTCTGAGCCAGTTACTCAGAACTGATGGGAGAGATGAGAGGTCCTTCTGTCCCTTTCTTGGAGCTGTGTCACTCATCCTACCTGTATCGTCAGCTAGCCTTAGTGCAAGAAACTGTGAGGAAGAATGCAGAGACATATGTTCAGATCCAGCAGCAGTGAGCATACCAGAGTGACGAGAAAATAGAATGACAATCTAGACAAAGGGAGAAGGGAGGATCTATCAATCCTGATTGCAGTTCCTCCAGCGGATCACAGTGATTTCACTTTTCAATTATCTCAGAGGTATTGCAAGGAACCCAACAAGGACCGCAGGGCTCTCAAATCATGATGGGCAAGTCAACAAATAAACTGCCAGGGCAATGACACTCCCTTTCTCCCCTATCTCAGACCTCTCTGAACAGCTAGGAGGTTTGTTTTAAAAATTCCTCAAATGAGATATAAGGTTAGTGTATTATTTGACAATAATTTAATTACTCTAATATCACATGTGATATATCCTTTATAATAAAAACCTAGGTGGCGTCGCATTGTTACAAGGTGGCTACTACAAGATGGCTGCTCTAACATCATCACAAGATGACCACCACAAGATGGCCAGCAGGGGAGGGCAGTTGGGGGCCATCAGGCCAGCAGAGTAGGGAAGTTGGGGGCAAGATCAGTCCAGCAGGGGAGGGCAGTTGGGGGCCATCAGGCCAGCAGAGTAGGGAAGTTGGGGGCAAGATCAGGCCAGCAGGGGAGGGTAGTTGGGGGCCATCAGGCCAGCAGTTAGGTGTCAATCATACTGGCAGGGGAGTGGTTAGGGAGCGACCAGGCTGGCAAGCAGGTGAGTCATTAGGAGCCAGCAGTCCCAGATTGTGAGAGAGATATCTGACTGCCAGTTTAGGCCCCATTCCCACATGGAAGTCAGACATCCCCAAGGGGTCCCAGATTCTAAACTGGAAGTCAGACATCCCCAAGGGGTCCCAGATTGAAGAGGGTACAGGCTGGGCTGAAGGACACCCCCCTCTGTGCACCAGGCCTCTGGTGTGTGTGTGTGTGTGTGTGTAGTTTTGTTGTTAATTCTCGCCTAAGGATATTTTTTCTTTTGATTTTTTTTTTTAAGAGTGTGAAAGGGACACACAGAGACAGAGAATCATTGATGTGAAAGAGACACATCAATTGGTTACCTCCCACATGTACCACTACCGAGGCTGATGATTGAGCCTCCATTCTAGGTATGTGCCCTTGACAGGGAATAGAACCCACTTCCCTCTGGTGTGTAGGTCAGTGCTCTAACCACTGAACAAGCTGGCCAGGGCCACACATGACAGATTTTAATTAAAAATTTTAAAGTATAACTTTTTAGTGATTTCTTGATTCAATACTAATTAGTTTGTGCATTCAATCAGCAGTTTCTAATGGGGGAGCTAACCAAGAGAATTATGCCCTCTGCCCTCCAGCCACAAGGGGCACTGTAGGCTACAAATACATATAAACTTTTCAAGCATATAATTTTTTCCTCTATCCCTGTCTTTCCCAGGAGAGTATTTGTCTTCATGCTTCCAAGGATTCTGTTAATTACAATAATATTGTAACAAAATTTCAGAAAAAAGAAATTTACCTAGGATATATAAAGTCATATAGAAAAAGTTATAACTATAATCTGAATGTGAAAAGGAATAAAAGAAATAAATCATAGTATAAATTCTAATTTGTAAGTTAAAATGGAACAATCTTAATATGACAGCAGAGTGAACTTATAGGAACTAAATAATGATAATTAAAAAAAATCATCACATCACAATACCTCCAAATTGGGGAGAGGAATAAATAGACATTTTTGGGGAGGTGATGCTATACCATTAAAAAAGCATTTGTTTTCTGAAATGGGAATTACTTGATAGCATATAATCTACTTCTGGTTGTTCATAGGAAAAGAAGTAAACATGCTTACTCCAGATGAAAGTATAATTGCCTCTACATGCAATCACAGGAAGAACTAATCTACTTGCCCAAATAATAATCCTATCTAATAAAGAGGGCTTATGCTAATTGACCATCACTCCATCACAAAGATGGCTGCACCCACAGCTGAGGCCAAGTTCCCATAAGGAGCCTTAACGAACAATCAGCAGGGACCTGAGGCTATGCCTTCCCCTGTCCCTGTGGGGCTTGACAGGGGATCTCAGGCTGTGCCCCCACCTGGCAGGGCTTGACAAGGGACTTCAAGGTGCCCTTCCCGTCCTGGTGCTGGGCTAGGGGACCTCAGGCTGCTCTCCCCGCCACAGTGCTAGATGGGGGAACCTCAGGCTGTGCCCCCGCACAGTGGGGCTTGATAAGGGACCTGAGACTTTGGCCCCTCCCAGTGCTAGGCTTGACAGGGAATCTCAGGCCATGTCCCCCACCTGGCGGGGCTTTATGAAGGACCTCAAGGCATGCCCTCTGCCTTGATCTGGGTTGAGGGATCTCAGGCCCCCCCCCCCCCCCCCCGTCCTGGTGCCAGGCCAGGGGACCTGAAGCTACACCCCCTGCTTAGCAGGGCTTGACAAGGGTGGGACTGGCCAGGTCTGGATCTAGCCCAATTCTGGGGGGGAGGGCGCTGGCTGGATCTGGGTCTCATGCAATTTTGAGGTGCATGTGCGTGGGCGGGACTTGGCTTGAGTCCTGTGGTATGCCCTAGACTCTGACAGAAGGAAGGTTTTCATATACATTTCACTAATTTTCATCTCTGATACTTCTATTATAGAGAAAGGGCAAATAGCAATATTAAATTATTTCCTCTAATTCCTTTTTAATGTGCATGAATTTCATGCACCGATCACTAGTTTAGTGATAAACACGCAAACCGATCACATCTTTCCTTTCTTTCTTCTTCTTTTTATTACTTTTTTCTTTCATTTCTTCTTTCTTTCCCCTTTCTCCCTCCCTACTCCACCTCCCCCCTTCCCCACTCATGTGTTTATGCACACATAAATGGGTACCTGCATGCTAGGGCTGTGAGTCCCTCCCTGAACACTAACAATTTTTCTCTATGATAGCTGTAAAGAAGGTGCTAACATGCCCTCTAGCTAAGAGCAGCAGTGTGGGCTACTAAAGAAATAGGAAGGGCTCCATATAAAGAATAGGTTTTTAACCACTATTGCTACTAATTCACATAAATAGATGTTCCATTCTACAGAACCTTCCCATTTTCTGTTGTGTTCTATTATCCAAAGTAGTATTTTTCCAAATTTGATATTTTATCACTTTTTTACATCACAAACATGATGTAAAACTAGGGGGTCATAAAACATAAGTAAAATAAATAAGACCACCTAGATGTTTCTCAAGGACCCATTTGAGCGTTCTTAGGGAGTAATTGTATTTTTTTGTTTGTTTTTTTTTTTTGTATGAAATGAATAAAGGAAACTTCATGTAAAATGGATTCATGAAGCCCTGTAGGGGACCTGTAGGTTGGCAAGAATTACTTTGACAAGAGAACATTTTTTACATAGGAATTTTAACAAAAGAAGAGTCCAGCAGTGATGAACTATCCACCACCTGCTGCAACAAGAAACCACCACAACCTCTAACTCTTTTTCTTCTCTAGTGAGCTTTTGATCAAAATAACTGTCCCCTATTTCCTCCTCAAACCTCATAAAAGCTGACCTTCTCTGCCACTTCAGACTTGCCCATGGTTCACCATAGCTTCCTTGTCCTGAATTGCAATTCTCTGCTATTTCTGAACAAACTCATTTGGCTGGTAAAACAGCTAGCTATTTTATTTTTGATATCAGTGGATATGAATAACAGTGGTGTCAAGAGCCAGCATTCCCAAGCGGTCCTATTCCAGGAAAACTGAACTTAGAATGGCTTTATTTTAGAAGTCCATCCCCTGTCAGTAATAGCCATCGCATATGGACCCTATGTGAACAAAGGCATAAGCACAGCAGAAGGCAGCTTAGCTCCCAATGCAGCCCTTCTTAACTTTGACTTCCCAGGACACACCTGAAAAGCTTAAAGAGGGCGGTGGGTGCGTGCATGCATGCGCGCGCGCGCGCGCGCACACACACACACACACACACACACACACACACACACACACACACAGTGAAATCAGACCCTTTAGGTGGGGTATAAAAGTACAGACAGCAGTAGGTTATAAAGTCCCCCAGGTAACTATTGGGTCGGCAACTAAGTAATTGCGGATTTTTAAAAGCAAATCAAAGACAATTTTTTCATGGAACTAAATAACTTTATTCTGTAATGTATTGCCCATTTTGATCAATGACCTTTTGCCATCTTTCAGGCAGCATCATAATCCCACGTTCAAAAAACTTCTGGTTTTTATTAGCAAAAAACTGAATCAGGTACGATTTGACATCATCATCATTATTGAAATTTTTACCATTCAAGGAGTTTTGTAAAGATCGAAACAAAAAGTAATCAGATGGTGCAAGGTCAGGACTATATGGTGGATGTGGCAAAACATCCCAACCAAGCTCCATTAATTTTTGCCGAGTGACCAAAGATGTGTGTGGCCTTGCATTGTCATGATGGAATACAACACCTTTTCGATTTGTCAATTCGGGCCGCTTTTCTTCAACTGCATTGTTTAATTTCGTTAGTTGTTCAATGTAGACATCAGAATTGATCGTTCGGTTGGGTGGTAAGAGTTCAAAGTAGACAATTCCTTTGTAATCCCACCAAACTGATAACAAAACCTTCTTTTGATGAATATCAGCTTTTGATGTTGTTTGAGTTGGTTCACCTGGCCTGCTCCACGATCTTTTCTGCTTGATATTGTTGTAAACAACCCATTTTTCATCGCCAGTTATCAGTCGTTTTAAAAATGGATCATTTTCATTACGTTTCTTTAGCAAATTGCAGCTGCTAATGCATTGCATTAACTGTGATTCTTTCAGTTCGTGAGGAACCCATGTA
Source organism: Pipistrellus hanaki (assembly GCF_964339955.1). Taxonomy (NCBI): domain Eukaryota; kingdom Metazoa; phylum Chordata; class Mammalia; order Chiroptera; family Vespertilionidae; genus Pipistrellus; species Pipistrellus hanaki. Next base: position 44,824,541 of record NC_140512.1, on the reverse strand, counting down.
TCGAGTTTTTGAACATAGCTAAGTTGTTTTAAGTGATTTTCAATGCATGTATGTGATACATGAAGCTTCTCTGCAATCTCACGTGTTGTACTGTGACAGTCTGAATTGATTATTGCTTTGATTAGGGCGTCATCAACTTCAACTGGACGACCAGAGCGTTTTTCATCTTTGAGTGAAAAATCACCAGAACGAAATTTGGCAAACCAATTTTGACACTGCCGTTCTTTTAAGGCTTCGTCACCATAAACAGCACATAACTTTTTATGAGCTTGCGATGCGTTTTCCCTTTGCGGAAATAAAAAAGCAAAATATAACGAAAATGTTCCTTTTGATTTTCCATTTTTCAACGAACGCCAAACGAAAACTACAAAACAGATCAAAAAACTTTTTTTTACTGATTAACAGCTGAATAGCCAACTATCAAATAACAAAATGTGTTTTACATTTGTACTAGGTCTGCAAACTAAAAATTCAACTGAAGCCATATATGTGTGAAACCCGCAATTACTTAGCTGCCGACCCAATACAATGCCCAGCCAGGGTTGATAACTGCATTTGTTTCAAAAATAATTGCAGAGATAGCAAAGAATGTAATAAAACCAAGCCCTGGCCTGTAGGCTAATTTATCAGAAAGCCATAAAGCAACTAATTCTCTGTAAAATTCTCTTCAAGTATGACTGATGCATATCTCTCTATAGCAAGTCCTGCAAATTCTGAAATCCTGGTGAAGGTTTTTAGTTTTTTTTTTTGTTTTGTTTTTTTGTTGTGTGTGTGTGTGTGTGTGTGTGTGTGTGTGTGTGTGTTTACTTTAGGTCGGAGGTGGTGTATGAGTGATTAAGTACAGGGTTTTGGAATCAAATGGCCAGAGAACTATCCCAGCTTAAAGGCTTGGTGACCTATCTCTATGTCTCCATTTCCCCACCTGTAAAATGGCCCTTAACACTTTTGGATTATATGAGAAAAATCCACAAAAAAACATTCAAAAGAATTTCTGACCCATAGGAAATACTCAGTATTAACTTGGTATTTATTAATTATTATTTCTTGCAGGAAAAATAAAGCAAGGCAATAATGAAAGTTGGAAATATATGTATAATGTTATGACTTCATTTCAGTGACTTTAATACAAACTACGCTGTAAGTCACTCTATGTGATAGAATTTGTATGCACTTTCTTAAAACAAAAGGGTTGCTTACTACATTTATGGTTTAAGGTTATAGGGAAAATTTTGGTTGAGCAAAGAGTTCTGCAATTTAAGAAAAATGATTAAAATCTTTGTGTTAACGTAATTTACCCTTATTGTACAGGTTTAAAACACATCATCAAAAATATTCAGGGGCAATGAAGTGTTCTTTTCTTTGGTTATGTTAGTTAGATGGATCCCTACTGTGAACATGGGTAAGGCTAAATGGACACATTCTTGGCTTTCAGGTGGTTTATAAAGCATTGTTTGGTTCTGTACTTAAGAAACTTTGCTGACAGGGATAATGATACTGATGACTGTTGTCGGTTACAGACTTTCCCTGAATTAAAGCCACTGAGAACATGATAGAACTGACTAGCACAATGCTAAATATGGACTTGAGTCTTCAGAAACTTCCTAAGATTTTAATATTCAGGAAAAAAGTCTGATATTTAGTTCTGGTGGAAATATCCTCTTACAGCTGTCCATCATGATCTCAATGAAGAGAGAAGTATAATTTGTTATTGTTATTGTTATTACATTGGCTGGTGATTGGGAACATATCACCAATGTACAAAATAGAGGTTCCAATTCTAAGGTAATTATCAGCCAATTTCAGAGTTATTAACATGATTAAAATTATGAATATATTAGCTGATTTACCCTTACAAATCAAATTTTGATTAGATAATACTACATGCTCGTATGTCTGACATTCAAATTCCATAAAGGATTTTTATTACACAAACTCTGATAAAAATTTTTTCCATAATGTATACAGAGCTAGGAAGAGGGAATGAATAAATGACTGATGGGTTTTTCCTTATAAATATTGTTGGAGGTTTTGTTTGGTTTGTCTCCAACTCTTTGAGCTCAGAATTAGGAATTCTAGTTTTGATTACAACTCATGTAATTAGATTAGAAAAACATCTCACAGAGCTATTAAAAAAGTAAGTTAAACAAACAGTGATGGAATAACACTTCATATAGAAAGTTCCTGATGATTCTGCCTTTCAATTTATTGTTAAGACATGTGCTCTTAAAGAAGCATCAAGGAAAGTTAGTTCCTACATAAGGACATATTAAGATATTCACCATCTGTATATAATATCTGAATTCTGCCAAGAAGTATAATCCTTCTACCAACAGCAGCAGTGAGCTAAAAACACAGTAGAATAGGTATGTGTAGTTGTGAGTGTGTAACTTGATTTTCTGATATCTATAGAACTTCATTTGTGATACATCTGATTCTTTAAATTGCATCACTCTGTTTGAAGCAAAAGATTTCTAGGCCATTTGGTTGGGTCAGAGCAACAGGGAAAAGTTTCAGAAATAGAGGTTTGTCACATTTCAAAAGGAGAGGAGACACTTGCAATTGTGTGTGTGTGTGTGTGTGTGTGTGTGTGTTTGGTTTTCTTTTTGGAAAGAATCAAGGAATTGTACACATCATATGCCTGAGGAAGAGACTCCTTCCTTCATAAGCAGATATGAAAGTTGAATTTGGAATTTTAAAGGTAAACTTGACTTGCAGAACATGGAAAATATTAAAGGTCAATGATGCATATTGAAAAAAATATTAATATACTTTAGCATAGACATCATTTTTCAAAAATGTCGGTCAATAGATCTTATCCCTTTACAATGAGTGAGAAATGCTTCTTTGGAACGTTTATTCAGATAACTGATATAAAGTTCTAGTTTCATATATAATCTGATTTTTAAAAAGGAAAAACAACATCTATTTACTGTTGTTCCCTAATCTAATCCATTCAATGATTCTAGAGTAATCTTTGTTAAACACAAAGGTGGTCATTCTCTCTACTATTTAAATTGTTTCCCCACTGCCTATAGAGTAAATCCAAACTTGTCCTTACTGTACACAAGCCACCCAATAATGGTCTGATCCTACCCAAGTTTCTGGCTATGCCTCTCATCTTTCCACTGCCCCTACAAAATTCCTCAGCTACATCAATGCCTCCTAGATCTACCATGAAAGATTCTTGCAAATGCTGTGCCGTGTTCCTGGAATATAGTACTGTGTGTGTTATTTTTTTTGTTATTTTTTTAGTTTTTTTTTTTTTTTAGTAGTAGCTCCTTAAGATTTCTCTTCAGAGATTATTTGTAATTGAAACACATCATAGCTTCCCAAGAGAACAATTTAGCATACAAACAATGAGTCTTTGATATCAAATAAATATTCAACTATATGGATATATGCTATAAGCTCATACATATTTTACAAATTATTTAAACCTCTTGTGAAAATTTATGTGTTTTTACAAAGTAAAAAATTAGACAACAAAAAACTTATCTATTGAGATTCATAGCTTAAAGGCAAAACAGAAATGACTATAATAACTGATACTCCCAGAAATACATGGACAACAATAATATAATTAGAATAGATTGAATGTTTTTCCATGTTCCACAGGTCAAGTAGATGTATTTCATATCCCTACTCCTGGTTTTATGGTTCTTGGCAATGATTATTTTTTGTTTGTTTTCAGGAAGGGCTACCAAACACTTTTCTAAGTTCCATCCATTCTATAGCTCAGATCTGATCTCCTCACTGCCTTGGCATAAAAAGGGAATGCTGCCATAAACGAAAGCTATCCAACAACCAGTGTATGCAGGGCAAATGGTAATTTCCTTAAATCCCTCCCCTTTAAAAAGCCTGAAATACTATAGTCCTTTAGGTCAGAGGTCGCCAACTGGTGGTCCGAGGACCACTGGTGGTCTGTGAGGTCCCAAAGGTTGGCAAACACTGCTTTAGTTGGTAATGTGCTTTGGCTATTTCTGCCTCCTCTTCATGGAAACTTTTCCTTTATTTGTTCAATTATAGAACCATAAAATTTGTTTTTGCGTATACAAGAACATAAACTATCAGGATTTTCATATCTGTGGTTCCCATAATGAAAATTAAAAGATCTGATGAACTGGAAAAAACTGAGTAATAATTCTGATATACATTCTAAATAGACCCTACAGACTACAATTGAGTACATCGATTCTTAGAACTTAAACTGCTGTGCAAAACAGCATCCCAGAGGTGGATTAAATCTTTGCATGCATTTTGGGAAAAGGTTGGCAAGTTTCAAACTTATAAGAAGTTTCTGCAAAATTATGTCAGCCTCTCCAAAGCTCCTTTCTAACAACTTAATCAGAATTACTTTTCTGAGATCCATTTATCTTCTGATAAAGTAACTATCCACTTTTCCAAATCAATGAAACCAATCGGTAATCGGTACTGTGACTGGATTTTCCTGTTTTGTAATCTAAATTACTTTAAAAACAATTTAAAAAGGCAAAAGATCCTAGGATTTGTTCTAATCAAAGGTATAAGGCACAAAGCCAGGCGTTATTAACACCCGAGAATGCACATAACAAAGGAAATCATTCAGCCCTATTTCAGCATCTTCCCCCACTATAATAGCTTCATGCATATTTAAATAAATTTATTTTCTGCAGTTTGCTCTTTAAGAGCTTAAGTGGCCATTGGCTGTTGCTTATTTCAGGATTCCTTGTCCTTGTTCTCTGAGTCACCCACTTACAACTTGAGTGTTTCAGGTGTATTTATGCTTCCAAAGTATTTTAAATTACCCATCAGGAAATCCAATTTCCTATTTATAAGACTAAAAAGTGATTTTTCACAGTTAACTTTTTCTCAATTAAGGCTATGGACCTGTATTCATGGCTGAAATTTTGGTACGATATTTATTACAAGGGGCCCGGAGCATGAAATTCATGCACTGGAGGTGGGAGTCCCTCAGTCCAACCTGCCCCCTCTCATATACTGGGAGCTCTCAGGGGATCTTACTTTGTGGGAGGCAATGGGGCTGATCCGGGGAAGGCACCAGCCCCATCAACCAGCTGCTGCAGCCACTGCCAGTCACCATAGCCACTAAGGTGTTTTCATCAACACTCCAGTCCCTTCACCAAGAAAAAATGACAACTTTCTTTAGGCATTTTCAAGATGTCATTCATAGGATATGCATTTCTTTCTTTTTTCTTTTTTATCCTCACCTGAAGATATGTTTCCATGGACTTTTAGAGAATGTGGAAGAGAAAGGGAAAGACAAAGAGAAACATCCAAGTGAGAGGAACACTTTGATTGGTTGCCTCTTGCATGAGCCCTGACCTGGGCCCCTGCCAGGAAGGAGCCTGCAACCTAGGTACATGCCCTTGATCAGAATTGAACCCAGACCCTGCTGTCTGCAGGTTGAGGCATTATCCACTGAGCCAAACCGTCTAGGGCAGGATATGACATTTCTTAGCCCTCCAGCAGCGGACCTTCTTTTTTTTTTCTCCAGGAGTGTGGTGGAAAAACCCTAGATCACTTTTTTTGATTCTTATACCCAAGTTACTGTAATTACCAGTGGCATATAGGAAACTTAGCCAATGTGCAGTCAGAAAAGGTGTTTTCTCTATAGTTCACACCAACCAAGGGCTGGGCCCTGCCCAGGCCTAAAGCCTCTGGCCAAAGCTTTAGGCCTAGGCAGGGCCCCTCCAACTCCTTCTGATCGCCAGCTCAGCCCCTGCCCAGGCCGAAAGCCTCTTAGGCAGGAGCGGACCCCCAGCTCCCTGTGATCTGCCCAGGCAGAAAGCAGACCCCAGCTCCCTGCCCAGGTGATGGAGGGGGTCCACTCGTGCACCAGCCAAAGCGGACCCCCAACTCCCTGAGATCGATCGGGCCCAAACGGACGGTCAGACATCCCTCTCACAATCCAAGACTGCTGGCTCCCAACCACTCACTTACATGCCTGCCTGATTGCCCCTAATCTCTTCTGCCTGCCAGCCTGATCACCTCCTACCTACTCCCCTGCCAGCCTGATTGATGCCTAAGTGCTCCCCTGCTGGCCCAATTGCCCATAACTTCCCTCCCCTGCCAGCCTGGTCCCCCTCAACTGTCCTTCCCTGCAGGCCTGGTCCCCCCTAACTGCCCTCCCCTACCATTCTGGTCACCCCTGTCCTCCTCTGCCGGCCTGGTCTTCCCCAACTTCCCTCCTCTGCTGGCCCAGGTACCCCTAACTTCCCTCCCTTGCCAGCCTGGTCCCCACCCCTCCCCCCTACTGCCCTCCCTGCAACCTGGTTCCATCCCAACTGCCCTCCCCTGCAGGCCTGGTCACTCCTAACTGCCCTCCCTGCTTACCTGATCACCCACAACTGCCCACTCCTGCAGGCCTGTACTCCCCCAACTGCCCGCCCCTGCAGGCTTGGTCCCCCCCACCTTCCCTCCCTTGTTGGCCTGGTCTTCCCCAACTTCCCTCCTCTGCTGGCCCAGTCACCCCTAACTGCCCTCCATTGCCAGCCTGGTTGCCCCTAACTGTCCTCCCCTGAAGGCCTAGTCCCCCCCCCCAACTGCCCTCCCTGCTTACCTGATCACCCACAACTGCCCACTCCTGCAGGCCTGTACTCCCCCAACTGCCCGCTCCTGCAGGCTTGGTCCCTCTTACCTTCCCTCCTTTGTTGGCCTGGTCTCTCCCAACTGCCCTCCTTGCTGGCCTGGTCACCCCTAATTGCCCACAACTGCCCCTGCAGGCCATCTTTTGTCTTAGAGTGACAATCAATTTGCATATTACTCTTTTATTAGATAGGATTACCATCCAAGACTATGGATGCCTTCAAGTGACACTCGCAAACGGTTTGAAGATTCAGAGACATGAAGATCACATCTGGTGGGGGTATAATTCTTCAAAGGGAAATAGTTAGTTTGAGGAAGCCTAGAAAGTAAGGTGGGATTCAGGAAAGAGAAGCTGTGGATTTCAAGGCTCATTCTAGGCACTGGCCTTGACCTATGGACAAGTGGTGGTCAGTGTACTCCCACAGCCCAACCTTCAACGGCCAGTTAACCTCCCGCAGTTCCTCCAACTTCCACCAGGCAAGCCTCCAGCGGCCCTTCCCCTCAGCTGGCCAGCCAACCTCCCACAGCCCCCACCCCCAGCTGGCCAACCTCTTATGACCCCTTCCCCCGGTCAGACAGCCCCTCCAACCAGCTGGCCAACCTCCCTCGGTCCCTCCCCTTGGCTGGCCAGCCTCTGATAGGCCTCGATTGCTGGTCAGGCTAAAGGACCCCACCCATGCACAAATTTGTACACTGGACCTCTAGTGTTCCTCAAGGGAAACTCAAGGTACAAATTACACAGAGAGAAGGTAAGTTACATGGTATACACTAATCTTAGAGAGTTACTTTGTCAAGGGGCCTACAGCCTTAATCTCTTCCCTTTTTTTGACTTTTAAATTAAAAAAAAAAATAAATATATTTCTATTTATTTCAGAGAAGAAAGGAGAGGAAGAGATAGAAACATCAAGGATGCTAGAGAACCACTGATCAACAGTGAGGGGTGACCAGGCCAGCAGCAGGGGGTGGTGCCCTGACCTGGAATTGAACCATGACCTCCTGAGCTCAACCACTGAGCCACAATGGCTGGGCTTTTTTTTTGGCTGTGTTAAAATTTCTACCCTTTCTCACTAATTCAAATCTACTGTGTGGTTCTGTGACACATCCTATTTGACAGGAACTTATTTTCTGTAATCTGTACCTTGGGCTTCCTTTGAACTATAGGCAGAAAAAAATCAAGCACATATTTATTTTTTTTGAGATACAGAGATCTATTATTTAAAGGCCACATAATCTTCCCTTTTTTAAGCCTACCAGCTTTTTCACAATTTGGCCTCCATGTAACCTTCTGGACAAAGTAGCAGCTTGCTGCTGAGAAACCCATGTGTAATCTCAGCCTCCCACTACTACACCATCCTGTTCTGTTATCACTGTTCCTTCTTTTCACCCTTGAATCTTTAAATTCAAAAACCCTGTCTTAACCATTTACCCTCCACCCTCCTCTGTGAAAGGTTAATATACCGTTTTCCCTTGAATCCTTAACGCTAGTACATTGAGAATAAGATGAGTGTCAAGTTCAGTTTATAATCACCTCAGTGATCAGACATCAGACTGGGTCTCCATTACACTGAAACTTTATGTGCCACAAACCTGCTTGAGCTCTAGCTGTGATCTCTGGCTCTCAAGGTGCAAAGAATGTCTTAATAGGGCTTACAGCATAATTTTAATGGCTAAGGTTAGTTCTCTGTTCCCTTTGTCTCTAACCATGCCCACATTCAGGGAAAATTCTACTTTCACTCAGGCTAAGGATGGTGAGATAGGTTATTTCACCATGTTCAAAGTTTTAAAAAAATATATATAACCAGTGATGGATCTTTTCATGTGCACAGAGGACTAGGTTAGGAAAATAAGCTTGGACAATTCACTTCACATCCTGAGTCTCAGTTTCCTCATCTATAAAATGGAAGCAATAATACTTCCTCTGCATTAATAAAAGCATTGATGTTATACCTGGATGAGAATGAGTGTAGAGAAAAGACAGGTCATGCTATAAAAATACAAAGTATGGCTATTTGGACCCAGTAGAAAATTATACCCACTAAGCTGTTCCCAAAATAAAAGTTTATCCACCTGCACCCCTTGATTCTTTCTCTATAATTCATACAATGATCAAAAGTTATTGCTTTCCTGTCTAGGTATATTAGCTGGATGGCTGAATGCACAGAACTCATGTCTGAATCAGCACAAAAGTGAAACCTGGAGGAAGGAAATGGAAAGGGACCCTAGAGCTTACACTGGAGTCACTCTCATCCGTCAGCCTGCCCACATAAATACTAGGAAATCAACTCATTTAAACAACTTGGGAGGCAAACCTGAGTTATAATACCTTCCTGAGCACTGGCCAATGAAATATTTGTCTCCTCACAGATTCCCATTTATCATCTTCCCTCCAAATGCCTGTTAATTGTTTACATATTTAAATGCCAAGAATCAACCATAACAACTGTGTTGTCAGATTGTTGGAATTTTCTAAAAACAAAGCGGGATGATTATGGCATACAGTAAATTATTGTTGGTTCCTTATGCTCTCAGTAGAATCACAGAAGGGTGAGAACTGAAGAGAACATTATTCATGTCTAGTTCCAAATATGTAGCACATACACAAAAAGAACTGGAACTGAGTTAATGAAATATGTATTTAATACAAGTTCGTAGTAGGCTATATGTCATTAGTCTGAACTGTCTGAAAAATGTAATATTTGTTTATAAATAGAGTATTTGAAAATCCTTTAGAATAATATAACCCAAAAATATTGTTGTTCCTCTTTGCACTTTCTCTCCAGAACACAACTATGCACTGCTTATTGACACTCCCCAATCCGCCCCCGCCAATTTTGCCTTCTTCATAAAAGCTGGGTCCTAGTTTCCCATTCTTGTCTTTTTAAAAAAAATCAATTTTTATTGATTTCAGAGAGGAATCACTGATCCTCTGCCTCTTGCATGTACCACACTGGGGATAAAGCCTACAAGCTGGGCATATACCCTGACTGGGAATCAAACCATGACCTTCTGGTTCATAGGTTGATGCTCAACCACTGAGTCACGCCAGCTGGGTGCCATGATTGTCATTTTATGTAATGATTCCTCAATTGCTCATATTCAGAACTACACAAACATGTCAGTTTATATCCTCAGAATCTACATAATAATAAAACCCAAGTTGTAATATATGGTAGTACAAATACATAGGTGGTCCATGTCTGTGTGTGTGTGCGGAAGGGTAGAAAGAAAGGTGATGGTGGTATACGCAGTGACCCAGGACTTTGATGGTGTGTGTGTGCCCAGTGAATTAATTAATTATACTTGACTGCTCTTTAAGGACCTTTAGAACCCCTAGATTCTAATATGTGACTATAAAAGAAATATAAGCGTCAAATTTTCACCTTTATTTTTTAAATTATTTCAATCTCACATCTAATTGTTGCCTCTCATTGACTGAAACTCCCAGTTTCTCATATAAGTATAACGTCAAACGCCAGAAAAGAGAAGAAACACAAGCAGGATAAAAAAAAAAGGGGGGGGGGGGATATGTCTAATAAGAGATGGTTGCAACCCACAACTGGATGGAGCTGAAGCAAACCTTCTGATTTCCTTCCTGGTTCTCAAGGACCAGACTGGACATTTGACTAAATGTGACTACAATCCTTGGGGAAGAGAAATCAGACCCAATGGAAATTGTAACCTCTTTTTGTGTGTGTGTGTGGACACCAATTAAATCATACTTGCATAATTGGTTTGTTTTTAATTTTGTTTCAATTTTGTCTTGAGTCTTTTTCACACATTATCTGAGGCCAGATGAATGACAACACTAAAATTCAGTTTCTCAATAACAATAGAAACAACCCCCATACATCATTTTTCAGAGTCACTCTAAAGATTCAACAATATAATTATATTCAATAAGTATTATTTCAGAAAATTATTTAATTCATCAATTATAGACCTGCTATAGTAGGCTGAATAATGGTCTGCTCCCCCCCCCCCCCCCCCGCCATGTCTGCATTGTAGTCCCTGGAATCTGAGAATAAATTCCTTACATAACAGAAGGGATTCTACAAATGTAATTGAAGTGAAAAATCTTAAAATGGGGTTATCCTGGATTGCCCAGGTTTGTCCCAGCATCAACACATTCCTAAACAGTGAGAGTCAGAGAAAAAGGCGTGGCAATGGGAGCAGACACCACAAAGGGATGTGATTACATTAGACTGCCAGCCTTGAAGACGGGGGAAGGAATCGCTAGCTGAGAGGTCTGGGAGCCTCGAGAGCAGGGATGGGGAACATCCAGCCTAAGGGCTGCATAAGGCCCACAAAATCATTAGGGCTGGCCCTGCCAAGGCTTAGGGGTGGGTTAATTAAACATGTGACCAAATATAGCAGGCTAATTTTTAAGTTGATAACTTGTATGGCCCATGAATAATATTATAAATATCCCAATGGCCTTTGGCAGAAAAAAGGTTCCCCACCCCTGCTAGAAGCTGGAAATGGTGGAAAAGGATTCTCCACTGGAACGAACCCCCAGGAGGACTGCAGCTCTGCCAACACTTTGATTTTAGTCCCCTAAAACCCATTATAGATTCTGACCTCCAAAACTGTAAGATAATAGATGTATTATTTTAGGGCAGAGTGGTATCAGTACAAGAAGAATGTAAGCAAGGGAACAGTATAGATATTCAAGAGACATACTCAGGAATAGTAAAACTTACAGTACATTGCAAATCACTGGAGAAAGGATGATAAATGATGCTGGGGCAACTGGTTATCAGTAATGAAAACAAAATTGGATCTCTAACTCATGTCATACACACAAAAATCAATTTCAAGTGAAAGAAAATACCTAAAAATAAAACATAAAACTAAAATATGAGAACATCTTTATGACCATGGGAAATAGAAAGAGGACTTAAGACAAAGACAGTACAAACCTTAAAGAAAAAGATTCATAAATGTGACTACAGTCTCTGTGATATGAAAAGGCCACACACAAATGGGAAAGGCAAAGAATAGCCAGGTGAATGATAATAAGGGTCTGAAGAACTTCTAAGAGTTAATAAGGAATAAACTAAGTTGGCCAAAGGCTAATAGGCAAAAGGCAGTAGCAATCCACCGACAAGGACACCTGCATGACCTGTAACTAGAGAAGGTACTTTCCCTCTCCAGCAGAGTACACAACCAGATATGGAGGTATGATTGACACTGATCAGATCAGCAAACAAGATCAAAGCTAACAATACCAAGAGCTGGGTAGAGACTTGGAGCAGCGGACTCTGAATGTCCCTCAGACAAGGTCACATTGTTAGAATCACTGTCAGAGCAATATGGAGTGTACTCTAAGGGTGAGCGTGCACTGATCTAGGAAGTAGCTATTTTAGTGCCAACTAAATACAGCCTTGAGAAAATCTTGAACCAGACACATCACAGAATGTTCTCAGCACACCATCATGAAATGAAATATTGTAATCAACAATATTTATAAAGATTCACTTCTGGGTGATAGGATACATAGGCATCTACCACCCTTTTTTTTTTTTTTTTTTAAAAGACAGAATGTGATGGGAGATACTACAAATTGAAACAGGTAAGTTGGACTACTTTTCGAACTTGTGGCATCAGATTTTTAGAATAAGTGTAGTCTGGAAGAAATCAAACCTGAGGAGGACTCAGATATGCTTCCTTAAGGCCTTGCTTACTCTCCTTGACCCAAAAAGAAGCAGGCCCTGACTAAGTTACTGCATCACCATTCTCCTATGTAGGCCCAGCCCCAACCAGTCACTTTTGAGGTGTGAATGATGAAATGCCAGAAATGACACTGACCTCAGGGCTCTTCTTTCACAGACAAGAGCAGGGGCTCTTCCAGGTGTAACAGGATAGTAAGAAGCTAGGAAAATTCCAGGACAAGGGGAACATGAAAAAACTGTTTGGGCAACTTGCAGCAAGACCTTACTTTCCCTAACCAAGGACACTTGAGAACAAATGATTACTATCTCTTCTTCCTAAGCAGAGAACACATAGCTTTAATCACCCTGGATGTGCTAATGCAAGTGGGGGTGAAGTGGGAATGAAAAAAGAGGAGTTATTCTCACCCACTGAACAAAGAAGTCAGCCATCTTAGGATTTGCCAAGATGACAAGGTGTATATACAAACATTCCCCCCAAAAGCTACAAAAAAGTAAAAGGGAGACCTTGAGAGCTAATCTGTACCAATATATCTGGGAGAGGAATCTTAAAACCTATAGACAGTAAAAAAGAAGGCACTCTTACCATTTGCAATTACATGGATGGACCTGGCGAGCATTATATTAAGATAGATAAATATCACATGATCTCACTCATTTCTAGAATATAATGAACAAATACACAAAAATAGATCCAGAGACATAGAAACATAGAACAGACTGTCCAACTTCAGAGGCAAGGGGTTGGGAGTAGGAGAACAACCAATTATATTATATGCATGCATGTAAGCATAAACCATGGACACAGACAACATGTGGGTGAGGGCATGTGCTCTGGGGAGAGGTCAATGGAGGAAAAAGGAGACATATGTAATACTTTAAACAATAAAGAATTAAAAAACAAACAACAACAAAAATCCCACAAACCTATAGACAGAAAAGAATAAAACCTTTTGAACCCCTATCAGGCTCGCTCCTCAGATAAGCTGAGAGCCCATCTGCACTTTATGCCATATGTATTTTGATAGATTTGCCTGCCTTGCTTCTTTAATAAGTTTACTTGCTTTACTTCTTTAATAAATTTGCTTTACTGCTGTCTATCACTTGTTTGAATTATTTAAAAATGCTGCTGTCTATCACTTGTTTGAATTATTTCTCTTGAGACTGACAAGGACGAGGAGGGGACAACCCTCTTCCTTCTACTCAAGGGTCTGTCTGATAACACCATTTCTGGTGGCTCTAACACAGGTAAAGAAATCTTTCTACTTCTCTTCGAGTCAACATTATGCCATTTCATGTAATTTTTATTACTTTTTAATGAGTTTATATCACCTATTGGGAGACCCCATTAATTAGCACCTTTAACAGAGATTAAATTAAACATTGTGTCTCAACTCTATTACTTTGAATACTCCATAAAGTTCCTAATTATTTTCAAAAAGTTGTAGAGAAAAATGATTTCAAAAGTCAAAGTAATTTGTAAATATATAAATAAGTAATAGTGTGTAGCATTTAGGCAGGATCAAACATTAACCCAGGTAGGAAGGTTAAAAGCCCTACCCTCTTCATATCAAAGTCCCCCATCCTGGAATAAACTTCATGAATCAGAATTAGGATATGTGCATGACCTTGGTACACAGTGTGTAAGAGGATGTACTAAAGAGCCCCGAAGAAGAAGCATGTCTAATCTTATGACTCTCTCCCATTACTGTACAATAAAGGAGGCCAGGCTACTGCCCAGATGGCCAACACTCACTTTTCTTTGCTTAATGCTCCTCCTATCTTGGTGTCAGCTCTGAAAAGTAAGGCCACTTCCAATTCAGGCAGAGGTTCACCACTGTAAGAACAGCCCTTGGAAAGAATGGGAACTCTTAAAGAGTATGACTGTTTTTTACTGGAATGTTTCCAGAAAGTTTCTTATGAGAGGTCATGTCAGTTTAGCTAACTGGCTTCAAGGCCTGTCCCATACTCTGTACAATGAAGATCTGTTCTCACCCTCCTTTCAAATCTGATGACTTCTCTGGACACTTGACTATTTAACTCCCCCTCATTGTCTCAGCAATGGCTCATGGGCAGTTCTTTTAAAAGTATCTTTTCATCTTCAAATTATTTCTTTCTTGAAATATTTATTTCCTCGTGGGAACCTGAAAGCTTTATATGCTACAAAAGAATGACAATATGGTTCGCTACTTTACTTTTTATAACTATAGCGTTATTGGTCAATCAGGGGATAAGCCCTTTGGTAATCAGCCAGGCTCTTTGATTAAATTACTATGATACTTAAAGAGATTAGAGTTAATTCACAAGGCCTGATGGCTCTTTTGGCATCAGCATTATTTCATGAATAATCTTTCTTTTAAAATCAGATACTTGTAGTAGAACTAGAACTTAATAAAGTTAGTAAGTACTGGGAAAACATTTTAAAATTTAGTAAGCTAGCTAATCTTATAAAATATCAGAGGTCTGATTATGAAAAGAACTTGCTACATGAGTTAGAATAGCTACCTCTCTGGGAAAGTAAACTAGGTTTCAAGTACATAAAATCCTGAAGAGTTCTTAGGTTCGACACTGAAAGTACAATCAATAAATAGAAAAACTGGACTTTATCAAAATTAAATGAATTTAGTTAATGAGATTTTAGAAAATCAAGAGATAAGCCAAAGATTCTGAGAAAATATTTTCAAGTTATATATCTGGTAAAGTACTTGTATCTGGAATATATGTAGGAATCTCACAACTCAACCTAAAATAAGAAACAATGTGACTAAAATATGGGCAAAAGATCTGCACAGACATTACTTCAAACAAAATATACAAATGGTCCATAAACATTTGAAAATATGTTCAATGTCATTAGTTACCAGGAAAAATCAAACAAAAACCATAATGAGATAAGACTAAAGTGTGTAATAAACAAGTAGATAATAACAAGTGTTGATGAAGATGTAGAGAAACTGGAACCCTCATACATTGCTGGTGGGAATATAAAATGATGTAGCCACCTTGGAAAACAATCTGGCAGTTCCAAGAAAGGTTAAAGAGAGACATAGCATTTCCACTCCTAGATATATCCCAAAGATAAATTTAAAAAAGAAAGAAAGAAAGCCTCACTTTGTGCAAGGCATTTACTTACTGAGGTTCCACTTCAGGCCTGTCGTTGTAACCTGATTGCAAGGCTGTCCAATAGGAATAAGGCCACACCAATTACCTTCCATTCCAGTGTCTACATGCAATTTGTGCTTTCCCTGAAACAGAGAAAGGAAGTTCATTAAGACAGGGAAGAGAAAGAGATTTAATGAAATCCGAATACCTGGTTGGAAGCACCAAGTACATTTTAGAAGCATGGTTTATCATATTAATCCTAATAACAAATGTATATAGTATGTGTTGATTAATGCTAGGAGCTTTCGCCTGACTTAATCCTAGTGACACTTTTACAAGGTAGCTTATGTTAGTTATCACTTTTACATGAGGAAACTGAAGCTTGCAGAGATTAAATGTGTCCAGGATCACACAGAGGTAACAGTTCCTATCAGTTCCATCTGCCAATTTCAGAAACTAAATTGGCTCTACAAACTAAAGATGTGGCACTATGTGATGCAGAATTCTAGAGCCTTACTCAAACACGTGCTCAAGTGTAAATAGAATATTGGTTCTTAAGTAAAAACCTCTGCTTTTTCTGAGATTATAAATTTCAGCATTCAATGTCCACCCTAATAGTGGTTAACCTGTTTTTTATATCTATAGATGCCTAGGAGCTGCTCGATGAGTGCCTCTACCGGAAACAGAGCACCTGCCCTAACAAACTAGCATGTTTCTTCCATTATGATTATGAAAACTTTCGTAATCTACCAACTTTCAAGTGTTTCCATTTAAAAGAAGATTAAAGTTAAATGTAATGCTCAATTGAACCCACAATGTTTCCTCTTAAATAGAATATTTGAAAACTACTATTCTACAAAGAAATGATTTCCCATTTCTCTTCTATTATCCTTTGGATACATGGTCTGTATAGAAAGATACCTCAAGTCCTTGTGGGGAAATGCCAAGGCATGCATGCATTCAATAATAGAATTAAAAAAGTGTTTTGTTTTTTTATCATTCATATATCCCAGAAGAAAAAGTTCCAAAGGATATTGTTTATTTTAATAAAATACTGTCTTAAAGTATATATAATTATAATTTATTACCAGACTAAGGCATCTAAGAGTCCTTTTGCAGTCATTTTACTTTTATTCCAATGTTGCCTTTTGTACTCTATGTTGTAAGCTTCTAAAAACTTTATTTTGCTGTCTATAAGGGTTAAACATATGAGTAGGCTCTCTTTGTCTTGGTCAAAGGATTGCTGTTATTAGGCAAATAATTGTCTAGATTTCATATAAGTCCTTGACATTTAATGCAAGTCCATCTGGATATTCATTACCTATATAATTCATACACATAAGGTGTATCTTGGACATTCAAGCAGAAGGTATAAACTGGGTTAAAAGGGCTTATAAATTGTGCCTCGCCAGCACAGCAAAGGATTCGGTGAGCCTGAGGAGGGGGCAGTGAAGAATTAAAGAGGGTACAAGCTGGGGCTCTGTGGATCTCCCATGCCTGGACGAGGACACAGAAAGAACCAGTCTGCAAGCTGAGGCTTTATTTTATAGTGAGATCAAAACAAGGGTAGTGGTAAACATGTTCACAATGCTCTTGTGAGTTTCACCTTGTTTTGGCAGCACTTGCTGCACCTCCCACAGCCCATTGCCTACCTACGAAGGAACTAGGGAGGCTATAAGGTTAAGCTTAATTATGCTAAGAGGGCTCTGCCTGCCAAGCTGAGACTTGTTTGTGTCCCTGCCACAGTTCCATCGGAGGCTTGACCCGATAGACGCTCCCTACAATAAATATATTTAAATGCAAAAAAATGTAAAGAAAATATACACTGAGTGGCCAGGTTATTATGATCTCTGAATACATAATAATCTGGCTACTCAGTGTGTGTGTGTGTGTGTGTGTGTGTGTGTGTGTGTGTGTATTAACCATGCATTGTGTTTCCAATCCACCCACAGTTCTCTGTGTGCATTTAATCCACTGCTTGGTATACACACACACACAGACACACACTGAGTAATATATATATATATTTTAAAGGCCCAGTGCATGAATTTGTGCATGGGTGGGGTCCAGCCAGCCTGGACAGGAGGAGGGACATGGGCAGTTGGCTGGCCTGCCTGCTGGTGGAATTCCTGGTTGAGGGGACAATTTGCATATTAGTCTTTTATTTTATAGGATATACACTGAGTGGCCAAATTATTATGAACTCTGAACGCATAATAATCTGGCCACTCAGTGTATAATACACTAGAGGCCTGATGCACGGCATTTGTGCACTTGGGGGGCGGGGAGTCCCTCAGCCCAGCCTGCACCTTTCACAGTCACGGAGCCCTCAGGGATGTCCGACTGATGGCTTAGGCTGCTTGCACTGGGGAGCAGGCCTAAGCTGCAGTCAGACACCCTTAGTGCTGTCATGTAGGTAGGCTGCTGAGCTCACCAGCCCTCAGCCCAGCTTGTGGCTGAGCGGTGCTCCCCTTGTGGAAACACCCTGACCACCAGGAGGCAGCTCCTGCATTGAGCATCTGCCCTCTGGTGGTCAGTGTGCATCATAAGGAGTGGTTATTCCATGGTTAGGTCAATTTGCATATTACCCTTTTATTATATAGGATTTTGAACTTGATGTTCATCATTGGGAAAAAAACATAGGCAACAAATATCAATGTATACCAAGCAGTGGATTCAACGCACACAGAGAACCATGGGTGGGTTAGAAACACAATGCATGGTGAAAACGTAATATGTAGAAGGAAACAAAACTGGGATAATTACATAACCCATCCACACAAGTTAAAACATATTCAGACACAAGACACTTTTTCCAATAACAGAACTTAAAACTATTTTTACACACTAACATGCTTGTCTGTGGGAAGAGTAGGAGAACAGAATGTGCTACAGGGATAAAAAGAAGGCATCAACCAATCAATGAGAAGGCTTGAGGCAGAGATGACAATGGGCCATGAACTGATGAGCATTAGCGACTCAACACTGGGATCTATACAAATAAAACAACAAGTATGTTTTCTAGATACAAAGCCACACAAGACTTAGAAAAAAAGTAGATACAATATTCTAATAACTCTAAACAATAATTAAAGAAAGGGGAATAATTAGAATATAGACATAGATAAACTTAGGAATGAAATAAAAATGAATCTTGTTCTTAAATAATAATCTTTGATGATTTTCTTTTTGTATCAAATTAGATCTAAAGCATAGAAATTATCATTGTTATACAAATGTTCTACACATTACCATGTAAAAGTAATGCTATAATTGTTGTAAGGCATAGGGGAGGAAAAGTGGAAGAAAGCATATTGGCTCTAGTTTTGTCATTGTTTTACATGTATTGAAATCAAGTTGTAGAATTTAAAAAGGAGGATTTAAAAATTGCCCCAGCTGGAGTAGCTGGGCACATGAATAACATGCCTGAGCTGCAGGACTGACTGAGGGATGAGTGAGATGTGAAATAGCCCTTTTCTTCAGCAGCTGTATTTCTCATTCATGAATCTCTATGCCAGTTATTTACACAGCTATATATATGAGAATGATGATGAGTGCATGGAAGGCAAAACAAAAACAAAAACCAGCCAAAACCAAAAAACAAAAAAACCCCAAAACAAAACAAAACCAAAAACAAAAAAACCCACAGGAATATTATAGATCAGGGAATGCTCAGGTGTGGGTAGTGGAGCAGAAGGCAGGCAGGTGAGAGACTGAAGATGGACAGGAGTTAGCACTCTGGAGGGACAATGAAGAGGTTTAAAGGCGGAGGGTGAACATGTGCAAAGGCCACTCAGCAGTGCTGGGACATTCACTGATGAGGGGAAGGTTGGGAGGAAAGAGTGGTGAACAGGGCAGGGAAACTATTCTGTGTGACACTGTAATGATGAATACATGACATTATGCATTTGTCAAAACCCATAAACTGGATAACACAATCAATTCACACTTTTTTTCCTTTTGTTCCAAAAATATAAACAGCTACATGTGCTTGATCTTGTTTATAAACATGCAGATTTAGCTTTGCATTGTTAAAAATGAGCAATGCTATCTATGCTTTTCTCCTATATTCTACATCTATGTGAAATCTTTAAAAAATGAACAACAAAAGAAATTTTATTCATTCATCATATTTCTAGATTTATAATATATGCCAGCCTGTATGTGATTTGACACAGGCAGGCACACAACCTGGCATTAAAGAACTTCCCTGAAGATTTATGCCATTACTGGAGACTAGTGCCACCTGACCAACCAACTACTTCCATCCATGCTCATGAATCACCATGCTCAATCAATCAGCTCCTGCTCTGTCTCCTATTCTGAGCCTCTGAAGTCAAAGGCACTTCTATACAGTAAAGACGCAATGAAAGTCAATCAGACACTATGCTTTTCCAATTGTGGTTATTTAAAAAACATTAATTAGCTCAAAAAGATATGAAATGGTAATTTAGTGAAAGGGAGCAAAGACGTTGCCTGATAACTATGCTAGAAATCATAATTGTGAGTGTGTTAAGGATAGGAAGCATCAGGAAAGTATAGAGCAAAAGATACACAGTTACCTCTTCTTTGAAAATGAGGAGGACATGATTGAGAGAAAAGATAAAGTTTGCCCCAGATTTTGATTTGCAGAAATACCAAAGACAGAGTCATCTGAATCCTGTTTACAGCTCTTAAATCCAATAGCTATGCCAAGTTTTACCCAAAGTTATCTTAGTGTGGACATCAGAAAAAAACACAGCAATTTAACAAGATCATTTACAAAGCAACTGAACTCAGGACAGGCATAAACATACTTTCCATAGAGCGTAAGAGATTCCAGGAGCAGATGGCAATGCCCATTTAAAAAGTGGATAACTATTCACCAAATTGCTGTTGATGCTGAACTGACACCCTGGGGCTAATGGCAACTACAATTTCCGGCACACAGGTAGACCCAGTGTGAGGGAATACCTTTGTAAATTAATTAAGTACTAGGCTGACCTCTGGTGCTTAAAAATTTATCAATGAACACCACAGGAAATTCCATAGCCTGTGTGGAAGAATAGTGAAAGAAGTAAACTGAAGGATCTACACTACATTTACCAGAGAAGTTACCTGCTCCACACAAAGACAGATGTTTGGACTGGTATGTTTTCATAGTGGGAGTGCTTATGTGGCTGAAAGTAATCACAAGAGAAAGGATCTCACCAGTGAGCATGAAGATATAAAATTTCAGAACTAGAAAATGTGTGTATTTTCATTTATTCTGTTCCATAAATGTAATTGCCAGAGGAAATGGGGGTAGTGTGAGGAAGTAGACGGTAAAGGGGGAGAGGAATGAAAAGAGACTTGACTTGGGATAGTGAACACACAATCCTATCTAATAAAAGAGTAATATGAAAATTGACCATCACTCCAACATACAAGATGGCTTCCCCCATGTGGAGACAAAATGGCCAGCACAAGATGGCCTGCAAGGGAGGGCAGTTGGGGGAAACCAGGCTGGCAGGGGAGAGCAGTTAGGGGCAATCAGGCTGGCAAGGGAGTGAACTTAGGGGTGACCCAGACCTGCAGGGGAGGGCAGTTAGGGGCAATCGGGCCAGTAGGGGAGCAATTAGGTGTCAATCAGGCTGGCAGGGGAGTGGTTATGTGGTGATCAGGCTGGCAGGCAGAAGTGGTTAAGGGCAATTAGGCAGGCAGGCAAGCAAGCAGTTGAGAGCCAGCAGTCTTGGATTGTGAGAGGGCAGTTGGACATCCTTCGAGGGGTTTCCAGATTGGAGATTGTGCAGGCTGAGCTGAGGGACACTCCCCCATGCACGAATTTCATGCACTGGGCCTAGTACAATATATTGATAATGTATTGTAGAACTGTACATCTGAAACTTATATAATTTTATTAACCAGTGTCATCCCAATACATTCAATGAAAATAAAAATACTTTTAACAAAAAAGCAAAAGTGTATTGATTTTATTAAAAAGAGCATAAATTGAGCCTAATTTACATGTAAATATACTCAGCTAGTTCTTTAATTTAGTATATTTCCTTCTGAAAATACAATATTCATCTCTAGATAGCTTTTAGAGTTTCAAATCATGCCAGTCACATTTTTCAAGTGCCTCTCACAGAGCACTATTTCTTAGATTACTTCTTAAATTCCCTTCTGAAGTCACAGTGCATGTGCTCAGCATGTGTGATGTTCTAGGTCATGGTGCAGCAAAAACCGGCCACCTGAGCAAGTGTTTCCCACATTGACTGACTACGGATCCCTGCCTATCCCTCAAAAAACAGGTCATTACCCATAGAATATACATTTCATGGAAACCATCTAGAAAAATATTGCTTTGGCATACTAATTTTGCACACAGCATCTAAAACCATGTTTTGGCTCTGGCTGGGTGGCTCAGTTAGTTGGAGTGTTGTCCTGTAAACCAAAAGGCTGTGGGTTTGATCCCTGATTAGGGAACATAGGGGAGGCAGCTGGTGGATGTTTTGATCTCTCTATCTCCCTCTCCCCTCTTCTCTCTCTCAAATCAATAAAAACATATCCTCAGGTGAGGACTGAAAAAAAAATAAAACTATGATATTTATTATTTCCACACCTAGAGTATATCAATGATCTTTTAAAATTAATAACTTCCATCTGATTTATGTTTTCAGTATTACAGTAGGTCCTCTAGTTATGTCGGAGATCCATTCCTACGGCACAACCTGATGCAATTTCGCCGTAAGTTGCAACCCACCTACAAAAGCACCTATGTTACTCACATGGAGCACATACACAGCAGTAATGAAGTGAAACAGTAAAAAAAAAAAAAAAAATTTAAAGAAAGATAATAATTCCTGACCTTTACTTGTGGTAAATACAATAAATAGCAAAAAACATAAAGCACATATGTACATACATTGAAATGATGGAACTTTTTTTTTTTTTTAAATAAATAAATGGGAGATGGCAATGTAACCATGAAATGATGTACATCAAGTCCGACATAACCCAGGACTGGGTGTATTTAATAACATGGCATTGAAATGAGGTGGGTTTTAAAATGAGGTAGGCATACTCACTGATTAAATGGTTAATGGCAATACTGAATGCCTATCTAAAATAAAACCTTTGAATGCTGTTTATTCAAAAGTCAACAATATTTATGAAATACCTACTATGGTTAGAGATAATAGAAAACTGTAATGATCAGCTAATACCCTTATTAATCCCCAAACACAAGACTATCCTATATAATAATAATAAGCCAGCCACCATTAGCATAACAATCGGAATGACCAGAGACTAGAACCACCACTGCCCCTTGCCCGGCTGGCCCTGCCCCCAAGCAAGAAGTTAGGAGTGATCAGGCAGGTAGACAAGTGGTTAGGGGTGATCAGATAGGCAGGCAAGTGGTTAGGGGAGATCAGGTAGGCAGACGGCCCCTCGCAGGCCTGGCCCTACCACCCAGTAAAGAAAGAGGGAGGCCCAGGCCACCAGCAGCAGTGACTCTATGGGATATGTGCAGCTGGTCAAGCCATTGCAGCCCTTGCCTGTCACCTGCAGAGGGAGGCCATCAGTGGCAGGGGAGGGAGGGGGCAGTGCTGCACAGATGGCAAGCAGTGGCAACAGTGGGGGTGGGGCCAGCTGCCTGCAGCCAGGGGAAGGAAAGCCCCAATAGGCCCTGATCTCAGGCCAGGCCTAGGGACCCTAACTGAGGGGTCCTGGATTGTGAGAGGGTGCAGGCTGAGCTGAGGGAACTCCAACCTCCGAGTGCACTAATTTTGGTGCACAGGCCACTAGTTTCAAAATAAAATCAATGTTTATCCTTTGCCTTCTATCACCTATGTATTCTTGCCCACACCCCCCCCCCCCCAACCTTTTTTTTTTTTTTTTTTTTACCATGCATCCTGTCCTTTATGCTTCCTTTTCATCCAGTGGGAGAAGGTAATATGGAGAGTGTTTGCACACTAACTTGTCAGAAATCTACTCTTGACTCCTCCACAAGATACAGACACTTTAAATGATGACTTCTCAGGACAATGCTTATTCCAGAAGCAAGAACTTCTAACAATGGAAACAGGACAGGATGCACTGAAATATGTTTTGAATCGAAGAGTTTTCAGGTGCCTTCAGGTGAATGTAATTCTACATAACACAGAATGCTCAAATCATTCATGTTCTCGGTTCTGTTCCTCTGCTATTTCTCCGATCTTAGTCTACAGAAACCTCAAAGCAAAAGGCAAGCTCTACACTGTTATGAAAACTCCCTATATAGTCCCGTTAACATAGACCACATGCTTCTAATGTCTACATCTTATTCATACTACAAAACACAGGCTTTTTTCCTTTGCTATCACATATCTCTCAAATGTGTTCATGTTGTGTCCTTGAAAAGAATAAAATTTCTGTAAAGGCCAAGACCCTTTACAGTGGTGCCTCACACAACGAACTTAATTCGTTCCAGGAGCAAGTTTGTTATGCGAAAAGTTCATTATGTGAAACGCGTTTTCCCATAACAATACATGTTAAAAAAAATAATTCGTTCTGTAGCATAAAATATGCTAAGATGACATAAAAAAGATAAATTTTTTGTTATTATTTTTATTTAGATACATCTAAAAACAATTTTTTTAGAAGCCATGATATAAAAAAAATATTGAGTTTAACTTAAAAGGACGACTGCCGTGATACGTGCGTGATTTAATTCGTAATGAAGAACGATTGCCGCGATACGTGCTTAAGTTAAGCGCAGTGACTAACGACTGCCTGCAGTGCCTGCGCGGAAGGATGCAATACATAGGCAGCGATCGTGGAAGCTCGGGCGAAGCAGTCGTGGAAGCTCGGGCAAAGCGGTCGTGGAAGCTCGGGCGACTTCGTTGTGTGAAACGAAGTTCGTTGTATGAATCATGAAATGAAGTTCGTTGTGTGCAGCGTTCGCTGTGCGAGGTGTTCTTTATGCGAGGCACCACTGTATTTCTGTTCCATTTATAGCAGAAATGGAACATAGTGCTAATAATATGACTGATTAATAGCTAGGAATAAAAAAAAGTGTACTGATGAAAAGATCTCACCCTACTTAGAAAATATTTATCAACAATATTTATCAAAAATATTTATGAGCAGATGAAGGAGGGTTCATACAAATATGAAGGCTGGCCCCTTGCTTGCTTCCTCTTACAGATCACTTGCTCTGGAGGAAGTCCATCACCATGATAAGAGGATATGAGGAAGCCCCAAAGAGGCCAAAAGAGAGGAACGAAGCTATCTCTGCTCACCCCAACCAGCATGCACCACCTTGGAATCAAGAGTGACACCTGGCATAGCTAAACTTCATGAGGCACCAAGCTTGAAATACCCATAAAAACAAAAACAAATTCTAGACACACAGAGAAACTGAGATGATAAATGTTTCCTGTCACTTTAAGCCACACGTTTGTGGTATCTATTATGCAGCAATGGATAACCAGCACACAATCCTTGCCATCCCTTTCTAGATGCCTGTCTGCACTTCCATGTCTTTCTCTTCCCACTGCTGTTCTCCCTCTCACTTTCTGTGTCCCTTCTGCTTCTTTAAATGTCTATACAACAGATTAGGTATATATGTCATTTTTTACATGTGTTCAAATAGTGTATGGATTCCTTTTAAAAAGTATAATTATGGCCCTGGCAGGTTTGGCTCAGTGCATAGAGCATCAGGCAGTGGACTGAAAGGTCCCAAGTTCAATTCCCAGTCGGTATTGTGGGCTCTATCTCTGGTGTGGGGCAGGAGGCAGCTGTTTACTCATCATTGATGTTTCTAACTCTCTCTCCCTCTCCCTTCCTCTCTGAAATTAATAAAAATATTTTAAAAATAAATAAATAGAAAGTATAATTATGGCAAGTTTTATTTTTCTTTGTTTCTAAATAAAAACTACCAGCTTTTCATTGCCCCCTTCTCTGTGTGTGAGCTGGACTGATTTTTCCCTAATGCTTATTCTTTCCTTAGCTATCAACTTGGGAAGAGTAGGATAGAATTGGGGGGCGGAGAAGTTCCCCAACAATCATTAAATCTCTTCTTAATGAAATTAAGATAGATAAGACAATCAAACAGACACTTTATGCTTAGCAACACTATATATACTAAAATGCCCTATGATGTATGTGATTAATTAAAAAGATTACATTAAAGTGAACCATATTTCATAAAGAATTTCGCATGGTGGGAGGAAAAAGCATTAAATATTGTACAATAACTACCTGTCTTCCTATTCCCAAAGTTACTTAATACCACTTAAGTAGATGATAAAATGTGGCCAAATGTCATTTTAAGTTTGTTTGGGGTAATAGAAAGTTTCCAAAATTGGGTCCTTGAACTCCACACATAATTCAGGAGCAATTCACAAGGGGCTGTTTCCAGTGTTCTCTATCTTATATTTTCTCTACTTCTAACTTTGTTTATATAATAAAAAATTTGTTTTAGTTTTGCTGGTACCAATTTATGGTATCCTAGAAACTCCACAATGACCGAAAAGGACAGGTAATCACAACAAAGCAGAATTACCAACATATTTATGGTCTTATCATCTGACAGGAAAGGTCAGAGCTTCTCAAAGTTTATTTATATCCCTGCACCAGCTTTCAGTCCTTTGAAAATTGCTCCTGGATACCCAGCTTCCCTGAAATCACAGTGGCAGCTATTCTCTAAAGGCATAAATCAGATTCTAAATAACTGATGGCACTTTTTCCTCTAGACCTGGACAAGAAAAGCACTACATTCCCATTGTTGAGTGCTTGAAATTGGAAAAGCTAGTGCACTGAGGATGTTTGGAGGGTTCAATTTCTGAAGTCATCTGTAAGAAAACAGTCTTTGGGGACTAAAAAAAAAATAAATAAATAAAGGTTTTGTCTTGAATATCACTGGCATTTTAATATCTTGTCTTCTTTCATTCTCCAAATCCAAATGAAACACTATCACAGACTTAGTATTTGTTTACCAATTAATCCTACCATGACTTTTTTGTTCCAAAGTAAAAAATGTGTTATTGGGCACACTATACTAAAAGCCAATAACATAATGGAAGTGATATATATATATATACACACACACACACACACACACACACAGTGTGTGTGTATGTATGTGTGTGTGTGTGTGTGTGTATATATATATATATATATATATATATATATATATGCAACTAGCTACTTAGAAAAAATCCTCAAAATTAAAGAAAGATGTTAAAAAAAAAAAAAAGAACAAAATAGCCGAAACCGGTTTGGCTCAATGGATAAAGCATCAGCTTGGGGACTGAAGGGTCCCTGGTTCAATTCCGGTTAAGGGCATGTACCTCGGTTGTGGGCATATCCCCAGTAGGGGGTGTGCAAGAGGCAGCTGATCAATGACTCTCTCTCATCGATGTTTCTAACTCTCTATCTCTCTCCCTTCCTCTCTGTACAAAATCAGTAAAATACATATTTTTTTAAAAAGGACAAAATATTTTGAATTTTTTTATAGATGCCAGTAATTATTTGTTGTAGGGAACATTTAGAGGTAGGTCATTAGAAACCTTTTTTCTAATAATTAGTAGCATCCTATTTAAATGTCTGGCATTTAACGTCCCAATAGTCATGGTAGTTGTGCATTTCCTCTGACACACATGGATGCAACTGGGGTAGAACCTGAAAACCATCCTGGGTGAAAAACATTTGAAAAGCTCAGGATCTTTCATCTGTAGGCATGGTTGTCAATCAGTGAGTTATCTCTTTACTTATCTCTAAATAAATGTTGCTTTTCCACTTAGTTGTTTATCTCAGTAAGGATTAATACAATCCTAATAAGGACCACTCAGAGGACTTTTATAAGAAAACCCTTGCATTCATCTCTGTTGCTACATTTTAGCTTATGTTTATCACTGTGCTGGCAAACACACTATAGTGAGACTCAGTGTGGATTCTGGGGTGTGACTGTCTGGGATCAGATGCTGTTCTGCCACTCATTGGCTGTATGACTTTGAACAAGTAAATTAGTCTCTTTATTCCTCAATCCCCTCATTTGTAAAACAGAGGAGCAGTGCAACCTCACAGTGTCACTGCAATGATTAAATAATTAATACACATAAAGCACTTAGAGCAGTGCTTGGCACATAGCTCTCAATAACTACATCTTAGCTATTTTGGCATTATTTGTCCTGGCAAACAAACAAACAAAAAATGACTTAAGTAGGTTAATGTGTGAATGATGTACTTTCAGGGTGACACAGTCTCCTTTGATAATTACTTTCTAATTTTGTCAGATAAGCCCATAGAGAAAACAAGAGGCAGAAGACAGGTTACAATTTCTATGCAGTGCTTTTGCATAACCTACATTAATATGTCACCCCTGTCTACATTACCCCATGCAGCCTCAGTCCCCATTCAAGGCCATTCATGCTGTCATAACTTAAGGCTACAGTCAAAACACAGATTCAATAACACTGCCTATTACATGAAAGAAATATCAATACAATCAAATTGCTATTTGTCTTTAAAATGCCATGATTTTACATCCTAGCACCTCTGTAAATTTCACAGAGCTGCTGTTGGATATATTATTCATGTAGCAGTTAAAATCTGAACTCTCATCTTCTGACCCTAAGTTGGACACTACAACTGCCATGAGAAGTTATTGGGAAAAGGTAATTTTGTGGTTATCTTAAATTCTCAATTATTTAAAAAAAATTTAGTCACTTAAAAATTAATTGTTCAATATTTAGAAACATTGGACATTGGAGTAATAGGAGCTAGGCTGCCATTACATCCAACAGAGAAAAGTTAGGATTCATTCTGTAGAAACTGTCTTATCCGACTTCTTTTCTTTTCCTCAAGAGACAACTTGACATTAAAAAGTAGAAAATGGGGCCCGGCCATGGAGGCTCAGTGGTTGAGTGTTGACCTATGAACCAGGAGGTCAAGACCGGGTCCCAATGCGGAGGCAGCCAATCACTGATTCTTTCTCATCATTGATATTTCAATATCCCTCTCCATTCCTCTCTGAAATCTATCTATATTTTAAAGTAGAAAAAGATTTTTAAAAATCAGCCAAGTTTTTCCCCATTGAAACTGTTTATATTTATGTCCCTCTGTCCCTCTTCTTGGAGCTTAAAAATGATGCCTTATTAGCATTGAGTATTAGTAAACAACCTCATCCAATTCTTTCACTTTCAAAAAAGAAAGCATTCAACAAGTAAAGATAGGTATTACCTCCTCAAATGAGGAAAGCTGTTATCTAAATATTGTTCACATAAATAACACACTTTTGCAAGTGAAAGAACAATATATAAAATCTATATGCTTTTAAGTATTAGCACATTTTTAATTCCCAGTTCTTTCTCTTCTAAACTAAATTTACATAGTCAAATGGAGCAAATTTGAAAAATCAAAATATTTCTGCTATTTGAAAAGTGTTCATGGTGTGGTGGAGACAGAGGGGGCACAGAAAAGTGTAGAAAGTGCAAAATTAAGGTAAATACAACATTTTATGAGCTCTCAGAAATATAGTTCTAAGGGCTGACCTGAATATGACAAAGTGCTTTTCCCTTGACCATGAAGATTAAATGTGTT
This sequence comes from Pipistrellus hanaki, assembly GCF_964339955.1. Lineage (NCBI taxonomy): Eukaryota > Metazoa > Chordata > Mammalia > Chiroptera > Vespertilionidae > Pipistrellus > Pipistrellus hanaki. The sequence goes on along the minus strand of NC_140512.1, from coordinate 44,795,637 downwards.
AATGCAAGAGCAGCAGGCCTGATATATTATATTTCAGTGTTTCTTACCAAACAGGAAACTCAAATTCATCTGGTTTTAAAGTAAGGGGAGATGTAAAAGCTGACAACACTGCAAAGTCAGGAGTGATGGGTGACAATGTGAAAGAATCAGAGCAGACCAGCAGGCAGAGCTCCAGCATGCAGGTGGGCAGAGCTCAGGTGTGCTAGGAGGAGCTGCTAAGACTGAGATGTGTCCGGATTTACATTTCAGACTTTGCATCTAGGTTATGACAAGTATTCTATGCACTTAAATGAATATGGGTGGACAATATGATTTCCCCCTCTTAAATGTAAGCTTGATAAATGATGCTTGAAAGTGCACCAGTCATTTTTATGACTGCTCAGTACAATAACATAAGGCTTTTTAATTTTCACCCCTCTGTACTTTAAAAAAGGATTTTCTTTGTTTTGTCTTTTCACTGATGGTCCCAGCTTCTGTGGAAGAAATGTCACCTCTGTAAACTTAAATAGCTAAGATAATATGCTTTCCTCCTAAATAATAAAAATCAGATCATGAATATACTTTAAGATATAAAACCATAGATTTGTGTGTTAATGACTGTATATCCTAATTAGAATTTTAGTATTGTTCACAAAAAACAAAAAAGGGAGGGATTTGTTTTACAAAACATGTGTATATGTATGTAATAATAAATTGGTGATGGTTCACAAAAAGATAAATGATAGAGGGCATACAATTGTGCATGACAGAAATAACTCCTATTTAATGAAAATTAAAAATAAATAAACCTTGTAAAACATTAGTCTGAGAGAAATCTAGAATTAATGACTTTTGTATGGCTTAAAAAGAGAGAGAGAGAGAGAGAGAGAGAGAGAGAGAGAGAGAGAGAGAGAGAGAGAGAGAGAGAGAGAAAACATACATTAGCATTATTATTTGACTCAAATGTTTGTTTTTTCTGTTGTTTGCAGCCCAGAAATTGCCCAAGATAAATTCCTGACATCACAAACATAGCAAAAATTGTATCCAAGTGTCTTGTTTTCATGTTAAAAAGCATCTAATAATTAAAGTTTTGATTTTAAAAGTAATAATTCTGAAGTAAAAGTTTGTTTTCATCTTTTAAAAGATGCATATTTAGATACTCATAGGCATTTTCTTCTAAAAAAGATGGTTCTGGCCCTAGCTGGTTTGGCCCAGTGGACATAGCATCAGCCTGCAGACTGAAGGGTCCTGGGTTTATTCCAGTCCAGGTCACATGCCTGGGTTGTGGTTTCAATCCTCAGTAGGGGGCGTGCAGGAGGCAGCCAATCAATGATTCTCTCTCATAATTGATGTTTCTATCTCTCTCTCCCTCCCTATCTCTCTCTGCCTTTCTGAAATCAATAAAAATATACATTAACTAGAGGCCCGGTGCACGACACTTGGGCACTGATGGGGGCGTTACCTGTGGAGATTGGCCCACTGTGGGAGTGCCACTTATTCCAGTCAGCCATGCAGCTGTGTACCTGCCCTCTGAGCGACTGCTCATCCCGGTCAGTTATCCCACTGTGGGAGCATACTGACCACAAGGGGCAGCTTCTACATTGAGCATCTGCCTCCTGGTGGTCAGTGCAACTGGTTGAGCAGTTGTTCTGCCATTCAGACACTGGCTTTTATTATGTAGGATAAAAGATGGTTCTGAAACAATAACATTCAGTATTTGATAAGTGAATCCCATGAATGTATCATAGATTTGCATCAAAATTATGTATTTTTATAATAAATTTAATGAGAGTCATCTTGAGTTATTTTATAGAATTTAAACATGAAATGAAGACATGTTATCATTTATATGTTGGTAGGGCTATGGTGATGATTTTATAAATATAATAATAATAAAAATAACGACCCTCCTACACTCTGGCTTGGCATTGTAAAACCATTCTAGAGTGCAATCTGGAACTAGTTAAATAAAGTAAACATAGACCTTATGATCTGCTTTTCTAGATATATATGAAAAGCTCATACAAGTCCATAAAGGCACATAGGTGAGGGGGGGTTCAATAGTGTGGTAAAGGCCTGGGATAGGGGTTGTATGAGTTAGAAGGGGTCAATGTGGAAAAAAAGGGGGATATTTGTAAAACTTTCAATATAAAGATAAATTAAAATTATATAAAGAAATATTTATATATATATAAATTATATATATATATATATATAAATTATATTCTATATAATAAAGAGGTAATATGCAAATTGACCATCACTCCAATACACAATATGGCCAACCCCATGTGGACACAAGATGGCCAGCAGGGGAGAGCAGTTGGAAGGGACCAGGCCTGCAAGGGAGGGCAGCTAGGGGTGACCAGACCAGTAGGGGAGGGCTGTTGGGGGGCGACAAGGCCTGCAAGAGAGGATAGTTAGGGGTGAACGGGCCAGCAGGGGAAGGCAGTTAGGGGCAATTGGGCCAGCAGGGGAGCAGTTAGGTGTCAATCAGGCTGGCAGGGGAGTGGAAAGGGGTTATCAGAGTGGCAGGCAGGTGAGTGGTTGGGAGCCAGCAGTCCTGGATTGTGAGAGGGATGCCCATCTACCCATTTAGGCCCAATCCCACTGGGGCAGTTGGATATCCAGATTGGAGAGGGTGCAGGCTGGGCTGAGGGACACACAACCCCCCATGCACGAATTTCATGCACTAGGCCTCTAGTGAACCAAAACAAGCCAGTCTGAAAATGCTATTCACTGTAGGATTCCAATTATACGAAACTCAGGAAAGGCAAACTATAGAAATAGTAAAAAGATGAGTAGCTCCCAAGGGTTTGGGGGAGATTGGAAGTGATGAATAGGTGAAGGGGATCACCAGGTGGTGAAATTATACTGCTTGATACCGCAATGGTGGATACATGACAGCATGCATTTGTCAAAACCAGTGAACTTTCTAACACAAAGAAAAAACCTTTTTGTCTGCAAATTTTAAATCAAAAAGAATTAGGGGATCCTGGGAAAAATACATATTGTAACAAGAGAATCTAACTCTTTCACAAACATAATGAGTAACCTTAATGAAAGGAGAAGAAAAAGTGTTGAAATAAGTGAATCTGAAAGTCAATAAAGTCTGTAAAATTAAAGTCAAAAGGAACTGCAGGTAAAGACTGTACTCTAGTTGATCAAGTTGTTTTCTCCAAGGCACATGTTAACAACTCTAATAGTGCTGCTATACATTTAAATTGGAATTGAATTAAGTAAACAGATGCAGATGGTGGGATCTAGGTTTCTCATTGTTGAATGGGACATTATAGACTAAAAAGGGAGAATAAAATGATCCACGTGTTACTGGATTAGAGTTGGAAGCAACAATAAGAAGTCATGTTAAACTTAATACAAATATAGATGGTTACATATGTATAAATGTGGGTAGATATACAGATTAGTACATATACCTTTTTTTTTTTTTTTTTTTTTTTTTTTGCTGAGAGAGCATTACCTGGGCCTTGCTTTCTAAATACACTTCCCATGTTGAAGTATTTAGGATAACATAATGTGCTATCTGAAATTTACTGCCAAATGGTTACCCACCCAAATACATCTATACCTAGATTGATAAAACCTGTATGATAAAATGTAAAAATGTTAAAAATGGTTGGACTATGTCGTTCATTATACAATTCTTCTAAAGTCTCTGTATATTTAACAATTTTCCTTTAAAAAAAAAGTTGGTTAGGAAAGAAAAAATAGCTATGAATCATACCCAGGTTCATAGAACCTGCAATCCTTTCTTTTTGAGCCCTCCCCATAAGGTCTAGTGACATTCAGAGAATAAGTGTGGATTCTAAGTGAGAGTTATAAAGCCAAAGGCACATGACTAGAACTGGGAAAATTCCCAGATTTCTCATGGATTTAGCACAGATTCACAATGTGATTCTATGCATAATCTCATGTGAGAAACAGGAGCACTGTACCTGACCGCTTGCTTAACACAACTGCTGAGAATCAGATGAGGTGATGATGAGGTACTTCATAAACCAAAGGTGCTGTAGAACTCTAACAATATTGTTTTTGGTCATTTTCTAGCCTTTTAGGTACATAGGCCATTTTATAATTCATACAGGCTCTCCAGAGATTTCAGCTGAGTATTCATATTCAGTATCTTTGACATTTGGGTTATCCTATCTACAATACTTGACATCATATCAGCAATATCTGAAGACAATATAAAACCAGGGCATCTTCAATCTCAATCTGTGTGTGTGTGTGTGTGTGTGTGTGTGTGTGTGTGTGTCTTGCTTATACTCTTCTTTGTTAACTTTGCTCCTGACTCAGATGCACTTTTATAAACTTTGTTGTTAACGTCCTATTCCATATGCATTAAGTCAAATATCTTTATGCTGATCATGACAAAGTTATGAAGAACAAAGTGGAGCTCCTAAAAGACAGCTACCGTATTTTTTCATGTATTAAGATGCTATTTATTTCTAAAATTGTTATACTGAAAACTGAGGGGCATCTTATACATGGAAGTCAGCCAAGGTGTGAGCCATGAGGGTGTTTAACTGCCCACACCTTGTCAAACAGGCTTCCTCCAATCACTAGCCATATTGTTACTGACCTCAGCTGATGCTTTAGGCGGAGAGTGCCCAGATGCAACAGGGACCAGAAAGTTTTGAGCCCATAAAGATGTCAAAAAATAAAAAGATAAATACCATGCTGAAACCAGTTTGGCTCAGTGGTAGAGCGTCGGTCTGCGGACTGAAAGGTCCCAGGTTCGATTCCGGTCAGGGGCATGTACGTTGGTTGTGGGAACATCCCCGGTAGGGGGTGTGCAGGAGGCAGCTGGTCGATGTTTCTCTCTCATCGATGTTTCTAGCTCTGTATCTCTCTCCTTTCCTCTCTGTAAAAAATCAATAAAATATATATTTTTTAAAAAGATAAATACCAATAAGCAATTGTCTTACTCTGTAAAATTCAAACTAAATGTAATCAGCTATGCAAAAGAGCATGGCAATAGAGCTGCAGAGGGACAATTTGGACCTCCTCCCATTGACTGTATGTATGATCAGACAGTGGAAAAAACAGGAAGAACAACTCCTTAAATTGCCAAAAAAGAAGAAGGCCTTAAGAGGAAAACCAGCAAAAAGTTTAAAACGTTGATTTCTTAATTTTGGGTTGGAAAAGTCGAGGTTGTCTTATACATGGGGGTGTCATATACATAGAAAAATATGGTATACAAGAGGGGTCTTCAAAACACATCCTTCCTCAAACACTTGGGAGATAGAATACTTACTTTCCTTCCAGTAAGATTGGCTTAGAAGAGGTGAGATTCTTGGTGTGTGTGTGAACATGTATGTTACATGTGTTGTACAAGTGTGTATACGAGGGTGAGGCAGCATACACTGTTCCTTGGAAAAGCTTCAAAATATCCAGGGAGAATATATAGTTTGAATAGGTGCCCTGGAATTTCAGCCCTACTAGCTTAACTTTATTTATATAAATTTTCTACTTTTTCTTCCCTTTCAGTTTAGATCTCTTTTGGAATAAACACACAGCTCCAAAATATAAGGGGAGAGTTTGGGGTATCCTTAATTGGATGAGCAGTAATACATCCCACCCGTAGCTGTAGGAAACTCTTCATACAGAAATTTGCATTGTGGCTGTCTTCTTCCCAGAAGCTCATCTCTTTTCCCTGCTGGTGAAACGCAAATCACTTCACAGCTCATTGGTACAGCATTGGCAACCTTTGATTTCAATAAAAAAGATGCCTGAGCAATGCTCAATTGAACTAAGTATATAGGGCACTGTGTGCTTTGTGTCCTTGCCAGAGGACTCTGGGAGGGGGATCAAGGAAAAGATGACACCTGGCATCCAATATTCCAGGACTTTTGCTAGAATTGGATTATGATAAATTATGATGACAGAGCTCAGATAAATGCTGATGTGATCTTTTCTACTGTCATACCCACACACAGTCCTCTTATGGATTGCCTAAATCTCCAAAACCGATTCTCAGCCACTCATAGTTGAAAATGAAAGGCCAATGTTCAAATAAGTTTTTAAACAGTTTGCATGAGGGCTGGATTTGATATTTCCTCCCTGGCTGCTTTGGAGTCACTGAGTGATCACCAAAGGTTTTTGCTGATGCCATCTTTTTATAAACATCCCCCAGTGAAATATTTCTTTAAGGTCAAAAAGCTTGTATGCTGTGTGGGTGAGTGACAGGTATCAGGGCTGTCATTTCACTCCTTTCCCCTTGAGACTTCATTATAGCCAGCCCTGCCACCCTATCCTAGTTCATTTGCTCAAGAGAACTAACACGCTACCAGCCACTAAAAGCTATGGCTTCCCCAAATGAGCTTCCAGCAAATGAGGAAGACAGCACTGCCAACTGGGAAATAAGGGAGGAAGTCACAGCCTCTAACACCCAACCTGGGACTCAATATGTATATTTATCTTCTTTTAGGCAATTCTACTCAGTTCCCTGATAGATTAACCTGGCCTTTGCTGGGTACCTCAGTTGGTTAGAGCACTGTCCTGATACACCAAAGTTGCAGGTTCAATCTCTGGCCAGGGCACATACAAGAATTAACCAATGAATGCATGAATAAGTGGAACAAAAAATGGTGTCTTGATGTCTGTATCTTGTTCACTCTTAAATTAATTTTAAAACAAACAAAACAAAGACAGATTAAACTCCATATATATCAAAGTCAGCTGTCCATTTTCCAATTTGACCTGTTCTCCTCACATTCTCTATCTCAAAGGACAGCACTCAGCTGCCTAATCCAAAATCCTGGTCATAATATTGACTCCTCCCTATGGGTTCCTCTAATGGAGACATTCAAGCACACATCCTAACAAAATTCATAATTTCTTCTTCATGCCCATACTTACATATAAATTTACTTATTTATTGAAGGTATCGGGTGGTTTTAGGTCAGCATGATAAGCCATTTGTAGATATACTGTAAAATGCATAGTGATCCTTTGTTCAGACTCTCACTGCATGAGATCTACCTTCAATTTCAGCATAATTTTCTCTCAAAGAAATATTATGTATAACCTTGGACAAAGCACTTTACTTTTAAGTCCATACAATTGCTCCTCCATGAAATGATCTCCAAGTATTTACACTATTTACATCACAGATTCTAAAAGGCCAAGCAACAACAACAAAATATATGAGAACATACAAGGGAAAAACAAAATAATAATGGCTGTTCCAAAGAAAGGAATTATCACTAGGTATTAAATGGTGACAAGATTACTGATATGGTTTAGAATTGGGAACCCCCTGTCCTTTCACTCCAATCCACTCTGAGAACCACTTCTCTGGTCCCACCTATGACATTGTACTGGACATGTGGACATGGGGGTAGACAGACCCAAGCCCTCTGTTATTAGCAGAAATCATCATCCATGCCATATGTGCATTATGAAATGTAGTTTCTTTCTATCAGACTACTCAAACATTTCTATCATATTCATTATCAACATTACATATGTACAATGAATAAAGTATCAGGAACCTATATAGTAATTAATTGATCCCATGAGAGGCAAAAGCAATTATAGTAACCAGACTAAGAACACCAGGAAGATGCCGAGACCAGTTTGGCTCAATGGATAGAGCATCAGCTTGGGGACTGAAGGGTCCCGGGTTCGATTCGGTCAAGGGCATGTACCTTGGTTGCGGGCACATCCCCAGTAGGGGGTGTGCAAGAGGCAGCTGATCGATGACTCTCTCTCATCAATGTTTCTAACTCTCTATCTCTCTCCCTTCCTCTCTGTACAAAATCAATAAAATATATAAAAAAAAAAACAAAAAAAAACCACCAGGAAGAAATAGTTACAACATATTTAGAAGCTTTTTCAAGTGAAATAAAAACTGACAGAAGTTTGCTCAATAACACCACTCTCCTACATCAGATTCTGAAATCCTCAATCACAATCACTGAGCAAGGTTTAGGATCATGTAAAGGGCACGCCTGATTAACTCCTGGACATCTCATTTCTTGGCCATAAATCCTATTACCGACTGCCATAAAACTTGCCAATAAAAGATACTTTATGCTCAGTGTACAGAAGCTAATGTATCTGTAGAAACAGAGACCAGAAAATGAGAGCCATTCACACTCTGCATGGTTAGTGAGACAGACATGACTCTGAGCAACCAACATTCCTCACAGGGAATAGGCCCACCTGGTAACTAACCTCAGGGAACTTCATGTCTGCACTCTCTCTCTCCAATCTCATAAAATCTCCTGTGCGTGAAAGACCATGATTCTTCTTAAGAACACATACTTGGAATTAAAGGGGAGATGGTTACTTTTCAAGGAGGATTTATAATGCATTCTATTTTTATTTATTTATTTTTAAAATTTAATTTAAAAAAATATATATTTTATTGATTTTTTACAGAGATGAAGGGAGAGGGATAGAGAGCTAGAAACATCGATGAGAGAGAAAAATCGATCAGCTGCCTCTTGCACACCCCTTACTCGGGATGTGCCCGCAACCAAGGTAGATGCCCTTGACAGGAATCGAACCCAGAACTCTTGAGTCCGCAGGCTGACACTCTATCCACTGAGCCAAACCAGTTTTGGCTATAATGCATTCTATTTTTAATTTTCTATTTTAAAATGCAGATTTTAAAGTGAACTGCAACTAGACATGCAAGTTAGTCCCAAATGACTACAACTATAACTGTAATGAATGAAGACTACTTAATTATACAACACAGTTTCATGAGAGTCTCATGTGTGGACACTCAGATTACTGGAAGATAGATCAAGATTACTTAAAGAAAGATCAAGAGAAGTACCTATCAGCCTCATGGTCTACGGCTACCCCAGCTTTTTAAATCACCTAGCAGACACAGCACTAAAGTGTTTATCAGACAAAAACAGTCCCCAGACAATGTCTCATATTCCACATGGTTAGTGAGACAGACATGACTCTGAGCACCTAACACTCCTCACAGGGAATAGGCCTGCTATTACCTTCAATTTCACACAAACTATAATTATAAAACTAATTCTAGAAGACACTGTCCTCAAAAACGATACTCATAATAATTAACATTTATACTGAATCTTCCCACTTTTGACGTATTTTAGCAAAACTCAATGATAATATCATTGAATCTTCTTAATAAAGATTTTATTAGAGTTGAAGAGAACTCAGAGTTATTTTGGTTTAATTTAGGGGTAAAGTAACAAGGCAGGATGTACCCTTAAGTTTATCCAAGATTTAGCTTAATTAAAAATAATACTGTGGAGATTAAAGCTGCTTAAAAATATCACAGACTATAAGCAATTTGGTTCCTATCTTAAACCCTCAAGCACACTCACTTGGCTTTTGCATTTGGGTTAGCAACTGTCTTACTATTCTCTGAGGAAAAGTGATTGAAGCAGGGACTTAGCATATGTCTGTGGAAGGTTTCCCCAGAATTGAGGGCAAAGGAGCAAAGCAGGCACTGCTGAGCCACAGGCATGTCTGTGCTGAACTGCCACTCCTCTATGTGACAGGGGTGGTCCTACATGACTTTTTTTTTTAAAAATATATTTTATTGATTTTTTACAGAGAGGAAGAGAGAGAGAGATAGTTAGAAACATCGATGAGAGAGAATCATCTATAGCTGCCTCCTGCACACCCCCTACTGGAGATGTGCCTGCAACCAAGGTACATGCCCTTGACTGGAATCGAACCCGGAACCTTTCAGTCCCCAGGCTGACGCTCTATCCACTGAGCCAAACTGGTTTTGGCCTACATGACTTTTGTGACCCACACTATGTAATAATTGTTCTAGGGTAAGATAATTTTCTAGATGTTTCAATGGGACAAAATCAAAATCACTATTTGGGGGCATGTAGGCTATGATCACTACCTTTGGAAAACTGGGAGCTCTGCTTTAGAAACTAAAGTTTAATATACTTTACTAGAGGCCTGGTGCATGAAAATTCATGCAATGGAGGGGGGTCCCTGAGCCGGGCCTGCCCCCTCTCACAGTCTGGGAGCCCTCAGGGGCAGTAGGCAACCCAGTGATCTGGGAAAGGCAACGCCCCATCACACCACTGCTGCTGCCACTGCCAGCAGCACACACCTTGCCTGGTTCTAGTTACCTGAGCCTAGGACAGCCCTGGGCAGCTGGGCAGCCGCCATCCGAGGCCTTGCCTGTGCCTTGGGTTGACCCTGGGTGCCTGAAGGTACTGGGGGACTCTGGAGGCAGGCGGGCCCAGCCTTGCCACGTGCCTGCTGCCCCAGCAGGGCTGAGGGGACTAGGTGTCACAATCTGGTAGCTATGGGCACTGCCATCTTTGAGGGTGGAGCAGTCAATTAGTATATTCCTTTCTTATTGGCTGTGGATTCCACCCTCTTTGCAATGGTGTGAGGGCAATTAGCATATTCCCTCTTTATTAGATAGGATAAATACAAAGAATTATGTTCCTTGAGATTATTAGGGTTGCGATCCAGACTTCCTCTCCACACTTCAGTGTCTGCACTGAACATTTGAGAGAAATGTTGTTCTGTGATCACACAGTTTCCTCCCCTAGGCCATGGCCTTTCCTACACTGCCATGCAGTTGGTTTGGAACCATGTAATTGTGTTTCCATTGAAGGTGACACAAGGCAGGTCCAATTGGGCCTTTAAACACATGTGGTGCCACTGGCTTTAATCACTTTGCCATCATCTCCCATAGCAACTATTTACTCATCCTTAAAGTTTCTAGTGCAATGTTAGCTCAACAGAATGTACATTCCATGAAATAAAGGGGCTCTGCGTAGCTGGCTGCTGTATTTCTGGAGAAGTGCCTGGTATGTAGCAAGTGCTCAATAAATATCTGTTAAACAAATGGAGCAAATAAAAGCTGAGTGAGTGCTTCTGTGAAGCCTTTCTTTACCATACCCTTGACCAAGTTATATACTCTTTCATCATCTTTATGTAGCTATGTTTTAATCTCGCTTTCTATTTATACTAGATACCTGATGCATGAAATTCGTGTAAGAGTAGCCTTTCCTTCCCCCCGCTGCCGGCAGACACCCAGGACCTGGGCTTCTCTCACAGCCCCAGTTTCATTTGGAAGGTCATCCGGAAGGATGTCCGGTCTAATTAGCATATTACACTTTTATTATTATAGAATTTTGTAAGTGTCTGTTTCACTGAACATGGACTGGAGAGCAAAGATGCTATGCCACTTTTTTTTTTTTTTTAAATCCTCAACTACCTAGCAGTACAACAGGCAGAAGCAGACACACTAATTAAAATTAAAGTATTAAATTTAATTCTTAGTCATTTTCATAACTGTTGACTACATAAGAAGACAATATAATTTGAAACTGAATCCTCAGCTCACCTTCCACATCTCAGAAGTGTCCCAAAAGCAACAGTTCCAGACAATGCAGAAAAAATGCAAATGTGGCTGAACAACAGTGAGCACACATTATACCCACTTTATTAACCAAACAAATTATAGGTAATGACTGCAGATGGAGCAGAAGCAAAATCTTAAGTAGTTCATTACACTAAGAGGCAAAAAATAAAAAGTTCACTGTTTTTAAAATTTGTTACCAAATGATTATTTTTTAAAACTAAAATCCAATAATCAACCTTATAAGATCTCACTTACTAAGAAGCCTGATCTAAGCACTACATTAATAAAAATTTCCTCAATATTTATGATTGGAAATGAATGACATGGTCATTAGAAATTTATTCACAGACGGTTACGTTAATAAAAAGGCAGCCTAACAACAGTGAAAGTTAAAGATTTAAAAAAAAATGCTTAACAAAATCAATCCGAGTTTCCAATTATGACAACACTGAAAATATATGAGAATTCCATTTAAAATATTTGCCAAGCTTTGTTCTTCCTCTGAGATTTTTCTCATATTCGGCTGCTCAAAATGCAAAAATATTAAATTTAATTCTTAGTCAATTTGATTAAAAGTTACAGCATTTTTTTTTTCTGGGTACAACAGAATGAACACTGTGAGACTTCTCCCCTACATTTTTTCCTGTTTAGTGACCAGAGGCAACAGACTAAAGTGGCAAAAGTAAGCAAACATGGTCAGGTTCGCTCATGGCTCAACAACCCACACGGAGCTGATGTTTTCTCCTGGTCTCTCAATGGTACAAGTGTAGTGGAAGCAAATTACTGACATTATAGTTATTCTGCACTTACAGGTTGGAGCAGGTAGATGAGAGATTCCTCTTGGATGATTATAATTGGCAAAGAAGTGATGCGAGTTGCTTGGAACAAGGTGCTCACGGATGCCATGATCTGGTCAAAACGCCCACCAAGTCCTCCCATTGTCACAATCACATTGACCTGAGCAAGGCAAAGCAAAACTGGAGTCAACTGTTAACAGATCTTATATAATAAAAGCCCAGCGACTGAATGGTGGAATGACCAGTTGCTACGACACGCAATGACCATCAGGGCGTAGACACTTAGTGCAGAAGCTGCTCCCTGGTGGTCAGTGTGCTCCCACAGTGGAAACACCACTCAGCTGACTGGGATGGGCAGTGCTCCCACAGCAGGCCAATCCCCACAGGCCACGTGCATGAATCACATGCACCAGGCCTCTAGTTTTAAATAACTAAATAGTATCAAATACCTCAATAGAGCTTCTGATGTTACATGTTTATCAGATAACCCATAAAGAAAAAGGCAGATACCATTTCTCTGGTTTAGGTGAAGGACTTTATTTATTCAAGGTCACAGAATTGATAAATGGCAGAGTCAAGTTTCAAGACCAATTCTTTCAAGTACAAATTTTACATTTTTCCCACCTGACCAACCAGCCAACTCTTCCTTCAAAACTCTGTCCATGTGTTCCTCCTGATTTTGTAGTTGGTGCGCCTCGCATGTACTCCCAGAGCACACCTGTTGGTGCTTACTTAATAACACCCAGCAATGGACACTGAGCCCGCTTTACCAGTTGTCACCTACTAGAATTCTAGTATCTTGAGGACCTGTACTGTCTCTCAACTGAACCTGCAAGGTGCCTAAACTTCTGTACCTCATTTGTAAGTTCACATGTAAATAGTGACAATTAATAGAGTTGTTGTAAGGTTTAAATGAGGAAATCACATGAGTTATAAGTGTAAAGCATTTGGAACATCTTTTATAACATTGTGATAGTTTTAAAAAGTCCTATTCTTCCATTACCTTCATTATTTTGGGTATCATTACATTTGTATTACGATTAATATTTTTTGTTATTGTTATATGTAGTTTGGTTGCTACTTTTTTCACTTAACAGAGCAGTTCTTATTACTATAACATAGTTAATTTAAATGTTTCCCTGTTGTTGAAAATACTTTTCCAGGATATCCTATATAATAAAGAGATATTATACAAATTGACCATCACTCCCACACACAAGATGGCTGTCCCATGTGGTCAAAGATGGGCACCCTCATGTGGGCACAAGATGGCCACCACAAGATGGCCAGCAGGGGAGGGCAATTGTGGGCAATCAGGCCAGCAGGGGAGGGCAGTTAGGGGTGACCGAGTCAGCAGGGGAGGGCAGTTGGGGGGGGGGAACAGGCCTGCAGGGGTAGACAGTTAGGGGTGACCAGGTCGGCAGGGGAGGGCAGTTAGGGGCGCCCAGGCTGGAAGGGAGGAAACTTAGGGGTGATCAGGCCAGCAGGGGAAGGCAGTTTGGGGCGTTGGTCAGCTTGAGAGCCACATGTGAGTCTATTTTGAAGAACTGGCATTAGAAGAAATTTAAGTTTAAAAAATTTGGTTCTCAAAAGAAATTTCAATTGTTGTTCTGTTGATATTTGGCTCTGTTGGACTAATGAGTTTGCCGACCACTGTCCTAGGGCAAGGGAAATAAAGGAGAAAATAAACAAAAAGGGACTTTATCAAAATAAAAAGCTTCTGCACAGTAAAATAAACCATTATCAAAATGAAAAGGGAACCCAATGTATGGAAGAACAGATTTGTCAATGATTCATCTGATGAGTTAATTTCTAAAATATAAAAGGAGCTAATACAACTTAACAAAAGGAAGACAAACAATCCAATTAAAAAATGGGTAAAGGACCTAAATAGACACTTCTCCAAAGTGAAATACAAATGGCTAAGAGATACGTGAAAAAAAATGCTCAAAGTCCCTGATCATCAGAGAGATTCAAATTATAATAACAATGAGGTATCACCTCACACCTGTCAGAGTGTCTATCATCAACAAATCAACAAATGACAAGTGCTAGTGAAGATGTGAAAAAAAAGGAACCCTAGCATTCTGCTGACGGGAATGCAGACTGGTGCAGCCACTATGAAAGACAGTATGACGTTTCCTCAAAAAACTAAAAATCAAACTGCCATTTTACCCAGGGATCCCACTTCTAGGAATATATCCAAAGAATTCCAAAACACCAATCAGAAAGAATATATGCACCCCTATGTTCATAGCAGTACATTTTATAATACACGTAGATAAGATCAGGAAAGAGCCCAAGTGCCCATCAGGAGATGAGATAATAAAAAAAATGTTGCATATCTACTCCATGGAATACTATGCAGCTATAAAAACAAGCATCTCTTACCCTTTCAGACAGTATGGAGAGAACTGGCGAGTGTTACGCTAGGCACAATAAGCCAATCAGATAAAGATAAGTATCACATGATCTCACTTATATATGGAATCTAATGAACAAAATAAACTGATGAACAAAAAAGATCCAAAGACACAGAAACACGGAACAGATTGATAAATCAAAGGGAAGTGGGGTAGGAGGATAGATGGGGAGAAGATTAACTAGGGAACTTATATGTATACTAGAGGCTCAGTGCAAGAAAATTCGTGCATTGGTGCGAGGCAGGGGGATTTTCCCTCAGCTCAGGACTCCTCGAAGTCCACCTGATGGCTTAGGCCTGTTCCTGAGGGTTCCCAGGCTGCCAGAGGGATGTCTGACTGCCAGCTTAGGCACAACCCTCCAGGGAGCGGGCCTAAGCACTGCTAAGGAGACGGGAAAGGCTTCTACCACCACTGCTGCACTCACAGCACTTAACCGGGTTGTGGCCGAGCAGAACTCCCCCTGTGGTAGCGCACTGACCACCGGGGGCAGCTCCTGCATTGAGCGTCTGCTCCCTGGTGGTCAGTGCCCATTATAACAACCAATCGTTCCTGGTCTTTCCGCTATTAGGGTCAATTTGCATATTACCCTTTTATTATATAGTCTATACATAGCCCATGGACACAGACAATAGTTGTAGGCCTGAAGGGGTCAACGGGGATGAAAGGGGAGACATCTATAATACAATAAAGATTAATTTTTAAAAATTCACATACATGATACTCTACAAAGTTAGATATTTAGAATGTTCAGAATGTTCACAGTCCTAAATGATATTTTCCCATTCTGTGGAAACTGGCTTATGAGATACCAGGATATGGAACCTGTAGCCTCTTCCTTAGCCATTCCTACCACTAAGCCAGTGGAGAAGAGACAGATAATTTTCCAAACTTTTCTGCAAACAGATTGGCTTCGGTTAAAAAGTAAGTGGTTCCAGAAGATTAGTATTTCTGTATGTGATCATTTTTAAATATCCTATTTTGCATCATCATAATTCATTTTTACTCAACAATATTTCTTGCTTTGCTTTAGCCCATAATGCAAGTCTTTGCTGCATATTCTTGTCCAAAGTGATAAATGAAACTCTTGGTCTCCATGTCTGGATGTATTAGATTCTGCTGTTCAAAGTACTTTAAGGGCATTCTTTCCCCAGAGTATAGGGGTATAAACTCCCTTCATTTTTTTATTAACCAATGGATAATCGGTGACTATCAGACTGGTGTAATGCAATCTTCTGTTTTTTATAATCTGAAGCAATAGAAATAGTTTATGCTAATTACCCCTTTTCTTATTCTGGAAGAACAGAGAACATTCTGATTGCAAATTTTGTACTTAGTCATTAGCATTCTGGTTTCTAGATATGCACTGGACCATTTTAGAATGCTGAATGAGAATGTTAAAACTGTTACAGTTGTTCTGGCTGATGTGACTCAGTGTTTGATCATCAGCACATGCACCAAAGGGTCTTAGGTTCACTTCCCCAACAAGGGCATGTACCTTGGTTGCAGATTCAATCCTCAGACACAATCAATTTATGTGTCTCTCTTACATTGATGTTTCTCTCTTTTTCCACCCCCTCCCAGACACTCTCTCTAAAAATTAATGGAAAAAAAATCATTGGGTGAGAATTCATTCACACACACACACACACACACACACACACACAACTGTTACTTGCAGTGACATTGATTACTTAAAGCTTATTTCTTGCCATGTGGTAAGTTTGCTTCAGGTAATACATTTGCATAAAATAATTGATTACCTCATCATCCTCGGGTTCACCTTAAAGTTATAAGCGAATGTATTGCATATTCATGAACATCATAGTAAACTGAGTGCAATATAGGGTAAAATACTTGTTCAATTATAATTTCTTCTTTATGAAATAATTTTATTTATATGTATGCTTTACAAACAGAATTTTTTGGGGTCAATTATATAGGCATCTAAAATTTCTAATAGAAATGGATGATGAAACAGAATTAAAGTTTAATCAGTCTATTTGAATTCAGACAGACCCACTTCTAATGTGCATCAAAATAACTTGATCCAAATGGTCCAGACTTGGAATTACATATATTCACATATATGTAGAGAGGGGAACGTACATAGTACATCCAGGAAGAAGCTGGTACCATCTGATTTTTACTCTATGCATCTTTTAGTGCGCCACCTGCTGTTCTGAACCAGCACTTTTACCATGGAATGCTAAATTGAACTACTTGGAAAACAAGCGCGTATGGAAACAAAGACATCTTCTACAGCCAGCTATTAAGACAAGAAAAAAATGGACAGTGAATACTATAGGTTTCCATCTTCTCTGATGTAAATGGAACTTTCTGAGATTACACACACACACACGTCTTTCTATGTATATATTCTCTTCTCAGGATCACTTACTTGCCACTGAAAATATATTAATTTGATATGCAAACCCTCATGATAAACAGAAACATCATTATAGCTCTTCAGTCGTGACTCAAACTGTAAGTTGATCACACCTTTAAAATGTAGATACTATTAACACTGTGAATAATCATAATTACAGATGTAGGTATTTTAATATGTAATGTGTATCTTGCTAAGGAATACTCGAAATAAGGAGACATTTTATAATCTACTCAACGTTTCCAGGATTTTTTTTTTTTTTTTTTTTTTTTTAATATATATTTTATTGATTTTGTATAGAGAGGAAGGGAGAGAGATAGAGAGTTAGAAACATCGATGAGAGAGAGTCATCGATCAGCTGCCTCTTGCACACCCCCCACTGGGGATCTGCCCGCAACCAAGGTACATGCCCTTGACCGGAATCGAACCCGGGACCCTTCAGTCCCCAAGCCGACGCTCTATCCATTGAGCCAAACCGGTCTCGGCGAGGATTTTTTTTTTTATGTGTGTATTACTCTTACAAATGTCCTCAAGATACACTTCCCTCCTCCCTCTGCAATTTCTGTATCTTTGCAATGCAGTAACTCAAAATGAAAAGTCCTTTCACACAAGGTCAGCATTCCTCTGCAGAGGAGCTCCACCCCAGCTATATCTGTAATTCTCTGCATTAATAAGAAATCTTATCTGGCAAGTGAGCCATCCAACTGAGATTCTTGGTAGCACATAATCTTACACACTGTCCCAGGGCATATAAAAGCATGCTTTTCCCCCAGCAGGGATGGCTTAGGCTGCCACAGCCCGTGAGGCAGTAAGCTTTTTATATTCTTCACAATATGTCCAGAATCTCTTCAAAGCACTGGCCTCATCTATTTTCTCTTGTTGCACAGCACTATAAAAGAGATTGCTGGTTTCTAAGAAGAAGGGAAAACAGAGATGTGATTTCCTCTTTTGAAGGCATCTCCAAAATCATCTAGGAATAGCCTGCTAGTTCACATCAGGCCCAGAAATATTTTCCCCCCCTCCTTGCTTCTTTGTGATACTTGACTCATCCAACATTTGTTCCAAAACATGGATCATAAGTGAGAGAAGGCCTCATGGATATGAGCTGCAATTTCATTATTAAAAAAAAAAAATCACATTATTCCATTTTCTGAAATGATATAAACAATCATTACAAAAACAATCTATTTGGAATAGGCGCATTAAAGCCTTTATAGACTTAATTATGCCATGGTTACCTGTACATCTGTCTCCTCTGTTAGACTGGAGGCTATTTGCAGTCATGAACTTAGTCACCAAATCACCGCATGATGACAGAGAAGAGGTACGATCTAAATGTAAACTGACTAGGAGCTTCCGCAGTATATCTAAGGGGAGGAAGTCGGCCTTTGGAACTCGGAAGTGAACAGTGGACTTATCTTGGAGTAATACAGCCCTCAGAGAGACAAGGCACACGATGTCTATCTCAGGACTAGAGAGGTTGGAGCACATCTCTTCTTTTCTCTCCATCAAGGCACAGAGCCAACAGTGGTGAGCTGGATTGTACAACTCACCTCCTTGTTGGATCCCATTACTAAAAACATAGATACTACTCTCACTGGCTCCCTAGAATAGGGAAAGTTAAAACCTCTGCTAGCAAGCACTTCAACATGCAAGTTGTACACCATTTAATTCAAGTTTCTAATATTAAGAGAATTCTTCTAAAATGAGAATATGTCCAAAAGAAACAATGCTATGATGAGTCCATGAACTTTAGCCATAAACTGTAACTACCTAGTTTAAGAGATTTTAAAAATATTGTGTAATTCTAAAACCATATTATTCCATGAAATTTATTACAAGATCAAAATATCACAATATGTTATATAAAATACGTTTAATATATTTTCTCTTATCCTATATTCTTAAAAATATATTATATAAATACATAAATGCATTATATAAAATATGTTACAGATCAAAAGACTATGATCTGCATACAATAATAGTCATTATATGACTATTAATACCACCCCTACAACAGTTACATTTTCATTAAGGAATTCATATGTTGCAGGCACTGAAGCAAGTGCATTAACCAATAACTTTCTGATAGACATAGATTATTATTCTAACACTAAAGGCCTGGTGCATGAAATTCATGCACTGGGGTGAGGGAGGGGGGTTCTACAGCCCAGCCTGCACCCTCTCCAATCTGGGTACCCTCAGGGGATGTCCAACCGCCGGTTTAGGCCCAATCCCTCTCACAATCTGGGACTCCTGGCTCCCAACCACCCGCCTGCCTACATGCCTGATTGCCCCTAACCACTTCTGCCTGCCAGCCTGACCACCCCCTAACCACTCCCTGCCAGCCTCATCAATGCCTAACTGCTCCCCTGCTGGCTCAATTGCCCCAAAATGCCCTCTCCTGTAGGCCCAATTGCCCCCACTGTCTTCCCCTGCTGGTCCAGGTGGCCTCAACTGCCCTCCCTTTCGTCCCTAACTCCCTCCCCTGCAGGCCAGATCTTGTCCCAAACTGCCCTCCCCTGCTGGCCTGGTCACCCTCAACTGCCTTCCCCTGCAGCCCGGTCCCCCACAACTGCCCTCCCTTGCTGGACATCTTGTAGTGGCCATCTTGTGTGAGGGCATGACAGTCAATTTGCATATTGCCTCTTTATTATATAGGATATGAGAAAACTGAAGCTAGAATAACTTAAATAGGTTTCACTGGTCATGGAGCTAGAAAGAGTACCAGGACTATCCCAAGTACTTGAACATCTAACCTCTAATTACAATGTATTGGAAACTGATATTTTTAATAATAAACATTCATATTACAATTGGTAGAGACCATAAAGATGCTAAGCATCTGGACACTTGTCATAATAGAAGTGATATGACATCCAGAATGCTACTAAGAGGATCCCTTCAAAGAGCTTACATCCCAGTTAAGGTTTGCCATGATGCCCTTTAGAATTTGCATTGATGTTATTGGAAATACATTTATTCATTCAACAAATATGTATTGAATAAGTGAGATAAAAAAATTCAAGCCAATACACATTTAAGAAAAATGACATGAATTTTAAAGAGTAAAGGGGGCAAACAGAATGCTAATCAAATAACCCAGGTGGAAATTATAAAGTTCTGAACTAAAATAGTAGCAGTAAGACTAGAAAGATCAAAGTGGACATAAGAGATACCTGTAACCAACTTTTAAGGGACAGTAGAGCAAAATAAGGTTTCTGTTAGGTGGATGGATGGCAGTGCCAAAGAATGACATAGAAAATAAAGAATGAGAAAATGAGACTTTGTGAGAAAGATGGTGAATCTTGTTTCAGGCAGTGAAATGAAATTCCTCTGGCCTGCCAGTAAGAGGTAGAAATATGACTTTGGAGTTTCTGATGAGAGGTATAAATTAGGGAGTTAATGGCACAGAGTGTAACTGAATTCCAGGGAAACAAGATGAAAGGCAGAAGATAAAAGTGAGGATGGAGACCACCGGAGTTTGATAGGTATGGAGGGGATGCAGGATAAATAGGGCTACTTCTTCTACAGTCAATACTGATAAAACATGTCTAGTGCCAGTTTATCTTTGATCAAGTCCTACTATTCTTTGCTCTCTTGGGAAACTGAGAAGGTTGAGTGTGTCTGGGTTGTCACCATAGTTCAAACACCATCAAGCTTATACTAAATCCATAAATAGGCAGCAGGGACTCACAATTTGAAACTTTGTGAGGACACACTTTAAAGTGAGTTTATAAAACAATATTTCGATTTGCTTAAGTGCTAAGAAGTACTTGCCCATTTATTTTATACTAGAGGCCTGGTGCACTGATTTGTGTGCAGTGGGGACCCTCGGCCTGGCTTGCGGGGATTGGGCTGAAACTGGCTCTCTGACATCCCCCAAGAGGTCTCAGATTACAAGAGAGTGCAGGCCAGGCTGAGGGACCCCACCAACGCACAATCGGGGCACAGAAGGAAGAGGGAGGGAAAGTGGAAAGCAAGGGGCTGCGGCTGCTGGAGGGAAAGCACTGGTGGCACGTGCAGGGCAGGCAGCCACGGAAATGGTGGTGGAGGTAGCCTTTATCGCACTATTGTCTGCCCGTGGGTCATACATATATGCATTTAAGTTTCTTGGTTAATCTCTGCTCCTCCCCACTTCTCCCCATTCCCTGATATTCATCAATCTGCTCCATGCTTCCATGTCTCTGATCTATTTTATTCATCAGTTTATTTACTAGAGTCCACATATGAATGATATCATGTGATACTTATCTTTCTCTGACTAGCTTATTTCACTTAGCATAATACTCTCCAGGTCCCTCCATGCTATCTCAAAGGGCAAGAGATCCTTATTTTTTATAGCTACATAGTATTCCATGGAATAAATGTACAATAGCTTTTTTATCCACTCAACTGCTGGTGGGAACTGCCTGTTTCCAGATCTTAGCCAGTGCAAATTGTGCTGCTATGAACAAAGAGTGCATACATTCTTTCTGATTGGTGTTTTGGGATTCTTTGGATATATTCCTAGAAGTGGGATCACTGGGTCAAATGTCAGTTCCACATTTAATTTTCTGAGGAGAATCCATACTGTTTTCCATTGGGGCTGCACCAGTCTGCATTCCCACCAGCAGTATGTGAGGATTTCCTATTCTCCACATTCTCTCCAGCACTTGTTGATTTGTTGATGACAGCCTTTCTGACAGGTATGAGGCAATACCTCATTTGAGCAGCAAGTTTTGATTACTTTGTACAAAGTCTCCTTCACCCATTCAGAGGCCTCACCACTATGAAGTGATTGACTATGTAACCCCTGATGTAAGTGTACAGATTTATTCCATATACTGAAAAAAAGTGACGAGAATCCAAAAACTGGCATCAAAGTACGTAATGATTTCTTATTTTAGAAGTAAATAAGGATTTAGATGAGTGAAAACTTTCAACAGAAATTTTTACATCCTTTTACCACCAAATAGGCATATCATACCTGGAGGTCTTTTTCTTTTATCTTCTTCTGCAGCACTTCAAGGCACTTGGTGAAGTCAGTATGGTCCTGGTCAGGAGTTGAAATGATCTCACATCCCTATGTGTTAACAGAAGACAAAAGGTAAATAAGTAATGATGTCAACCTTATGAACACCATCAAGAGCTATAAAAGTAAAAATAAGGTATCAACAGTGACATCCTATTATGTTTGTATTACATCCCGATCATTAGAATCACTGCCCTGTTATCTTCTTTATTGCACATAACAGGGCATCTCAGGAATGGTGTCAGAATAGCAAAATAATGGTCTGATTGTGAAAATCATTTTTACCAAGAAAAGGTACAGATTTTACTACATTAATTAATGGTCTTTAAATTTCATGGCAGCAATGACATTCAAGATTAATATAAGAACTCTGATCAAGGTTTATAAAATATATTCACAGGGAAATAACCTTAAGTTAAAACTATTGCTGAGAAACTTTAAATTTCTTTGAGCAGACCTCCTATGTTTACTTACATGAATGGAAAAAGTAATATTAATATTAATACTACATTTTAAGTAAAACCAAGTGAGATGACCTATTAAACTCCAATTTTCTTATGTAAAAAGCAGCAGGAAGAGTCTGCCTGTGTGAATATGTCTCTTGGATTATCTTCTGGACATAATGAAGTGAAGTTATAAGTTCTTCACCTCTTGTCCAACAGATACCTCACATACTAAAAAGCACTGTTTTTTTGTTTGTTTGTTTGTTTTTTATAAATTTAAAGCCACAAGAGTGCCAGCTTGTTGACATCAGTGAATGTAGATGACTAAAGGAAATATATTTTTGTAATGACACATTTCCCTCCAACGTCTTACAGGGGGAAAGGTATATAAAAACAGAGGGAATGAGACTTCAGACTTCTTGAATCTGGACTAAAACAATTTGAGGCCTCTGAAAAACAGCTGAGTAAGGGAATGGTAAATATAATCTACCATATAAAGGTGCCATTCAAACAGTTTTCAAGGATAGAAAACACCTATACTATCTCTTAAATTATTCCAAGAACCATTCTCAGTAGATTTAAAGGTTCTTTTTTTAACTTCAAGGTTCTTTAAAAGTGGCAAGCTCAATCTGTGTCTTTTTCACTTATGAATGCCCTACTATGTGGTGACCAATGAAAAAATTAATTTCTCATAATTTATAAACTTATTATGCTCTAGAAGACATATATGCCATCTTTATAAGATCATCGACATGTACTTCCCTGACCCTAAAAGAACACTGAGCCTGGCCAGTTTGGCTCAGTGGTTGAGCATCGACCTATGAACCAGGAGGTCCTGTTTTGATTCCCGGTCAGGGCACATGCCTGGGTTGTGGGCTTGATCCCTAGTGTGGGGCGTGCAGAAGGCAGCTGATCAATAATTCTCTCTCATCATTGATGTTTGTATCTCTCCCTCTCCTTTCCTCTATGAAATCAATAAAAGTATATGTATATTTTAAAAGAACATTAAGCGAGGGCATAAAGAGTGGACTGGTCTCAGGCTAACATTCCTAAAAAGAAAGATATTAGGCTATTCCAGAGCATACAGGAATATGATCAGGGCTGAGGGCTGAATTGTCACTAAAGCAAAAATTGCTTTTCTGCAACTTCCCTGAGGATAAGAATTATGTTCCAGTCATTACTGTTTCACTGCCTGGCACCAGTCTGCTACATAGTAAATATTCAATAAATGTTAAATAATATTCTTAAGGAAAAGAAATGTATGTTAGCAAAAGGATAGGAGAGTGTGGCATCTTATTGCTAAATATAGCCAATGCTATAATGGAAAAGTTCTCTTAAGTGCTGATAATAGAAACCACTGCAATAGTAAAAAGGAACAAAATTAAAAAGGCAAGTAGAAACAGCAAAATAAGAGATGATTAATAGATGGTTGTCTACCTTAAAGTTATCTTCACAGAATTAACAACATCCACAGGAAAACTTATAGTTAAAGAAAACCCAAGAAATAATCTAGTGCTACTATAACATTATGGAGATGAAGAAAACAAAAACAAGAGATTTAAACTGACTTGTTAACCACTGGACAGCAAGGTAAGCAACAGCATTAATGTCACATCTATAAATCCCCCCCCCCCTTTTTTTTAAATCCCATGAAGTGGGAACAAATTCCTAGAAATCTAATAGAAAAAGTTCATATAACATCTTTAGAGTTGGTTCCACAGGAATGGTATTACATATAAAACTGCTTGAAATATATGAGCAAGGCTTCAATAATATCTTATTTTATTTCAACAATTTAAGATAGACACATAGAAAAGCTTAAGTCAGGACAGAGAAGATTACCAGAACTGAACAATTTTGATTATAAACCAAGAACCTCTAGAAGCTCTACTTGGGGTATTTATCAGCCACTCACAGCTTCTTGGAATTTCATGAGTTTAAATGATTCTAATCTAATCACAGATTGACAAGGAATTCAATAGAAGTAAAAAGCAGCTCCTAGCCTGGGCAGGGAAACTTCCAACACCTAGAAAGGAGGCCTATGAAATAAAGTGCAACAATAGACCTTTGGCTAAATATTGTAAGATGTTCTCACTGTTTTCTGAGTCTTATGATAACATATTAAGATCTAATAGAGAATATAAAGCTAAATTGATAAAATATTAAAGCCCTGTAGAGAAGGAAAATGTAGAAATGATTGCTAATAGGTATTAAGCAATGCTCACCTATTATACATTAACTAGAGGCCTGGTGCATGAAATCGTGCATGGGTGGGATTCCTCCGGGTAGTCTGTGGGGATTGGGCCTAAACTTGCAATCCAACACTGCCAGCTGCTCCTGTCTGCCACTCCCACTCATTCCAGCCCCACTGCACTTGCTGCGGGCTTGAGTCCAGTCAGTCCCATTGGGAGAGGCTTGTACCACCACAGCCATGAGCCCTGTGTCTGGCGCCCATCCTGAGGGGGGTGGGGAGTGGCCAGGACATGATTTGTCCTCAGGTGGGTGTTAGGATGCCCTTGCAGGCCCAGAATCTGGATACATTCTGCTGACATTCATGCCAGTTGTCAGGAGCGACCTGACTGCCCCTAACTGCCCTCCCCTGCTGGCTTGGTCACCCCCAACTGTCCTTCCTTGCAGGCCCAGTTGCCCCCAACTTCTGTCCCCTGCGGGCTTGGTCCCTCCCAACTGCCCTCCCCTGCTGGCCATCTTGTGGCAGCCATCTTGTGTCCACATGGGGGCAGCCATCCTGTGTGTTGGCTTGATGGTCAATTTGCATATTACTCTTTTATTAGATAATATTATCATTACATTTATGACATAATTTATTTTTTCTTTGCTATCGAACATACTATTATGATCAATATCTCTAGTTATTTTCTTAGAATTGAATTCTAGGAATAACACTGGGAAAATTATAAGCACATTTTAAAAATCCTTGTTAGATATTGCCAGAGTGCTTTCTAGGAAAGCTCCAAAAATGTATATTCCTAGTAGTAACATATGTGGGTGAAAAATATCTTCTTTTAAAACAACACTAAGAAAGATAGTTAATGATTAATTTCTTTAAAAAATTTTTTTGATTGATATATTTTAGGGAAAGAGAGGAAAGGAAAGGGAGCAAGAAAAAGAAAAATGGAGTTGTTGTTCCACTTATTTATACATTAATTGGTTGATTTTTATATGTGCCTTACCGGGAATCAAACAAACAATCTTGGCATACGTTCTAACCAACTGAGCTACCTGGCCAGGGCTCATCATGAATTTCTTACTGTGAATTAATTTAATTGCCTCTTGATAGTAAACAGAGATAAGTTTCATTCAGGGAAAGATGTCTTTCATTGGCAAGGAAGGGAAGAGAGTTATGATAATTGGGAGTGGTGTGAAGCAGGGATGAGGACTACAGTATAAAAAATGGACACTTCTAGGAGGGGGAATAGTTGTCAATCACAGTCTCAGAATAAAGAAGATAAGATACTACCTAAGATAATTTTTCAAGTGGTTCTGAACACATGAAGTATAACTTACTATCCCATTACATTAGAATTTTTTTGGTAAATGATCACTCTCAAAAAGTAGCTTCCACACACTTTATTATCTTCTAGTCACGACACTGAAGTTGCCTCTATTCTTGTATCTAAGCATGATATACACTTTAAAATATTTTGGGGAGATATATTCAGGAATCTTCTAAAAACTAAACATATTAATTTTTAATAATGACTTTCCACAATCACTTGTTATACTGAATTGACCAGAAATCTGTAATAAGAGACCACCTGCCAGTTTAAAAGTACAATAGCATAAAGCAAAATGACATATACTCTAATAATCAAAGAAACAGATCCAAAATTAGCGCAAATTGTTCTAAAATATTCCAAGAGGAACAGTTAAAGCCAATTGGAATCTATGGCTCCTGATACGGGAATGAAAATCCTCCTTTACCCTGTTGAGAGAGAATCACAAAGTTTCCATTTTCCACTTTCCTCTTCATTATATAAAGCACACTGGGGTAGATTGCTCCTTCTGTCTTATTTACCAGCCTCCTAAAAAAATCTCTACTTTTCAAATAAAAAGATGTTCTTAAATCATCCAATGACAGCCGACAAATAACCATTTCTTCAGCAGGAATGTCACATGATTAAACTCTAAGTAATAAGTTGCCTCTTGCTGGTTTTCTAGATGGTATACTATAAAAGAAAGTTATAAACACAATTTAACCTTGTAGCCATTCTCCATTCAATCCCAAACATAAAGAGACATTCTAATCTACTGTAATCTGCAGTGCCCTGGGTGTTACAAGATAATTTTTCCTTTCAAAGTGGCACTGAATGAAAACTACAGCACTTCAAACAAGAAAGTCACCATTTCTCTTAATGGAAGTCAAAAGCTTCTTTTGAACAGCAGAAGCTCTTAAATGATGGCTTCCATCCTTAAAGGCAGAGCCAGCGTTCTGAATGGAAGAGGGTGCCCCAAAGAGTTAACATAGCAACTTGAGAATGCTCTTCTTACAAAGGCCTGCTGGCAAGGTTGGCCCTTGGTTGACATCTGAAAGCTTGAATGGGTAATAGCGCCCTATACTGATTTAAAACACACACACACATACACACACAAATACATACATAAAAACAACTTTTCCAAAACGCTAAAAGTGGCTCACTGTGCCTAAATTGCTTTTACAAATAGTATGGTTTATTCTAAGAACATGCTTGTTTGCCTATTAGAGTCTGGAATTTTGGCACAAGCTATACAGAGGGGGTGCAGGTGGATACATGTGGGTCCTCCAGTGAGACAGCACTCAGTCTTGTAGTCACAAGTTGATTAATCACAGCCTGTGTGGCTGCACTGGGAAAGGACTCTCGGAACTGGAGACTTCCTCCAGGCTGTGCTTGCCCCATGTGTCTGCACTCCTTGGCTGGTTCTGCTTCTGCATCCTTGGGCAGCAATACATAAGAGCCACGAGGAGGACTCTGCAGAGCCTTCCTGCTGAATCACCCAACTTGGGGATTATCTTAGGGACACCCAAACAAAGAGCTAACAGATTCTTCCTCCATTACATGCCTGAGTAAGCTATTTGGTAATGTTCCCGAGACCTGCTCTGTCCGGGCGGTGTTCCTTCCCCACCACTACACATACGCTGAGGAAGTAACCAGCTTCCACCAGGCCTCTCTACCAAGCCCTCCCAGAAAGGCAAGGACAATTGTGTGTATGTGGAGAGGGGATAGGGAAGGGGGACAGGAGTAGGAGGGGAACAGCGAAGAAAGGCTGGGTGGATATTGCTGCTCAGTTACTTAGAACTAAGTGGAAACACAAAAGGGAAAGCTAAATGCTTATACAGAGAAAAGGAGGTCCCAGATTTCCTCAGCATGTGAACCAGATCCTTGCTTTGCTATGAGAAAACTACCTCCATTCGTCTACCAGTGTTTTCCAAACTTTTGACATATGTGTACCCCTTCTATTATTTCCGTAATGCTGAGTAACCCCTCATACCCATGAGAACTTATAATTAGGTGCAGCTAAGCACGATGCAGTGCATATCCCCACCAAACTCCAGTGCAACTCGTACCCCCACCAAACTCTTCCCGTACCCCTGGGGGTACACATACCACACTTTGGGAAACACTGAATTCTATACGATTATGGCAAAACCGTTAGAAGAGCCTGTTTGGCTCCCTTTCAACCTTTCTCAGTTGGACAAACTTGGGCCAGACTCCAACTCCGTATTCCGCGTTCTCTGTCAAATGTAGCTAGACCTCTCACCTTCTAATAAAGTTTGTTGCAAGGATTCCATGAATTTATAAAGAGAAGTACACACAAAGTGTTTGGCCGATTGTAGGCACCAAAAAATGGCTGACTTATTATTTTCAAGGTCCTTTGGATAATTTTCTCTTACCAGCTTTTAAAAAGAGTGAAAACCTATATGGAGTTTTGAAACGTTTTTGAAAAAGTAAAGCAAGTTTCTAAGCATCCAAATACACTTTAGCTAGCTGGAAACCAATAAAAACAAACTACATTAGGTGTTGTGGGTGAAGAACAGTACTGTGCCCTTGAATTGATGGCTCTGTTGGTTGGAGTGTATGGTTGTGGATTCAATCCTGGGTCAGGAAGTAACTAATCAATGTGTCTCTCTCACATCCATCTCTCTCTCACATCCATCTCTCTCTCTCTCTTTTTCTCTCTCTCTCTCCCTTTCTCTCTCTCTCTCCCTTTCTCTCCCTCTCTCTCTCAAAATCAATGGAAACATGTCCAGTGAGAATTTAATTTAAAAAGAAAAGAAAAAATGATAGAGAAAAGACAGAAGAAAAAAAATAAAAGAATAAAGAATACTGTTGCATGATCAAATTCACTTGACAAATACCAAGGTTAACAGAATTAGATTTTTGGAAGACTTGCTTAAAATGATACTGTGCACAGTGAATTTCCAAAAGGGACATATAGAAGGTCAAGTTTCACAACTGATCACAGAATCTTTTTCATACCAAGTGGCACCCATGCTTTGTTGCTCTGGTTCCAAAATTAGGATCAGATACTTGCTTCACGTAAACGTTAAAGAGAATGTAGCTACTTGGCGATGCCAGAATGAACAATCATACACTTCAGGTTGTAGGAGGTCATGTATTAACAGGAATAAGGAGGAAAACTTTTGATAAATTGTTTTTATCAAGCTCTACAAGAAAATTATAAAGGAAGGATTACATCCAGAAGCTATAGTGGGAACTGTAAGAGGGGAGGACTATTAAGTAGGGGTCCCATGAGCCAGACAAATGAGGGAAGAGTCTCAGAGGCCCTGCTGAACAGGCAGCACTAGGTGGTTGAGAAGAGGCAGGCAGGTGCTGAGGAAGTCACATGGGAGGCCCTGGGAGTTCTTAAAATGTAAAGAGCATAGGCTCTCCCTTTTAAATCCCTTAGTTATGTAAAACAAATTCAAACAAAACAGGCTTTGAAAAATACAGACAATATAAAATGAAGTCAATTTAAGAGGGCTTTAATAATAGAGGCAAGCATAAGAATTAAAGTATATTCAGGAGATGGTTTTGCATAATGTCCCTGCCTGTTCCATCACTCCCTTGGTGAGATGCTAATAAAATGAGCCAACTGGTTTAAGAATAAAAAGTGAAGAACCCATCACTCTGTCATCAAGGGAAACTGCCTGACTATAATTACCTTCATATCTTGGCATATGTTAATTCATGTTAATGCTTAAGCATGTAAAAATTTACTATTCCCAAGGGTTCTTTATTTTAAAGAATATATTCTTAAATGAAGCATAGCTCCTTACATGCTATATAGCTTCCTCTGTTTGGCACAGCAGTCAAACTTGCTAACGGTCTTACAATTTCTAACAGCCAATTTTCCATTTTCTCTAAGTTAATTATTTTTAGCATATCCAAAAGTTGCTGGTATATGGCTGGGCAGAACTGAGAATGAGGCACAGCTAAAAATTAGAAAATAATAAGATTCATGAGATTACGTGGATCAATGCAAGTGTTTTTAAATTGAGATAAAAAAACTTCTGGGAGATTCTATGAAATTTACTAAACAGAACTGAACCTGGAGCATTATAATACTAAAAAAGATATTTTAAGTAAGATGATTATAAATAAAATCCAGACTTATAAATTATACACTTATTTATGAATATAAATTGATTAAAAATCTTTTTAAAAGCAATGTTGCTGAAAAGTTATTTAAAAATTCTTAAGTAAACAATTTTAGAAAGTAAAACAAAATACTCCCATCGCATATTTAAAGTTATTTAGCACTTCTAGAGTGCTTCTTTCTACATGTACAACATTATTTAATCACTATTACAAGAGTATGAGAAAGCCAGGGTTCTATAACATGATTTAATTTCACTGCCTTGGTAAGACTTCCATGAGTGTAAACTGACAACTCAAAAAATAATTTGCATAGTTAGTTCAAGAAACCATAAACACTTTATTTGCAAAAACTAAAATGCACATTACTAATGGCCAAGATTCAGTATTATTTGACATCTCTTGATGATTATTAAGCTTACCTATATTACCCATCCCCACCATTCGAGAATCCATGTTTTCAAACTGGAATTAAAATAAAAGCACTTCCTGCTTAATATCAGTAGTTCACTTATTTAAAAAATCAGACATTCTATTCAAATGTCAAACAAAAAACAATTTCCCATTATTCTGACTGGGAAAAGTTATATTCAAATTCAGATCCTGAGTTCCTAAAATGTCAGCCATTATGATATGTAAAAGGTGAACAATTTTCTGTGACTGTAGTTAACATTTATAGCATCTCATTCTTACCCAAAGGAGTACGGGTTAAAGAAGTTAGACATACTACCCTTACCTATTAAGAATAGTCTTCAAAAATTAGGATATGGCCATGCTTTTGAATCAATATTCATGTTTTCTATAAAATTTTATTTTTAAACTGGAACTTGGTTGCTATTTCTGCTTGTCAACAGATTGCACTGGGCCTTTGTTTGCTCCTTGGACAAGGTATTTATCATCCCTGGGAATGAGTGTCAGTATCACCATCAGTGGGGTAAGTCTGTGTGATACCCAAACTCTCTACGCTCCCATTGCCTTGTTGTCATTCCCTTCTACCCCCAATCTTGGGTGCAATATTGGGCCAGACCAACAATGAAGTGAAAGCTATTTAGAACATTGAAGAACCAAGGTGATCAGGTAATAGAAAATTAGCCAGGATATAGGTGGCCTGGGAATATGAGAATGTCTTCCTTTGTGCTATAAGGGAGTATTTTGGCATTCACAAGGCCATGTTCTAGACAAGGGTAAAAATAACCCTAGTCATAAGTCAGGAATAGGACTCTAGTTCTAAGTTCTGATTTTATCTTCTCTGTTAATCCTGCCAAATCTGGAAGAACACAGTATGGTACATGACACTGACTTGAGAGAATACGGAAACATGATGTGGGCCAAAGACCCTGGTGAGATCTCAGTTATAAAGTCCCTGATTGGCTCTGATCTTTGGCCAGGCCTAGGGACCCAACCTGTGCATGAATTTTGTGCACCGGGCCTCTAGTTTTAGGATGAAATATTACAGAACAATAGATAACTTCCATTGGCCTTTGAACAATATGGATAGATTGCATGGGTCCACTTATATGTAGATTTTAAAAAATAAAATAGAGATTTGCAATAATTAAAAAAATTAGCAAATTAAATAGACATAAAATACAGAAAGTTTAAGAGAAAGTTAGCTATGCCACGAATGCATAAAATACATGTAGATACTAGTCTATTTTATCATTTATTACCACAAAATATACAAGTCTATTATAAAAAGTTAAAATTTATCAAAACTATACACGGAGCTATTTGTAGTCAAGAGGAATGTAAACAAACATAAAGATGTAGTATTAAATCATAATTGTATAATATTAACTACAGCACATAATGTAATACTATAATAGTCTCCTACCTATCAACTGTTTCATCAATTATACTAGGCTTCCATAAGGCAATCATATTGCTGCTTCTTTGTTACCAATGCGTGAATTGTCATACCTGTCAATAAATATGAATTTCTTTTTCACATTACCTTTCCCTTTTTGACATATAGTGTAATACATATAATATCTACAGTGTTTTGTATCATATAAGACAATATTGATGTAGGTACTGACGGTTGATTCATCTTGTAAACAGAAGATCTAGACTTACAGTATCAATAATACAGTAATATAAATGTATTTTCTCTTTTGTGTGTTTTAATTAATATTTTATTTTCTCTAGATTACTTTATTGTAACAATACAGTCTATAATGCATACAGCATACAAAATATGTGTTAATGTTTTATCAGTAAGGTTTTGGGTCAACAGTAGGCTATTAGTAGTTAAGTTTTAGGGGTGTCAGACATGATAGACACATTTTTGATTATGCATGGTGTCAGTGCATGACCCTTGCACTGTTTAAGGGTCCCCTGTACCACAGACTGCAATATCTGGGGTATAAAATATTCTGTTTAAAAGCTGACAAATCAGCCCTACCTGGTTTGGCTCAATGGATAAGAGCATCAAACTGTGGATCAAAAGGTCCCCAGTTCAATTCCGTCAAGGGCATGTATCTCAGATGCAGGCTCCTCCCTGGCCCAGGCTCTGGTCCTGGAACATGCATGAGGCAACCAATGGATGTGTTTCTCTCGCATTGATATTTCTCTCTGTCTTTCCCTCCCTCTTTTACTTTCTCTAAAGATCAATGGAAAAATATCATTGGATGAGAATTTAAAAAAAATCATTTATATTTTAGTGTTCTCAGAAATTAAGCAAACAAACTCATTTACCATTTCGTATAGTCATATAAACCTAAGTTTTTTTCTGTAAGCCAAGGACATATCTATTGGGGAAAACATATGAATGATTTTGGCCACAAAATCAACTTTATATAATTTTATGGTTTTAACAAACATTTAGCATTTTCAATTTCTTTTTTATTTTACTTTCTTTATCAGAGCCCCAGTTTCAGCTTCAATGAAACCCAGACCAGATGGGAGAAGGAAAAGTGCCTTTTAAAGTGAAGATAATCTCCTTTAATTTGTAACAGAGCAGCTTAAAGATGGTTTAAATCGGAGATAATGGCTTATATGAATTGTGTGTAATGCTGCATTAACTTGTTGTCATTATCATTATTAAAACCGTAGCTAAACTTTCACCCTGACCTATATGGGGCACATCAGCTCTATCAAAGACATCATCAGTGCCTTCCAGCAAGAGATCCAAAAAGTTCAAAGCAGTTGTTCTCATCAATATATGAAAACTGGATTGTACTACATCATCTCATAACTATGCAATGTAGGAAATTAGAAGATGCAGCTAACCTTACTTTCCAAATTAAACTTCAACAGATATAAATTAACATTGATGTTAAAAAAAATAAAGCAAAAAATATAAGAGAAATTCACCAAAAGGTATTAATTCAAAATTTTGTTTCATCCCTGACCCCATTTTACTGCATTGGAAAATGAAAAAAGCTGGTTTCTCCTCATTTTTTGTTATTTTTTCATCCAGGATAAAATGATAAAATCAACACTTCCAGTGTTGGCAGCCAGCAGCATTTAAGAGAAGAGGAGAAAGGTCACATTCGGACAGATCTTCCACTTGTTTCTGAGTGCTTGTACTGCCTCTCCCGGTGCTCCTTCCCCTTCCGAAAATACGACTAATATCTGAATTTATAAAACTCTGCACTGTAGGCAAGGCTGAGAGGGCTTTCCACTCAGTGAGGTTGAGGTATGGAGTTAATGAGAAGTGAGACTGTGGGGAATGAATAGAAACATGCCAATGTTAAAAGTAATTGAGCATGAATATCAAACACTGACTTGGGAACAGTGTCCCATTGCTGATGGGAAAGTCTGGTCAGCTGGTGGGTAAATAGGATATGCACTGAACTATACTCACTGCCCTGATGGCTGGGATTTCTATCAGAACAGTCTATACTAGTTTATAAACCTGATAACTTGGCTTCCTCACTCTGAATCATATTTTCCTTCTCTTTCCCTCCTCTCTCACTCCCATCTTTTTTTTCTTCTTTTTGATTTTATCTCATCCATCTTCAAGCCTTATAAAGAATGTAAAGTTTTACTATTTCAGTAACTGCTGTTTCTTTTAAAAAATATGTGTAAATTTCTAATGCCAGTTCAGAATAACATAGATGAAAGTATTGTGGCTAGAATTGCTGACACTATAATTTTTATTTTTAAAACTCTGCATTGTCCTCTAAAGCCAGTGAAAGCTTGAATAACTGATCGCTATAATACTCCTATGTGTCTTCCATCATTCTCAATTAGATCATTTGCATGTTCTTTACCAGCAAGGATCTCTAGAAGACTTTCACAATAGCATTAACAATATGAACACCTTAAGCTGTATGTTATTGTTAATTTCAAGTTGTAATGAATAGTTTTATTTAAAACTAGTGGCCCGGTGCACAAAATTCATGCACATTAAAAGGGGATTAATTATAGGAAATAATTTGATATTGCTTTTTGCCCTTTCTCTATAATAGAAGTGTCAGAGATGAAAGAAAATTAGTAAAATGTACAGTATATGAAAACCTCCCTGTCAGAATCTGGGGCACATCATGGGACCCAGAGTCAAGTCCCTGCCTACCCACATGCGACTCAAAATCACAAGAGACCCAGCTGGCCTCTGCCCCCATTGGGCTAGATCCAGACCTGGCCAGTCTCACCACTGGGCAGAGGACGTAGCCTCAGGTCCCCTGGCCTGGCACCAGGACAGAGGGCATGGCCTGAGGTCCCCCAGCCCAGACTGGGGTAGAGGGATATGCCTTGAGATCCCTCATCAAGCTCTGCCAGGTGAGGGACATGGCCTGAAATCCCCTGTCAAGCCCCACTGGTGAGGGGCATGGCCTGAGTCCCCTGTCAAACCTCGCCAGGCAGGGGTAGGGGGTGCAGCCTCAGGTCCCCTGGCCCAGCACCAGGAGGCGGGCACAGCCTCAGGTCCCTGTCAAGCCCCACCCGCAGGGGACATTGAGTTCTCCCGACCCAGCACTGGAGGTGCACACTGAGGTCCCCTGTCAAGCCCCACTGGGTGGAGAGCATGGCCTGAGGTCCCCTGTAAAGCCTGGCCAGGCAGGGGGGTGCAGCCTCAGGTCCCCTGGCTCGGTGCTGGGGTGGGGAATGTAGCCTGAGGCCCCCCCAGCCTGAAGCCAGGGCAGGGGGGCGCAGCTGGAGGTCCCCTGTCAAGCCCTATGGGGGTGAGGTAGGGTGTAGCCTCAGGTCCCTGGTGAATGCTCATTAAGGTTCCTTATGGGAACTTGGCTTTAGCTGTGGGTGCAGCCATATTTGTGACAGAGTGATGGCCAATTAGCATATTCCCTCTTTAATAGATAGGATAGGCTAACAATAGTTTCAACAAACTTAACAATAGTTTCACAAAGCTAAAACATTTTCAATAAACTAAATAAAACAGGTTTATTCAGAACAGGGTGATAATATTTTAAAAAAACTAAATATTAAAGAAAAAAACTGTGGCTCTATAATTATGCATTTTTATAAAAACTCATTTACAATGACACTTTTATTAGTTTACAAGGTAAAAAATGGATATAAATGTAAATCAATTGGGAATTGGTTAAGTAACATATAGTTCATTCATGAAATAATATTAAAAATGATTTGTGAAAAATAGATAGCAACTAATGAGGATGAAGGCAATGATAGTACATTATTAATTAGCCCATAAACTATAAATGTATTTTAAAAATATGTACTTAAAGTACTAAACATTAATGCTTACCTGGTGGTGACTAAATTTCTAAACTTGTATTTCTACTTGCTCTTCTCTAAATTCCCATTTGAATATATATCATAATTGATACAAATTTTTAAAAAATAAACAATTAGTTCCTCAATACCTACATATACACAAAGGAAACCAGGAAAAACATAGGAAAAGCAATCATATGAGAAATATTTTAAATACAGAATAATGTCTTACCTTAACAGTGTAGTATTCTTTAACTTCAGGCCTAATAGAATCAAAGTCTCCACTGATGAATTCAGGCAAAAACCTGAAAGAAAGAGTTCTGAGTCAACTAATTAAGACTAATTACTTGTTAATCTTTAAAACTATGATTATAAGGACCAAAAAAAAAAAGGGGGAGTCTATTTTTAAGTGAATGGGATGTCCAAGATGTCAAATTTCACTCTTGGTTACGATATAGTATGACTGGGGCACTCCACATAACCAAATAATTAACCAACTTAATCACACTATCAAGTCAGTATTTTACTATGCTTCAATAAATAAAGATTAAAGAAGATTATTACTTTAAAAAACTTCCAGGTCAATAACCCTGAAACAAATACTCAATCTTTGCATATTACCTTCTACATATATTCAAACCTTTACAGTATTGTACCCTCTCAGAGGTTCAGAACTCTCCACAAATTCAAACAGAGCATATGAAGAGAAGGCATTCTTTGAGGAGCAGGAGTCAGGTCAAAGACAGTTTCCATATAACCTATTGACGTATTTCTAGAAACAGGAATCTTTGAGATAGGTCTGAAATACTACAAAGGTCAGCATCACTAAATAGAGGGAGAGGAATCACAAAAGTGGATGTTTCTAATTCTACC
This sequence comes from Pipistrellus hanaki, assembly GCF_964339955.1. Lineage (NCBI taxonomy): Eukaryota > Metazoa > Chordata > Mammalia > Chiroptera > Vespertilionidae > Pipistrellus > Pipistrellus hanaki. The sequence continues at coordinate 44,759,125 of NC_140512.1, read as the reverse complement.
ACAATTATCTTATTCCTCTTTGATACTATTTAGAGTTTTTCAGAACTTATTTTAGAGATCTTACCTTACTCTATCTACATAAGCCACCCTTTATTTTTTTATATATATATAACATCTGTATGACCTGGTAGACTTTGTTCGCACTTAGAACATCTAACTATAGAAAGAAAGAAAACAACAACAACAAAACTTCCCTAGATTTCTTAGTGCTCTGCAAAAAGCCCTAGCCTCAAGAAGGTATTTGACATAAGGAAGGGACTGTTTGCTTCCAAGTTCTCCAGAAATGTTCTATTTTACACCTATCATGAGAATTAGATCTATAACCATTTATCAAGTTAATTGTTCCAATTCAAAAGAAGAATAAAACTTCAATATATATTCTCAAGAGGGCCAAACTGTTACATAATGAAGACAGGTACTTTATCTCTCTTGGTATTACATGTCAAAACAGATAAAGGCCCCAAACTTGGAGACATCTCTAGGTCATAAAAGACAAGATACAGGAGATTATACAGCTCCTGGAGAGACATTTTTACTGATGATGAATATGAAAAACTCCATACTAACATTGTCCTTTTGCATAATATTTAACTTCTTAATTCAATTGGAAATATTACTTCTTAGGTCTAACCAGAGATTTTTCAACCTGTGTGTCATCAAATGTTTAGAACATGCAATAGCTGACTATTTAGTCAGGGGCACTGAGCTGTTATTCCTTAGACTGACAAGTAAAAACATAACAGAAATAATAGCCAACATCAATAGTTGACCCTCTGATATGAATGAATAAAAATTTTACCTACTTTTTTTTTCAGATCGGCAAAAATATAACATTTTTTGATGTTCCAGTAATTAGTTTATTTGTGCCATGAAATGGAAAAGGTTGAAAATGGCTGGTCTAACCTAATCTAACTACCTATGTTGAACCAACTCTTCCTTGAACAGTGTCTTCCTAGGACTAAATGGTAAGATGAAGTTCTACTTCATAGATCTGTGTTGCATAAGCTGCTTCCTTTTTCTTCTGTTTGTCTTTTTGTTAAACCATAACGGCTGCTTATTTCAATTTTTAGTAATTAATAACATTTTTATATTAGATGATCCCAGATGATTTGTTTGAACGTCAATCATGCACAAATGACAACAGTTCATTTCAGAATAAGGCAGAATTGGGAAATAAAGTACCTAGGTTTTTAAATCACCTTGCCTGATTTCAACAATTTCTCATAAACTTTTCTTCTCAAAATGTCTGCATGGCCAGTACCCAATTTAATTCTTCATGTGAGGCAGACATTTTAACTTAGGACTCTGGTTCTATGAAGCTGAATTATACTACTTCCTAATAAGACTGACTTTATATGGCTCTACAAACTTTAATACCTCAGATATCTAGAATCCATTTGGCAGTTTCCAAATATGATATTGATTTTGACAATAAAAATGAAAAATAAAAACTGACATATACAGGCAGCTAAATGACCTCTTAGGATATATCATTTAAAAGAGAATGAGATCCCTTTTTAATGTATACTATGAATAACAAAATAAGGCAATCATGTATAAATTCATTTATGTTTTCATATAAAACATTAACAGGAAAATTATATAGATAAAAAATAACTTTGAATAACTTTGAATATAATTTTATCTAATATAACATAAAGGCTTTAAAAAGGAATCAGGATACTAAATTCTAAGAAGACTCATGCTCCAAATACACCTGGTATATAAGACTAAAATTGTTAATGCCTTTTCATCATATAATATACTAGTTTTTGATACTTCCTGAAATGTATTTTCAGACATCATACTTGACAGCCCATCTCACATTTCCTGGAGGCACCTGATGCCACTGGAACCTGGGCGTTCTGAAGAAGTAAGTATTGGGGATGACACTTCACAGATGCAGAGGACAAAAATTTTCTAAACTTGTATTTCTACTTCACATTATGACAAAAAAGACAATTTACACGGGAAGATTATTTTTCAGAACTCTTTGAGAACTCTAATTTTGGAAAGATATCTCTGAGGCTGAAGAAAAATGTTTGTGCTGAAGGATAGGATTTTGATGAAAAGAATTTTGATTAAAGAACTATGTCAATACTTCTGGAAGTGCTAGCCATACAATTAAGACAAGTAGAAGAAATAAAAGGTAACCAAATTGAAAAAATAAAGACGCGAAACTGTCATTATTCACAGGTGACATGATACTGTACATAGAAAACCCTAAAGACTCCATCAAAAAAATTATTAGACTTAATAAATGAATTCAGCAATGTAGCAGGATACAAAATTAACACCAATAGTGAACTTACAAAAACAGAGGTTAAAAAAAAATCCCGTTTACCATTGCATCAAAAAATTTAAGATACCTAGGAATAAACTTAACTAAGGAGGTAAAAGACCTGTACTCGGAAAACGACAGGACACTGAAAAAAGAGGTAAAGGGATAGAGGAAGACATAAACAGATGGAAGAACATACCATGTTCATGGAATGGTAGAATCAACATCATTAAAATGCCCATATTCCCCAAAGCAATCTATACATTCAATGCACTCCCCATTAAAATACCAATGGCATATTTCACACACCTAGAACAAACTCTCCAAAAATTCATCTGGAATAAAAAAAGATCCCGAATAGCCACAGCAATCCTGAGAAAGAAGAACAAAGTAGGAGGGCTCTCAATAGCAGATATCAAGCTGTATTACAAGCCACTGTTCTCAAAACTGCCTGGTACTGGCACAAGACCAGACATATAGACCAATGGAATAGAATAGAGAACCCAGAAATCGACCCAAACCACTATATTCAATTAATATTTGACAAAGGAGGCATGAACATACAATGGAGTCAAGACAGTCTCTTCAATAAATGGTGTTGGGAACATTGGACAGATACATGCAAAAATATGAAACTAGACCACAACTTACACCATACACATACAAGAAAAAACAAACACACCTAAAAATGGAAAAGGACTTAAACATAAGATGGAAAACCATAAAAACATTAGAGAAATCTACAGGCAGCAAAATCTGAGACAATGTCCATATTCAGGAAATGAAAAGAAGAAAAATAGGAAGACATGAAAGGTAAAGAAACAGTCTTAAGGGAGAGCACAGTACAACACAAAAGTCACTTCATAACTTCTGAGATCACAGCTACCCTTTGCTGTAATTAATTATTTTCCAAAAGTGGTTGAGGGAGAGAGAAAGGGAATGAGGGAGACTGTATGACTGGACACCTAGCTATGGAGTTATTTTCTTAGAAGGAGGCAGTGATGGTGCAGGTGAGGGTGGTGTCAGAAAAGGCTGTGGATATTGAGGAGAATTGCGCTAAGCAAATCAGAGTGAAACATTTAATCTTTTTTTTTTAATTTATCTTTGTTGTTGAAAATATTACAGATGTCTCTTTTTTCCACATTGACCCCCTCAACCCTGCATTTGCCCCTTCATCTTTTCTTATTTACAAACACGAAAGAGACCCAAAGCATATACACAGATTCCAATTTTTCACCTTAACAAATATAAAAAAGACTAGCTCACTGTTAGTGATTTGCTCCATGTAATTTATTTGCTTTATGCTTCCCTCTGTGATTCAGTGGAAATATGACACACAGAATTCAGTAAGACAGATAAATGCCAGTAGGGTCACTAAGAGGCTGTTGCTCCTCCCAAGTTGTCCAAAGCCAAGCATAACGAGCTGCATAGCTAATAAGTCTGCTAGTAGTGTTTTTAATCTTTCTTCCCCCCTCTCCCCCACAACTTCTCTCATAGTAGGAACTAAACTTTCCCTAAGAAAATAACAATAAAGTAATTTCTTAATGCGTATGCTGTTCTGCCAAAGCCAGTATTGTATTTTCTATCCTTGCTAGTTTCCGTTTTTATCTTGCTGCTTTTATCCACTATGTTTGAATGTGTGAACCATTATCTTAACAGACAGGGACTGGAGGCTGGAAGGATCTCTACAGTACCTAATAGTTTCTGTTTCATAGGAAAATAATTCAATCAAATGATAATGGCTTAAGGACAGATCACCTTGAAATCATAAAATCATTAGATGACGAATCATTAATAAACGTAAAAGTCATAATAGAGAAAATATTTCCATGAAATACAAAGGGTAACTATTTTTGTTCAAGTAGAGGTGACATGAATAGCTTATTCAAATAGTAATAAAGGAAAAATCAAATAGACAAAATGTATCACATGAAAGAGAAATTTAAACATCTTTATATATTTCTCTAATAGTCATATATATGTGTATATAGCTTTTACATTTTCAATCTCCAAAGACCACATATTGCCATAGTGTTAAATCTAATAGTCATTTCTCCCCTGTTATTTTATCATCAGAAGCAGTTAGCACAATTGGCCATTCTCTATTTCTTGATTCTCCTTCACTTGATCTAGGGAGTATGATTTCCTGGTTTCTGCTGTGACTCACTGTTTACACCAACCCAGATTTAAGCATTTAAGATATAACATATACACACCCATGCATAGATACTACATATACATACACTATAAATATACCATCAATGGGTTGTATTTTAGGGTGGTAAATGTTTCTGTTGTATTTTAAATAGCTGTTCTAAGATATTTCAGCATGTTCTTAAACTCTCTGGCTATAGGAGGCAAAACTGAAGCGTCTAAGGAATGCAGTCTCCACCAATGCTCAGATCTCTAATCAGTGCTGCATGTGATAAGTTCAGAGCTCTTCTTGGTGTAATTGCCATTCGGATATTTTCTCACATACTTTATTAGCTAGCCCTTGCTTAAGCTGAATTCTAGCTGTGCCTTTTCTGTGCCCTAACTACAGAAAGGCCATAGCTGGCTCAGGTGAAATTTCATCATTAAGTCATATTTCATATCCCATAATGATGTGTCAACAAATCATAGGTATCATCTTGTTGTTGGAGTTATTCTGCTTACTTTTGGTACAATAATACAAAACCAACATTTTAATGATAAGGAAACTATGCAGGAAGTATCTAAGTGTGTGTGTGCAATTGTGTGTGTATGTGCATTCATTTAAACCAGTGTTTCCCAAACTTCTCTCATGATGAGAATCACCTGGTGGAGTTGTTAAAACACAGATTCCTGAATCCCAACTAAGAAGTGCTAAACTAGAATTTTTGAGAACATATAGGTAAAATTGCATACCTAACTTAGTGCTCTGTATATAAAATCTGTCTTAGAGCACTAGTTAAGTATACAATTTTACCTATATGTTCCCCAAAATTCTAGTTTAGCACTTCTTAGTTGGGATTCAGGAATCTGTGTTTTAACAACTCCACCAGGTGATTCTCATCATGAGAGAAGTTTGGGAAACACTGATTTAAACATATATGAAAAATCAGCCGAAACCAGTTTGGCTCAATGGATAGAGTGTTGGCTTGGGGACTGAAGGGACCCGGGTTCGATTCCGGTCAAAGGCATGTACCTTGGTTGCGGGCATATCCCCAATAGGGGGTATGAAAGAGGCAGCTGATTGATGACTCTCTCTCATCGATGTTTCTTACTCTATCTCTCTCTCTTCCTCTCTGTACAAAACCAATAAAATATATTTAAAAACAAAAAACAAAAAAACAAACAAACAAAAAAACATATATGAAAAATCAGATAGTTAAAAACAATTATACACACATACATATGTGTGTGCACATACATACACATATACACACATATATATTAATACATATACACACAATATTATGTGATTGCTCTAAATATTTATTTTTTAACATAGCAGTAAAATAAAATACTGGCCGAAACCGGTTTGGCTCAGTGGTAGAGCGTCAGTCTGTGAACTGAAAAGTCCCAGGTTCAATTCCGGTCAAGGCATGTACGTTGGTTGCGGCACATCCCTGGTAGGGGGTGTGCAGGGGGCAGCTGGTCGATGTTTCTCTCTCATCGACGTTTCTAGCTCTCTGTCTCTCTCCCTTCCTCTGTAAAAAATCAATAAAATATATTTTTAAATAAATAAATAAATAAAATACTGAAGACAAAAAATGTACCTTTAAAGCATATTAACAAGTGCTACAACAATTTAACTTTTTAATAAATAAGTAAAATTAAAGGAGCCACATGTTACTCAAAAGTTTGGACAGAGGCCTCAAGTATCACTTAAAAATCTTCTGAAGGAAATTTATTCCTGAAGATCCCACTGCAGTGCAGAAAGGGAAAGGGGTTTTGTCAGAGACATACATTATGAAATAGGCTGGCTATAAAGAACAATGCCTCTGATTAAGCTCAGTTGTGACTTCTGAAGCTGCTTAAAATGATCTCACACTGAAAATTTATTTGACTTAATGTGTGATCTGACTAAGATAGAATTTTGCATACATATTTCCTTCCTCCAATAACCTGAAGTGATTCAGTGCTATGCATGGATAACTTTGAGATCTCTGATTTATAGCATTTGATAACCAACAGACTAAAATATGTCACTTAACTAATCCAATCAATAATCCAAGATAAATAGATCCTCATGGTTTGTTGTGTAGGGCTATTTAACACCAAGACTCCTAGTATAAATTTTCTTTTAAATGGGATAATCATTTTTACCTTCCATCATTTTGATTTAAAGACCCAATAAAGTTGTCCTGCTTACAGACTTTAGTAATTTGCTTGCATACTTTTTAATAGAAACTGTCTGAAGCAAGTGGCTAAATATTGCTTAAGGGTAGGCTTATAAAAGTCAAGGTAAGCAAACACTTTTAGTTTTCCTTAAGCAAAGTGTGCACTTGTTTCCTTCCTGTACAGGGTAGGCAAAAGTAGGTTTACAGTTATATATATGATTATTACCTTTATTAATGCAAAAGAATATCACAATGACACAGTAAACCTACCTTTTCCCAGCCCTGTATATGTTAAAGCATACTGAAAGTCCATTTTTTGACTACGCCACTAAATGCTTGAATATTAGTTAAAATAAGTCTAATCACTGAGAAAATTATAGTCACGGGTATATATAAGTCATCACATATATTGGAGGTCATTAAGATAACAGTGTATGCTCAGATACGTAACACCAACTTATTTCATAAGTGTTATATTTATTTTCTTATTCCATAAAACCTAATAATATTAAGCATGCTTTTGCATAATTTTCATGAAGAAACAGCAAATGCAGGCCTTATATATGAGCCTCAACTACTATTTATATAAACTGTGACTCAAAGTGACAACTTTGAAAATTATTTGGTCCTAACTAAAAGAAGTAACATTTCTCTTCAAGAAGCACTTGAAAAAAAAAATCCAATTAAAAGTGCAATTCTTTAGTGATCTGTCCTTGAAATGTCAGATTATCCATCAACTGCATTGAATAAACAAACAAAACTGTTGTGTACCATATAATGGACTCTACTCAGCACTAAAAAGGAACAAACTCCTACTACAATAACATGGATGAATATCAAGAGCACCCTGTAAGTGAAAAAAGTCAGACAGGGAAGACAACAAACTGTATGACTCCATTTAGATGACACGGTAGAAGGTTGCAGGAGCCAGGGTATCGGATGGGGACTAACTACAAAGGGACAGGAAGGAACTTTCTGGGAAGATTGAATATGTCTTAACCTTGACTGTGCTGGTGGATACAAGTGTATACCAATTGAATTTCAGGCTTAAAATGGATGCATTATATTGTTTGACATTATACCTGAGCAGCTGATTAAAAATAAAAAAGAATCAGAGGAGCCAAACATTACATTCCTCCATTCATACAACATGGAAACTGCAGCCCTTCTAAGAAGTTGTACAGTTACTGCAAGCAGAATATTAATTATGACAAGAATATTTACAGCTATTACTTGAAACTGCATCCTATGTACATATTCAAGTATTCTATCATTCATCATGCTACAGCTTTAAAAGGCCACCCTCCATTCTCCCAGCTTCTCCAAACCTTTTATAACCAGCCCAAATAACAAGTTTCCTCATTAATAATCCATTGGGTAGTGATCTATCCTTGAAATGTCAGATATGAAGAAACCACAGCCAACGATGTGAAATTACTAAAGTCACGGAATCAGATTTTGTATCCTGACCGAACTACTGAGTCCATGCCTCTCACTGCCTGATTCTACCTGGAAGCTACTGGACAGAGAACAAAACTGTTAAAAAGTTATTCGTTTGCACACTGACACACAGGTCACTGATTTCTTCAAGGGGGTATCAGATCCTTGCCACCAGATGCCCACTTTAATTATATTGATAAAGTCTTTGGAAACTAATTTTTAACAGTTAGCCTCTCACATTATTCAGTTGTTTAAATTATATTTTGAAACTGGTTTAGGGGGACATAGTTTTACAGATAGAGTTTCAACAGGCATCTTCTCTTCTCACTTGATCACGCTGAAAAATGGTATTGATCTATTGATGAGAAAGCTGAAAGAATATATAATGCTAGAAAGTGTGAAATCTTAACTATGAAAAAATTAATGCAAAGGAGTAAGAAATCAAGAATGAATCTTGCATTCTGTTTAAGCACCACAGGTCCTCCTTATCCCACCACTGTTAATATGTGTTTAACCGAATGGTCATTTGTACGAATTTAGGCAAATTTTGCTGGGTGCTAACTAAAACAATAATTATCTATAATAATAAAAGTGTAATATGCTCATTAGACCAGATGTCCCTCCGGATGTCCTTCCAGACTACCTTCCAGACGAAGCTGTGGCGGTGGAGGCCAAGGCAGTTGCTGCCACGGCAGGGCTGAGCCCCATGCACGAATTTCATGCATTTAGTACAAAATAATCTTCTGTAGAACCTCACATTTAAAATGCTACATCCATAAATACTCTGAGAAAACTGATCTAAAACAGCACTCATCCCCCCCCATTTAAAATTCCTACATACTACTGATACCAAATTGATAGCTATATCTTAGAGTTTCTAAGTCCCACAGAATCACAACTTTTAAAGAAACATCTAACATTTAGTACTGATATTCATGTTGCTCTCAAAATATCAATGAATTCAAAGGCAAGGGTCTTAGTTTCATAAGAGGTTCACTAGGTAGAAATTAGAATGCAGTGACATTCTAGAAACAAAGCAGAACTTTTCCTATACATGATTTCAGACAAAACATGTGCAATCTTTTTAGAAACAAGATGCTACGGTTTATGCATACTAACAAGATATATAATTATCGAAATTTTCTTCTCTACATCAAGATACTGCCAAAAGTTTAGAAATCCACCACTGGGGGGGGGAGGGAGGGGGAACAACTAGTCTTTGTGACATTTCTGCTAAAACACCACTGAAAACTCATTAATTCAATTAAGTTCTTGGATGCTCATTAGAGTTCTAGGTATTATGAGGCATGTAAGGAAAATTATGATAGCTGCCTTGGAGGAGCTTACCACATAGAGATGAGATACATCCATACTTAGGTAAATCACAAGATAAAATGAGAAAAGTAAGTATAAAGTGTTATGCAAAGTTAAGGGACCATAGATCACTAGAAATTTACAAGCCAGTAAAGGATATAAGTCTTTATAGCTCTAAATCAAGGTAGCATGTGAACCTAAAGTTGCAATTTGCAAATATTATCCTATATAATAGAGATTTAATATGTAAATTAACCCTCACACCCTCACAAGATGGCTGCCTACAATCAGGCTGGCAGGGGGATTAGTGGGGGATGACCAAACAACTAAACAAGCAGGCTGAGTGGGGCGACCAGGCCAGCAGGGGGGCATTTAGTGAGGGAACACCAAATGACTCAACAAGTAGGCTGCATGGGGCAACCAGGCTGGCAGGGGGGTAAGGGACAACCAAACGACAGAGCAGAAGGGTGCTTGGGGAGGTAGTTGGGGACGACAAGGCCAGCAGGTGGGGTAGTTGGGGGCAGTTAGGCTGGCAGGGTGGCAGTGAGGATGACTAGGCTGGCAGGGGCCAGTTGGGGGCAATCAGGCCAGCACACAGAGGCAGTGAGGGGTGAGGGGCGATCAGGTCAGCAGCGGAGAGGGCAGTTAGGGGCGACCAGCAGGCAGGCAGGTGAGCGATTAAGAGCCAGTGGTCCAGGATTGTGAGAGGAATGTCCGACTGCTGGTTTAAGCCTGATCCCTGGGATTGGGCCTAAACCAACAGTCTGACATCCCCCATGGGGTCCTATATTGGAGAGGGTGCAGGCTGGGCTGAGCAGAACCCGCCCCACTCCTTGCACAAATTTCATGCACCAGGCCTCTAGTTAAAAGTATAAAAGACATCACTTCCTAGCTGGCCAAAGAGAGAGCCTCAGGGTGCAGATGAAACTTTTTCTGAGCATGTCTTCAATGAGAGTCCTACAAGAAATGCCAGCACTTAAACCTTCTGGGGGTCAGTGAAGCACAGGATCTATAAGCACTGACTGAATGGATGAAAGACTGCAGGAATGGATCATGGGCAGTACCAATGTATATAACTGAAGGTCAGCATGAGAAGGGCCTGGCACAGGCAGTGAGGAAAGGGTCCAGGAGAAGGCAGGGAAGAAATTGAGCATGGCTGAAAATGAGTGAAAAGCCAAAACTTGAATCTCAAGGTAATGAGTTTAGATTTTTTGCAGTGCCTCCCTTTGTTACAGAGCCTATCACCCTGAACTACAATTTCCTCCTTATGTGCTTTCCAATCTGTCATACTGAATACTAATTTCCTTTTACTTCTTGTTACATTGCAAGTTTCTATTTATCTAGTGACTATCAAAATGACTAACTATAGAAGGTATTCAATAAATGCTTTAATGAACATATGAATGAATGAATCACAAGTTAAATGCTACATTTTTATTACTGCCACTGAATTATTCTAAAGTGATCCTGTCTCATTTCAAAGTTCTCTCTTTTTAATTTTTTTTAAAACCTTTGTTCAGTTTACATTAACTCTTTAATAGGGTTTATAAATGTTTACCTAACTTTAAATGTATTATTTTTTTTTAAATAATATTAAACAAAAATGACTTCTCCCATAGCCAAACTACTTTTGTTGTGTTCTGGGTTTTGCGATTCAAATTTGCTTCTGTACAACTCTTACTCCCTTCTTCTTGACTCCATCACTTCCTCTACCTCTTATCATCATTAGTGTGTCCATAAACCTCGCTAATAAAAGAGAAACATGCAAATTGACCATACCTTCACTACACCCACAAGCCATGCCCACCAGCCAATCAGGGTGAGCATGCAAATTAACTCAACCAAGATGGTGGTTAATTTGCATATCCAGGCCAGAGCTAAGACTGAAGACAGCGTAGAAAGAAGCCAAGTGCTGCAGAAGGGAGCAAAGCTGCCGAAAAGCATGTGGGGTGGCAGGGGTGGCAGAGAAGGCAGGGAAGCAGGCAAGGTGGGGAGAAGGGAGAGAAGCAGGCAGGGCAGTGGAGACCGCAGCAGGAAGTCCTATTGCAGGAATCTTCCTGCAAGGGGCATTTAGTTCTCCTATAAAAACTACAGTCTTTCTTAATGCTTTTTCAGGTTCAGTGACCTATAAATTCTATATCCCCTCAAAAGGTCCATATGCTAAAAATACAATATATCATTATTGTACAGTATTTTATAAAGTCTAAAAATAGGCAAAATTAGTCTCTCAATTATGTCAGGGGAGACATCAATTACAAGGAGCAAGAGGGAGGCCTGCAATGCTGGTAATATTTACTGACTGATCCCAGGACTGGTGACATTCATGTGTTCCCCTTCATGAAAACTCACTGAACTGTAACATCAAAAAGCACACTTCTTTATATGCTTGCTTGTTCTTCACATTTCTTGTGGTGGAAAAGGTTGGTAATACTGCCACAGGTGCCTATATCCAGGCGCTGGTGAGCAAGTCAATAGAGCAGATGATGTACTTCTCTTAGTATGTGTTACAGGAGCAGGAAAAACAGGCCGAGGAGGAGAGCAATGGAGGCTGAAGCTGGGAAGGGGATGGGGACTCGCCCTGCCAAAATCATTATTATGTACCAGGTACACGAAAATAACAATCTTACAATAGTCTTTGGTGTGGACAGCTTGCATTTTCTGAGCTAATATAGTATTATAAAATCATCACTAGAGAAATTAAACAAACCTCCAATGCCTGTTGGTGATGAGGATGATGAACAAAAACAAAAATCTGATCTCTAAAATTTTCCGAGGAAATCTTACCTGCTTCTCTGGTATTCTCTGAAATATCACCCTCCATCTCTGTAGCCTGTGATTATCCTGATAATGGGGCCATGCTTTACCACCCTGGTTCTCACCAATATGGATTTTACCTACTTGGCAGAAGGCAGAAGGAGGATGTTCGGAGACCACCAGAGGACTTTTTAATCACCAGAATATAAACATGAGGCTTCCCTCACTATCAGGTTAGAGCTGTAGAACTGGGGATAGATATATATATATATATATATATATATATATATATATATATATATATATATATATCCAATTACTACCCCACATTTTTAAAAACAGATATCTCAGGTAAGGAAAACAGTTAATTAAGAGTAGGATAATATAGTATAAAGACTGAGTCTCCCTAAAATTTCTTCCTTTTTAATCCCATGTCCACAGGCAAAACTAAGATCTACCTATCATTGGTGATGTCCATTCTATGTTTTCCTGACTGTTCCCTCACCCTAACCCCGCCCCCCGGCAATGGAGGAAGCCAAGCTTTCTGCACACACTGGTTGGCCCAGGCCTCCACTTAAGGCTATAAAGTTTTAATTATAGAAGATACGTAAGTTCCAACAGAAATGGCTGCCACCACTGAGCAAGCAGAAGGCTTGGCTTCACTCCAGGCTACAAAGTTTCAATTGTAGAAAATAAACCCCAGATACCAGGGCCTCCGCTTGGGTTGCCAGGGGGCGTAGCCAGCCTGCAAACCACCACAGGCCCCTCGCCCAGGCTGCCCCACGCCCCAAGAGAACCCCCATCCTGATCTGGGACACCGTTCAGAGCAAACCAGCCAGCCCACACCCATGCACCAGGCCTCTAACCTATCTAATAAAAGAGTAATATGCAGATTGACCATCATTCCAACACACAAGATGGTTGCCCCCATGTGGTCAAAGATCCTGCCCCCATGTGGACACAAGATGACCAGCAGAGGAGGACAGTTGGGAGGGACCAGACCTGCAAGGGAGGGCAGTTGGGCACAATCAAGTCTGCAGGGAAGGGCAGTTAGGGATGACCAGGTCAGCAGGAGAGGGCAGTTAGGGGCAAACAGACTGGCAGGGGAGTGGTTACTAACCGTTAGGGGATGATCAGGCTTGCAGGGAGACATGGTTAGGAGCAATCAGGAAGGCAGGCAGCCGAGCAGCTGGGAGCCAGCAATCCTGGGTTTTGAAAGGGATTGGGTCTAAACGGGCAGTCGGACATTTCTCGAGGGGTCCCAGATTGGAGAGGGTACAGGCTGGGCTGAGGAACACCCCCATCCCCATGCACGGATTTTATGCATTGGGCCTCTAGTGCAGAATAAAAAAGCACTTGGTATATAGAAAGAGGCCGTTTCAGAGTCGAAATTCAGATGGCATTTATGAAAGTGGTACAAAGGGCTGGATGCTTCAGTGGAAAATTAGATTTAGGGCTACACGGATCTTTGCCTCAGCTCAATCTCCACAGACCCTCCTCCTCTGTGACTATCTACACCAGCTCTCCTTCCATTCTAAATGCATAAGCATCTCATTCTGACTGCAACTGGAGATGATTTTTGAAACATTCTTGTTTTATTGCATAGTGATAAGTATTACATGTAGAAATGGACACTTAATAAATAAACCAATAAGAATTAACAAAGCCATGGTTCACAAACCATGCTTGGCTTTTAAAACTCATGAATACTGTCTTCTTTTCTCATTGTGAAGCCTTTCTATTAAAAATACAATTAATAGAAATCATGTTTAGTCACCTGTATCCAATTAGTTTCACAAGTTAGTGTTTGGATTTAATAAGAGGTAATGCAAAGATTTAATTCCCACATCATACAGTTAGCTTCATTCACTCAACTCCCTGTTAGAGATTCAGCCCTTACTCAGGCCAGCCAAATCCCCAAGTACCAGAGTAGGAATCATCGCAAATATATTATTACAACTAGGAAATCAGCTAAAGTATATTTTCTTTTTGAACATCTTCACATATGGACAAATGTTTGTTAGATAAATCTTGGAAGTCTTCATAAGATTACTTCTAAATGTGTTAAAAAATATTGGAAACTATTATTTTTAAATTGGGCACAAATAATGGTGCTCACTCCCCAAATCTGGTCATCTGTTTGCTTTTAAGTGTGAATTATAACGTTGTATCCAACTCAGTCCAATTAAAGTAATCAGCACAGAAATACATTGTTCACAAGCATTCTAGATGGTTCTTATGATTATGGAAGAGTTGAGAAGTACTAGATAGCATCCTTCCACAACTCTTGTTTGTGATTTATGTTCATGAGCTACACCTACAATTAGAGAAACAGTATTCGGTACTAGATTGCCCACCAGCACTGAGGCTATCGGCAGAAACAAACATGACCCAATCCATCATCTTGGACTCACATGCATTACGCTTTTCCCTGAATGAACTGGCCTAGGCACTTTTTATAACACATACTTGAGTTTGTTTGTTTTTGTTTTTGTGTGTATGTGTTTTGGACACTGTCTAGGACAGGTCTTACTGAACATAGTTACAGGAATCTATAAGTTAAAATAAAGAAACACAAAATGTTATGAGTTTCAATCATTTTCTAGGCTGATATTGCTATATTCTTTGATTAAGCTCCAATCTCAAAGGAAACAGGCCTTCCTTCAATTTCAGAAACCTGAAGCTAAAAAACTTGATGCTATAAAGATGTATTTTACAACATTTCAAAATATCTTTAATTCACACCTAGAGTATGTTGCATCATAATATTTTCATTTTATTTTTTGCAGCAAGGGGGTGATTTTTCAACCTATAAACATTTCACTACATTTAATAACATATGTGACAGAAGTAAAACTAAATTTCATACCTAGTCTACTTATATCTTGACTATAAATTCTTATGTTTGCCAAGAGGTTCAACTATAAACATGTTGATTATGAGCTAGATTTAAATTTTACTTTCATCAATGTATTCTTTAAAAAAAAAAATAACTCACCATGCAAAGATCAGGAAAGCCAGACAACACACATAACAAATCATTATAAAATTATTCATCTCCTAAAATATGTGTGGGCATAACTCAGAAGTGACTATGAGTATACTATACTGAGCTTTATTCAACACTAATATAAAAATCTTCTACAACAGAACATGTATTTCGTTTACAGATCACTTTTTATTTATTTAAACTGAATAACAACTCCAATTACTAGTATGAGTTTTATTTAGTCAATGTTCAAAGGCCTTGAAAATACCGATATTTGATAATGCTACTCACTGAGGCTTTAGAAGTAGAATGGTTGGGAGTTTTTTGGTGTTTGTTTGTTTGTTTGTTTGTTTGTTTTAATAAGAATATGATTGGCCTAGTTCTACTAAGAGCTACCATTCAAAACAAAGAAATGACACAACATGGTTAAGCAGCTCTTTCTCTCACTGAGAAGGTTTCCTTTTAATTTTGACAGAAGAGTAACAGTCACCACTAACTAAGAAGAGAGTAAACAAACAGAAGATCAGAATTAATGGTATCACAGACATTGGCTTAAAGAAAGCTTACCGTTCCCTCTCTCCATCAGTGATATCATATAAGCGGTTGGCACCTCCATCAGCACAGGCTCTTAAAAGAGCTTTAAATAGAAAGGAGAAAAAAAAGAGCATATCAACATAGGAAGCTTAGAGCAATAGCTTCCGAAGGTTGAATACTGAAAAACAGGCCCTCATACACATACAATCACACTTCCCTTCTCAGATTATTCCACACTCAGCTAGTGATGCTGCTGTTACCAATACATTTGCACATGGCACATCCAGAAAGACAGAATCCTCTGCAGACAGTATATTTCCTTTCTGCCTCTTTTTCGATTTTCTCTTATTGCTGATGTGATGTCCTCAATATCCTTTAAAGCTTGTTTTTTTCTGCTGGATGGCAGAAGACAAACCTCACATTCACTAACAGGTAACGGTTATAACTCTGTTTTCTTTTTAAATTAATGTTTACAGATACATATCCTTTATAACAAGTATTATGGGTTTCCAAATTTCATGTGATATAGAAGGTTTCTTTAAAAAATGAATCATAAGCGTAACATAAATTTATTTGAAAATATTGTCACTAATAATCTAGACAATGTGTGAAAACTGAAAATTGTGAAGGTGATACAAAATTGACTGAAAACACAGGAAGATCTAAAATAAACTGGCTGACTCTCCAACTGGGGCTTTCATCTGTTGCCTTCCTAAGCCTGCTCCCTGCTGTCACTCTAGCATTGATGTTGCTGAATTGGTATTAGATATTGATATTGGGATTAGTTGTTAGATATTGCTCTAATTTTCCTATTCTTTGAGATTTTCTCAGTTCATAGACTCCTAGATTTATTGTTACTTCCCTAATTTCTAATTTTCCTAGAAATGTTTGGTCTCTTGGTCTTAATTTCCTCTTTCATTTTTTAAATACCTTTACCTAATGGTTTAGGATCAAGCTTCATATTTTATCCTGGGTGATGAGAGTGAATGCAGAGCTGTCTGAGGTTCTAATTCTTCAACCTTAACAGACCAACCACAGCCTTGCCTCCTGTTCCCAATAACTGTTAAACACAAGTCTCTAAGTCTCACAGCTCAGTAAAGACCCTGGGCATCAGCAGCTTCAGAAGAAACAAGTATTCTGAGCTACTTCTTCATTCTGTGGCACTTATGAAATCCTCTTACCTTTTGGCAAATTGAGCTATACATTTAAAAGAACCTTTATAATATTCCAGGTGTTTTATAACAGGTAGGCTAGTTAGTATAAACGATAGCTAATTGAGTACATTGGCAGAAATAAAAGTCCTAATGTATTTTCCACTAACCCACTTGTAAACTATTTTCTTTGATCTGTATCAGAAACAGAACAGAGGCCAAGTGGCCAAGATATATTCCTTTTTTGCTTCAGCTTTCTCATTTGTAAGTGGGGATTATATGAATTATTAAGCAATTAGTGATCTAATGAAAAAAAAAAAATATATATATATATATTGCTCATCACAATACTGGAACACAGTAAGCATTCACTTACTAAGAGCCCTGACATATGGTTGTCAAAGGGGAGGGGGTTGAGAGGCTGAGTGAAGAAGGTAAAGGGATTAAGAAGTAGTTACAAAACAGTCACAGGGATGTAAAATACAGCCTAGGGAATACTAGTATAGTCATTAATCTATATATATAAAAGCCAAGCGACTGGAACACCTGAATGACCGGAATGACTGGTTGCTTTGATGCACACTCCAGCCATGGATCACCCCCACCACCCCAATTGGGGGTGGGGGCGGCGGAGGTCTGATCTCCCGCATCACTCCTCCCACACCCAGCCAGCCCAGCCCCAATTGGGCCCTGATTAGGGCAAGCCAGCTGGACCCCACCCATGAACAAATTCATGCATGAGGGCTCTAGTATTGTAATAACTATGTATGGTTCCAGTTGGGTACTGAAAATATCGGGGGGACACTTTGTAAAGTATATGATTTTCTAACCATTATGCTGTACACCTGAAACTAATATAAAATAAGGCTGAATGTTAACTATAATTAAAAATAAACAAAAAGTTATAATACTCTTTGTTTTATATGCTATTCTAAATGCATGTTGATGAAATTTAGATGATCATTTTATAAGTAAGGAAGGGTAAAATGATATAAAGGGAGGTAAAAAGAAAAATAAATGAGTCCTCTTTCCCCATTTTTGTTAGAATTAAAATAGAGTTTAAAGTCTCATGTTGATAGGAAAGTAAAGTCTGAGTTACTCAAAGGAGAAAAACAAAAATATGAATTTTACAAAGATATCTGAGACAGACATCTCATATTTCCACTTACCAATAATGCACAGTTCCTTATAAGGAAAGGCACCCAAATGCAAATTAAGCCACAAAAATTACTTGCAAAAGATTACAGAACATTCTGCACATTTAAAAAAATCAAAACCAAAAAGTTAGAGAATCATCAAAATCTAAGTGGAATGATAATCTCATATAAAATATCTGGCTTAGAGTAACTGAATATGGAGATTGGAAAGACTGGTAAATAGAAACAGATGGTGAACTATTAATAATTACCCTCCAACTGTACAAATAATTCTCTATAAACAAATTAACAAGCACATGGGATCCTTTTATGTAAAACAGATTAATTGAAGTAATATGAAAATCTAAGGAATAATTTTTAGTAGCTAAGATGATCAAAAAGAATAACTTTCACAGACTATTATTTTGGCAAGATCAGTTGACGTCAACATTATATCAATTATGTGCCAGGCCCTATCTACAATAGAAAGATGAATAACAAACAGATCCAGGCTCACGTTATAGTAGAAAAAAGAGAAACAAGGAAGTATATGCACAATGCCCTGTAGATTCTAAGGAGTGCTATAATAAAAGCAACAAAATGCAGTGGGGGAATAAGGAGAGAGTGCACAAATCTGTAAAGCTGCTTATTAATAAATCTGGTTCAGCTAAGATCAGTGTTATTTTTACAATCCAGAACCTTTTCCCAATGCCTGTTATTTATCATACCTAGATTTAAACTGATATTGCAGAATAGTTTATGAAAAGAGAGGTAACTAGATCACAGAAAGTAAAATTGTCCACATTTATTCCTGTTTTAAAAGCAAAGGGAGCTAAAATAACCTTGATGAAACTTATACACTATTCTCTCTTGACCTAGATGTTGGGGCGCAACCCATCTAAAAGGAACAAGTTCCACACTGTCCCTAAAACTATTTTGTTTTCAATAAAGCTTGATAAAAATTATGTGTTCTACCACATTTAAAATTTTATTAACAAAATGCTTTAATTATTTCAAAATATATTCTACATCATAAATAAAACTGCATTAAAATATAAAATTCTTCAAGCATGTTCTAAATAATGTTGGCATAAATTCATTGATAGCAATTTGAAAAATGAACAAAATATCACTGTTAATGAAAGTGATCAACTAAAAGAACCGGAAGTAAATGGTGTTCTTTAACAAGATATTTTTGATAAATCATAATGACTCAGCCTCAAAAATATGTTCACTCCATCATTTAAATTGTTCCAAGCTTTAATGAATAGTAGTTACTGCATGAGTTATTTTTTAATATAAATAGTTCATTGGCTTATTCAGCAAAATTGTTGCAGATTTGTCAAATACTATAACTTCAATGGTCAAGCAATTCTTTACTATGCATCAAGCTGATAAACAGCTAAAGAATAAAATGCATTCAAAAAACTATAAACATTTTTATATTGGTACCACCAGTGAATATATTAAACACATCTTAAGCTCTCATTTTTTTTAGCCTGGTATAATGTAATTTAAAGTTACTGAAAATGGCCAAAACCGGTCTGGCTCAGTGGCAGAGCATCGGTCTGTGGACTGAAAGGTCCCAGGTTCGATTCCGGTCAAGGGCAGGTACCTTGGTTGCAGGCACATCCCCAGTAGGGAGTGTGCAAGAGGCAGCTGACTGATGATTCTCTCTCATCAATGTTTCTAACTCTCTATCCCTCTCTCTTCCTCTCTGTAAAAAAATCAATAAAACATATTTAAAAAATAAATAAATAACGTTACTGAAAATGAAGATTTTCACTTTAAACATAACTAATTGGTTATTTTATTAATTTCCACTAAAGAAAGATGGAGAAATATTATTTGATTTCCTGAAAAATAGAGTATTAAATTAGTTCCAAACATTTAGAAGAAAAAATAAAATTAAACATTTTTCAGTTTCAGTTAAATAAAAGAACACCAGATATAGATTTCAATTTTAGTCTAAATCAAGTACCTGTTAGTAGTAAGACTCTGAGCTAATTCCAAGAATGCTGACTTGAATGAAAAATAATTATATCTATTTTACCAAATTCACAAAATTTTTCAGAGACTAGAGAGACAACATAGATAAAACTAGAAGGAAAGAGCATGTCCAAACAGATTCTATAACATCTTGTTGATGAGGCCACAGATTTGAGGGACAGTTTGGCAGATATATAAAAATTTAACTGTGCATGCCCTCTAATCCAAAAATTCTATGAAAAACTAGTAACAAACTTAAATGGCCACCAATTGAATGCTGGTAAAATATACCTGGCCCTATTATGGAACCATAAGAAAACAAAACTCCTATATTGTGCTATCTCTTATAAGACACATTGTTATTAGCAATTTTAAATAAATCTTGGTTAAGTCTTCCTTGTAGCAGAGCAACTCAAATGGAGAAGAATATACCAGATTCAAGAAAACTAAGAATCAGGCCAAGGTTACTTTGTTAATATATTAATCAATGATAAAAGATAAAAAAACCAAAAACCACACACACACAAAAAACCCAACAACACAGGAGTTACTATAACCTGTATATAAAATAATAAAGGTATTTACTTTTACATTTATACAATTTTAAGCACAAGAAATTGATTACTGTGGTACTTCGGCAGAAGAGGACTGGATAGAAGATTTAATTTCTGCATAACTAGTTTTCTTCAAGGGAACCTCACCCTTGCACTCTCTGCCCAGAGTGACTGATTCAAAGGCAGAGATGTGCCAAAGATAATGAGGCCTAAAACTTTCTAGGTTCCCTTTCTCTACTGTCCAACAAACTAACAGTAGAAGCCTGGTCCTGTGACCCATCATCTTGACCCAGAGAATGAGGGCCAAACAGTAAAGAGAAAGCTAGGAGATAAGAACACTGGTTGAGTCTCCCAGCCATGGGCACCAGCCTGGCACTAGCCTTATTCATTTCTACTGCAAAAACATATATTCCTCACATCTGTGCCAGATCAAGCCCTTAAGAAGAAGGGCTTGTATTTTTACAGATAGTGTCTCAAATAATAGGCAAACTATCATCAGCAAAACCTTGATTATGTTCCAAATCGGTTAGTTTCTGGACAGGTGAACAAACAGATGAACCGCTTCCCCATCAAGGATTCATCTCCTGTGGGAAAACTTTCATTGAAAGCACTGCATGGAAATATTCACTCTCTGACAGAGAGAGCACAACTTCCTTTGCTCACAGGAGCACCAAAATGCATAATTAACTGATACTTAGCTAACTTAAAACTTCAGATGAAAGGTCTTATTTATACTATATTTGTGTGCAATTATTAGGAAAACTCACATTATTGCAACATGCACAAATAGTGAGGGGAATTCTCTCAAATTTTAGTCAAGTCAGGAGCACAGAATTATCCTTATTTCAAATGAAAATAATACGTGGTACTTATATTGAGTACATATGCTATGTAAATTCTCTTTCCCTTTCTCTCTGCAACCTTTTCTCTCCTCCTCTCCTAGATATGCGCCATGGAGATAAAGCATGTATGACATTTACGCATTCTTGATGCTATTTGTCAAGTTTACAATCAGTTTCCTCTTTGACACTAAGTGATACCAAATACCTCATTATTGAAAAAATCTTAACAGCCAAACATCAAATTGTCTATCATAAATTGGCACAGGGAATTTTTTTCTAAAAAAACGAGTAAAGCTTGTAAGTGTGTAAAAGCTGCAATTAGCTAAGCTGCACAGAAAAATAGGGTCTTGTATGTGAAGCTAGCGTATACATGTTTGTGAGTTGTGAGGAGGATTACATTTTTACTAAAGATTGACTACCCTTTAGGTACAAGGTGGCAAATACACTCAGTTTATAGGAAATAAGAAAACGTATACAGACCGTGTTGTTGTTGTCATAAACAGGGCTGCTCAACCTTGGCACTATTCACAATGTGGGCCTTTGGTGTGCGGGGTTGTCCAGCACATTGTAGGATGTTCAGCAGCATCCTTGGCCTTATTCATTAGATGCCTACAATACTCCTGAGTCGTAACAACCAAAAATATACAAAGATAATGCCAAGTGTCCCAAGAGCCAGTGCACTAACTAGAGGACTATTCACATCCAACACTATGTCCAGAGTTTCAATACATAGCTGTTAGGCAAACTTGCTCTTTGCTATTCTCTAAACTTCTAATTTAAAAGCAGGACTGTCATCCATAAACAACAACTACCTAACTACTAAAGGCAGGTGAATTAACAAATCAACTTATGTGCCAGCTAAACTGCCTTCATAGCTATCCCAGACACAAGGCTACCACATAATGCTCGACTTTAGCTTTCTGAGTCAGCAGTAAGACTTCACATACAACCACTGCATGCATAGATAGCTTTTATATTCTGGTTAATCGTCTAGCATGACCCAACACCCTTTCCTATCATTTGAGACCCTATTACTATTATTGCCACCAGTTACAACAGCCAAAGACAGATCCTCTGACTGTCTTCCAGGATGTGCTGGGTTGTTTCACATCATCTCACACATCAGATGAGAAGCAACCATCACTCAGATACCACTTAGACAGTGAGCATGAAGAGTGACAGCTTTTATTAGCTCAGTTCACTTCATAATGTATGACACTGGTAAAGTGTAGTGACAAAACAATGAGATGTGGCAGATCTCTATGAATGGGCAAAAATTATGACATGCCTAGAACCACCAACCGTTGGAATGGAAGAAAAGAGCAACGATTGGGGCTGGTCCACTTGGCAAAAGTAAAAGTTTGTTGTTGTTGCTGTTTTTTAAATCACTTTGTTGATGCAAATATGTAACGCATTAGAAGAATGTAGAGATTTGCCTCCTTTTCCTGTTCCCTTGGCACTAGAATTCCTTCCCCTCTGCTTTTATTTTATGAAACAGTAGTAACAGATCTCCAAAATTACATGCAAGGCACATTTTAAATGAGGGATTATTGTTGCATATATCAAAAGTGAAAAAGTATCAAACCCAGAATTGTTACACAAAAAGTGGTCTTTATCTTAATTTGCAGATCTAGAAAAATGCCTACTTTGACCATACCTATAACTCTTCTAGTACCTCTGATATCTTCATAAAAATATTTAACACAATTTTAGTGAGTATTTCTAGTAAATACATCTATTCTTTTGGTTAAACAATAATCACCAATTGTTCATATTAATGATAGCTTATCTTTAACAATTCACTCTTAATAAAACTAGAAACTGAAAAATAATCACATTTTACTGCTAAATATTGTAAGAATCTAACACTATAATCTTAGAACTTGACTATGCTATTTTTCCAACTAAGCAAAATAAAGCAAGCTAATTTATGCTGCTTAGAAAAAAAAAAGGGGGGGGTGTTTTCTAAAGGCTCTGAATCAAAAGAATGGGAAAAGAACTGGATAATATTTATAGAAAAAAAGATGGAAAGTAGAGGAATCACTGGGCTCTGGTTAAAAGCAAGAATTCAATTGGGCCTCCTTTGGTTTAAGAGCTATAACCATGTGGGACAAAGCACAAGGAAAGAGCAAAATGCTTCAAGGGGTGAGTAAATGCCTCACTAACCCTCACATTTCCTAATTTTCAAGTTATATCAGGGCATTCTGAGAGACAAATTAATCTGAGTCTTTAAAACATAATTTATTTAGGCATGAAGAAGAGCTCATTTTTAAAACTAACAGAAGGTCAGTTGCTCTGGAGTTTAGTCAAATAAGGGAATGGCTGTAAGAGACAAAGCTCAGTGGAGTTAAAGGCAACCACAGATGGAACAGAGTTTAGTGTGAATGGCAGTCACTATGGGTTTTAAGTTGAGTGTTCTAACTTTGGTGTATTTCAAGATATACCTGGGAGGTGAAAGTGCCTGGGTTGGCTAAGACTAGATAGAAGGATGGTGAAAAGGAATCAGAGATGACTCCTAGGCTCCTGTATTGAGCAACAAATGCACAGTTAGCATTTACAACTGTTCTGTATTCCCTAATCCCCATCCTTCCTGTGAGTTCTAATGCTTGGCCACCCACAAGGTCTTGTTATTCTTGGCCTTCTATCATCTTTCAAAATTTTACTGCTCCATTCATATTATAACCATACAGATCCACTTGTGTTCTTATGATGAGGTGTGTGAAGGTTTGCATGGCTTTCTCCCAGTTTTCTTTACAGTCATTTACCTCAAGGTGTTCTGCCTAATGGAAATATTTCATACCAGTGCTAATTATCAAATGACTGACATTATCAAAGATTTTAATGAAAGTTTAATACATGAAATACAGTTTGTAGGACAGAAGCTGCACTGTTACCAAGTGCTGCTCAGAGCAATTTTATTGTTTGGGCTTGAGTTCAGGTGTCCTTGTTTGTCTTGGTTCATCCGAAACCAAAGGAAACAAGAAACAGAAATACTAGGAAGGACCTGAATATGTGAGGTCACTTGTGGTAAAGAAGCCTTAGTGTGAAAGCTCAGGAACAACTGCTGAGGCAGATTCTGAAAGAAAAACCTAAAACATCAGTTTTTTCCTGTTTGTTTTAAAAAAAAGTGTTTAAGATTAAGAATATTAAGAAATGTTCTTTTCTGGAAATATAACATGAAGAACAAAAGCTAGGGAGATTGTTAATAAGCACATGAAAATATGTTCAACATCATTAGATTAGTTATTAGAGAAACTCAAGTTAAAAGCACAATGAGATTTCACTACATAGTTACAAAAGTGGCTGAAATAAAATATTGTTATTTTTGTCTTAGATCAAATGCTGTAAAAGCAGCAAAGGAATCTGACCATCTACACGTTGCTAGTAAGGCTTTATTACAACACAATGAACCTGAAAGACTTGTGTTTTATTTTCTATCTTCAGACAAGGACTATGAGCTCAAAAATAGAAAGTGTTTTCCCTAATTACATAATGAATTTTCTTGTGGTCTTCAGAGTGAGAACCTGGATTTAGAAAATCATTTTTTTTTGTTTACATGTTATGGAATTAGAATTATTACAGCAATGGAGTGAGAATGGGAATCTAGATACTCTTAGTAATAAAGCCCACATTGCTTTTGCTACATGGAAAGCCTGCCCTGTATTTGAGATGGCTCAGTAAAAAGCAAGCTGAAGTATAAGGGCGAAACAACACAAGCTTAGAATCCGAACCATCAACTTTATCAGTAAGAATCATGCACATGGTTCTTCCAGTGCAATAGAACAATGGCAAGAGATGCTTGCATTCGCTGATTCGACAGCCCATTCAGAGAGCTAGCGTCATGTCTTGTTAAGAGAAAAGGGAGAGCAGGTTGAAAAGGTTTAAGAGAGCTTTTAAATAATAGTCACTTTTACTGACCTTAGGATTCTGGAGAAAATACAGTTTGCCTTCTGTTTCCATCAGCATCCAATCAGGGGACACCATGGAGAAATTTGAACAGAGGAAGTCATTTGTGAAAGTGATTGGAATATGAGGGAATCACTAACAGGGACTGCAGTGGTAGAAGGCTGAAGGTAAAGAACACAGGAGCAGCAGAGGCAGGAAGTAGACAGCACTGGAAGGGGCGCAGGGGTGGGACGATAGAGACTTCCTATCTCTGATGTGCTCGGGGACCCCATTTGCAAGGAGGTGCTGGCCTTGGATTCACCATGAAGCCCCCTGAAAGGGTGCTGGAGAGAGCTGGTCAAAGAAGGTGTCCCACTTCACAGTAATCTGTTGAGATACCACCTGATGTTTCAGGGGAAGCTGACTAAAAGGGAAGGTGACAGGTATGACTGACCCCAGGCACTGCAAGCACCAGACACAAGAAAGACACTGGACCAGGAAGACAAGACCCATTGGCTTCCCCTGTCCTCTGCTGACACAACGGCCAGCTCCGGGATCCCAGAGAGGTAATGAAGGCTAGGTGTGAAGCTAATAGGCAACAGAGTGATAACTTCAGAAAAAAGAATTGTTCTTTGCCACTGTGACAGGGAATGTTTGTCTATTCATTTGGTTCTGGTCACCCTCGAGCCTGATGCACACCTGGCACATACAGCCTTCCACAGTGCTTGCTGAACTGAACTGAAATATACCACAGCCACATCATCTTTAAAAAACTCAGGCTATTACAGATTTTAAAAAATACTATTTAACTCACTCAGAGGTCCTAGGCGGACACTGAGTTTATTTAGTATTTCCCCAAAGGGAATTAAAATTCTGGATTAAAGCTAGCCTGAAATGCACAGAACAAAATAAATTCGGTTATAAAGTGTACTTTTGTACTTGCATACATCAAAGGAGCACTTCTCCACCTGTGCATCTTTTTCTGCAAAGGACCAAAATAATTTATGTGGAGTATACCGATAAAGAAAAATATCTCCAGTTTTTAATCCTGAATTTTTACTTTAAAAAAATATATAGGCCCGAAGGAGATTCTCTGAATATATAAAACATAAAGTTAGAACCATATCTCAAAGAACAAAGAGTAAAATAACCCCTCTGTGACCACAACCTAGAATGACCAGTTTTTATCATCAGCACTTTGTGTTACAAAAAAAACTACATAAGATTATATTTCCTAAACTTTAAATCTCTCTCTAATGACAAACCAAACTGGTTTTTTCTTTATAGTTTTTTTTTAATTTTGATGTAGTATGCATTTGCATCAATGAGCAATGTATAATATTGTGTAATCTGTTATTTTTAATTTTTTAAAATGGTGTTCCAACACTTGCCTTTATCACTAAAACATTGTTTTGAAGCAAAATACAAATCTAGCTCATTAGATACATTTAACTTTTGTACAAAATTAATGAATGTGTCCAAAATGTTTATCTGATCTATTAATAGATACTTAGGTGGCTTCTATGTTCTTACTATTTTAAAAAATTCTGCAATTATTTCCATGCCTCCTGTGCACAGAACAAAACCTCATCTCAGTGGTTTATGCTAAGTGGGTGTTCACTGGGTCACAGAACATGCACATATTACTTTCACTACGTAAAACCTTTGCAATCCAGATGAACTGCACTGACTTATACAGCTGTATCAAACTAAAGCAGACACACTGGCGTGCATTTGTTTTAATGTGTACAATGGGACTTGATTATAAATTTGCAGACAACTACTGTGGAGGAAGCATCTTAGTCTCTCAGTAAATGTGAAAGGTGCTGTCAAATGCTGGCATGTAGGGACATCAGCTGGAAGGTACATCAAACTGACCACCTATTGGTCTCCTGCAATAAATACTTGGCAACTTATCTCTTCAAAGCTTGCCTCCACTGCTATCAACAGGAAGATACTGATATTACCAGTATTAGTGACTAGCATCAATCTACATAATAACCTTCCCAGTATATTTTGTTCATTCACTCATTCACTTGTGGGCACAGAATGAATGAGCACCTACACCAGCCAGAAATGCAGCAAAAACCAGACATGGTTCTAACTCTCAAAGGGATCACAGTCTAGACTATACCATACAGTATGGTAGCCACTAGCTACTTGGGTATTAGGCATATGAAATGAAGCTGGTCTCAAATGCAATGTGCAGTATGTTGTACAATAGTTGTATGATGTATGTTGTAAGAAACTGGATTTCTTAGAATAGATACAAAAAGAATATTAAATGCAGGTCTCAAATGAAATGTGCTGTATGTTGTATGATGTATGTTGTAAGAAACTGGATTTCTTAGAATAGGCACAAAAAGATTATTAAATTATCATTAATAATTTTTACATTGATTATATGTTGAAAATGATAATACTCTAAGTAGACTGTGTTAAATAAGACAGTATTACAATTATTCGTGTTTCTTTTTACCTTTTTAATGTGCCAACAAGGAGATTTAAATGTATATTGTGGCTGACACTGCATTTATTTTCACTAGCATTGGTAAAAAATGTATTTGACATAGTATCTATTACTTGCTTCCATACTTTCAAAATTGCCAAATCTAAAAAATTAGCAGTTGTATAAATAATATCCATGATAAGGGAATACAGTTCCCGGAACAAAGTCTCTCTCACCCATTACATATATGAACCTGCTATATATCCCAAAGGAAGAAGCTGAAGGCATTTTGCTCAAGTCTTGTCTCAAATCTACATGAGAACAGTACAATCTTAAAGTATATAATATTTTTAAAATATGTTTTTAATGATTTCAGAAAGAGGAAGGGAGAGATAGAAACAACAATGATGAGAGAGAATCATCGATCAGCTGCCTCCTGCACACCCCACGCTAGGGATTGAACCCTAGTGTGGGCATGTGCCCTAACCAGGAATCAAACAGTGACCTCCTGGTTCATGGGTCCATGCTCAATTACTGAGCCACACCAGCTGGGAAATAAAAATAGATACTATTATAGTTAGTTTTTCTCTATTCTAGGGTCTATAGGTGACTTTTTAAAAAAATGAGGCAAAGAAGATGCAAAATTAGAATGTTAATCAGTTCTGAGAATGATACAGTAAGTTACAGTGAGATAAGACTATGAATCCCTTTATTGTGTTCCAGTTCATCTCACACGCCAAGCATCAATGAAAAATACTTTTATTCATGTGAAAATAAAAAATATTTTTAAAAAATCAATGGAAATATAAACAGAGTAAAAAGAAAAATACTAAGATTTATTGTTAGATGATAGTTTTTAACAGGACCTAAAAATAAATTAATTTCAATAGTTGGAAATTACACTTGGCTCAGGTTACTCAAACATTGCTGTGCTATTTGCAAACATGATGAATGGAGTGCAGCTTGCAAACACAATTGACAAAAAGAAATATTTCATTATGCAAAATGTACCTCATTGCTATGCTTGTAAATCTGAAACAATTATAAATTCTGCTGGAAGACACATGCTGTACGTCATTCTCACTGACGAGCAGGTAATGCGTGTTTTGTGTTTTCCTTGTTTTGGCTGCAATGCATTTGAAAACATTTGGTATTTGATCATAGAAACTAAAATAACTATCTCCTTTTCCACCAAAGTACAGAACTTTTCTCTCTCTACAGCTTTGATCCTTGGAACATAAAAAGCAACACTGAGTAGAATTCAATAATAAAAGGAAACCAGTGCCTCAGGATAGGAAGGCAGGCAAATAAAAGATACTTCCATTCTTTTAAAAAAGATGCAGTCAAGCATGTTTTAATAATTCATAAGGTATACAACCTCATAAATGCAAAAAGGAGGACAATATAGCCCAGAGAAGTGAACTGAGATAGAAATATTGATCTCTACCATACTTTAATAAGTCATTACTATGGTGTGCCCTCAAAACAAACCATCCTCACAGTGTAGGATGCCCCACCTGTTTGTGTTAACCCACCTGGGAAACAGACAGTGAAATCCCATCCTCCAGTAAAACAATTAACAAGCAGAAGAGAAGTCACCAGGCAATGAAAGAAGCCAAGAAATCAAATCCTAAATACTACTCCACAGAAAGCTTTTGTTAGCTGGAATAAATAATTGACAAATTTAAAGATTTTTTTAAAGATGAATGTTTTGAGAGAGCAGAGTGGAGAAGTCTCTGTCCTTTTTCCATGCCCCTAAAAGCCCCCCACCTCCAAACACACACACACACACACACACACACACACACACACACACACACCAACAGAATGAAAAAAGATGGAAATTACATCTCATGGAATACTAGGCAAAAATCTCTCACCCCATCACCACATATGCGGAATTGCTACTAAAGGCTGCAAAGTGCAAGTAGGGGTACGGGAAGATGCTGAGAGGAGACTTTTGGCTCAAGATTTAGATACAAAATCAATGCAGAAAATACTGTCGCTGAGACAAAGCAGACAAGACCCAATTGTGAACAGTGGCATCAATGAGTAGACGTTAAACACTCTCAATATACAACCCTGTGTGGTAAAGTGCTTCTGTGAACCAGGAAGAATTTCTACTTCCCATTGCTCTCTAAGCTCCCACATCCACCAGTCTGGGAGGGAGGGGGAAAGGGAGGGGAGTTCAATTCATTCAAAGATCAATAAAAATA
This sequence comes from Pipistrellus hanaki, assembly GCF_964339955.1. Classification (NCBI taxonomy): domain Eukaryota; kingdom Metazoa; phylum Chordata; class Mammalia; order Chiroptera; family Vespertilionidae; genus Pipistrellus; species Pipistrellus hanaki. Next base: position 44,729,287 of record NC_140512.1, on the reverse strand, counting down.
AGAACAGGATCTAGACCAGATCAGGAAGTTAAAGGAGAGAGAGGGAGGGAAGGCAAGGGAAGGTATAAGAAACAAAGTAAAAAGGGGGAAAAAGTGGAAAGTCACCAGAAAAATGCTGCCATCAAGCAAATGAAAATCAGGACCAGATATATCACTGCAGCTCAAAGAACTCAGTGAAAAAGTACAATAAAAACATTCAAAGGCATACAAGAGCTCTTGAAAGATTGGGAAAAATCACAGATGCATTATGAGCCCACAGGATTCATCAAAGAAATTAAATCTAAACAAGGAGCTGTTTGACACAGAATGAGCATAACTGAAATAGTCTGCAAAAAACAACAAAAAATCAACAACAACACACCAACAAAAACAGGAATGTGTATTATAAAAACACTAGGTGGTTAGTTAAAATAGTCCAGGTATATATAATATTCAAGAGTTTTAATCAACAGGTATACATGAAGTTCATACCCTTTGTACAATATTGTTCTGAAAAGCCCCTGTACTCCAAAACATACCTATCCAGTTTAGACACAGAAAGCCATAAAGGAATTGAAATAATACAAGAACAAGGGCAACTGAAGACTCCATGTCATATCATTCACTAATCACACTTATGTAAATTCTAAAAAGGAAAAGGTCAATATAGACCTGGAGTCATCGAGAAGGACTTGACAGAAGAAAGAAACACGCTGGACCTTGAGGGAAAGGTAGACCAGAGACCAAAGGGAAGAGAGGACAGATTTACAGACCAAGTAGAGAATATACATTGCAGCAGAGAGGCAAGAGTGAGGCTGGCCCAGCACAGAGGAAGGACATTCTGGAAAGCAGACTGGATGGTTTATGCTGGTAAATAAAAAAAAGATGAGGCTATGACACGGTCCACTATGGAAGAAACTGAATTATCAAAAAAAGGAATTGAAATGGGATGGAGTACACACTGTAGTTACTGCAAAGGGATATGGTGAAAGCTATGAAGGGCAGCCTGAGAGATGAATGGCAACAGAAAAGAAAATGTGATCTGAGAAAATAGCTTGAGAGACATAGAATGATCAGTCAAGGAAGATGGCAGCAGTGATATACAGGGTTAAAAATGAATTAAACAGACATTTAAAGAAGAAAAAATATCAATAGAGTCTGACAACATATCAGAAAGGAGGAAAGGAAGAAAAGGAAGCATCAAAGATGATCCAGTGTTTTTCTATCTAGGAAAGCAGAATGAAAGACTGGGAGCATGTTTGATCACAACATCTAAAATGTAACAATTCAAAACAAAAAGTTTCTACCACAGCAAAAGAAACCATCAACAAAATAAAAAGGGATCCCATTGTATGGGAGAACATATTTGGTAATGATACATTTGATAAAGCATTAATATCCAAAATATATAAGAAACTCATACAACTTAACAAAAGGAAGACAAACAATCCAATTAAAAAATGGACAAAGGACCTAAATAGATACTTCTCTAAAATGGATATACAGATGGCCAAGATACATATTTAAAAAATGCTCAAAGTTACTGATCATTAGAGAGATGCAAATTAAAATGACACCTATCGGAATAGCTACCATCAACAAATCAATAAATGACAAGTGCAGGCAAGGATGTGGAGAAAAGGGAACACTAGTTCACTGATGATACTGCAGCCACTATGGAAGACAATATGAAATTTCTTCAAAAACTTAAAAATGGAACTGCCATTTGACCCCAGTATCTCACTCCTAGGAAAATATTCTAAAAAATACAAAACGTCAATCAGAAAGAATATATACGCCCCTATATTCATAACAGCACAGTTTATACTAGCTAAGATCTGGAAACAGCCCAAGTGCCCATCAGTAGATGAGTGGATAAAAAAGCTGTGGTATATTTACACCATGGAAAACTATGCAGAAGCAAAAAAAGAGAAAGATCTCTTACCATTTGAGACAGCATGGAGAGGCCTACAGAGTATTATGCTAAGAGAAATAAGCTAGTCAGAGAAAGGTATCACATGATATCACTCATATGTGGAATCTAATGAACAAAATAGATCCAGAGGCATAGAAACATGGAACAGACTGACTGAAGAACCACAGAGGAAAGGTGGGGTTGGGTAGGTAGGTGGGAGTAGGTGGGTAGGTGGATAGGGAGAGATTAATCAGAGGACTTACATACATTAACCCATGGACACAGACAATAGTGTGGTGAAGGTCTGAGGTGGGCGGAGGGGGTGGGCTAGATGGGTTGGATGGGGGTGGGGGAGGGTACATCTATATTACTTTCAACAATAAAAATACATTTAAAAAAGTAAAATGAAATAAAATAAAATGTAACAATTCCATCTATTTTCCTGGGCATCTGGCTTTAATTTATGCATGCCAAAGGAGGCACTTTGGGATTTTTCAATAGGAGAAGCTTAAGTATATTATATTAATATTAGAGGCCCTGTGCAAAAAATTCATGCACAGGAGGCGGGGGGATGTCCCTCAGCCCAGGCTGCATCTTGTCCAATCTGGGACCCCCTGCCAGATGTCCAATTGCCCACCAAGGTAGGACCTAAACGGGCAGTCAGACATCCCTCTCACAATCCAGGACTGCTGGCTCCCAACCACTTGCCTGCCTGCTTCATTGTCCCTAACTGCTTCTGCCTTCCAGCCTGATCACCCCTAACCACTCTCCTGTGAGCCTGGTTGATGCTTAACTACTCCTCTGCCAGCCAGACTGCCCGCAACTGCCCTCCCCTGCTGGCCATCTTGTGTCTACATGGGGGCAGTCATCATTAACCACATGGGTGCGGCCATCTTGTGTGTTGGGGTGATGGTCAATTTGCATATTATCTCTTTATTATATAGGATTATACAGGATTAAGTGCAACATCATAAAACAAAGACCAGAAATTCATCTTTTTAAAAAATTCCTTATTTGTGAATGGAAATCAAATGATATCTGACATTTGATTTCCCATAATCCAGTGGGGGAGAGTCTATATGAAGCAAAACTGGCCAGTAATTGTTCAAGATGGATGATGAGTACACAGGGACACATTAAACTATTCTCTCCACTTAGGAACAAAAACCTCCTCACCATTTTCATCTAATCATATGAGTCTAATAGTTCACTCAGAACTCCCTTCTGAAGGAAATGATCGTAAAATGTGAGAATGTAAATTGTAAACAATCCTGACTAAAAGACAAGGCTAACACATTACAGCCATCACTAAACATAACTGCAAAAGATTTAAAACAATAACTGAAAACCCTACCTATAATGCCCTTCCATATACCTCTGAACTACAGTTGAACATGCTCACTGCCACTGCCCAGGGAAAGATAAAAATTCAAAATCTGAAATGAGGTTTCTACTAAGCGTGTATCACTTTTGCACCATTGTAAAGTAAAAATAAAAAAAATTGTATTCACTATAAGTCAGAGTCTATATTTCTTTCTGTCATAAACAGAAAATTTTATGCCAAGCAATACACCAATGTTGTGTCTAGAAATCCCACTTAAAACTAAGACAATGATGATTAAATACTGTTTGAAACTTCACATAATTAAAAATACAAAATATGTCATGTTAAATTTACAGAACAGTTCATTTTGAGCATCTATCTTTTTCCTTTTCATTCTATCTGCTTACACAGCCAACATAAGGAAACTGGTTAACAAATAGTAAAATGGTAAACATAATGGAAATCTGTATATTATCTTTAAACAGCCATGCTACCTACCTACATTAGTGTAAGTTCATGAAGTAAAAAAATGAAACAACTATAGATGTATTCCATTCAAACTCGTTAAAAATACATCATTCAACCCTTTTAAAATTTCTTTATAACCCAAAGGTTGCTCTCAACATAGCTACCATAAATAGAGAAGATAAATCTAAGGAATAGCAAAGGAAGGATTATCAAAAATCCCTGTTATTCAAATACATTGTGACAGATCAGTGGAGAGACTTGCAGGCAGCAGTGGGAAGGCCTGGTGGCCAGAGGAACTTGAACCAAAGCAACCCCATCTACTTTTAATGTCCTAGGAACTCCTATCAAAGAAGATTTCTCAGATATGATTTTACTTCAATAAAAGCATTTTGCAGGTAAAGCATTATAAAATACTATTGACTACTGTTAACATAAAAACATTTCATTAAACCTGTAAAGAATTTTTTGTGATTTATTTGAGCCAAACTGTCCACAATTGCCAGGAAGCAGAATCTCAAGGGACTGGGATAATGCTAGGGAGGGATGGGTTTTCACCTATTTTTATACATTACAATCAAAGGAGGAGACATTAGTGAGTTGCATGAACTCCACTGGTGATAGATGAGAGAGGTGGGAGAAAGCAAAGCAGGGAAACCTCAGGAATTGGATAAAAACATACTTCTTTTACTTAGATGGGTACAGGATAGCTAAAAGTCAACAATTAACATGATAACAATAACAGTGAAGGAAGTTATGGTCTCTGTCCCAGCGCCCAAGCACATTTGGTTGTGCCCCAGGGGTCTGGAGAAAAGGGAAGTCACAAGTTACCCTGACATTTCAACGATATGTTATGGTAGATGCAAAAAAGGCAATATGCTTGTTACAGAATTTACCAGGCGACCAGAAAACACACAAAAGGCACTCAAAACAATCCTTTAATACAGGAAAGACCAGTGCTGAATGGCCCAGGAAAATTGGATCCCAAATCTGAGCACAGAATGCTGGGGGGAAAGGGAGGACAGGGAAAGGAGGAGGCCCTTTGTCCCCTTAGTTTGTCTTCCTAATATGGACCAGACTTCTGTACTTTTCAAGGCCTTTGCAGCCCCCCATGGATTGGAATGGGGGAAATGAGGTTACACCCAAAGGCCTAGCACCGCTCCCTTCTCTGTTTCAGTCTCCACTCCAGGTCTCACCTGTGAGCGCCAACTTCTGTCAGATCGTGACCCAATACAGCTTCCCAGTCTAATTTGCAGAGTGTGTGTGTGTGTGTGTGTGTGTGTGTGTGTGTGTGTGTGTGTTCTCCCCTTAAAATATACATTTGGAAAGGAAAAGAAACTGGACAGACCTACAACCAACCAACACACTAGGATCTGAATGAGGCTAGAGATATTTCTATTTTAACTCCAGCACTTCATTATAAAAATATTAAACACAGTTTGTGTATAGCATCAGTCAGTGTCTCTCACTTTTGTCAAACTATTATACTGAAATGAAAAGAATAAACAGCCCTTCCCAATCCTACTCATCACACTTAAATAAAAAATGTCATCATTGAATCACCATTATTCTGAATTAAATGTGATATATCCATAAAACATAACACTGCACATTTTTTTCCTGACTTGTTAAGGATGACCATTAAACCCTACTTTACTCTGTCAATTGAGATTTAAATGGCAACCAAAATGCATGAAAATAAATGGTCTATTCTGCCTCTTTTTTCTCTGCTTGCTTTCTTTATTTATGCTGGTCATAACTCTTCAACCAATAAAGAGTGGTCGTGAATATTGTGTGAAGGCAGCAAAGTCAGCTTTAACTAATAAAGGGAGGTCTTATCAGAGAAGAGCAAACCTTAGGTTACTGAGAAAATAACACATAAATCCACCACAAGGCTTCAGATATGAATCTGTGTGTGCTGACTATGGAATACACTTAATATATGGTTTTAAATAGATGATTGAATGAGTAAATGAATGTGTAAATTCATATTAAATGCCATTAACCAGATATCCAATCACTGTGTTTAATGTTAGTGTCTATTTAGGAAGAGATACATTGAGTAATTTTAGAGGCAAGGATGATCTCACTGACATCCCAGTCCTTATACATTGTTTGACACAGACAATGCTATTGTGTGTGTGTGTGTGTGTGTGTGTGTGTGTGTGTGTGTGTATTAAAAAACAAAATAGCCCTAGCTGGTTTGGTTCAATGGATAGAGCATTGGCCTAGGGACTGAAGAGTCCAGGGTTCAATTCCAGTCAAGGCCATTTGCCCAGGTTGTGACTGGACCCCTAGTAGAGGGCATGTAGGAGGCAGCCAGTTAATTATTCTCTCTCCTCATTGATGTTTCTATCTCTCTACCCTCACTCTACCTCTCCCTTCCTTTCTGAAATAAAAATATTTTAAAAAAATAATAAAATAATGGATTTTTTCCCTCTCAGTGAACATATTAGAAAATGTAATGTTGTGAAACTTGATACTTAAAAGTGACTTTTCTCTTTTATAATATCACATGCAACAGCTCATATAAAATCCCATGGAATTATGAAATATAGCAGAAAATTTATAAATGCATTTCAAATATAAAACTTGAAATTGTGGTGCAATTCCCTAATCACCCTATAATACTGTGATGACTAGACAAAACACAAGACAAAGGCTTAGGAGTGAACCTGAGAAAGAGAGTGACACAGAGGTCATCACTCTCCAGCAATATTTGTATCATAAAGCCCAGCATCATAAAATATCTTATTCAATAGAAGTGCACCATCATTTGGGGATGGAGTAGCAGAACGTGTCTCTGCTCTCTTATCAAACAATATATATTCTGTGCTTCTAATATATTAAAATGTCTTACATATTTAAATGCTTTTTTCATAGTCTCAAAATGTTTCTGCATGACTGGTACAATCTCCTCTTCCAGCCTTATTTACAGGGACTACAGCTCATATGAAACTGGTTTTGCTTAATGGACCAGAACCAAGTATGCAAATTGCTCATCAGAGCTTTGGCTCTGTGCTCACTTAAATGTGTTCCAAGCATAAGTTCTGTAAAATACTAGGACAGAAAACGACCAAAGTAGTGCTGATCTGGTAGCTCTTTAGACAGTAATATTAGAAGATAAGGATACTGCTAAATTGAATAATTTTATATTCTTCTATATAATAAAAGATGCACCTTACCATAATACCTTAATGAACACAGGATATAGTCTAATGACATTGATATTAGCACTTCAACTGTCAAAGTTATATAACTCAAAGAGTCAAAAAAGGAATATATGCTTGCACATAGGCTATAAGGATTGGACACATTAATAAAAATATAAGTTTTATAGGTTGTACCGAGAAACATCAAATAAGCATTTGGGAGTCATTGAGTAAAGGGGAAAAAATGAGTGATAGAGTTCAAGTTAGCAGAAATATAAAAGGGACCTAACCTAGTCTGAGGATCAGAGAGAAACCTAGGGGGAGAGGACAGGGGGAGCAAAGGGGGTAGGGAGATTCAGAGAGAGGTAGGGGGAGGGGGTGAGAGAGAGAGAGAGAGAGAGAGAGAGAGAGAGAGAGAGAGAGAGAGAGAGAGAGAGAGAAACTTCCTGCTGCCAGCTGATTCACATCAAAGTAAGAGGCTTTCCAGGATCTAGAAAGCTTCAAATATAGATACTGATCTTTGGCAATTGCCAAGATAACCTAAGGTACCTAACCCCAAGCTCGTCTCCCAGGAATTAAAAGGAAACACCTTCACCTAAGCACTCTACTGTATATCTATTCTCCAGAAGCTTATCCTCAAAGAGGCAGAAGGTGGCCTTCATCAGTGATAGGAACACAAAAGAAATACTAGGGGGAAAATCTACCTCTACCTGGTCAAGCCAGGGAAGCCTCCCTTCACAAGAGGCAGCACTGAGCTGGGCTTAAAAGGACAAGTGGAAATTTGCAAAATGAATATAAACCTATTTTTGGCAAAAAATAAAAACAAGCAGTTCTCTATCTGTCATTAAGTATATGGGAAGGGATAGCAGTTGAAGATGAGGCCAGAGAAATCACTGTATTAGAAACATATTCTTAAAAAGAAAAAGAAAAAGTGGACCCTGACTAGCCTTTCCAGAGTCAGCTTTAAGAGTAGCTTTGATGTGGTTTCTGAATTACAAAATGACTGTCAAAACACAGTTCCCTTGAAATTCCTTTAATGGGGATGATGTACACAAATAGATTTAATAGGATTAAAATATTGATTGATCCCAAGCATTCTAAAGCAGGCCAAATCAACTCCACCAATATATACATAAAATGGCAGGTACCCAATTTCTCTTATTTTAATAAGAATAAACATACTGGATGCCAGAAGTGAGGTAAAGAGGTCTTACTGAATTGAGAAATGGAAATAAAAAAGGAAACATAAAACAACTTCCTTCGATATAAACTTGCTACCTTTGATTGAGCTAAACTTCAAAATATCAGTTTAAGGAAAGGCTTACAGAAACCTACGTGAACAGTGTATGAGGGAAAAGGGCCAGCACAATCAAACTACTATTGAAACAAGCCCCTTTACAATGGATCTCTCCTTCATTTAAAAGTTAAATCTGATGGCAACACTATCATTACATGAGATCAGTGTAATTAATGGGGCAAGTCATAATCCTATTAAAAAAAGCTTTATTTGGGTAAGGTGTTTTTGATTAAAGAAAGAAAAGCATACAGAGGTGAGCAAAGGAGATTCAATTAATCAAATACTACGATAAGTTCAGCTATTAAGAAGCAGGAATAGAGCAAGTTCACATCTCATGCCTTCATCAGAAACAGACTGCACTGGGCATTCTCAACTCTAAATTCTGCCATAACCAAGAGCCCATAGTTATGTCCCCAGCTGCTCACCCACCCCCTCACACAGAAGGGCACTGACAGGTCTCCATCAATTACAAACAGAAAGGAAGGGAAAACTAACATTATAAATCCATAGACCTTGCTTATATTTCAGTTCATGAACTGTGACACATGTCTCCCTTTAACCATAAGACTTGCTTTATTGATCCAATATTTTATGACTTAAGCCTCATCCAAAGGGAACCAGAGTATGTTGCCTAATACCCTGGTGTGATCTTAAGATTGGTTACCAGAGAACTGAAAAAGGAAAAAAAAACAAGCAAGGAAAAATGATTCCTTATTAGAGGAAAAAAAGGGTCACACTGAAGACAAACATCTGTTATTAACATAGTTTGATAATGGAACCATAATCTAATGAACATGGTCACCGCTGTTCTGCGAGTCCTGTGGGAGAGTCAGGGAAAGGCTGTGAATTCAAGTTAAAAATGAGGATATACTCTGAGAAGCCCAACTTCTAGAAACCTGATATATGGTTAGTCCATGTAACTTTAGCCCAGGTAAATGAGTATCTGTTAGGATTCATATTTCTTTTTTCTTTTGTATTTCAACTTTATGTAACTTCGTGATCTCTCCCACTATCTTTGAGGACCCTGGTAAGCCTGGTGACCCCAAGCTGAGAAAAACTGACATACAACAAGAAATAAGCAGAGCTGTTCAAACATAAACATCCCTATTTTTTTTTTACTTATCACATATTTTAGGGTAAGAAAGGCATTTGCTGGAAGTGAAAGCTTTTTTGTAAAAAAAAAAAAAAAAAAAATAGATTAAGAAATCTAAGGGCAATATCCATTCACAAATGCCAATCATCTCACCAAGAAAATCACTGAGACTTCATGAGGTATTAAAGAGAAAATACATTTAAAAACTTTCATAGTTTAAATCCCATTTAAACTAAATTTCAAAACATGTCAATTAAGCATTGTAGGAAAAAACTAAAATAAAATAAAACTTCAAGTAGTCTTTCTCATGAAACAAATCCCAGAAAATACCTACTCAACAGAGTCCTTGGCATAGGTTCAAGTTAAACTATCTATTGTAAATAAGAGAGACTTATACTGCACAGCAGCCTTCAAAATTTTCTGCATTTTGATTTAACAGCCCAGCTTTCACCCCTATTGTCTGCTCTTCACAGTCTTTACATCCACGGAACACAAGTTACAAAAAAAGTTGCACGTCTGAGCCACAGGGGCCGGCATGGCAGCCTCCAACCTTCACTTACGTACTTGCTGAAATCCAAGCCACAAAGCTGTTTCATACTTTTGCTAGGCCTCTCTTGGGAAAAAAAAAAAAAAAAAAATGAAACACACACACACACACACACACACACACACAAAATAAAAAATAAAAAATAAAAAATAAATAAAACAAAACAAAACAAAACACCTTTGCTTAGAAGAGGAGCAACACAAACAACATCACAGCTTCTGTTATGAGAATCACAAAAACTCCATTCCACTTTTCCTTAGCTTTTATTAACAGACCTGCTTTTTATAATGATGAAGCCAAGAATTATCCTAGAGGTCTATATGAAAACACTTAATATTTTAATAGCCTAAATAAAAGTTCTTTTGGAAATGAGAATTATATTACTATTTCAGCACATTTGATATCTTTCCTTCTCTCCATGTATACATAGGGTGTCCCCCCAAAAAATGTATACACATGTTAACAACTGATAACTCATTGAATTTTCATTCCTTTTCAGGTTTAACTTATTTGAAATAATGGGTGAAGCCAAACTAACCTTTGAACAAAGAAAATTTATCCTAAAGCGCCACTAGACATTTTTTATGGGGATACATAAAATATAAAGTTTAAAGTACAAAACTGCCAACAGTTGAGGGCACACACATACGGAATGAAATGATTCTTCATATTTGTGATTCCATTGCTTTGCATTATCAGCAATTCCTGAACCAAAATGGTCATCAGTTTGAAACAGGCATTAATGAGAAAAGTTATTCCTTTCTGTAAATTCTTTCAAATTTTGAAAACAAACTATATGTTAATAAACATTGATTTTATAATTATTCTACATGTGTACACATTTTTGAGGGATACCTTGTAGTTTGACCAAGTGATCATTTTTTATGCAAATCAAATGATTAGCTGGTATCCATCAGGCATAAGAATTTTTCAAATTAAATTCTCTATAGAAAAATTAAGGAAAACGAGGAACTTCAGTTAGTTAAAAAAATCTACATCATTTCATACCTTGTGCAAAATAGGACCCTTCACACCCCCAAATATGAGACTTCTTAAGATGTAGTTTTATTCTTTAAAGTTTCCAAAAGATCCTACCAATGATTATTTTATCTATTTCTAACATTTGCAATAAAATACACTTTCCTGAAAATGTAATAGACCCTGATAAAATAAATTCAGATAAAAAGAATGTACTTATAGTACTTTGGTATTTATTAGCCATAGGAACATATTAACTGCACTCTTTCATTTATTGTAATTAGTAAGCAATTATGTACCAAGAATAGAGTAGGCACTAGAGGTGAAGTGACAAAAAAGATTTTAACACCTTGACAGCACCCCATAACTACCTAATTACAAGTAAGCAGTAAGTGCAGTGAAAGATAAATCATCCTATATAATAAAACCCTAATATGCAAATCGACTGAAAGGGGAACAACCAGTTGCTATGACATACACTGACCAGCAGGGGGCAGATGCAAAACGTAAGAGCTGACCCCTGGTGGTCAGTGTGCTCCCACAGAGGGCACACTACTCAGCCAGAAGCTGGGGTCATGGCTGGCAAGTGCAGCAGCTGTGGCAAGAGCCTCTCCTGCCTCCACGGCAGGACCAAGAACCCCTCAGGGGATGTCCACCAAGGGATCCCTGACTGTGAGTGGGTGCAGGCTGGGCTGAGGGACCTCCACCCCTAGAGCACAAATGTTGTGCACCAGGCCTCTAGTAGTTAAGTAATTTTCCAACTTTTTAAAATATAAATATTTTTTTATTGATTTCAGAGAGGAAGGGATAGGGAGAGAGAGAGAGATAGAAGATCAATGATGAGAATCACTGATTGGCTACCTCCTGAATGCCTCCTACTGTAACCTGGGCATGTGTCCTTTACAGGAATCGACCCTGGGACCCTAAGACTGCAGGCCAACACTCTAGCTACTGAGCCAAACCAGCTAGGGCTAAATAATTTTCCAACTTTGAGGGCAATGTTAGTACAAATGCAATATGAAAACTTTTGTTGACTAATGAAAGATGGATTAAATTTAGAATAGTAAGACTTTTCATTATAATCACATTGGACAAGAAAATTATACAAAATGTGTGATAATTTATCGCCCCCTAGCATCACAGATTAAGCTTATTAACAATAGGTTTGCATTTTGAAACAGATAACCTTACTGTTGAGAATGCTAAAGAATTCTGCAAAGATAAGAGGATCAAGAATATGCATCAATATCAATAATCAAGAATCAAATTATTCAGTTTATCTATAATTTGGCTAAAAACTTACACTGATAATTTATCAGAAGTATCCCTTTGAAAATCAAAATAAAAAAACAATTCAAGGATTTCATGGAAAAGCAGAGATTCAAAACAGCAAATTATATTTAATATTATTTTGCAGCCTAGAGTTAATGCTATAAAAGTTAAAGAATAAAAAGAAAGTCAATAAAGCCAGTTTCTTTCATGAAACTTCACAGAAGCATTATTTATGTGAAACTATTCTATTTTTATATTTTTCAGCATCCCTACAGATTCTAATACACTTGGTAACTTGTCTTCATTTTTAATTTTGCAAAACGGATCACTGCAGATAACATTATTGGAAGCTGGGAAGAATGAGATTTGTGGATGCTTTTTGTTGTCACTGTGCCAAAAATGCTTATACTTGAATAAATAGTTATTAAGAACTCAAGATTAACATCCACACAGTAGTGCTGCATTACAGTGAGTGATACTACTTTGTAATTCTACTCTTGGGGACCCCATGCTAGGAAATGACATAAGAGAAGTAATATGGGATTTTCTGATAAAACAATAATTAAATCACCTTATTTTGAATCTACTTTTTGCTATTAAACAGTATTTAGGTACCAGAATATTTAACACAACGTTAATCAATCCCAAATACAGTAAGAAAACAGAAATATACACACTAATTAAGATTACCTTTGCTCCAAAGATGACGAAAACTTTTGTCCAAAGGCTGATTCAATATTACAAGGCAGTATTTCAAATTTCCTACAGGAAAAAAAAAGTAAATATTATAAGTAAACTGGGTTTCATTTGTCCTCATTTGCATCTGGAATCATACTCCACTAGCCCAGATTTTCAATCCACATAGAGCTAAATTTCAATCATAGCTAGTTTCTGATATTCTTATTTTTTATGATAATTTTAAAAGACACCATTGATGAACTGTACCTAGCATATTCAATATGTCCATCACATCACTATATTTAGCATGAAAAGTTTATTGTAAAAAAGGAATTACAAAAACAATTTATTATAAAAACAATTAGGTGTCTTTTCTAGCAGTTTACCAGTGCCTAGTAAACTTGTAGATTTTTAATTAACAAATCTTCACAAAATGGCTGAGTAATTTGAAAATATTTTTCTACACATATTGAAGATAGTACAAATTCTGCCAAAGCATACAGAAATCATACAGGAAAATGGCGCAATGATCATCTAGCCAGCATTGACAAGAACTTAGCAGAAGAAGGGATGGAAAAGGGAGGGAGGCAAGGAAGAAAGGAAGGAAGATAGGTGATATAAAAAAAGTTAAGAACTTTAGATTTATATCAATTATCACACGAGATAAATTTACCCTTAAGTATATACAGTAGATGTTAACCTCACTGCATATCAGTCATTGATTTTAAAAAAGACAAAAAACAATCTGCTTCCCTAGAAATTCTGATGGATGTTCCCAAATTAAGCCTATGCATCATAACTTTTAAAAAACATCATTAAGAGAGTCTAATGGGTAACCAAAGTTGAGAACCTGATATGGCACCTGAAACTATCCTATCTAATCTAATAAAAGGATAATATGCAAATTAATCATCACTCCGTCACAAAGATGGCTGTGCCCATAGTCACAAGATGGCGGCACCAAGTCCCCTCAGCCCCATTGGAGTACCCCAATTCGGGGGGGGGGGGGGGAGGGGGAGGAAGGTGGTGGCCACTGAGAGCAGGCAGTGTGACCAGCCTAGTAGAATTCTTACTTTGTCACCGTGGCAATGAGGCAAGTGTCCCACCCTGGCCACAAAGGGCCTCTGGCCATGAAGAGACTCTGGGCAGCGAGCCTGGAGTGACTGGGCCCTGCAGCTACTGGTGCACAGATTGTACGCAGGGCTACTAGTTTACTAATGATTGTGGAAAGCTATCATAAATAACAGCATTATTTTAAAAATGCTGTTCAACCTTATCTTGCCCTTTTAAATTGCTGTTTTGTGAAAAAATATGTATAGCCAAAATTATTTGTAATTTTTATAAATAAACAAATGATTTGCTTTTTACTTATTACTGATAGAGATTTAAAAAGATTAAAGACCAGTATTCTACATGAAAAATCACACACTGAAATGAAGCCCAATTTACCATAGAAAAAGTTTGACTGAAATCCATTAGCAAGTTATCAAGAGTTTATGATCTCTGTTTAAGAAAATACTGAAACTCAGATAAAATCAATATTAGCTAAACACATGCCAGTCATTATGTATATAAAATACCTATTCTGTTAGAAGACCAAAAACCATTATTATGAATCTCTCATCCCTGAAAGTATTTCAATTAAATAATGAAAATTCTAGGGCATGGAGTTTCATTTTCATATTGCAAAACTTCTATGTTTATGAGGATATTTTTAAGTGTGCACTAGGAAATCGAAACTGCCAAGTCAATTCATTCTTTGAGAAAATAAATTGCATGTGGACAAAGCAAAACTATTAAAAAAGCTCTGAACAAATATTTCATGCCAAAGTCTATTAAATAATTGAATTACCAATTGACTAAGAATTTGTAAGTCATTTAAGAAATTGCTTCTGAGAAAGTAAATATAGATATAAGATATTTCTCTGCAAAAATCTCTCTTGACACTCCCATCCCCACAACCTAGAGTAACTATTTTATATTTCCCAGTGGCATCCTCTTCCACTGGAAATTGTCACCAGCTTAGATGATAAATTAGATGCTCATTCTATTCCTCATCATATTCAGATCCCATTTCTCTGTTTCAATGTTCAGCAAAATTCACTTCAATGAGATTTCACCCCACCACTTCCAGGAAACAACTCGTGTCTGGGTCATCAAAGACCTCCTATTGTACAATTCAATGGCTATACTTCAATTCTTATCTTGGCCAATACTTCTCAGTAGCATAACACAGCAGAAGATCACTTTTTACACCCTTCCTTCTTGAATCATGTTCTTCCCTTGACTTCTTCATATGACTGCCTGCTCCTTTTTCTACTACTCATCTGAGCAGAAATCCCTCAATAAGCATTTGTTTTTAATAAATTTGGAGTATCCCCAACTTCTATAGCTATTCTTGGGCCTTTTCTAATTCAATCTATACCGACTCCCAAAATAAAGCCCTCTAGACTCATGGCTTTAAATACCATCCTATATAATAAAGAGGTAATATGCAAATTGACCATCACTCCAACACAAAGATGGCCACCCACGTGGTCAAAGATGACTGCCTCCATGTGGACACAAGATGGCCAGCAGGGGAGGGCAATTGTGGGCAATCAGGTCTATAGGGTAGGGCAGTTAGAGGTGACCAGGCTTCTGAGGAGGGCAGTTGGGGGTGATCAGGCCAACAGGGGAGGGCAGTTGGGAGGGACCAGGCATGTAGGGAAGGGCAGTTGGGGGTGATCAGACCAGTAGGGGAGGACAGTTAGGGGCAACCATGCCTGCAGGGGAGGGCATTTGGGGGCAACTAGGCCTCTAGGGGAGGCAGTTGGTGGCAATCGGGCTGGCAGGGGAGAGCAGTTAGGGGTGATCAGACCTGCAGGGGAGGGCAGTTGGGGCAACCAGGCTGGCAGGAGAGGGCATTTAGGAGCAATTGGGCCAGCAGGGGAATAGTTAGGCATCGATCAGGCTGATGATGCAATGGTGATGGGTCTGTCCAAATTTGATAATCCTAACATTTTATAAACTATGCCACTGAAAATAAAATGCCCCAATAAATTCTTACAGGCATCCACATATGCTAGGAATAAATGTTAGTTCAGAAAAAAAGAACATTTTATATTTTACAATGTTATAGGGGGTGTACGGGAGGCAGGTTAAGCCTCACAAAGTCTTGAGTCCTTCTTGACATAAAAGGAGAAGACTGTACCAAGAAATATTTTCTTTACCCTTCCAAAGGTTAGCTATATTCTTGTTCCCAATAAACTCATTCTCACTAAAACCCAAATGAAGGAAGCTGAGTTCTTCATCTCAGCACACTGACACCTCAAAGCTGCCCTGTCAGCTGTCCGGGCTCAGGTGACCTAGGCCACAATAAACTGTGTTTCCTGTCAGTCAGAAAAAATCAATCCCTGCCTAGCAAACGGTAGATGTAATGTTATAACCCTAAGGGTTCATCATAAGGGACTGAAGAATTATAGGGCATCACATCTGTTTTGACATGTTGACAGCTGGGCCGACATAATGCTCACACTTGAAAAGCTGGTTTAAAATGTTTTCTGAAGGCAGAATACATCAAGGTTTGGCAAGTGCTACTGAAATAAAGAGAGGTCCTCCGTTTTATCTTTAAGCTACTCCTGTAGAGCTGTGACACCAGGCCATGAGGAAGCACCTGACACACAGCACTGTACTGTCCTCTGAGGTCCAGGTCCAGGTGAAGTAAACAAAACAGGTCAGTCTATCTACTATTGCTTTTTTAAAAAATTTTTTCATAAAATAAAAACACAAGAGAACCAAGATGGCAACATAGGTTAACACCTGTACTTGCTGCTTCCCACAACCTCATCAAAATTACAACTAAAATACAGAACAATTGTCATCCAGAACCACGGGAAAGCTGGCTGAGTGGAAGTACTACCACAAGAGAAGTAAAGAAGAAAGCGTATTGAGACTGGTAGGAGGTGCAGAGGCATGGAACAGGCTGGCATGTGGGTGTGCCATTTTTTTTTTTAATCAGGAGGAAGATATAAGCTCCTGTTTGGTTTGAGCACCAGTGCCCAGTGAGATACTGGGGGATCCAGACACATATAGGGAGAAACTAGACTGTCTGGCATCGGGGCAGGAATGCAGGGGCATCTTTCTTCCAGACAAAGGTGCTCACAAAGGAACTCCCCAGTGCAGGGCTGACTGGCAGCCATTGCTGTTTGCAACATCCTGGAGATTCCCTGACAACCCTCCCTACTATTGCATATGAATAGTCTGTCCTTTCTCAGCCTAAAACCTGTCAAACAGGCAGCAGCTGGGTCGGGAAGCCCCAAAGCTATCAAAAAAAGGCCTAAGGCAGGCACCAGCAGCAGTCTGCTTATTTCACAGCTGGGCCTTGTCTGGGCACTTCCAAACCCTATACAAAGAGGAAGAATCTATAGATCTCTCTGTAGCTCCTGCTGGGTGGCCCCAGGCAGTGGCTGACTTTGCAATCTTGGAGATCCAAGAGTCAATGTACCAATTGGTCAGTGTGAGATCATAACAGATTAAAACTCTTCACATCCATAAGTGACACATTCAAGGGGCAGACTCAGTGAGCACCAAAGACCCACTGAAGCAAGTCCTTCCCCATAAGGGTGTCTCCTGCACAGCAGACTCGTCTCATTATAGACACAGCTGGTCCTCACAGCCAATTAGCCTGGAGGTCAATTCTTCTCAGTGATACCAACAGCAGTCAAGGCTTAACTACAAGACTGTGCACACAGTCCACAAAGGGGTGCATCAAGAGTGTCCACATCAGCCGAAACCGGATTGGCTCAATGGATAGAGCGTCAGCTTGGGGACTGAAAGGTCCCAGGTTCGATTCTGGTCAAGGGCATGTACCTTGGTTGCGGGCATATCCCTGGTAGGGGGTGTGCAAGAAGCAGCTGATCGATGACTCTCTCTCATCGATGTTTCTAACTCTCTATCTCTCTCTCTTCCTCTCTGTACAAAATCAATAAAATATATTAAAAAAAAAAAAAAAAAGTGTGTCCACATCAGGTGATTGCGGAGGCTGAGCCACCGGGCCCTATAAGATACCTACCACACAAGGGCACTCTATTAACTCAAGGAAACATAGCAGCTACTCAATACATAGAAACAAACACAGAAGCAGCCAAAATGCGGAGACAAAAAAACATGTCACAAATGAAAGAAAGAAAACTACTGGATATAGAGTTCAAAACTACAGTTAAAAGGTTACTCAAGAATCTTTTAGAAAACTCTGAGTAACTTAGTGAGACCTTCAAGGACCTTAGTGAGAATGCCAAAAAAAAAGGGAAAAGGGCCAGTCAGAAATTAATACACTGACTGAAATAAAGAATAATATATAGAGTCCTGGCTGATTTGGCTCAGTGGATAGAGCATCGGCCTGCAGACTAAAAGGTCCCCGGTTCAATTCTGGTCAAGGGCATGTACCTGGGTTTGTGGGCACATTCCCAGTAGGAGGTGTGCAGGAGGCAGCTGAACGATGTTTCTCTCTCATCGTGTTTCTAACTCTCTATCCCTCTTCCTTCCTCTCATTAAAAGAAAATCCATAAAATAAAATAATAAAATAAATAAAATAAAATAAAATAAAATAAAATAAAATAAAATAACAATATACAGAGATTCAACAGTAAACTAGAGCCATGGTCGGTAAACTGTGGCTGACGAACCTCATGCAGCTCTTTGGCCCCTTGAATGTGGCTCTTCCACAAAATACCACGGCCTGGGCAAGTCTATTTTGAAGAAGTGGTGTCAGAATAAGTTTAAGTTTAAAAAATTTGGGCCTGAAAAGAAATTTAATCGTTGTGCTGCTGATATTTGTCTCTGTTGACTAATGAGTTTGCCAACCACTGGACTAGCGGATCCCAGGAATCAGGTCAAAGATTTGAAATACAGGAAGCAAAAGACATCCATTCAGAAGAGCAAAAAGAAAAAAGAATCCAAAAATATGAATATAGTGTAAGGAGCCTCTGGGACAACTTCAAGCGTACCAACATCTGAATTATGGGGGTGCCAGAAGAGAGAGAGCAAGATATTGAAAACCTATTTGAAGAAATAATGACTGCAGCCTTTATAAACCATAGAAACAGGAAGTCAGTGAGACTCTTTCCCTTTCCCATGTGGGAGTTTGTGCTGTGAGATTCTATCCCCTTCCACATATGGAAGTCTGTAATTGTTCTTCAATAAAATTTCCACCTTTGCTATACCACCTTCTGTCCCTGAATTCATTCTTAGACTTCCTGGGACAAAGAGCCCAGGAACCATCCTGCTTCAGTATTACAGATGTCCCCTTTGTTTATGTTGATTTTTCACCCTCATTGACCCCCCTCCACCCCACACCCACCCCTCCCAAGCCTTCACCACATGTCTGTGCTCAGGGGCTACGCATACATGCATATAAGTTCCCCCAGTTAATCTCCACTCCCCAACCCCAGGCCGCCACCATAAAAAATATTTTTAAATGTATTTTATTGTTTTTTTACAGAGAGGAAGAGAGAAGGATAGAGAGAAACATCAATGAGAAAATCATCAATCAGCTGCCTCTTGCACACCCCCTACTGGGGATGTGCCCACAACCAAGGTACATGCCCTTGACCAGAATTGAACCTGGGACCTTTAAGTCTGCAGGCCGATGCTCTATCCACTGAGCCAAACCGGTTTCAGCATAAAAAGTATTTTTATTGGTATTTTAGAGAGAGAGGAAAAGAGAGGGAGAATGAGCAAGAGGGACAAACATTGATATGAGAGCAAAGCCTCCATGAGCTGCCTCCTGTAGGTTCCCTCTTAGGGATCATGCCCAAAACCTGGACATGTGCCTTGACCAGGAATCAAACCTTCAACCTTTCAGTGCACAGGATGATGCTTCAACTAAATGAGCCACACTGGCTAGGTCACCAAGGCAAATTTCAAGCTAACAAATGGCTCTCAAATTTCCGGATTACTTAGCATTCACCGGAGAAATTTCTTTAGCAACCACTGCTTTTGAACAAAAGATCAATGAAACCTAGAGCTAGTTCTTTGAAAGGATAAACAAGATTGATGAATCTCTACACAGACTCACTGTAAACAAAATCAGAAATTGAAGAGGCAAAATAACAACAGATCCCACAGAAATACAAAGGATTGTTAAAAAATACTATGAACAACTCTATTCCAACAAACTAGACAACATGGAGGAAATGGACATATCCCTAAAAAAAATGCAGCCTTACAAAACTCAATCAGGAAGAATCTAAAAATCTCAATAGGCTGGTAACTATGAAAGAAATTGAAGCAGTCATCAAAAAGTTTCCAGCAAACAAAAGCCCAGAGCCAGACCGCTTCTCAGGGGGAGTTTTACCAACAATTCAAGGAAGAACTAAAACCTATCCTCTGACTATTCCAAAATATTCAAGAGGAAGGAACACTTCCAAGCTCATTCTATAAATCCAGCATTACCCTAATACCAAAACCAGATAAAGACAACACAATGAAAGAGAATTACAGGCCAATATCCCTTATGGACATAGATGCCCAAATCCTCAACAAAATTCTAACAAATCGGATCCACCAGAACATCAGAAAGATCATACACCATCATAAAAAAGCTTTTGCACAGCAAAAAGAACCACCAACAAAATGACAAGAAAGCCCACTGCATGGGAGGAACATATTTGCCAATGTTATCATTGATAAGGGTTAAATCTCCAATATTTACAGGGAACTCATACAACTTAACAAAAGGAAGATAAACAACCCAATCAAAAAATGAGCAAGGGACCTAAACTTTTCAAAAGAGCATATAAGGATGGCCAAAAACCTGAAAATGGGACTCCCTTTTGACTCAGTAATCCCACTTCTAGGAATATATCCCAAGAAACTAGAAACACCAATCAGAAAGGATATATGCACCCCTTTGTTCATAGCTGCACAATTCACCATAGCTAAGATTTAGAAACAGCCTAAATGCCCAACAGCAGATGAGTGGATTAAAAAACTGTGGTACATCTACACAATAGAATACTATGCTGCGGTAAAAAAGAAGGAACCTTGTGTTTGCAACAGCATGGAGAGAACTGAAATGAGCCAGTCGGAGAAAGATAAATATCACATGATCTCACTCATTTATGAAATATAATGAACAACATAAACTGATGAACAAAAACAGATCCAGAGACAGAGGAGCATTGATCAGACCACAAACCTCAGAGGGAAGGTAGGGGATGGTGGGGGTAAGAGGGAGAGATCAACCAAAGGACTTGTATGCATTCATATAAGCCTAACCAATGGACACAGACACCAGAAGGCATGAGTGGGGGGTCAATGGGAAGATAAGGACACATATTTAATACCTTAATCAATAGAGAAATTTAAAAAAAAAGAAAAAAGAAAAAGAATAAAGCTTTGGATTCCTATATTTCTGATAACCTTAATATACTTCGTTAGTTCTGGACAGTAGATACGTAAAATTTTAATAATCATGTTTATCCTAAAATGCTAGTAGAATATATAATTTATTATTCAGGGAACAGTGGTGAGTGTCACACAAGACTCATTCTGGTAGTAGTGAAGGGTACAAATGCCCCAGGGAGGAAAAGGTAGGGCTCTGCAAACAAAGAAAACACCACATGCAAAAAGGGTCAAACATGCTAAAAAAAACAAACAAACAAAAAAAAACACAACAAACAACTGTCCAATATTGTGAATGCAGGAAAAGATGTGTTATTTAAGTATTTAAACAAGGAGACAATTAGATTCCAGATAGCTGTAATGTCTTGGTAGCTCAGGTGAGCAAACCAATCCTAAGCCATTGTCAATTGAGGGTACAGTTGACCGCTAAGGAGAGAAACTTAACCAATCACAAACTTCCAACTAGAGTAGCCGCCTAAGTTATAACCAATCAAATAATGTCCTTGACCGGCTTCAGAGTCTGCCCTAAAAAAGCCTCTATTCACTGAGCAAAACCATCTAGGGCTATTTTAGACCATTTTGAGTACTGATCACTAGCTTAGCCTCCCCTGCGCCCATTAACTTCAGCCAGAGATTCTAAAGAATTGAATAATTGATCTTACTTTTTATCTCCATTCTAATATGGCTGTTACTGGCCTTCTTAAAGCAATATCAAGGTGTTTCAGATTGCTGTAAAGCTGTGAATGTCTTCTTCAGACATGAGGCATGAAAATTAAAATAAAATAGTGTTTAACATTATTTTTAATTAACTCATGTTCTTCAGCATTATGACTTCAGCAAGCAGGACTTCTAAAATTACAGATTTCTCAAACAAGGTAAAAAGAATTTATGAATAGCATTGTGAATGAAAACTAAAGAAGACAGGTTAACTCTGCCCCTGAATGTAAAAGCCAAATAATTCATGTAATTATCATCTGAATAATAAGTGCCAACACAGCAAGCTGTCCTCTGAAATTCTTGGCAATTCCTTCTTTTGAGCATTGATGAAGCCAAAGCCAATAAGGTGGGGATGAGTGAAGTCCTTATAAGTATTAATTCCCCATGGGTTGTCAGCCCCAAAAGAATAAAAAAGTGCTATTCTCTTATTTTATTGCAGGTTACACCATTACATAACCTGTTATACAATAACTTCTTATAAAGTAAGGAAACATTTACTGAATGCTCACTTCCTATCAAGTATTACTGACATTTTCCCTCTTTGAGGAAGAAGCTTGGAGAGGACAGGGATTTTTATCCTCTGCTCAGTATGTACACATTGACTACAAGAATAAGAAGAAAAGCACAGTTAGAAACTGAAGTATTATATATATGCACTATTTCACTTAATCCCTATACATAATGGGGGAAATCCTATTACTTTTTCCTTTTTGCCAGA
Organism: Pipistrellus hanaki; assembly: GCF_964339955.1. Lineage (NCBI taxonomy): Eukaryota > Metazoa > Chordata > Mammalia > Chiroptera > Vespertilionidae > Pipistrellus > Pipistrellus hanaki. The sequence goes on along the minus strand of NC_140512.1, from coordinate 44,706,767 downwards.
GAAAACATTAAAGCTTGAGAAGCAAAATAATTTACCAAATGGCAGAACAAAGCCAGACTTTCACATCAAAGCCCCTCTAGGCAGCCCCTCCATATGTAGAGTTAATTCCTACTTATTATTACACTTCATGCAAATCCAGAGCCTGAGGCATGGAGTATGATTTAGGAAAAAACTCAGCAAAGTGGATGATTCTCATTAACCCATAAAAAACGACTGCATATCCAGCAGAAAAAAAGGCTGCCAATGTGCCTTAGAGGAAACAATCACACAGCAGTGAGAAACAAGAATCTCTTACCCTTTGAGACAGCATGGAGGGACCTGGAGAGTGTCAGGGTAAGTGAAATGTCAGTCACAGAAAGATAAGTATCACGTGTCTCACTCATATGTGGAATTTAATTAACAAAATAAACAGATGAATGGAGTGGATCCAAAGAATGGAAGCATGGAACAGAGTGGGGAATCTCTGAGGGAAGGCAGGAGAGGATGGTTGGGTGGGACGTAAACAACCAAAGACCTTGTAAGCATATATGCATAAACCCATGGATACAGACAATAGAGTGGTGAAGGCCTGGGGCCGGAGAGGGGCTGGGGCCAGCTATAGAGGGTCAATGGGTGGGGATGGCGAATAGGGACATATGAGATACTTTCCACAATAAAGATTAAAAAACAAACAAAAAAACCCCCGAATAGATGGGAAAATTTAAGGAATCTCAGGATAAAAGGCAATTTTGGTGCAGATTTCAGCATCTAAGTCTATTGTTTATCTTCAATTTTCCTAATTACTAATGTAAATAAATACTATTTACCTTCCATACTATTATTTTTTTCTTTTATCCTTTAAAATATTTCCCAAGTTATATATGACTATATTATTTTGATTTTTAATGTAATAATTTTTAATGTAAAATTTTATTTTATTAAATAGAAGCCAAAGCCTTTCCAGAAAGGTTCAAAGAATGGTTTTTCATACAACTGGGTCACGACTGCCACCTAGCTGACAGTGACTGCAAGGTGCCATCTCAATTTTAGGAAGGTTAAAATGTGACAGAAAAATGTGTCTAAGAATCCATGGAAAAAGAGAAGCATTCCCATAGCCCTGTCCAATATGTCCTTGATGAACCTGAAAACTCAAGGCCACTCCCTTAATTCTGTCCAGTACGGCCCTGATGAACCTTGTGTTTTTACATTGACCCTGGGGCAATGCCACCGGCCTGGCTTAGGCTGGCTGGCCTCACCCTGCTGCTTGGAGGATTACTGATAGCAACCTTGGTTAAATTTTGTGAGACAAATTGAACAGATTTGCTCCGAGTGTCTGCTGATATGATAACCAGAGTGGCTGGGTAGAGGAGGGTATACATGTGAACATTCATCACAAGCCAAGACAGTATAGAAACAAGATTTTTTCTGCAAGTGAGGTAGAACTGGTTTTTCCAGTCCGGCCTTCCAGACTGGAATGGTTTTGCAGGCAGAGGCGGTGTGGCCTCTGGAGCAGTGCTGGCATGCTTGCTTTACAGTGCAGTAAAGGCCGTAGCTCCTTCCAGAGCACTCACCTCCCATTATACAGTTTTGAGGTTCGTAGCTGTGGGTTTCTCTCTGTAATGCAACCCATGGCACCAACAGGCGATCCCCACTTCGCATCATCCTTTGGGAAATGAGGTCCAGGAAACTAGCACAAAAGTGCTAACCTCTACTGCTATGAGTAACAAAGTATCCTTCATCTCTGACCTAGGTAGGAGTCTCCTGTCTCTTACCACTCTCCATGAAACTGAACAGTTGACTCATTAGCTTGCAAGTGGGGTAAAATCTGAGGTAGTTCACAGTTATTGACTTTCATAGCATCAAAAACAAATGATCATAATTTTAAGTACAAGAATGAACTGCCTACCACCTTTTATAAAGCCCCTAAAAATGTTTAAAAATGTTTATAAATGTTAACCAATTTAACAATGAATGCAACAAATCCCCCTCCACTTTTGTCTTTCCCCACCCACAAGAATCATCAGTGTTTGTAAGCACTCAATTTGATTACCTGTATCATGCTCTTTGAACTTTATAAATTCCCAATATTTTACTTTTAGCTGTAAAATTAACAAGAGGTAAAGTCACAGGGCTGAAGCATACTAGAAAATGGACTATAAAAGACTTATTTCAAAAATGTTTAAGAATTAATAAAAGCACTGCTTGGTATCTAAAATTACCTCTTGGGAAGTTGTGGTTGTTTTCATATCATTTTTTTCTCAGAATTTAAAACTCTATGCTATAAATAATATATCATCAGAGGATAAATATTATAGAAGTCATATTTCTGAAATGTGTAAGAATACACTGTTTATAGAAACAGTAAATATGTCAGAAGAAGGCATATTCAGGCTTATGGATAGCAAACATATGTCTATGTCAATAAGACTGATGAAAGTGATAGCTGATTTCCTTTCCTTCCATAAGACACTAGATACTATACCATAAAGCACAAGACACTTTTGTTCACATCATAAACTACCAAGTCAAAGTACATGCACATAAGAATAGCCATGGAATGTCTCTGTAAATGCCAGTTATCGTCGCCATAAATTTTTAAAAGCTCATTATAAACCAAACTCAGAAACAAGACTCAAAATTACATTATTTTAAAGACAGGTTATCATTCATGACTGATAACTGCATATATAGCTGAGGTAAGGGGCTACTGTACAGTAATAACTTTTGTACTCTAAGAAAAATGTTCACATTTTTTGAGGGTTTTTTCAATAAAAGGCAACAAAAACACTACTAACGTAAACCCTAGATTTCTTATCATTTCTTAAATAGTTCAGCATGCATCTCTAAAAGATGAGAGTTCTTTTTTATAAAGACATAACCACAATATAATTATCACATCCAAAAAAAACGAACGATTGCTGAAAACAATTATTCAACGTGTTCAAATATTCTCTTGTTCAAAATCTTTTTATATGTTTCAATGAAATGAGAATTCAAACAAGGTCCACATATATAGCTGTTATGTCTCTTATAATCCAGGTTTCCTTTCCATTTCTTTTTATTGCTTTCTTTTCAATTTGTTGAAGAAACTAGGTTGTTTATCCACAGTGTGAATTTTGCTGATTGTATCTAATGGTATCAGTTGGTATATTCCTAAATTTCTTGTAAGCTGACAGTTACCCATTTTTTTGCCTCCCAGCTCTACCCTTCCTCGCCTGCTCTGTGATGATGGAGCCGAATGTGCTCTTTACTTCTCCCTTGCCAGAGGGCCCAATGCTAGGCTTGGTCAGTAGGACACTGAAGGAGGGGTTTCTTTCTGTTGTACACATCTCATTCGACTTCAGGGTAGTATGTGGCTCTTTTCAGTCCTCTGAAAGGCCAGCATCCAGCATCACCTGCCCAAGGACAGCTTCCCTTGGCATAATCCTTTGGGTTTCCTCGAAGATGAGTGCCCACCATGGGACACCTCATAGTGACCAGGTTCCCCCAGCACTACTCCAAACAGATGGCTTCATAGCAAAGGATCAGCAGCTGCCACTTTCCTTTAGATGGCCTCCCCTAACGGTGATGGTGCCAATAGGTGGGGCCTTTGGAAGGTGCTTAGGTCATGAGGGCAGATGAGATTAGGCTACCCTACAGATCTCCCTTGCCCCACCCCTTCCACCTCATGAGAACACAGTGAGAAAGCACCAGCTATGACTCAGGAAGGGGCCCCTCACCAGAAGGTGACCATGCGGCACCATGACCTAGACTCCCAGGCTCCAGAACTGTGAGAAATATATTTCTGTGTATAAGCTACCCAGTCTGTGGTATTTTGTTATAGCAGCTCAATCTTGCCTGTCCAATGAGAAGTCAGAGCATGAAGCACTATAGAATAAGAAATTAAATTGGAGCACTCTGGTTTCATGGATGAATAAAGGGGAGAATGTGGTTCTTGTAAATCTAAAATTTTATACTATATCTATCCCACACATCAAAGGCAGAAAGCTGATCTTTATTTCCTCTCTACATTCCCTACAGCACCCTACACAGGATTTTGCACTCAGGATATGATCAATAAATAACTTTTAACTAAAATAGCTAAGAACCAGGCCCAATATCCCATGGTTCTTAAAATATTTATATCTTTGAGATCCCATGTTATAGCTCTATGTTCACTGAACCACAATTACAATGAACTATTTTACAAAAATGTCTCCTTTTTAACAAGAAGATCTCTCTTATTCTCAGTAAAACAGAGTGTTCATTTTGTGCACACTGGTTTTAATGCTCTGGTACTCCTGCATTTTTTCTAGGGTGTTAGCATATTATTAAATAAAGACCCCCCCAAAATTTATAGGTATACTTCCTCAGGATACCTATAAATTGGTTGGGTTTTTTAAAAACTAATAAATTCTCCAATTTAGAAGTTTCTAGTTTAAGGTAAATAGAGATTGTAAGTTGGGTGATTTTTTTTTGTTATGTTTGTTGTTGTTGTTTTGGCCATATCTCAAAAGCAATAGTTCATGAGGTGTTTGAACCATGATACAGATAATTATATTCATGTTTCAAATCTACTATGTTCAGCCAGGTCTTGGTGCTGAGCTATTTTGATGGCAAATCTACATCTGTGTGTCATTAGAACCTCTCCTGCACATGCAAGGAAGACAGCTTTATTGGAGGCTACAATGTACAAAATTCGTGCAAGAGTAGGCCTTCCTTCCCTCCAGCACCCATAACCTGGGCTCCCCTCGCAGCCCTGGCTTCATCCCAAAGGCAATCCAGAAGGATGTTCCGTCTAATTAGCATATTATGCTTTTATTATTATAGGTAGTGGACATCTCACATTCAACAGGTCCAAATGGAATTTCTCTCCATCTATGACATTCCCCATATCAGTTCATGGCAGTTCTATCTTTCTAATGCTTAGACAAAACATCTCAGAGTGGCCAATGCTTTCTAACACCCCCAAACAGTTCATTGGCAAATCTAGTGAAATCTACTTTCAAAAAGTAGCCAGCATCCTACATTTTCTCCCCACCTACACTGCTATTACCCAGATCCAAGCCACTACAACCTTTAATCCATAATACTGCACTATCCTTATGTGTTTCGTTGAGACCACCTTTATCACCTAAATCCATTACCAACAAATCATATCATGTCAATCCTCTGCTCCAATGCCCCCACCCTCCTCCAGCCCTAACCCACTAACAGAAAAACCAAATTCAGGAAGGTCTTCTACAATCTGGCCCCCAGTACCCTTCACATTACCCATCACAACTGCTCCAGCCACTGGGTCCCCCTTGCTCTGTTAACTTTCAGCACACCAGTCATATATCTGGCCACTGGGAGTGTTCACTGGCTATTTCTCTGTCTATAATATTTCCATAATATCATCATTACTGACTCCCTCATCTCCTCAAGTTGCTCATGTGGCTTGCCCTAACCTAACCACCTGCGGAGGAGAGAATTTAACCTTGCACAGAGGTATGACCTTTGTGGTCAGCTTCTGGGAGGTAATCTCTAAGTCCTTGATGTATAAAGCCTATAAGAATGTCTCTGTTTGCCTGGGGATCTTAGGTATCAAGTTAACTTGTTTAGTTAGCTTTGGACATATCCACAAGTATCCTCCCTTTTCAAAGCACTAAAGTTAGAGTATTAAATTTACAATTTATATCACAAAATTACTAAACAATGCGAGGCTTTAAACCATGCTACCCTCTCTTCATTGCAAATTTTCTTAAATGAATGTATTCTTCATTTTCTACATTTTCCCAGGTCATAATATAATTCTAAGTAGAGGGATGGGGGGGGAATACTTAGTTGTACCAGCCTTTCTTGTTGCAAAAACCAATTTACATTTATACCTCCAACCTCTACAAATCAGCAATATGCAAATTATAATTTAATATAATATAAAATTTCAATTCTCTCTAATAAAAGTTTAAGTTGGGAACCTCAAAAGCTTATTTCTCATGAATAAAAGTTTTAATTTACTATAAAGGAAATATTTCAAAATAATTAAAAAACATACATATATGTATACACTAAATGTCAATAATCCCAATTCAACATCATAAATTTCAAGAAACAGGTAACCACATTGATTGTGTGCCCTTAACAAATTGACCAGGCTCAGGTTTGTGGATTTGTTAATAAACAACCAATTAAATTTATGCAAGTTTCTTTTTAACGTGAAATTTTAGAGTAATGAAAATTCTGACTATAAAGAAAAATGGTAAGCTAGCATTTACTCTTGTGGTTATGACATTCCATTAAAATTATTTATCCTACTGCAATTTAAGTTTCATTCCTATGTTCCCTAGTTAAGTATATAACTAAATTTAAAATGGATTCCAACAAATATATATATCACTGGAGGTACAAATAAAATTATTTTCTTAGCAGATTATATTCATTCCTCTCTATATACCCTGCACTAGCAATAAAAATGTATTTACTTTTTTTTTTTTGCCTGTATATTATCATAAAGTTTCACAGCATAAAAAAAAAAAAAAAAAAAAAAAAAAGACTTTGTTTTGAATTCTGAAGTGCCTGGAAAACTCCAAACCTTCATGAAACTTCTATTAAATCATTTCTTTTTGTAAAACATCTCTGCATACAATTTCAGAGACTGTGATGATGTATTTTAATATTATATTTCAAAGATGTTGTCACTTTTCATATTCTCTTACTGTTCTTCGGGAAGCTTATTCAAAACGTGAGGGGAAAAGGACAAGATTGTCTGCAATATCTCTAATGATATTAAATGAAAAACCCACTACTTTTCCACTAAAAATAATTTCTTCTACATTCGCTACTTCCATTTGGTAAGAGCAGAAGCCTGTGGTCAATGTGGCACACCAGGTCTGAATTCTTTAGTCAAGAAACACTCTCTGTGATAGGTCTCGTCCTCCACGCCCTTTAATCAGAGGAAACAAGTCTGACTTCTTTATCAGCCCCAGACAAGCTCTCCAGAATCCCTAACCACTTCCTGTGACCAGAGATGCTATTTGCCTCACAAAGCAGCACACCCTGCAAGGGTGGCCAGGGCCATAGGCTCATGGGTTGAAAGTGGACAAAATCTAACACAGCCTCCCTTTCTATATGATTCCACAGGCTCTCCAAAGAAGAAGTTAGAGAGACCCTGCTTGAACACCTCAAGAATAGTGAGGAGAACCATAAAAATGGAGATTAAGGACAAGTGTTCATCCTACAAGGATAAAGATATGCGGGGGAAATCTAGAGAGCAGAAATGCCAAATCTGAATGCAAATGACCATTTCAATCTAAAATAAATGCTGTAACATCCATGGCCCAGCCAAAAATAAAGTCAGAATAAATCAGAACAGAACTGTGGCTATCAGATCACTTGAAACCAGGCCATGGTTTTCTCTGGAGCATTCATATCCCAACACTATTATTCCTCTCCAGAGCAAAGTACCCTTCCCTCCCAGGGCTAACCATGATTGTATCAAAACAAGCAGCCCAGTGCATGAAATTCGTGTACCGGGGTGGGGGTGGGGATTCTCTCCAATCGGAGACCCCTTGGGGGATGTCTGACTGCTGGCTTAGGCCAGATCTCACAGAGCATCCCTCTCACAATCTGGGACTGCTGGCTCCTAACTGCTTGCTTGCCTGCCTGATCAACCCTAACTGCCTCTGCCTGCCTGCCTGAATGCCCCTAACTCCTCTGCCTGCCTGCCTGATTACCCCTAACTGCCTGCCTAATCATCCCTATCCTCTGCCTGCCTGATCACCCCAAATTGCCTCTGCCTGCCTGCCTGCCTGATTGCCCCCAGCTGTCCTCCCCTGTGGGCCTGATCTCATCCCCAACTGCCCTGCTCTGTGGGACTGATCTTGCCCCCAACTGCCCTCCCCTGTCTTCCTAATCTTGCCCCCAAATGCCCTCTCTGCCTCAGCCCCCACCACCATGGCTTTGTCTGGAAGGAAGTCAGACGTTTGGAAGATGGCCAGTCGACCCAGTCTAATTAGGGTATTACCTTTTTATTAGTATAACTCTGTGGTCTGCAAACTTCAGCTTGTGAGCAACATGTGGCTCTTTGGCCCCTTGAGTGTGGCTCTTCCACAAAATATCACAGCCTGGATGAGTCTATTTTGAAGAAGTGGCATTAGAAGCAGTTTAAGTTTAAAATATTTGGCTCTCAAAAGAAATTTCAATCGTTGTACTGTTGATATTTGGCTCTGTTGACTAATGAGTTTGCCAACCACTGGAAGAGATAGATTATATAGGATAGAATTGCTAAAATGGGGTGGGGGGGGACCTTTTTCAGCGAGAATAAATACTCTTGGCAGACAAAAGTACATAATCCCTATATCTGGACTGATAGCCAGCCATATGCACTATACTGCCAAACCAATCATTAAAAAATTGAACTGCTTTCTTAGACCAAACAGCTGTTTCCTTTTAAACTCCTCCTCAGCCCCCACCTTACGTTCTGCCTTCACACTTCACCAGATTTGGCTCTGACTGGTCAGTTTCTATGCTAGGCAGTGTCAAAAGCTCTGCCTCCTTGGCAGCCATTGGCTCTTCTCAGTTCACCCAGATTTGGTTCTGATTGGACAGTTTCTTTGCCAATCAGCATATCTGGGCCCATCTCTGGGCCTGAACAGAGAGGCCAGGCTGATCAGCAGCCCCCACAGAGGCCTGGAGAGAAAGAGAGAGTCAACGGCTGATCAACAGCTGCCACTGAGGCTACAGATCAGTCCCTAATTCTCTCTCCAGGCCATTCCTTTGGGCCTGATCCACAGCCCCCTCAGCAGTCAGTGCTGGGTTGCCCCAACTGCAGCAGCGGCAGTCAGTGCTGTGTCACCACAGCAACCCAGCACCAACTACAGGACTGACTTCTGGTCAGTTGAGCCTTCTGTCTTTAAGGACCCCGGGTTTTTATATATTAGAATAGCCTTGAATAGCAAAGTTTAGGGAGAGAAGAAAAAAGGAATTGCAAAGTTATAGCTTTGGAAGAAACTTCATTCAACCATTCTTTTGGAGAGCAGAAACCTGCTTGAGACAGAGAACCATGAAACCTATAATTTCAGAGTAACACAGCCTATTCTGTCTGAAACATTACATGGGAACTTTCAATAAAAATGTAATAAACTTTAAAACCTTGGCCATGTGCAAACTCTCAGATCTGCTGCCTGGATTTCATGCTTGCATAAAGACTGAATACAACTGAAATTGCATGTGTAGGACAGGAATAATTTGCATCCTACCACTGGTTTGACAGTGCTGTCATTAAAAATGGAGAGAATTTTCTTTTCAATCTTCAGTGGAAATTCAGCCTGCTCTCACATGTGGGATCCTGACATTATGGGGAAGAAGAACAGCTCTTCTGAAAATTAGTTCTTATTTTAAAAGCTTAAGTTAAAATACTGAACAAAGACAAAAGAAATTAAGTAATTCTGAAGAAAAAAAAGGTGTCAATATATTCCCAGTTTCTTCAAGAACACTCAGATTTCAGTTTCATATTATAATTACCTTTCAAAATTGAAAGTTACAATTGCTCATGCACAATGAAAAAACCTTTAATATTATAATGCAGCTATGATTTATTGGGCAATACAGCTTTTAAACAAAAAATGAGACCCAAATTAGAAAAATGAGTTGCGAATATGCAACACATGCAGTATCAACTCGTCAACAGCATTTGGGCCCACTGACGTCAAATTCACACTTTAGTGTACCTGGCAGCTGGGAGCGGTGCCTCCTTGGCCTGTGCCCCCAAATTCCCCTCCCCCCCCACCCCCCAGCTGGCCTGCTTACCCCCACCTTCCCTCCCCATTGGCCTGCTTGCCCCCAAATTCCCCCCTGCTGGCCTTCTCACTCCAAACTGCCCTCCTCCACTGTCCCGATCACCTCCAACTGACCCCCCACTGACGGCCTGCTCATCCCCAACTGGCCCCCCTGCTGGTCTGCTTACCCCCACCAGCCTAATCACCCACAACTGCCCTCCCCTCTTGGCCTCTAACAGCCTCTACCTCAGCTCCGCCACAATAGCTTTGTTCAGAAGAACGTTTGGAAGGTCTCCTAGAAGTTCACCCAGTCTAATTAGCATATTACCCTTTTATTAGTATAGAGGCCTGGTGCGTGGGTGTGGGACCGCTGGTTTGCCCTGAAGGATGTCCCAGATCAGGGTGGGGCTCCCCCTGACTGCCTGGCCAGCTTGGGTAAGGGGGTTGAGGGCTGTTTTCAGGCTGGCCACACCCTCTGGTGATCCAGGCTCCCAGTCACTCCTTTCTTCTTTTTCTTTTTCTTCTTTTTTTTTTTAGCACCTCCTTTAGTGGAGGCCAGGACTGGCTGGAAGCAGGTATCTGAGATTTTTTTATCTTCTATAATTGAAACTTTGTAGCCTTGAGCTGAGGCCAGGGCCAGCGGGAAGCTTGGCTTCCTCCATTGCCTGGGGCAACCCAAGCCTCCTGCTTGCTCCAGCTCCATGGCCACGGCTACCATCTTTGTTGGGTTAATTTGCATACTCGCTCCTGATTAGCTGGTGGCTGTAGCAGAGTGCTTCATTTGCTTCTTTTTCTTTAATTAGTGTAGATTGGCCAAAATCTGAAACACTGACACCACCAAATGCTTCTAAGGAAATGAGAACAGGAACTCTCAGAAATTGATGACGAGAATGCAATATTACAATCACTTTGTAAGACAGTTTTCTCACAAAACTAAACATAACTCTCACGATATGATCCAGATATCATGTTCCCTGATATTTACCCAAAGGAACTGAAAAGTTATGACCACACAAAAACCTTCATGTAGATATTTATAGCAGCTTTTTTGTAAGTGCCAAAATTTGGAGACAACCAAAATGTCCTTCTATAGGTGAATAAACTGTGGTAAACCCAGAAAAGAAATTAGATATGAAGCCTGAAGAAGACATGGAGAAAGGTCAAGTGCATATTACCAAGTGAAAGAAGTAAAACTGAAGAAGCTACAGCTTATGACTCCAACTATGTGACATCCAAAAAAGCCAAAACTATATGGAGAAAATAAAAAGATTGGTGACTGTTGGGGGTGGTGCACAGAGAAAAAGGCAGAGCATAGAGGATTTTTAGGGCAGTGAAACTATTCTATATACTATAATGATGGATACCTGTCATTACTATATATATTTGTCCAAACCCATAGAATGTACATCGAGAGTGAACCCTAAGGTCCACTATGAACTTATGATATGTCAATATAGGCTCATAGATTGTAACAAATGTACCACTCTGGAGCAGGGTATTGATAATGGGAGAGGCTATGCATGTGCAGGGCTGGGGGATACAAATATGAAAATTCTATGTACCTTCCGCTAAGTTTTTTGTAAACCTAAAACTGCTCTAAAATAAACAGTATTGCCGAAGCCGGTTTGGCTCAGTGGTAGAGCATCGGTCTGCGGACTGAAAGGTCCCAGGTTCGATTCCGGTCAAGGGCATGTACATTGGTTGCGGGCACATCCCCAGTAGGGGGTGTGTAAGAGGCAGCTGGTAGATGTTTCTCTCTCATCGGCATTTCTAGCTCTCTATCTCTCTCTCCCTTTCTCTCTGTAAAAAATCAATAAAATATATTAAAAATAAATAAAATAAAATAAACAGTATTTTTTAAAAAGGAAAACAGGCTCCCAGTAAGCATTCTTGAGAAGAACACCTGATTTTCCAGGAGTGAATTATTGAAGCAAATAGTGGTGTAGGGGAGCTAGAAATGTAAGAAAAATGGATGGCATGTCTTCCAATGCCAAGAACAGTTCTGGTACACTGGCAGGCAATCAAGTAATTGGTGAACAAATAACTACAATATTTCGCCTGGAAAAAGAGGGGAAAAATAAGAAAAATCTAGTTAAGGTTTTTCAATATTTGAGGGCAATAAATAGAAACCAGTAAAAGCCTTCTGTACTATTTCAGTAAGAAAATAAAGAACTAAAAGTCAATTTCAGCTTATTCTAAATACACATTTCTAACGAACAGTTGTCCAACACCAGTATATGTTTTCTCAAAATGAAAGAGCTATTGAACATGTTCAAGCAAAAAAGCTAAGTAGCCATGTTCAAGGGACACTAAGAACATACATCTGCCCTGAACACTAGGGATTTCTAAGGTCCTCTCCCCATACATAGGATTCACTACTCACACCACTTTACTCAGATTAGGAAGAAACTGCAAGAGCAGTTTTCCTACTATAAAAAAGAAAAATAAAATTGCCTTAACATAAACAGCAGCAACTAGGCCAAAAGCCACAACCTTACATATGACCTAAGAGTAAATCAAATGCTTAAATTCTCTGGAAGTCATAAAAACAAAAGAAGCTATTCTACTGTGATAAATGTAAACCTTCAAACACAATAGTGCCATAAAGATACAGAAATACTCTCAGGATGAAAATCAATTTGTTTGAGCATCTGTTTGTTACCTATAAAGAATAACTCTTTCTGATGGATTTAACCAAGAAAAAAAATATAATAAAGTTAAATTTGATGGAAAGTTAAGCACAAACACACCTCATTTTCTTAGAAGACCTCAAAAAACATCTGGTGTTAATGTATCAAAACCCACATAAGATGTGTGTGTGTGTGTGTGTGTGTGTGTATGTGTGTGTGTAATCAAGCCATAACATTTTAGCATTGTGAATATAAAAACTGGTCCCACAACTTCAACTGATATTTTCAATGATTTCATCTAAAAAAAATACCACTGTTTCTGATAATGCTGTAAAGTATCAATTTACAAAATTCTTTGAAAAAAATTAAGATTATTTTTAAACTAATGCTAGAAGCTTTAGTTTCTAAAAGCATATAGCTATTAAAATGCTAAAGTGGAAAGATGGGGGGATGCTAGACTTAATATAAAACACAGGAAATTGGTTTTTTAGATGATAGGGAAAAGATGGCTTGTAGGATTAATGAGATATTACTAAGACAAAATAAACTATTTGGCCGTTTACAATGAGGATAAAGCAAATATTTGTCATCAAATAAAATAAAACTAATTAAAAGGACAACAAAAATTAAGGCAAATATCAAAATCAAGTAAAATACAGAGAAAAGGTAAACTACATCAAACACACAAAAGCAATTATGGCAGCGTTAATGAAAGAAACATTCAACCCTGTGAAGAATCTGAGTTTATTTGAGTGAAACTGTCAACAAACGCCAGGAAGCAGAATCTCAATGAATTGATTTAATGCTCAGGAGAATGGCAGTATTTCACCTTGTTTTATACATTAGAATCAAAAGAGGAGACATAAATGGGTTATAGGAAATCCATTGCCGATAGATTAGGGATGCCGGAGAAAGCAAAGTGAGGGAAACCTCTGGAATTGGATAAAAAATAAAATGATAGACATATGCTTCTTTTATTTAGGTGAGTACAGGCTAGTTAATAGTCAACAATTTAAAAATGTAACAATGAGGATCTGTGGTCTCCATAGAGCAGTGACTGTGCTTTGAGGGGTCCAGAAAAAAAAGAAAATTACTTGATATTCCAACAATATTATCGTATATGCAAAAGACGACAGGCTCAGTTAAGATAAAGATTGACCTATGTCAGAGAAGATACCAGCATAGGACATGACTACCCACCATAAACTGCTTTTTAGTTTAAAAAAAAAAAAAAGTTTTAATTTCAGACCATCCTTTACTTTAGGTCTGAGTTTGCAAAGCTGCCACAGAGGCCTTCCCTGAGCTAGTCAGGTCTGTATGTGGCCCTTTTTCATCGATAGCAGCAAGTCATAATGAGTTAGAAATTGAAGAGAATAAGAAGGAAGGATTCCAACAATTACAAGCCATACATCAAGGAACGCATGAACACTCTGAGCAGTAACTTTCCCATGGATACTCAAGACACTTGAGGACTACCTAAGATGGATTTCTAAGTTTAGAAAATGGCAGGAGAGTTAAGAGGATTACATTTTGAAGCTCAAAAATGCACTATTGCTCTAGCTGGTTTGGCACAGTGATAGGGCGTCAGCCTGCGGACTGAAGGGTACCAGGTTTGACTCCAGTCAAGGGCACATGCTCAGATTGCTGGCTTGATCCCCAGTGAGGGGCATGCAGAAAGCAGCCGATCAATGATTCTCATCATTGATGTTCTATCTCTCTTTCCTTCTCCCTTCCTCTCTGAAATCAATAAAAACATGTTTTTAAAAATGCACTATTTTGTCTCTTAGCTATCTTAGGTAGCCCTGTATTACCAAAAAAAAAAAAAAAAAAAAAAAAAAAAAATCACCATTTTTAAGCAGCAGCTTTTGTCAGTTTTGTCATCCACAGAGATAAAAGTTTCTTTAAAAATACTGCTAATCTCCCCTTCTCCCTTCCTCTCTAAAAATCAATACCAAATATTTAAAAAAGAATACTGCTAGTTGTACAAGTCTCAAAGCAGCTACAGTGCTTTAAGTAACAAAACAAAACAAAAAAAATGCTATGTTGATATTGAGGAGAAAGGAGGAAGCTAGGTAGATAGACAGGGACTGGAACCATAGGAGTGTTGGGGGTGCGGGGCTAACCCAGAACCCAACTAAAGAAAGTTACTAAAACACCCCCACTGGGTGGGAAAGGAAGGGTGCCCACAAAAGGCATGAGCTCAGTCAGCATGGCCCAGTGGTTAAGCATCAACCTATGAACCAGGAGGTCAGGGCGCATGCCTGGGTTGTGGACTTGATCCCCAGTGTGGGGGATGCAGGAGGTAGCCAATCAATGATTCTCACCATCTATGTTCCTATCTATCTCCCTTTCTCTCTGAAATCAATAAAAATATTAAAAAATAAATAAATAAACAAAATGCCTGAATGTTGCTAAGACATGCAGCTTACAGATAACCATTCACAAGATAGTAAGGCACATAAACTAATCCCAAGGATGTTGCTAAGGCACAATTATTTGAAAGGACCAATCAGGAACTAACAAGCACATATACAAAAAAGTGTGTGAGCTTCCTCCACTCTCTTCTCCCCTCCAGGCAATGGGTCCTGTGGGGGAGCACAACCCTGTACCCACGTGGCTTATGGCCCTGTGCGGCTCTACACATGAACAAATAGACTCTAACACCCGGCTGTTATAAGAAAAGGATACTCTGGACACTGGTCTGCTCCTGAAACTCTCGCTGCGCCTTCTCCAGGATTGGCTTCTCGCAATAAACTTTGGTTCCGCTAACCATTTTTGTCTGCAACTTCCAACAGCCCACGTTTTGGTTTCAATATCAGGAAAAATATACAGTCAGAAAACCCAGGTTTTAGTCCCATTTCTATTTCCAATACCCATTTCAAAAGCCTTTTCCTTAAAAAAGAAATATGTATTCTGTGTGTCTGAAGTTTACTCCAAAATTGAGCCTTTGAGTAGCTCCTTGAACACATGAATAGCAACAAAATACCTGACATATTATGATAAAATGTGTCACAAATTATCATGAAATATAGATCAGATCAAGCATTTTTTTTTTTTTTTTTATACAGAGAGGAATTGAGAGGGATAAAGAGTTAGAAACGCCGATGAGAGAGAAACATCGACCAGCTGCCTCTTGCACACCCCCTACTGGGGATGTGCCCGCAACCAAGGTACGTGCCCTTGACCAGAATTAAACCCGGGACCTTTCAGTCCGCAGGCTGACTGACTATCCACTGAGCCAAACCAGTTTCGGCCAGATCAAGCATTTCTAATGAAAATCTTGCATCTGAATTGAGATGTGCTGAAAGTGTAAACTACATACTGGTATTGGAAGTTTTTGTACCCCCCCAAAAAAAGTAAATTATTGCATTAATACTTGTTTATTCTGATTACATGTTGAAATAATAATGTTTAGATATTAGGTTAAATAAAACACATAACTAAAATTAAGTCCACTTGTTTTACCTTTTTAATGAGGCTACTGGAAATTGTTAAATTACTATGAAATTACTTTTCTAATTGTACTGAATAGCCTGAAGTCCTTCACAGTAAAGTTTGTTGATTCTTTTTTTCTATAGCATCTACAGGGATGTAGCCCATCAAAGATGATACTCAGAAAGTGCTAAATCAACAGAAAAATCCTATATAATAAAAGGCTAATATGCAAATCCACTGAACGTCGGAACCATCAGTTGCTATGATGCACATTGACCATCAGGGGGCAGACACTCAACACAGGAGCTGCTCCCTCGTGGTCAGTGCACTCCCACAGGGGGTGTACCGCTCAGCCAGAATCTGGGCTCACGGATGGCGAGCACTAAGGATGTCTGACTGACGGACATCCTCCCGAGTGCTTCATACTGCAAGAGAATGCAGGCCAGACTGAGGGCCCCCCACCCCGAGTGCACGAATTCCATGCACTGGACCTCTAGTGTTGCATATAAGTATACTATTAAAAGAGCAACTAGGTTAAGACTGAAATTCAAACTTTTTGATTCATATTCTATTGGGGTGGCATCAAAATTCCCCTCATTTGGTAATTATGAGTATTCTAATATATAGGTTAAGACAATTTAAAACTGTTGAACCTTAGAGGGAAGGCAGGGAAGGGTGGGTGGGAAGAGTTCAACATAACCTGTGGACACAATGGGGTGGTGAGGGCATAGCAGGGAAGGGAGGAGGACAGGAGCAGGCAGGAAGAGGTTAATGGGAAAAAAAGAAGGACTTATGTAATACTTAACAACAATAAAGATTAAAAAAATAATAATAATAAAAAATTTATAGCTGAAATGTAAATATACCTAATCTGTTGTTGTTTGAATTGTGTCCTCCCGAAATTCCCATTTGAAGTCTTAACCCTACCCTCAGATGTGACTGTATTTGAAGACAGAGACTTTAAAGGGGTAATTAAGGTAAAATGAGGTCATATGAATGGCCCTAAGCAGATATGACTGGCTTTGTAAGACCAGGAGATCAGAACACAGGTAACACACAGACCAAGAAGCAATAGTGAGGACCCAACGAGAAGGCAGTTGTCTGCAAGCCAAGAGTCCTTAGAAGAAACCAAACATGCCAACACTCTGATCTTGGACTTCCAGCCTTAGAATTGAGAAAATAAGTTTCTATTATTTATGATACTTTGTTATGGCTTCCCTCATACACTAATAGACTATTCAAAACACAAAACTTTTTAAATAACTTAGTGGAGTTTTTGTTTTTACACTCAAATTATAAATTCAGTTCCTTAGTCACATTAGCCATATTTCAAGTGCTCAGTAGCACCTGTAGCTAGTGGCTGCTGTGTTGGATAGCAAAGCTCTGGAGTAAAGACCAAACCAGAAGTTTCTAATAAGAATGTTTAATTGGTTGAGAGATGTGACCAAGAAATGTCGCTATATTTTTACTATATATTGAAGCATTTTTAATTTTTAATTTTTAAAAATGCAAGTGACTCAAGTCTACCCCAAATCATTCTTAACTATGATTTGCTGAGTAGAGATTAAAGATTAGGACTGTGTTTGGTACAGATGAATGACATCACTTAGGATTCTTGGGAGATCTGTTGCTGCAAAATACAGAAGACTACTTATATAGGTGGCCAGTGTACACTGACCATTATGAAAGAGTCAGAACTCTAGGTATAACTTACCCATGGATTTCCAAATTACCCACTGATAAACTGGGGGAACCCAATACCCATCTTCAGGTTCTATCATGCATTTTGTGAACTAAATCAGGCATTTTCAGTGGAAATTAAATTCCAGGAAAATGAGATGGCATGAATACTATACTGAACAGGATTTCCCATATTCAATAACCAGGAGACATCAAAAACCTGAGTCCACTATTCATAATTTCATGCATCTATAAATTAAAAATTCAACAAGCATGGAAGAAAAATACAGAATTCAGGAAACAGAGAATATTTCTGCTAGACGTGCCTAAATACTCTGAACACTTTTTACTGAACCAAGTAGTTATCTCCTTTGCAAATCAGAAAGACAAAGAAAGGGATTTCAAAATTTAATAATGAGTATACTAAAGTTCATCTTGTAGTATTTTACATTTGCATAAGACTCTGCTTCTTAAATGTGCTTTTTATACTTTATAATATCTTAAATTTCCCCAAGAACTTCATGTTCAGATATGTTACTTTACATACAGAAACTCAGGCTCTGAGAAATTGACATGTCCAAAGCCTGTAACTAGTGGGAAAGTGGCTAAAACTTAAACCTAGTTCTTCTAGTTCCAAAACTTTTCGAGAGGCTTTATCCTGTTAAAGCACCGGGACTATGGGCAGACACGGTGCCATGCAATAGTCAGTTACCATAAACATTTGCAATATAATTATGTTGGCTTGAGCTATAAACCAATAATACTTCAAGTGGTAATTAAATTCAGAATAAACCTAAAAAAATAAAAATAAATTCAGAATAAACTTCAACAATGGTAATTCAGTTCAGAAGAAATAACTCCCAAGAACATTATGGTCACAGGAATCTTTTTAAAATTTAAATATAATATTTTTGCAAAGAAATATTGAGAAATAGAAAACTTTAAGCATAAATCATATTTATAGTGACCAAACTATGTGGAGAAAAGAAAATGGAACTTCTGACTCAGGGTTTATTATATATGTTTAATGTGAATGATGTTTCATATCAAATTGGTACATTTTTATTCTATCAGATCCAATTAAGAGTGATGCAAAAATCTTTATTTAAAATGTCAATATTCATAGTTGAGATGGATTTAAAATGTGAGGGACAAATATGCTAGATTTTAAAACACTGAGTGGAATGCAAAAGTGGTCCTAGTTTGGATCAAGCAACCACAAAAGTTATTTTTGGAACAATGGAAAAGTTTAAATACAGATGGTTTTAGACATTGTTTTCTATGGGAACAAATGTAAACCTACTTTGCCCCACCCTGTATATATACTATATTATAAAAAATAACATCTATATTTTGATTAAACCAGAAATTCAAATCTCCATGACTATTTACTCTGTGTCTTAAGACTGTGAAATAAGCACACGTGAAATAATTCTAAGGATGGTTTGATTCCACTTTTATTTTAGCTAGAAAGGGTGTAAAATAAATCTACTTTCAAACACATGGAATTCTGAATACAAAGCTTCATGATAAAAAATGAAATGATCATACACTGAAGAACAAAGCAAAAAAGGCCAGGGTTTATAAGAATATTTTGAAAAGGCACCTATGTTTACAAAGTTTAGTACAGCAATTGTATGCCTTTACCAGTTAAATATTATTCTTCCTTAATTAAAAAAAAAACAACAACACACACACACACACACACACACAAACTTTTAGATTAAAAAATAGCAATGAGAATAATAACTAAAATGTTTACATCCTTACTATGTATGTGTTAATACTTTATAGATATTTTTAATCTTCACAACAATCTCCCTAGAATGTTTCCTTCCTACTTAATTGATGAGAAAAATCAAGATTTGAAGAACTGTATTCAGAATATATAAAGAAAGCTCCTACTTGGTAATCATCTTGTAATATATAGGGTGTCCCCTCAAAATGTATACTCTTTACAGCTGATAGCTCATTGGAATTAGTAATTATTCAAAGTGTATACACACTTTTGGGACACTGTATACATTTATCAAACCATAATGTTGTATACTTAAAACTAATATTATATGTCAATTGTATCTCAATTTAAAAGAAACTTCTACAAATTGATTTTTTAAAAAGAAAAGACAACCCAATAGGAAATAACCAGAGATATAAACAATACACAAAAGATATTAGACATACCCATAGACATTTGGCAAGATCAACATTCTGCATTAAGGGAAATGCAAAACAAAGTCACAGAGATACATCTACACCCCCACCAGAATGGCTAAAATTTAAGGTAACAATTCTAAGGATTGGTAAAAATATTCCAGGCAATAAATTTAGCACAAGTTAAGGCTAGAATATAGAAGCCTGAACAAATGATAGTAGTTCAGCTTGGCTTGGGCAGAGAGGTGAATGATGGAAGTATTCTGGAAAAGTAGTTAGGAATCAGATCTGGAGTACCTTTGAGGCCAAGACAAGGACTTTAACCTATAAATGATTAGCAAAGCAACCAGGATATTTAACTGAGTTCTAAGGTATATAAAAGGTTGTTTTGTATGAATGTTCCAAGGGGATTCGACTAAAAACTAAAAAAACTTACTACCCTACAAAAAATTTCTCTATTCTCACAATCTGTTTTGCCTTCCCTGTTCAATTACATACTTCCGAATCCCAGCTGCACTTTCCAGCCTAGTCAGCCTTTCTTTGTCTTCACTCACCACCAGGTGAACTCATTGAAGGTCACATGCAGCCCTGGGTTCACACAAGGACAGCCCATCACCTGACATGCTCTCTGCTTCCCCTGGGGCCTAGGCCTCCCAGGTAGGACCTGTTTTATGCCCCTTTCTGCAACTTCTTTCACTTACTTCTTTTTAGGGGCCATATGTATTGATATCCCAAGTTTTTGTTTGGTTTTGTTGTACAGGCAGTACAGACTCAAATGAACTAGTCTTTCGTAATAGACATTTAGGTTATTTCTAGTTTTATTATTGTAATCCATAGTGCATATCTTTGATCACAATATTTCTGCATATTTATGTGAATTTATGAGGATACATTTCAGAAATGAAATAGTTGGATCAAAGGGTATGTTTGCATTTCTGTTATCAAGAGTAACTCACAACCAGTTAGTGTCTGTCCTTTGATACTAGGTGTGTGGGTATGCAAAGTGAAAGATGAACTTGCTTCTGTTTAAGAGTTTACAGTCTCATTGGAAAGTCAAGAACAAAGCAAGATGGTTACTAGTTGGATGTTGAATAATGTGTTATAGAACCCATATAGGAACCATGGAGACTGGGGGGAAGAGATGAGGACAGGCTGGAGTAGGCAAAGAAATCATGGGAATGACAGACACCAACTGGGCCTCCAAAATAGCACTGGATTTAAATGTGGAGAGGCCTCGGGGAGCAGAAGAGCATGTCAGGCGATAGGCTGTCCTTGTGCTTGTCTACATTTTAGAGTGATAATCTCTTGGAACTGCGATTTGGAATGATAATTTCTGGTAGACTTTTAAATTTGGGAACATTTCTATTTTGTTTGAAAAAAAATAAAGAGTACGTATGTTGGTAATACAAATATTTAATTATTTTCACTCACTGCCACCACCCCCTCCCCATTTTTATTTACAAAGCAATAATATGAATCCAATTTCTTTAAAACAAGAGTAATAATATGCTGGAGTGTATGTGTCAAAACAATATCTAGAACATATGCCAACTGTTAGTAATGGTTATTCCTACAAGAGGAATTACAAGAGACTTCACATCCTGGGTTGTTTTTCTTTAAATAATAAGCATTTACTTTAGTTATAAAAACAAAAAATATATTTATTTTAAATCTCTCTCAGCTAGTGATTGTTCCAAACAGAGAAGCATTTTGGTCGTCCCAGCAATTTGTTATTCTGAAGAGAACAAGCTTGATTTTAACTGTTGGAGTGCCCAGGATACTAAATCTAAGAAAACATTCCAGGTAAATCATACCTACAAAATAGTTCACAGAAGTAGTAACAGAAAAACTACCTACTTCTCTGCTAGATAAATATTAAAAGTCTGTTTGATGGCCGGGACTGGTTTGGCTCAGTGGATAGAGCGTCGGCCTGCGGACTGAAAGGTCCCAGGTTCGATTCTGGTCAAGGGCATGTACCTTGGTTGCAGGCACATCCCCAGTGGGGGGTGTGCAGGAGGCAACTGGTCGGTGTTTCTCTCTCATCAATGTTTTTAACTCTCCGTCCCTCTCAATTCCTCTCTGTGTAAAATCAATAAAATATATATTAAAAAAAAAAAAAAAGTCTGTTTGATGAAGAGAATCCCACTAAAGTTAACCTCTCGCATTTGCTTAATTACTTACTATGTACATATGTTTACCCTTAAGAAGGACAAAAAGGAGGGATGAGAACCACTAAATCACAGAGAACCCCCAGAGGGATGCTGGATCTGTCTCAGGGGATCTGTACTTTGCACAGGATATCAGTTGCCCCCCTCCAGCGCTGTTCTTATTGACTTTGGAGTCGGGCCTTCTCCAACAGGCCTCTGATGAAGATAGGAGCCAACTGCCTGTCCTTTCTACAGGTAACTGCTCCACATCTTTTCCATCTCAGCACTGAGCCTGAGATCCAACCACCCCTTTCTTTTCTGTTTAGTCTTCCAGCTGATAACAGCTCTTCACTATTTGTGCTAAGTGATTTACCTGCATTACAACTCATTAATAACCCTGCCAACTTTTCCTATTTTACAGAAGAATAAACTGAAATACAGTTGATTCCAGTATCCACATTCAGAGATTCAACCAACTGGCAGGTCAAATTTATTGTTCTGAAGAGAACAATATATTTTTGGGGGGGCTGGGGTGGGGGTGGGGGGAGTTAGGTTGTTGTGTTGGAACTGACTACGTAGTCTTTTCCTTTTTGTAGTCTTTTCCTTTTTGTCATTCTCTAAAAAATACAGTTTAGCAACTATTTACATTGCACTGGGTATTTAAGTAATCTAGAATTGACTTCAAGTATAAGAGAGGACAAATACGATACTATTTCAAATAGGGGACTTGATTTTATTATCTGGGGGTCGGGGGATTCTGGAACCAATCTATCTGGGATACGAAGGACAACTGTAACGAGATGGATAACTATTAAGTGGCAAAGCTAGGATTTAAAACTCAGAGACTCTTGATTCCTCGATCCCAACTTTACTATGCAGCACACACCTATTACACACTTCTTTCAACCTAGAAAACACCTGAAAACTTTAGTCTGCAAAGTACTTAGGTTTGAGGAACAAATCTGAAAACCAATAGGACACCTGGATCCAATGTTTACTCTTGGAAATGCTGGCCAACTCTGGGCAACTGAGACCTCTGAAATGTAATTTGCAAAAGGTTTGTTTGCTAATGCTTAACTTCTAAAAAGCTATTTAAAGTCTAAACATCCAACCTCTTAAGGACATCAAACTTATCTGCATTTAGATTCTAGTTCTGTCCCTGGTTCCTTCACCTGTAAGATGTAAACAACTCAGCACAGGGAATGAGTGGAGAGTGAGGACTCAGTGTCCCCTGTTGTTACTATTATCCTTTTTTTTTTTTTTTTTTTTTTAGTATCACATCTCCCAGGATATGGAAAAAATGCCAAGTTCAAAACCAGGGATTTTCAACTGATGTGCCACAAGAATTTTTAAGACATGCAATATTTGACTAAATTGTCAAGGAAAAAAATGACAACAGCCAACACAACAATAGCCACATGGTGTGAATGCATCAAAATTATACTCTTTTTTTGGTCAGATCGGCAAAGATATATTTTTGGTGTTCCGCAGAATTTTATTAATTAGTTTATATGTGCCATGAGAAACAAAACCCAAGAGTTCATGTGTTTTCTTAAAACAACAGCTTTAAACGTTACAAAATGATGCACTCCGTTTGAATTATGAAACTGGTATAGAGAAAAGCTCTATACAGCACAAACAATAACTGGCAGATAAAGATGTGTTTAATATTGCAAAATCACCACGCCAGTCAATTACAACCAGCTTCAATTACACCGAGATTACACAAGTCAATTACAACCAGCTTCAATGCATTCCTTCATCCATTTCACGTGAATCACATAATCTGAAACTTCAAAGTAGTAACAGAAATCCTTGCGTGAGTGTGTTTTATCTTTGCAACATGTTCCTCAGCCACTAAGCAATCTTTTCCTGGGCAATAATCTCGGGCACTTGGCAGAACGGACAGGGACCATGAGAGATCTGACACCTTTGATGCCTGAGGCTCTGCGGAGGAGGGATTTAGCCGCAGGTGTTAGAGGCCCATCAGCTAACAGGCTGCCCTTCCGCTTCTCGAGGGGGAAAGCAGACCAGGTACCAAGTCCTTTAAGCCCCCACCAACTCCGCTCGGCAAGAACCGGGAAACTGGGGCGCGGGAGGCTGAGCGGAGCTGGGACATGAGGCGGACGGACCGGCGGACGGGAAACCGCACCGGGTCCGGCCCGCGTCCCTCCCTTTCACCGCTCAGGGCTCCGGGCAGAGCCCGCCCATGACGCCGGGGGACGTGGGGAAACATACAGTACCATTGGGAAGCAGGGGCTCCAGCGGGGTAAAGGCATGCTCCATAGCGGATGGCGGGGCTCTGCATTAAAAAACACACATACATTAAAACGCCACGTTAGACCGTCTGTCTGCATTAAAAGGCACGCGAGATCGCTGGGACTTTTGGTCGCTTTATCCCCGCGAACCTGGCGTGTTCCCTCGGGAGGCTGGAACCCGCGGGTCTCGGAGGCGCCCGGAGCGCACCCGCGGGCACGCCGCCTCCCCGGGGCCGCCCCCTCCAGCCGCGCAACCGCCGCCGCCATCCGGGGCCTGGAGGAGCGAGGGGCGGCCGCCCCCTCCCCGCGCTCGCCACCCCAGCCCGGGCCCGCGCGCGGAGGACGCCGGCGACGCGCCGGGCGGCAGTCGCACTTACTCAATGGCGGGTGGAGCCAGCGGCAACGGGGCGCGGGCTGCGGCGCGAGGGCATCGACCGCTCGGCGATCGGCTGAGGCGCCTCGGGCGGCGCCGCGGGTTTAAGTAAGGGACGAGCGAGGAAGCCACGCCCCCTTCCGGGAGCCGCGGCGCCGGCGAGGCGCGCTCCCGGCCGGGGCCGCGCGTGCCTGGCGGTGCCTGCGCTCCGCTGCCCGCAGCCTGCTTTGGCCAGCGCGGTCCTCTGTCATCATAGTTTCCTTTGGAAGAAACTTCAAGCCACCCACTTGCAGCTCGTGAAGAGGCATTCTGTTGCCAAGCAGCTTTTTTTTTTTTTTTTACACGACGGAGCAAGCCTACCCACCAGAACCGTTCTTCTCTTTCTTTCTTTTTTTTTTAAAGTTATCTTTTTTTTTAATATATTTTTTATTAAATTATTATTTTTGTACAAATACCAATGCCCCCCCCCTCCCGTACATACCCTCCCTCCCCAGAGTTTTGTGTCCATTGGTTGTACTTATATGCATGTATAAAAGTCCTTTGGTTGATCTCTTATCTCCCCCAGATCTTCCCAACCTCCCTGCTGTAATTTGACAGTCTGCTTGCTGCTTTACTGTCTCTATATCTATCTTTTGGTTCTTCAGTTTATAATGTTCTTTATCATCCATAAATAAGTGCGTTCTTCTCTTTCTTACTTTGGGCCAAAATCCCCTCCTGCTGCCCCACCACTGCCCCCAGGCCCCTCACCTGTTGGAGCGATCCCTGGCCCTCAGAACCTTCTTAAGTGTATTTGAACAGTTATGCTTCTCCCTGGCTCTCTTTACCTTTTCTCAGCTAAATGCAATTTGCACAAGGTTCTGATTTATGACAGGTGTTCAGACTCGACCACCCTGGTTCCCATCCCCTGTATGTAACGTTGCTTACAAATTGTGGTCCCAAGAACTGGTGCGACCTGCACAAGCCGCAGCACCTCACAAGCGTGCAAATCTCTGCTCTAAGAGACCTGATGAGACCTGCATGTCTGCTATTAGCATTGAGTCTGTCCCGGGGATGACCGCAGACACACACAGAGCAACCCTTCCCCTCCCCCGCCACCTACCCCCACACACACCTATTAAAGTGCCTGAAAACCCTGGGATGCCAGGAGAAATTACTCCTTAGTCAACACCTGCGGGTAGGCTACTGACCTCCCAGATGGCTTACAATTGTGAATATGTATCTCTAACAACTCAGAAGCCTCGTGCCCTGAGTGCCATTCCTTCGAAAGGATAGGCCCTCTGTCTCCCAGTCTTGGGCAATAGAATCCTTATTTTCAAAGGTGCCAGCTGTCGAAGATCTGGCCTCATGGCATTCGCACTGACCAACTCTTTGTAATTTTTCACTTCTCTGACTCTACTGAGAGTCTTCCCCCATCTTCCTCTTCCTTATTCTCCCTGCCAAATCACTTCTGCACAAGTGAAATGGAGCTCAGCTTTCCCCTGCTGTCAGCAGTTACTAAACTCTGTTTTCACTGCTTGTTAAAGATAAACTTAGCTGTGTTTAACTTTACCTCTAGCCACAATGTCCCAAGAGAGATTAACCACAGGAGAGTACTCATTGCCAATGCTCATTACCATTTTTTTCTTAGTGGCCAGATCAAATAAAACTTGCAGGCATTTTTCACTATTTAAGTATATACCTATCTCATACTCAATTTTTGACCAAAATGCTAAGGACTTCAAGTTGATATTTGTAAAATGAAATATTATGAGCTTGCAATGACAGTTGCATCAGGCCATTGCAACCATGTCACCTACCACTTGCAGGACATTCCAGTTCTTCCTCCAATGTTGCCAGCTTTGGAAGGGTTCTGCAAGGAGCAAATGACTTGGTAATGACTTGGTTACAGGTAAACACCTCACCAGGTGCCTACCTGGTACACCTAGGTTTGTAACAAATGTCCCTCTCCAGCAATATGGTACCCACATATCCCTTGCTGCAGCACTGTTTATATTTGCAACACACATCCTTGCAATGTGTTTTATGTGTATGCATCTAGGTCAAGTTTTCCCCAAAGTCACTGAAAAGAAAAACACTGAAATCTTTTTTTTAAACTACTACAAATTTCAGAAGTCCACATGATTAGTTTAGAGATGCCAGTAGTGAAGTTAAACAGCAACAAACCAGAGGTGGGGGGAGAATGTTTGCACACGTACCAAACAAGGGTTTGCTAGCTTTATCATATGAAGAACTGCAAATCCATCAGTAAAAGGCAAGTTAAACAGTAAAATGATGACTGAGGATACACACAAGCAAATGACAGAATATATTCAAGTGGCAAATATGTGGGGGGAAAAAACACACCGTCAATAAGAAGCAGGTTTGAACAATGAGATAAATTTACTTGCCAGCTTGGGAACAATTTTTAAGTAATAACACATTGATTAAGCAATCATTACCTTTCAGTCATGATGTTAAGTAAGGTCTTTTATATTTTATTTTAATTACCCTAAAATTCAGGTTCTAGGAAAACAAAGACCAGATTTTAATTGTTTCCCTTTGAACCCTCACTCTCTAGCACAATTGCTGGCAAAGAGCAAACAACCAGTGAGTATATATTGAATATTCTTAATGAAATTGATTGCAAACTCCTTCTGCAGGTCTCCTCACAGCTGGCTCATCTATCAAGCCTCAGCACAAAACCGACTTCCTTCCCCCGGTTACTCTATCTCACCTAGGATTGTTTGTTTTCCTGCAAAGCAATACTCACAATCTATAGTTATTAACTTAGTCTGTTGCTTGCCTCTGGGTTGTGCCCCTCCATTGGAGTTCTGCTCCCTAAGAACGGGAACATAGTACTTTGTTTTGTTCATTGCTATTTCTCCAGCCAAACAGGATGCCTCCCTCACGGTAGGAGTTCAAGTAATATTTAAGTGGAATTAATAAATGATGGGGAAAATGGAAATAACAGGAGTTATTCTCTCAGCAGGAATTATTAAAAAGATTAAGCTAAGTCAATATGCCCTCATGTGAAAAAAGTGTCCATGATGAAGAAAATTTAATAAGTGCAAATGGTAAAACAGAATTGTTCAAAGTGATCTCTGTAGAAGGCAGTAGGCTGAAGGAAATATTACTTTTGATTTTACACACTTTTTATTTTGTCACCTTAATATTTTTGCAATAGGCATATTGAAGAAATGTGTGTAAAATGTATATTAAAATTATTGGCTCATTATTGTTAATATTTGACATATGGGGGGGGGGAGGGGCTTCCAGAGAAAGCATTGCACATGCACAGTATTCAGAGCAGAGATTCTACAATTTCAACCAAATTTCCAATGGATTCTATGACCCCCAAAAGTTGCACAGGATAGGAAGGAGCTGCTGCCAGTAGATTATATGGTGTGTTTTTTTGTGTGTGTTTTTTCCAGGATACAGGATAGGTATCCCTCCTTCACCAATTACCTTCCACTCTGCCCCCATCTTCCTGCACTGGGTGGATATCAGAATACAGAGTATATGGCTGCAAAAAGATTCTATGTTAAAATTGTTCTGCAGTGAAATCAGCTTGGAAAACTCTGCACTCTTTCACCCATCCAATTAGAGAATTATAACATGTGATCTATCTTTAAACATCTCGTGAAAACCAGAAGTTAGGAATCTGTTTATCTCCAAACCCAGACTTTCTCAAAGACATTGGAGCACACAAAACTATTTTGTTTTGTTTGGGGGTGGTAGTGGCACATCTTTTACAATTTTACAGTGCAGTGTTGCTCCAAACACCTGTTGGGAGGCTCTGACCCCAGCTGCCACCCCCTCTTCGCTGCTACTGCTGTTTTGCTTACTGCTGCCACTAAGCGTTCTTCAAGAGTTTCCAGTATTTGACCGTCAGCTCATGGATTTCTGCATTGTTTTCAGAAAATCAAATCATTCAACTTCAAATGCATTCTTATTATCATCACTCTACAGCACAAGCAGTAATTCTAGCCACAGTTAGAATTAAGTCTCACCACTACCTCTGATTCAAGTGGCTAAAACTGAAGTCACTGATTTATTTCTCTTCTTAGAAACTCCATTTCTCTCATTGGCATCATTATTCTTTTGCATTCCTTGATACATAACGTCAAGATGCCTTTTCTTTCATTTCATAAACTCAGCGAGTTGACTGTTGATCACTTATTCCAGCCTGCTGAGGTCAATTTGGATCAAAGTCCGATCATCCTTGCTGTTTCCTCTCAGCCATCAATCAAAATTCTCATTATTTTACCCTTTTCACTCCGCTGTCCCCTCTCAGGGGACATCGGAATTCTAGCATATCACTCGGATGTCCCCTCTCAGGGGGGACATTGCAGTTTATTAGTGATTACGGGGAATTGAGTTAATTCAACGCACGTTTCCGCCGCAAAGTAGCGTCGAGTAGCTGGTAGCCAATGTCCAGAATGGTTCGGAGTGCAAAGGGTTTTAAAGCCTATCTAAAGTATCATCTTCCTTGAAATTAATTTAAGCCCCTTATAATTAATCTCATTTTGCTCTGTGATCTCATTATATATATTTTAATAGCCCTTTCCACAGTTTGACATATAATAGTTCTGCCTTTTTCTCTGGGTACTTGTTCCAAGACCCCTAAGAAACCAAGGATAGTACCAAACTCTGTAGGTACATATCCTATAGATGCATACATATATACATACATACATACACGATGAAGTTTAATTTATAAATTAGGCACAGTAAGAGGTTAACAACTAATAATAAAATAGAACAGTTAGAACAATATACTGAATAAAAGTTATGTGACTATGGACCTGAAAATTAAGGAGACAATTTTATTCAGGCTATAGAATAAAGAGCATACCCTGGATCCTAAGATTTGGGATCTCCACAATGTGGTTTTGCTTTAGATGTTTATAGGGAAGCATAGAAGAGTCTCAGGTGGGGTGACTTATAGTTGTAATCAGGAACATCTTAACTAGATAAGAAATGTTTATCCCTGTGTTTAGCTATTTGAGGGTAAGTAAACATTTCTAATATTAGCTAATCATTCATGAGACAAAGAATGCGGAGGTGGATACAAATGAAGCAAATCTAATGTTGTCTGTCAATTATATCTCAGTAAAGAATGGGAAATTAGAGGGACTGTTTCTGAGCTCGGAGGTTCAGGGAAAAATAAGAGACACATGAGAGTCTTATGGGAGTCATGAGAACCAGTGGAAGGAATCTTATCTAAGACAAATGGGGAAGTGTAGTTCTTTGAAGCAATCTTTTTCCTGGAACACAAAAAGAGGGAAGAGGCTCCGAAAACAACAGGGTAGGGCATTTCCTGGCCATCATTTTTTTTCCTGGAGCACAGGCTCGGGAAGTTCAGAAATGTTAGTGCCTTCTTGAAAGTTTCACTCAATACTTTTGCTTAAACCTAACCATCCAGCGCTTGATCATATGGCCCCCTCAAGCTTTAATGGAGCTTGAAATTATAGACTTTAAAACAAAATTTACCTTTGTTGTTTGAAGTCTTACTAATGTCCCCTGTTTTTCCCCATTGAGCCTCTCTACCCCACATACACTGCCACCAGCCTCCATCACACTATTGTCTGTGTCCATGGCTATGCATGAAAGTTCTTTGGTCAATGTCTTTCTGGCCCCTGACTTACCTCTGAGATGTCTGTCTATTCCATGCTTCTATGTCTCTGGATCTATTTTGTTCATCAGTTTATTTTGTTCATGAGATTCCACGTATGAGTGAGATCATGTGATTATCTTTCTCTGATTGGCTTATTTCATTAGCATAATACTTGCCAGTGCCCGCCATGCTGCCTCAAAGGGTAAGCAATCCTTCTTTTCTACAGCTGCATGGCATTCCATGTGGAAAAAAGGGAATCCTAGTACACTGCTGGTGGGAATAAATTGCAGCCACTGTGGAAAACAATCTGGAGTTTCCTCAAAAAATTAAAAATTGAACTGCCATTTATCCCAGTGATCCCATTTCTAGGAATAGATCCTAAGAATCCTGAAACACCAATCAGAAAGAATATATGCACTCCTATGTTCACAGCCATGTTGTTTACAATAGCTAAGATCTGGAAATAGCCCAAGTGCCCATCAGTACATGAGTGGATAAAAAAACCTGTGGGCGCCGCCACTGCGCATGCCATGGGAGCCGTGACTGACAATGAAGTCATACAGAAGCGTCTCCTAATTGATGGCGCTGGAGATGATCGAGGAATTAATCTGCAAGTGAAAAGTTTCATTAAATGGTGCAACTCTGGATTCCAGGAAGAAGGTTACAGCTAGTACCAGCATATGCTGAGTACACTTGTCCCAGTGTGAATCTTCCATAGCCAAAACTTTGCTGATATATGATATGAATCTCAGAGAAATGGAAAGCTATGAAAAAATTTACAAAGGAATAGAATGTAGCATTGCTGGAGCACCTGAAAAAATTGCTGAGTGCAAAAAGCACATTCTTCAAGCCAAACGAATATGAAAAAAATCGCCAAGAATATGGTGCTTTGGCAAAAGCGATTCAACATCATCCAGACAGGCATGAGACATTGAAGGAACTACCCTGTTACACTGAAAATAAGACAGTGTCTTATATTAATTTTTTCTACCAAAGTTGCGCTAGGTCTTATTTTCAGTGGATGTCTTATTTTCGGGGAAACATGGTAGAAGCTCTGGGCAAAGAATTGGAGCATCTTTAACATATTAAAGAAAGTGTTGAAAACAAGCTGGAATTGAGGCAGAAAGTTTCACGTTCTCATTAGTACCATCCACGAACTTCAGCAAACACTGGAAAATGATGAGAAGCTCTCGGAGGTGGAGGCATCTCAGAAACAAGCATGGACTCAGATCCTAACAAGCATAGGCCAGCGCTCGCCACTCCCCAGCTATTGAAGTAGCAGCATGATCTTAGTGCGTTTAGCATTTGCTGTGCTCTTGAGACATTTAAAGTTTAGACAGTGAACTAATTTGCTTTTAAATGTTTATGTACAGTTCATTCATATTTCTTCACACAAAGGAAAATGATTCTGCTATATAGTTGTTTTGTTATTGAAATACCTTTTTTTTTTTTTTAATTCTTAAACCTAAAAGGTAGGAAGCAGCATCCAAAACTGTTCAATAAAACTTTTTCAAGCTCAAAAACAACAACAACAACAACAAAAACCTGTGGTACATTTCGAGGATGGAATACTATGCAGCTATAAAAAAGAAGAAAATGTAGACTTTTAAATTAGATGCAATTGGGCCAGATAAAAATGGGTTATCAGGTGGTGGCAAACAATGCAAAATACAGGTGATGTATTATAGAACTGTATACTTGAAACTTATGTAATCTTATTAATCAGTCACCCCAATAAATTCAATAAACATAATTTTTTTTTTAAGTACTGAAAAATGAGTGTTATTACTAAACTAGAGGCACGGTGCACAAATTTGTGCATGGGTGGGGTTCCTCAGCCTGACCAGTGATCAGGGTAAGCTGGCTGGGGAGAGAGACTTCGGGAGGTTGGCCAGCCATGGGAGGTTGGCTGGCCACAGGAGGTTGGCTGTAGAAGTGCACTGACCACCAAGGGCCAGCTCCTGTGTTGAGGGTCTGTTCCCTGGTGGTCAGTGCGCATCACAGTGACCAGTCATCTGGTTGACCAGTCTTAATGGTTGCTTAGGCTTTTATATATACTAGAGGCCCAATGCATCAAGATTCATGCAAGAATAGGCCTTCTTTCCCTTGGCTTCTGGCACTGGTTTCCCTCTGGCACCTGGGACCCAGGCCTTTGCTCTGGCCACTGCCTTCTGTCTTCACTCCGGCCCTGCCACCCTCCATAGCTCCCTCTACCCCTTGTCACCTCCTTCATAGCAGGCTTTCTACCCCACCCAGAGCCCCAGAGCAGCCAGGGTGGGGCTGAATGCCTGCGTTGTGACCATGGTAATGAAAACAGTGTTCTGGCCAGGCCACCACCATCTTTGTCACATCCATTTGCATATTCCCTCCTTATTGGCTGTGGGTGCCACCATTTTTGTTGTGGAGTGATGTCCAATTTGCATATTTCATCTTTATTAGATAGGATAGATAGGAAAGGGAGATGTGCCATTGGATATGAACTAGCCAACAGGCCAGTTGCTAGCCTGCCCTTGTCCACCCTCTGACCTGGTCTTCATATAGTAGCCACAGCTCTTTTTAAATTGTGAAGCAGATCATGCCACTGCTTCCTTACAACTCTCCAACTGACTGTTGAATAAAATCCAACCTGAAAAGACCCTGAATAATATGGTCTTTTCCTGTCTCCAATTTTATATTATGCTAGTGTTCATACATGTGATGCTCCAGCGAAATTTGCTTCTGTAACTTTTTTAAACAAAGCAAGTCCTTTCTACTTTATTTTCCCTCTCCATGAATGTTCAAGCCCCACTCCTGCCAACTTGTTCATGTCATTCATGCTAAGCTCAAATGTCACTTCTTCAGGGAATCCTTCCTTGGCTTTCCTATCAAAAATTGCTTCCCCTAGTTAATAGCTATCTTGACACACTATTTGTTTTTTCTAAAATACGTTATCTTGTTAATTTACTTATTGACCTTATTTTCCATGATGAGGCAAGGGATTCAGCCTGAACTGCTCACTGCTGTAGTATAAGTGCCTAACATAGTACATGGTGCAGAGTAAACAGTTATATAAACTGTGTATATATATGGAAACACACAGAATTTATATAATGTATGTATGCATAATTTATATATTACATTATATATCTATAATAATAAATGGATAATATGAAAATTGATCGAATGGCCAAAGAATGGAATGACTGCCCAGATGACCATTTGGACGAAGCTGTGGCTGCAAGGGCTGAGGCAGCCAGGGCTGCGAGGGCCTACTCTTGCATGAATTTCATCATTGGGCCTCTAGTATATAAATATTTGTGAAGGACTTATTAACCACAAAAGATCTGTACATCACTAAAAAATATCTGTTATACCACATATTCTTTATGCCAAAGTGACCTACTTGGTGTAATATATTCTGCCATTCTTCAGTAGTTAAAAGCCTTAATACACACACACACACACACACACACACACACATATATATATATATATATATATATATATATATATATATAGAGAGAGAGAGAGAGAGAGAGAGAGAGAGAGAGAGAGAGAGATGATGATTATGTGATTTTCAGTAAATAGATTAGAGAAATTTGGGGGCTTGCAAAGAAAAGTATGTTAAAAACTGGTCCTGGTTTTTTTGTTGTTGTTGTGGTTGTTGTTGTTAACAAACTTTTATTAATCAAGAAGACTCACTAAAACAATTTCCCAAATAAATCTAATAAACTTAATGTAATGCTTTTCAAAATTCCGATATTTTTTTTGAATTTTACAAACTAATATGTAAATTTGTCAGAAGAATAACTTTTTAAATTTTTTTAAGAGAAGGTCCATAAGTGTGGAGCCTGGCTACAGTGTTTGGACAGATTTAAGCCTTGGACCAATGAGAGGGCACAGTCCTCTCATTGCCACGTGCGAGTCCCAGCGTGGATGGCTGAGCCTTCCCAGCACAATCATAGCCAACAGCTGTAGTTGTAAGCTTGAACCTATGATCCGAACACGTGGCCCCATGTGCCTAAGTGCTATAGGCTGCAAGTAAACAAAGCTTGATCAGGTGCATGTAATTGAGCAGGCACCAGAATGTTGTAAACATCTTGACCACGCCCTTTCTTTGCCTTGTGGCATTTGGCTATAAAATAAAGACATGGCTTTTTTTATTTTTATTTTTGCCTTGTGGCATCTGGCTATAAAATAAAGACATGGCTTTTCCCATCAGGGAAGCAGCCTCCCACCGAGTCCCAGCTTTCCTTCTCTTTCTATCTTTTCTCAATCCTTCATCGCCCCACTCAGGTTCACCCTTGGCAGTGCTGGCGCAGCACATATAAGAGATTTTTCCTACTAGGTATAGAAAAATAGCTGTTACCATAGTAATTTTTAAAAAGTAGCATTAATATAGAAGATGCTAGAACAAACTAGAGTTCAATAGACTCATATTTTGTAAGTTTAGTTTATGATAAAGGTGACTTTTAAATCAGGGAAAATATATTGATATATCTAATAAAGATTATTGATGCAATTATTTATGTATGGAAGTAAAAGTCAGTTTCTACTTCCCATCATATAAAGATTAATTTCCAACATATTAAAAAGTTAAATATAGTCCAGCCAGTATGGCTCAGTGGTTGAGCATCAACCCATGTACCAGGAGTCACAGTTTGATTCCTTGCTAGGGCTCCATCTCCAGTAAAGGGCATGCAGGAGGCAGCTGATCAATAATTCTCATCATTGATGTTTCTAGCTCTCTCTCCCTCTCCCTACCTCTCTCTAAAATCAGTAAAAACATATTTTTAAAAAGTTAAATATAAAAGTCAAATCCGTTTTGGGATAAGACTTTTAAAAAATAATATTTGGATAAGAAAGGTCTTACTCAGCAATTCAAAAACTCAGAAGTCAGCTCAGATTTGGTGAATAAATTTTTAACTTCCACAGAGTAAAAAACAGCTTATAGAAACAAACAGTACATAGGGAAAAATAGATGCAACATAAATATCAGGAAAAACCTATTATCCAGAATATAAAAAAGTGCTTCTGAAAATCAACAAGAAAAAAGAAAGCAGTTCACAGGAAGAAAAACAAAACAAAACAAAACAACACAGCAAAATACCAATAAATACATCAAAGATTTCAACTCTCTGATAACCATGGAATACAAATAGAAAAAATAAAATATATTTTTATTAAAGAATGAAAAAGATTAATAAAGATTAAGAGGACTTTGGGAATGGGCATTTCCATATACCTTTATGTATGGTTAGTGGGTAAACCTTTTCTTCTTCTGGCAGGCAAATTTGGTAATATCTATCATTATTTTAAAGGTATATTTCCTGTAATTCACCTCTTCTACTTCTAAGCATCTGTCTCAGAATAGTACTTGCACACTTTTTCTCATTGTAGGTATGCAGATGTTATTGTTGCATGGTATAAAATGGCAAAAAAATATTAAAATGCCCAAAATAGAGGAAGGACTGAATAAATTAATTTAATACCACACATTCTGATGTAGTGATTAAATGGAATAAAACATATCTATCTACTTCTATGAATATATTGCAAAAAAACCCACAACAACAATAAGGTGCAGGGTGACATGTATAACCAATTTTAAACTTTAATGCTCAAAAGATTCACCTGAGGTAGTTAGAAAAAAGTCATGGTATGTAGAGTACAGCATAGGGAATATAGTCAATGAACTTATATAATAAATGGGTAATATGCAAATAGAGTGAACTGCAGAATAACCAAACAACCAAGCGTAATATGCTAAGGCTGCTCAACCACTCACTATGACATACACCTACTACCAGGGGGCAGATGCTCTGACCAGGTTAGCTTGCTGCTGGGGTCCAGCTGATCAGGACTGAATGAGATGGGCTGGACATGCCTTGAAGCCCTTCTTCAGCCTCTCCCCAGCCCAATCAGGACTAGGTATTTCCTGCACCAGGCCTCTAGTATGTAATAAAGTTTTTTCTTTATTGATTAAAGTAATACATATGTGCACTAATCCCTTTTGCTTCCCCCCCCTCCCACTCACGCCTGCACCCCCCTGGTGTCTGTGTCCATTGGTTAGGCTAATATGCATGTATACAAGTCTTTTGATTGATCTCTCCCCCTTACCACACGCTGGATCTGTTTTTGTTCATAAGTTTATGTTGTTCACCCCTATGTTCATAGCAGCACAATTCACCATAGCTAAGATTTGGAAACAGCCTAAGTGCAGATCAACCAGATGAGTGGATTAAAAACCTGTGGTATATCTACATAATGGAATACTACATTGCCATAAAAAAGAAGGAATTCTTACCATTTGCAACAGCATAGATGGGACTGGAGAGCATTATGTAATAAAGTTTTATTTTTTTCCTTTCCAACCTGAATGCCTTTTATTTCTTCATTTTATTTATTCATGTTTTTACTAATTGCACAGGATAGGATCTTCAATGTACTTTTGAAAGAAAATACTGGAAAGAGGCATCCTAATCTCATTCCAATCTTAGGCATAGAGCATTTATTAATTTAACCATTAATTTTGAGGTTAGGTGTAAGTTTTTAATAAATGTTCTTTATTAGGTTGAGCAATTTCCCTTCTACTTCTTAGTTTGCTGAAATGTTCACTGTAAATGAGTGTTAATTTTGTGAAATGTCTTTTTTTTTTTTTTTTTTTTTTTTTTTTTACCTATTATGGTTATATAATTTTCCTACTTAATTCTGATAATATGATAATCACATTGATTGATTTTCAAATGTTAAAAGATTCTTAAATCCTGGAAGAAAACATCACTAGGTCATGATGTATTATCTATTTTATGTGTCACTAGGTTTGATTAGCTCATATTGTGTTAAAGATTTTGCTTCTATGCTCATTAGGCAATATCAGTTAACAGTGATCCTTTCTTGTACTATGTTTGGTTTTATGAGGGCCCTCAGCCGTTCTGCTTGGGGAAGGAATGATGCAGTAAAGGCAAGCTGTTCCTATTACCCACTTCAATTTGTCCAAACTATTTTATTTTTCTTCCGTGGTGTGCTGGAACTTTACCTTTGGAAACCTGCACTTCTGGCTCTCTCATTTGTGGGTGATTGTCTAAGACAGTGTTTCCAGGAGATCCCAGATTGCAGCCAAGAGGGGATAGAGCTGGCTCATGAACCCCTGCTGATCTACAGGCAGGACTGAGTTATCTCTGCCTATTACCCAGAGTCCCCCAGCTCCCTCAAATGCACTTTTGTCTATGGGTAGATGGCAAAATTTTGTTGAGGGAGCGGGACAAATATGAGGGACATCTTATTCCACCATGATGCAGGTAACATGGATTTTTTTTTCCAGGTATTGTATATATCAATGCTAGAAGTCCCATTTTATTATTTAATAGAAATACCTTCCAATTTCTTTTAAATCATCCAGTTATAGCCCAAACCGGTTTGGCTCAGTGGATAGAGCGTCGTTCTGTGGACTGAAATGTCCTGGGTTCGATTCTGGTCAGGGGCATGTACATTGGTTGCAGGCAATTCCCCAGTGGGGTGTGCAAGAGGCAGCTGGTCGATGATTCTCTCTCATCGATGTTTCTAACTCTATCCCTCTCTCTTCCTCTCTGTAAGAAATCAATAAAATATATTAAAAAATAAATCCTCCAGTTATAATTATAATAGGTGTTTTATAGTCCTTATCTGCTAATCCCATAATCTCTGTCATCTTGGAATCTTTTTACTGCCCCCACCTCCCTTTATTTTTCTGTTATCAGTCAAAGAATTCTGCCTCTTAGCATGTCTGGCAATTTTGGTTTGGATGCTGGACATTAGACTTTTCTGTGGTTGAACATTCGCATTTTGTTTTCTTCCTTTAAATATCCTGAAGTTTGTTTTGTCAGACAATGAAGTTCCTTGAGGATCTGCTTTATCTTTTTTGAGGTTTGCCTTCAAGCTTTGTTAGGGCTTTTCACAGTTGTTTCTGCTCTAATCCTATTTAATCCTGGTACTAAGACATGATTCTTCTGGGATTTCTAGTGAATGCCGAGCATTTAAAAAGTTCTCTCCTCTTTGATAGGGATTCCACTATCTCCCAACTCTGTGTGAACTCTGGGAATTGTTTAGCTTCTAGTTTTTTTTTTTTTTTTTTTTAAATACTATATTTTGGCTAGTCTTCTAAAATTTTACTTAACACATGACCAGAATTAAATTCAAAGACTTGAAGGGATCTCTATATAGATTTCTAGAGCTTTTTTTTTTTTTTTTTTTTTTTTTTTTTTCTGGATGGTTCCCTGGCACTCTGTCCTGCAAATTTCAGGTAGGTCCTTGGGCCTCCCCAACTTAAAAAAAAAAAAAAAAAAAAAAAATAATAATATATATATATATATATATATATATATATATATATATATATATATAATTGATTTTTTACAGAGAGGAAGGGAGAAGGATAGAGAGTTAGAAACATCAATGAGAGAAACATCAAATACTGAATACTGCCATGATTGGTTTGGCTCAGTGGATAGAGTGTCGGCCTATGGACTGAAAGGTCCTAGATTCAATTCCAGTTCCAACATCAAATACATCAAATCGATCATTTGCCTCCTGCACACCCCCCACCAGGGATGCGCCCACAACCAAGGCACATGCCCTTGACCGGAACTGAACCTGGGACCCTTCAGTCCTCAGACTGACGCTCTACCTACCATTGAGCCAAACCCGTTAGGGCCCCAACTTTTTATTTATGTTCTTTTCAGTTGAGTAAGATAGTTTGACTTGATTTTTCCCTACCTATGCGCTAGTCTGGAAATTGCTTCTAAAAAAAAAAAAAAAAAAAAAAAAAAAAAAAAAAAAAGCTGAAGTAATCTTAAGGCTAATCTTGTTTTATTCTCTTTCTTCAGATATTGCAGTTCTGCTCTGTTACATACAGATTCTGTAATGTTCTGGTTGTTTATGCAGGCAGGAAGATCTGTACCAGATACTTCTATATGAAAGAAGTTCTTTTCATTAAGTATAAAATAAAAACTTAATCCCCAGAAGGTTATTGGAAACTCTGCATTCATGATGAGGATACTTTGACTGTTGGACCATGTAATAGAATGGGTGATGATTTCATTATCTTCCTTCATAAAAGCTATTATCTGTAGGACCTTTCTTTTGGGCATCTTGCTTTGAAATTCAAGTTTCCAGAATTCAAATCTCTTTTTGGTTTCCAGAAAATAAACTTTTCATTTTTCTCTTATGGCAGTTCAGCAATTCTCTAATTTTATTTATTTATTTTTGCTATTTAACCATATTCTGAGGATAGTTTTCTCTTAATTTTTTATATCTTCAGAATTAGTTTTTTTCATTCATTTTTTATATCTTTTTAATTAGTTTCATTCATTTTAAATCAGCCTAATCTTTTATTCATATTGTCTAAATCAGTATGCACATGTGTGTGGATGTGCATATACACATATCTACACATTGACACACAAACACATGATCTATACACATATATACATGCATAAAAAAACAAATACATACATGCATAAAAAAACACTAATAAAAGAGAAAGATGCAAATTGACTGTACCTCCACAATGCCCACCAGCCAATGAAGAGTATGCAACAAAGATAGTTGGTTAATTTGCATATGCAGATGTGGAGCAAAGACTGAAAACTTCAGCCTGAGTGAAGACTGAAGGCTGAATACTGCCATGATTGGTTTGGCTCAGTGGATAGAGTGTTGGTCTATGGACTGAAAGGTCCTAGATTCAATTCCAGTCAAGGGTATGTACCTTGGTTGCCGGGCACGTCCCCAGAAGGGGGTGTGCAGGAGGAAGCTGATCAATGTTTCTCTCTCATCAATGTTTCTAACTCTCTATCCTTCTCCCTTCCTCACTGTAAAAAATCAATAAAATATTAATATATATATATATATATATATATATATATATATATATATTTTTTTTTTTTTTTTTTTTAAAAAGACTGAAGACTGAAGAGGCTTGGCTTCCCCACTGTGGCTGGAGCAGAGAAGCCTCAATGCTTGATTTCTATGCTGTGGCTGGAGTGAAGACCTGGGTCCCAAGTGCGGGAGGAAAACCAGTGCCAGTAGCCAAGGGAAAGAAGGTCTATTGTACGAATCTTAGTGCAACGGGCCTCTAGTACATATATAAAAATATATATTAAAAATTATGTGCTTAAATATATTTAGCAATTCAATATATTTACAGTGAGAGGATCAGTGAGTGTTTTCATCAGCTAAGGTGACATGTGGCTGGAACACCCTAATATTCTTTTGGAATGTTGGTGTCTCTCTCTATATGTGTGTGTGAGAGAGCAGGAGAGAGGAGGGAAAAAATGAACAGTTTTGTTTTGAATTACAGAGAAAATTATGCACATGTCTTCACTGCTTCAGTATTACCCTTCCCTATAGCCCCACTCCACAACCTCTCCCTTCTATAGGTTCATCAAACTACACACCAAGTCCTTTCCCTCGTACCTTCTAAAACTTTCTCCAAGTTGTCCATTGCCTCTTCCTATTGCAGACTTCCATTATACTTCCCTGGACTGAGGCAATAGTCCCTGAAAAAATATGTGTTGGGTTTTATCCCCACTTGCCCTGCACAGATGTTTAGTGATCTCTCCTGAACACAAGTCAGGTAATATTATTCCTTTGTCTGAACTCTAAAATAACCAAGTGATTTCCTAATAGTCTTGGGATAAAGGCCAAAATCCTTAACATGTCATGTTCTGCTCTTGCCTCATTCTCTAGCACCAAACACCACATTTCTTTAGCATATTGACCTCTTAGTTTCTTGAGTGCATTAAGTACCCTTTGGACTAGGGTCCTATATATATACTACTTGCTGTGCTTGTAATGTTATTCTAGGAAATTCTAATTAATACTTATTCCCAAAATTTGTTAAATATTTATATTTTCTCATAGACTCTAAGTTCCATGAAGACATACAACAGCTCTTGGCAAGGTACTGGGAACATAGAACAGGATCAATAAATATTTGTTGAAGGAAGAAAGGAAGGATGAACAGAAAGAAAGAAATGAAACATTAAGAGCCTTAATTGTAATAAACTTAAAATTTTTTTAAAAAAATATATTTTTATTGATTTTTTACAGAGAGGAAGAGAGAGGGATAGAGAGTTAGAAATATCGATGCGAGAGAGTCATTGATCAGCTGCCTCCTGCACACTCCCCAATGGGGATGTGCCCACAACCAAGGTACATGCCCTTGATCGGAATCGAACCCAAGAACCTTCAGTCCGCAGGCCGATGCTCTCTCCACTGAGCCAAACCGGTTTCGGCTAAACTTTTTTTAAAGTGAAATTTATCCAAATATAAACAAGGGCAAATAACTGACTATCTGTTTCATTCTAGTTTTGATATGAGAGGAAAATAAATGAACTCCCCCCCCCCCCCCCTCAGTATAGAAAGGAGACATTTAGAAAGAGGAGATTGGAGAATTAAAAGTTTATGGAATTTTCAAACTTCTTGTTTTAACTCATTTTCTTATCATTGAATGAATACAAAAAGTTCTAACTTGAGATCCTGGGATATTTTCCTCCTGCCCCTACAAATACAGCCAACTCTGCTTAACTTAGCTTTATCCTGGTTTTGAACATTATTTTATTAATGGAGATTTATAATTGCAGCTTTTGGAGCTAATTTATGCTGATGAAAAATTACTACTTCTTGTTTTTACGTTACTGTGTGCTTTCTTTCTTTCCAAAAGAAAGCTCTTACTTGGTTCTGCTTTTTAATTAAGAAAAACATTCTTTACATTCTGGCAGCCTTGTAGAAATTATTAATGCTTCCAGTAGAGGGCAGTAGAGGAGCACATCTCAGGATGAAAAAGCTTGGCCATATTCAGGACCATTTGATTAAGGCTACCCTTGGAATGATGTGTGCTTAGGTCATTTAAAACAATATTGAAGTAATTCAAGAAGATATAATGACTGTAAAGTCAG
Source organism: Pipistrellus hanaki (assembly GCF_964339955.1). NCBI lineage: Eukaryota > Metazoa > Chordata > Mammalia > Chiroptera > Vespertilionidae > Pipistrellus > Pipistrellus hanaki. The sequence goes on along the minus strand of NC_140512.1, from coordinate 44,664,863 downwards.
AGAATGTCTCAAAATTTGGTAAAAATCCACAGAATTTTAAAAATATTGAGTTTGAAAGGATACATTTTATTTTATTCTCCTGGATAGGAAAACACATATTATTGACAATAGCAGACCTTGGCTTTTCTTAATAATTTTCTTTAATAATTAATCCTTATTTTTAATAAAACACAAAAGTGATGAATTTGAACAAATTGAACGTGTGTTCATTACACAAATGGAGAGAGTTTAAAAGTGAGCTCTGAACATTTTTTACCTTTGTAAGGATCACACGTAGGAATTTATTTTTACAATGTGTAGTCTACTGTTTTTCCTATTTGGCTGAGTGAACTAGGAAGGCTTCTGCACTTAGAGAAATAAATTCTGCAATATTGCACACCCAGCATTATGAGCCACGGAAAGTGAATCACAGAGGAAAAGCACATACAAAATGATCGGAAGACAGTTCTCTTGACTGGGAAGCAGTTCAGTGTTCACCTAGGATAGGGCCATCATGCTAGAATATGTAGGTTCAATGGAATTTATGTAAAGTCCTAAAGTCTATAAAGGTTGACAGAATTGAGCTATCATTTTTTTTTAAAGGTTCCCTGTGCTAGAAGGAGATTGAAGTACAGAGAAAGCAAATAGGATGGCCTAGCTTACAAAATAGGATGTCCTTAAGGGTCAATTTCACAGAGTTACTGTGAAAAGTTTCTCATGCCTACTTAATTTGAGAAAATTACTTTATTCAAAAGTAGTGCTGTCCGTAGTATCCTGAAGTCTTTGGTAGCTCTGGGTATAAAGACAAACAACAGAATAATTGGATATCCAATTAATGATAACATTTGGTCCTAGAAGCTGCCACAAAATTTACAATGAAGAAAGGAACCTTTATTTCCTCTACTACACTCAAAAATGAACTTTAACACAATAGTTTCCATTGTGCAGAAGCAGATCATCTTGGGATGTTCATTTTGGAACATCTCATCTATGGTCTGTGAGTGATTTTGATAATAGTAAGACTGTAATAATAATAACAGTAAATGTTTGTATTGATAATATATCTCCATATTTCATGGAGTCTAAAACCCTTCCCCCCCACTTATTGACACCTCTGACTATGGGGGAGTTTATAATTAATGGCAAGTAATAGTCATTGCCAGACAAAAGGACATACCTTCATTGCTTTTGAATTTAGTTTGGTTATAATTTTTATACTGTATTTTTTTTTTACTCTGTACTGAGAATTACTGGGCACACAGAAAAGCATAGAAACAAATGTGTTACACATGAATAAAAAAGACCAAGAAAATATTTCATAATTCTAAAAAAGGCTAAGGAAATATTTCACATATAACAATTCTAAAGATAAAAAAGTATTGTGTTGTAGTTTAAGCAGTACTTTGTTTTCCTTAGTGGTACATAAAAATATTGATGTGTATTACAATCAATGATGTCTTAGATTTGATAAAACATGACATTTTTGGATATATGCACCTCATAGTAGCACAGTTCACCACAGCTAAGATTTGGAGACAGCCTAAGGGCCCATTAGCAGATGAGCAGATTAAAAACCTGTGGCACATCTACACAACGGAATACTAAGCAACTATAAAAAAGAAGGAACACTTACCATTTGCAGCAGCATGGGTGGACCTGGAGAGCATTATGCTAAGTGAAATAAGCCAGTCAGAGAAAGACAAGTACCATTTGATTTCACTTATATGTGAAATCTACCAAACAAAAAAACACTAGTAAAGTGGAGATAGATGGATGGATATGCAGAACAGACTGAAAGCTATTGAGTCGGTGGGGTAGTTTTCCTGATCAGGATGCAAGGGTGATTTCTTTCGCCGGTGCTTGTCCAGATGGATTTGATGGATGAAGCCACAGACAAAAGGTGGTGGATGAAAGTGATTGGAAGCAAATGCAGACTGCCATGTAGGGAGGAGATTTCAAGGGGGTAACCCACTAAGTTCCTTTTTTTCTAAGGTTATAAAGGCTGTGGTTCTTTGTTTATTCACGTTGCCTTCTAATTGGTCACTTCTTTGCAGAATATCAGCTTCAAACCCCAAGCCCCACTTGGTGCCCCTCCTTTTCTCTCCCCCTTCAGTGGTAGAATTCTTTATCTCCTGTGAAGGCCGGTTTTCCTCTTTCTCCCATTTGTCAGCATTTCTCTGTCCTCTGTGAAAGTTTGTTTTCTTTTTCTGCCCATACCCATGGCTTTCCCTCTTCTGTGAATGGATGTCTTCCTCTCCCCTTAGCCTGTGGCACCTTTCCCCACCCCTCTCTGTGAATGTATGCCTCTGGCAGCTCCAAGCCTTCACCTATTTAGTCCTCCCCCGCTACTTCTTCCCCTCTCTTCCCCCCCCCCCCCCCCGCCCCGTGAACCCATTTTATTCTGAAACTCCCTAACCTGCCTATTTTATCCCTAAAATTCATTTCACTGTTAGAGGGGAGGGATTGGGGGTTGGCTGAGAAGCGTGAAGGGATTAAGAAAAGAAATGAAAAGAAAAACTCATGGATATAGAAAACAGTGTGGTGGCTGCCGGAGGAAAAGGAGGAGTGGGGAGAGCGAGAAGAAGGTAAAGGGGGGATAAGTGGTGATGGAAGGAAACTTTTATATTATAAACACACAATGGGATATATAGATGATGTATCAGAGAATTGTATACCTGATTCCTGTGTAATTTTATTAACCAATGCATCCCAATAAATTCAATTAAAAATTAAAAAATAAAAAGATAAAAAACCACAATGCCTATTTAAAATAAAAGGAGTGATTAGTATTATACAAGGATGTTGTTACGTCAAGAAAATGAATTCTTAAAAAACTAAGTCTTACAAAGGTTAATATAATTAATCATTGAATTAACATAGTTAAAATAAATCTATGTGGATATAGAAGTTCACAGAGTGAAGTTGCTTAAAACTCATAACACAGTTTAAATGTTAAGCCTGTCCAAAACTTGATTGCCTGAGCAATAACCTTAAGTGTCCTATAATTCAAAAAAATGTATAGATATAAAAGACAAATGGAATATTTTACTGCAAACATTATATCCTGTAGTGTCAATAATTTCATGGCTCTTGGCTCTCCAAGTGACGTCTCAAAGTGTGGGGTGGAACTTGGAAGCCAATACACTTAGAAGGCCAACTGGCCCAGTGAAACAAGCACCAGGCATATTTTAGAGGATCACTCGCCAGTTTTAATGTCCAAATAAGCATCTGCTTTGGATTTGGTTCAAATTCACATTGAGCCTGGACTTGTGGCAGCCACGTTTCCGATGTCGCCCTCATTTGTCACATCCACACAGAGAAGGAGCTTTCAGGTGCTGTGGGCACGCTTCCTTCCCTCAGCTGAGGACTTTGATTCTGCACATGGCAAACGGAGATGGAATTCAATTTGAACACAGTGCTGGCATGTGAAGGAGAAAGGCATGCTAGTTACTATGTGACCTTGAGGATAATTTCCTGCCAGAGTGGTAGAGACTCTCTCATGTTTGGTGCTGGTGTTCAGGCAGTATTTCCTGCAAGGTGCTGAGCTATTTGCAAATAACCTGTGCTGAAAGTTACTAAGCAACGTGATGGCTCTCTATATGCAACCCCCTGGTGGCTTACTTGAGATCAATGGAAAGGGGCTACTTTCTTGGAGTGGTAAAAAACACGAAAATATTCTAGGTTTACATTTCACCAGTTAATTATTCTCTCATTCTAAGGAGAATCTCTTTGGAGTAACAATGTCATTTGCTTTACCCAGAGAGAACCTCAGCTGAGTCATTCCTGGTGGAGATGAGTTTTAGTTTAAAGGAAGGAGGAAGAAATTTGATGAAAGATCATAAAAGCGGGAGAAAAGTATTCACACATATACCTTTCATCTCTCAGATGCCAACAATGTCTTTTTCTTCATATTAGAGCTTCCCTTACTCACTGAGAGTCAAGTAAATATGCCTTGGGAAGTTCTTATATATAAATTGGGCTATTTAATAAAGAGTTCAAGAAAACTAAGTTTAAAATACACTTTTGGTCTTCTACAATGATTTATCCCTTGAATTAATACTTATTTATGTTTCTCCATGAGGCAGAATGAGTAGAAGTTAAAGAACACTGCTTTTAATTAAACATAAAGAAAAAAAATTAATCTGGACTCTCCAGAAATGCAGATTTTTAGGTCTCTGTAGCTCAACACTTCCCACCAAATGTCAAGCAGCTAATTGTCAGAGATGGGAAAGAAGGGTTAGATGTTCAAATGGGTTAATCTCGAGGATTTCAATATTTCCCCTTTATTTATAAAACAAACCAGAAAATGAGGAATCTTCTGAATTCTCCATTCAGAAGTAAAATGCACCTAAAACACAATTATTACATCAGCATGAAGGACCAAACCTTTGGATGTGTTGGGCATACAAAATGTCTTGTCTATTATTTTCTTGGCTCAGCTAGAAATAAGAGTTGAATATAACTTAAATTTTAATGTGTATATTTCACAGATTTTTAAATTATTCTGGTTAGAGCTTTCTGGGCTGAGGATTCTATAGGTCAAGCTTAGAGAGAGATGTGCTTTGCCAGCCTGAAAGTATGCATAACATCAGTGCACATAGTATAAAGAAACGTATTAGTCGCTTAAGTTGGCATTTCTGGACAGGCTATAAATAGCTTCCCTTAAGAGAGCATTCTAAGTCATCTGTAGCAGATGAGGTCTTTAGCACATTACATCTCTTTTAGGGGTCTGGTCATATTGAGAGTGGGCAAGGACATGTAATGAGAATGGAGCCACAGTTGTCTAATAATTATTCACCTTACTAACTGTAGATAAGAAGTTTGCTTATAGACCCTGGGAAACTGGAGGATGAAACAAGGCTGTAAAAGGATAAGATGCCTCAATGGATCCATTATTTAGAAAAGAAATACATTTTGAGAACAGACCAAGGACAGGACACGCTTTGATTGGTTGCTGCACCTGGACTCTGACCCCCTCCAGGAGTTTTTCTCAGGAACACGGATCATTCTCTGGTCCCAGGAAGGGGCTGAGATGTTTATAACAGATTAGCCACCTTGTTATAAGACTTTGAGGTCCTGAAGGCCGGATTGCAAATCCTCCCTTCCCCTTCCCCTGTTACACTTGAAGCTCACAGCTGCACGTAGCTATCTTCTCCATTGTGTGTATGTAACCAGCCAACTGGCAAGGGGGTCAGAGCAGATTTTTGTGGGTGACCGGCTGCTCTCCCATACTGCCGGCATTATTGGAATAAATGCTCACGTATGTTTCAACCCTGTCTCTGCTTAATTGGCTCAAGTGGTGACAGGCAGCCCAGACCCCTTGATTGTCCAGTTACAATATAGGTTCAGTTGTAGGCTGACATATGACAGTTTCCATTTAAATCTTAACAGAAAAAACTTAATGATTGTGGTTGGAGAAAAGGTAATGAGGTTACTTAGTAAATGGCTCATCATGTCTGGATCTGCATTGGAAGCTCAATCAATAGATTATTCCATTGTAACGAGCATGATTTAAAAATATTTTGGTACTCAAATATACTCTATCATTTGTTAACTTACTTCTTAAGTAAACATATTATTATGTTTTATTAAATATATTACATAAATGAAAGAGGTTATTGTAGTTTTGTCAGCCCAGATGTCAATCACCAAGCTTATCTAAAAAGTATATAAAAATGTTGAATTAATTTGAAGTGTTTCCTCCCATTTGAAATGCAAATAGACTTTCAAGTTTTAATTGGGGCTATTAGCCATAACAGTTTGAGTCCAGCCAAGGGACGTAGATGAAAAGAAATCCTGCAATGAAATATAGAATTAATCACTACCTACAGGAGAAAGAAATAAAATATTTAATCATATTAATATTTTAAGCACAGTTGAACAAATGAACATATCCATGACAAAGTTCAAGGTCTGGAGTAGAAACACTTAAATAAATCCTTTGGGTATTTCAATTGTTATTCTCTATATTATAAAGTGGCCAGTTGTTTGTTTTTAACATCTTACAATTCAAACAATAAAGTATTCAGACTGTTCATTCATGCAGCTCACTAATTAGTGAGGTTTTTTAGTTTCATTCCAAGCATTTTGTCCAGGCAAGTTAATAGGATGCTATAATTTATAATTCTATGGAAAAGTGAAGACTGGTGGATCTTGGAGAAATAGGTTCAGTCGCAAAACATATTACTTAATAATGTAAAATGAATCCATCCCATTTGTGTGTGTATCCTTCTGGGGAATATTTTCTTAGAGAGTATAAAAACTAATATTGTTACTAAATATGAAGCTTGTTGACAGAAGAAAGAAAGGAAATGTAATGGGGACTGACTCAGAAAATCCAAAGAATGTATCTAAGAAAATGTGTGAAAAGAGGAGAAACTGTACAAAAGTTAAAGAGAAGCATATTTTTTCTTAATACCAAGAATCAAATACTTATAGAGACATGAATAGAGAACTTGTTTCATTGTTAGGTTTTGATCTACAAGAAGGAAATCTTTTATGTTATTAGAAATGAATTTATAATCCAGTGTAATATCCCATTGACCTCAAGACAAAAAAGAATTGATTTAGGGAGTATAACTGTAACATTTCATGAATATAATTATTTGGCCATGAATTTCCTCACGGGCTGTATGGTTTACTCTCAACCAGTACATAAAATTATCAGAAGAGCAATAGCAGGTTTGATTATTCTCCATGGAAGTTAATATACTGATTTTACCCCTATAGATTTGTGAAAACATTCCAGAAAATGTTTCCTCCATATACGTATATTCCTGTCTGCTTCTTTTTCCTTCATACGATAAAATCTCAGAGCCGAGATTTTTCTGCAGTTTTCTGTAACCTTGCCGACCAACAAATATTTACTGGGATATACACAATGGGAAAGGTCCTGAGTTTTTGTAGTTGTACTTTCAGTGGGAAGGGAAATACCATTTTTATGCATATGAAGTTATAGTTAATAACGAAGGCAGTTTATTTCAGATGCTGAATAATGGACGGGCACAGAGAGACTATACTGGGTTGGGTGTAGAGCAGTCATTGCACATCTTCGGGAAGATACACACACAAAAAATTGGCACATGGTTGCCTTGTGGGAAGGAGACTAGGACATTGAAGTAGGGAGATTTGTACTTTTCACTCACTGTATGCCCTTTAGTATGGTTTTAACTTTTTTTTACTGGTGTTCATGTAACCCTACCTGCATTAGAGATATTTGTTTCACTGTTGAATATTTAGTAAAATGAAAAAACAAAACAATCCACAACAACATCTCAAGTTCTACAAGATATATGACTATGCAATGAGTGAATGTTAGTCAGGTGTAATTGCCAGAAAAACAGATCAGGATAACACCTATTTAACCAATCCGGATCTCCAGAAATATAGTTTTATAAAAATATTTAGGCATTAATGAGTTGTATTCTGCCAGTATTCCAACTCAAAGCTTTGGAAAAGGGAGTGTACTTTGTTTGTAAGAGGCAGGTGGGCCAGATCCTATTCCTTTTTTTATTTACTTTCCCCTTTTTTTTCAACTAAAGCAGAATCTGAGCTGGCTGTCTCTTCTTGGCTGCACAGTCAGCACAGTCATCAGCAGCCTTAATAGCTTGAGGTAGAGTGGGAGGCCCAAGCACATGGCAACACCTTCCATGCATCAGCTAATTCCACACTCTAGCTGTAGCCTTGGGAACACAAGAAATCCCAAACAGATGCTTTTTCTCAAGATAAGGGAGAAAGGAAAGACTGATCCTGCTGAAAAAGTGATAAAAATAAAAAGTACATCTGTGTGTTTGAATGCAGCATTAGAAAGGTAATGCCAAAGTTTTCATTAGCAAATTGAACACTTCTGTGTAGGCTCCTGGTAATCTTTTTCCAGCTACTTTGTGCAAGTTTATGCTCAAGTTGCTTTTTAGCTTTAACTTTTCTCCTTGTCAAAAGTCAAGTACTTTAAACTAAAGCGACTATATGCTAATTATACATCTATATCCATATCCATGTATAAAATCAACTAGTGTGAATAGACAAATGACATACAGCCCAATTTTCAGTCAAACATTCATCAAGCTTTGTGATCACCTGTGTGCCATGCTGGGAAACCCTGGGAGAATGCTGTTCTTGTGGAAAGGTACAGGGAGCTGAGACAGCAAATGTGAGCATCTTTGGGTTAGAATCATGGCTTCCCATTACTGTTCATGTGTCCTTAAAAAGAAATTTCTTTAGTAGAGAAAAGGAATCTGCCATAAATATTTGCTCTTGAGACAAGCACTGAGAAGGGTTTCCTCCCTGGCCCTGAGTAGGAGGAAAGCTTGTGTGTACACAGGAAGTGGTGGAATCCACTGAGAAGCAAGGACCAGACAATATAGTCTCCATATCCCTGATTCCAGATAGAAAGAGAGAGAGAAACTTTTGTGGGAAACCAGACTGCTATTACTCACCATATTTGCTAATACTGCTATACAAAATATAACAAGCTGGTTAGATTAAATGACAGGAATGAATCTTGTCACAGTTTTGGAGGCTGGAAGTCCATGATCATGGTGGCAGTAGGGTTAGTTTCTGGTGAAGCCTTTCTCCTTGGCTTGCAGACAGCTGTCTTCTGACTGTGACCTCACATGGCCTTTTCTCAGTGCTTATGCTCTCCTGGTACCTTTTTGTCTCCTTATAAAGACATCAGTCTTACTGAATCAGAGCCTCCCACGTATGACCTCGTTTAACTTTAATTATCTCCTTAGAGATGATGTCTCTAAATATAGTCAGATTGGGGATTAGGGCTTCTACATAGAAATTTTATGGGGTCACAATTCAGTCTATACAACTCAGCAAAGTAATTTATTCTATTCTATAGCACATGATAGACCAAAAACTGGCAATTACTTTTATCCATAGCTTTTCCCAACTAATCTCACTGTCACTATCTCAATCACAGGTGTGCACATGCCTACATACACACACACACACACACACACACACACACACACAAATACTGCAGATACAGACACCTTTGCCTGCCTCACAGGCACACAGAATATCCTTGGCATCGATATTACTTTGTCTCTAATTCTGAACTTTATACAAGATTTTCTGACATTCATAATGTATGGCTAGTGACTGATAATTCATTTTCCCAGGATTAATGTTTTTCCTTATTGAACAAATTGGTTTTGATAATGATAATAATGATAATAATAATAATAATAATAATAATAATGATTATTGAGTACCAAAGACTTCTTACTTCTTGTCCTTAACTTTCCCATCTTACAGATGAGATATGTTTTGAGAGGTAGTGACTTGCCTAGGCCACATAGTGAATAATTTCCATGCTGTCTGACTCAGGGCCAGAGTCCTTACCCTTTATGAACTTGAACACAGTGACAAGAGTCTGAGAGCCCTGATGAATATCCTCTGTCTTTACCTTGTCACTGGTTTTGCTGTCTAGTCCACCTCAAAGCTAATTTTCAATCTATCCCAGAGTGGGCAGAGCATTGGGTAGGGTCTCATGCCCATATATCATTAAAATATGGCAGGCTCTTTATTTCCATTATGTTTACATTGCTCACTTGTAAGCTTTCCCCTCCCTATCTGTCATTGCACCACCCCGGAAGGACTAGGAAGATGAATAAAATACTGTTCTTGAGAGGAACTAAAGATGTAATTGGGAGATAGATGTATCCAATTATTGGAAGCACATCAAAATATGGGTGTTAGATTTTTTGGGGGTGATCACTTAATAAGTGATATAATATTTGATTATTGGGTTATACACCTGAAAGTAACGCAATATCATATGTCAACTGTAATTGAGAAAAATAAAACATATTAAAAAGATAAAATAAGATACATTGTGATGAACAGGACACTTCATATGGTCTGTTCAAACTGTGAACATGAAATAGTGTGTTACCGAGTCACTTTGCAACACAAATGAAAGGAAAGTGAAAGTGTGCTAGGCAAGGCACAGGTGTTCCAGCTTGGGGTACATCATGCTTTGTGTTGGGGTATTTACATTTAGCTGTGGCTTTTGTTCTGTAACATTTATAAAAAAGAACTAACAGGCCTCATTCCAGCCCTTCCACAACCTTACCCCCCAGCCAGGACCAATGCTTCTTGTCCTTCAGATAATGACCTCTAGGCAACAATAAGGAGCCAGGTATTAGACAAGCAAATAGTCTGGCAAAGTCAAAATTATATATACATTGGATACACAGTGAAAACAACCCACCCAAATACTTTTACTTTACTTGAAATAAACCATATGAACTGATAAACATCAGAGATTAAAATATCATACGATTATATTATTGAACCAACAATGTGATGTGAAGTAAAACAAAATGTGTTCTGCCATGGCCCCTTGCCAGGGAGGAATAAAATGTTCACCCAGGCAGCACGAACGGCCTCTGCTTTATTCCCACTCACATCCCGTCAGTTTGAGGTTTATCAGGACCCAGCTTAGTTTACAAATGAGGAATTTTATTTCAAACACATAAACCTGCATCACCAGTAGAAAGCAAATAATCCTATTTTTGAGGTCACAGATGTCATACTTTCTGACAGTCTGGCACAAGCCCCTGGGCCACTCTTAACCCAGGCTAATAGAGCTCTCTCTCTACCTATTTTCTCAGTCATGTTTTCTGGTCTTGAATTTCAAGGCATCATTTTATTTTTTTTAATGGCACCTGTTCTACCTGCACTCATCCCTTCCCCACCTCTGTTCTCATACAATCTTCCCTTCATCAGCTTCAATTTGCTTGCTTCCTGCTGACAAAGCAGAAACAACCCGTGCTGGCAAGAATGCAACAGGAAATTCCATAATGAGGTGAGTTTTTAACTCTCTTTTTCTTGCACTCTCTTCATCTCTCAAATAAATATGTGGTCTGTGGCCAGCTCCCTCTGCAAGGGACCACAGAGAGTGAGGCCACTGGAGGAGATGGCCAATCAGGAAGCAGGGGCAACTGAGGGGGTAGAGATAATGGCCAGGGTGAAGTGAACAGTGGAAAGTGAGAATGCAGGATATTTTCCTGGGAATTCATATGGAAAATGGACCTACTGAGAAATCAACTTAAGAGGCAAGTAGTACATGCAAGTTAATGAAATACATTCCAAGAAACAAACATTGGGTTTCATTTCAGTGATGGCCTGAGTAGAGAATATATGGGTTCACACTTGGACATAAATCCGTAAGATGCTGAGATAGAAGTTGAAGAATAACGCAGCTGACTGCAGAGTTCCATGTGGGAAGAGGAAAAGCAGGGGAGAGAGCTAGCATTTTGGGTCATAATGAGCCAGGTACTCTGAGCAGTGGTTCCTGCACCTGGCTGATCATCACACTGTTTTGAGCAGTTTTAAAATATATGAAATGTGGCCCTTCCCTGCACATACTCAACTGAATCTCTAGATGTGAAGCCCAGGAACATGTATGTGTATGGACAGAAGATCGTTTGCCATCTCAGGCACTTGAGATGCTTTTCAAATCATTAAGATGACTGCTAATTTGGGGAATCAAATTCTCATGTATTTTTTCCAATGAGCCAAGGAGGTAAGTTAAGGAGGATGGACTTAATGATAATGAACTAGGGACTTCTGTAAGAAAGCAAGGCTTCTGGTATAAGGAAAACGTCTTGTGCTGGGTCTGGTGGTTAATGAACTAATGGCACAAAGAAGCCTCATTATAGCGCAGCCTGTGGGGCCACATCTGCTGTGTGGGAGGAACTCAGTCACTGTGTTTGCGACTCCGCTTTGCCGGCTTCAGGATCTACCTTGAGAACAGTTACAGTTGTTCGTTTTTTTTTTTTTTTTTTTGTTTTGTTGTTGTGTTTTTTTAAACAGGATGTCCCATCTGATCATCCTGATCATCCTTTACCAATAAATCCGTGGATCCTGGGATGTGGAATGCCTGTGAGAAACCGTATGGTTTATTATTATAGTGAGCAGTTTGCCAAGATGCATTTTCACAGTGAGGGGAAGCATGCTGTCAGAGATGAGAGTCTGGGCTCCATGTCAGACTTACACGTGATTCCTGGCTCAACTGGTTGCTGCTGTGAGACCTGGGGCACATTCCTTACACTCCATATGCCTCAGATGTCTCATATGTGAAACATGGGTTTGGATATTATCTGCTTCATAAGTTGGTTTGAGAATTAAATAAGAAAATACACATAAAGTGGTAAAGAGTTTAGGATAGTGTCCAGGGACATGCTTTGGGCTCAATTAAAAAAAAAAAAAAGCATATTTCTTGAAGAATTCTCTAGCACATTCCTTAGTGTAGAGTGGCAAGTTCAAGGATCAGAGTGGATCACATAGCATAAGGTCACATATTTGCTAAGTGACAGATTTGGGTTTTAAATCTGAGTCTGACCAACTTTAAGCCTGTGCTCTTTTTGCTGCTCAGCACTGGCCACTGGCCACAGGAAGTAAGTGATCATAAGTCAGGGGGTCTGAGTGCCAGGAAGAAAAGGATAGCACCTGGATAGATGGGAAAAGGATGGGATCACGAAAATAAGTGCAATTCCCTCACCTTCCAGAACAATTTGGAAATTCAAAGAGATAAAAACATGAGAATGATAGAGCTAAAATAGAACCTACTGAGAAAGTAACTGGTTCTTGGTAGAATATATACTGTGACCAAGAACTTGGAAAACATTTAAAACATGGGAAAGACAAATTGTGGAAGGAAGAATCAATTTGAAATTCCAAGGAAACAAATGGTAATACAAGAATGGAAAAAATAATCACAATATGCTACTTTGCTTTGTGGTAAACAAGACTATGTATTTATAATAATGTAACCATGGCTTATTGATTTAACCTAAAGAGTGATGTTGCTATATTAGGTAGATTGGGGGAGGAATATGAAATTAGTGTACATGAATTCCATGCTCATCTATTACAGCAGGAAATCAATAGATAATGCACATGATGGAAAAAATAAGAGCTATTAATATAAGCATATTATGTAGAGCAGAGAGATAATTACACAAAGAAATTAAAGTGTTAAAAATGCTTGCCTCTTGGGAAAGAAGTTAGAGTAGCACATGGGAGTGTAAAGGATTTGCTTTTCATTAAAAGCCTTTTAGTAGTATTTGTGTTCTAAATCTCATCTTCCTACTTTTAGATTAATAATTAACATATGACACCCATTAAAAATAGTTTCTGTCTCAGCTGGGCGGTTCAGTTGGTTGGAGTGTCATCCTATGCATCAGAAAGGTTGCAGGTTCAATTCTAGGTCAGGGCACATACCTGAATTACAGATTCTAATTGAGGCAAGTAATGGAGGCAACAATCTCCCCCCCGCCCCTCTTTCTAAAATCAATAAACATATCCCCGGGTGAGGATGTAAAAACGATATAATTTCTGGTTTTCAAAGGGTCCACATCAACTGGCGTGCTTCACTGATAGGAAGATCCAATTTGTTCCACTATCTTTTTAAGATCATATGACAATATTTTTAATTTTACAATATGTCTTTGGTTTAATCTATAGTACTTGAAAGTAATTATGTTGAAAGAGCATAGAATATGGTTTGGGTCAAAGGAGAAGATGGGTGGGAAATCTTAGGATGAGAGGAGGTGGATTTATAAATCCTATAAATCCTTGAAGAGTAATTAACATCAAGAAAATGCAACAATTATATACCCTTTACTATGTACAGGAACTGTTCCAAGCTCTTACGTATATATGAAATAATGTAATCCTCACAACTCTATGAGGTTGAGTATAATGATCATCTTCATTTTATAAATGACAACATTGAGTGAGAGGGTTGAAGTTATATAATCAAGATTACATGACTAGCAAGTGACAAAGTCAAAACCAGAGCCCACACCCTTTGGCTCCTAAACTCCAAGCTCTTAGATGTATACTATAGACTTTCTCCCATCCAAGTACTAACCAGGCCCGACCCTTCTTAGCTTCCCCAGATCAGACGAGATCGGGCGTGTTCAGGGTGGTATGGCCATAGACGAGATGTATACTATAGACTTTCTGAGCACATGCGTACATGTAGTTTCTGGGTTGAAATGGAAAACAGGTAAGTTCACCACAATGAATGCAGGGGTTGCAAATAGGTTTGGGGAAGCTTCTTGCTTCCGCCTACTGGTTTTAGCAGCCTAGAATGCTACTTGCTTATTGATAATAACTGATAGTGAACAAAATGATGTGAAAAGGGTGCTGAACATGAATTTGTTCTAAAGTGATGACAAAGATTCTCTCTTTTAACTAAGTTTTAGTCCAGCTCCTCTGAGACCCCTACTGGACTAGTCCTGACCACGGGCTTCCATCTATTCCAGGAAGAATTCAGTTTTGTCAAGAGTCCTGTTAAGTCAGTTTAGTTGGAATCCCCACCCTTAATATCTGATCACCCTCAATATCTGATCAAACTTCCTCATTTCTCATAATCCTCAAAGTGATGTCTGATTATTCTGGGCTGCTATCAGCAAAAATCTAATGAGTGGGTTTAGTAAGAATCCCTCTTCCCTAATGTTCCCTTTCAGTAATTTTCCATTAACTGACAGCTGCATGCCCAATCTGTTTCTTGGCTATACATTCTCACCTGTCCATGCTATATTTGGAATCGAGTCCAGTTCTATACTGAGATCTCTTTTCTCCTATTGCAATAGTTTCTGAATGAAATCTATTTTTACTGCCTTAACTACTGCCCAGCTCTGTTTTTTTCTGACAGTGATCAATCCCTTGGCACTTGTGGATGGCCATGTTATTAGGAGATCATTGCTGAACTACAACATAATATCACTTCCCAGGGCTTTGCTCATTTTGATCAGACAGCTCTTACTGACCCACGCCTCCTATGCAGCCCTCTGTCTGTAACCTGTTCTGCTTCTCCCCTCCATTTCCCCCATCTCCCCAGTTCACTAAAGCATATTATCTGGAAATGAGAATCCAAATCAGAAGCTTAGCAGACTTTTCAAAGTGATGAAAGTAGAATGGGTAGAAGTTTATAAAACAGGAATACAATCATATTCCTATAGTTAAGTTGCCACTTTACTGATTTTAAAGTTAACTTATTCTTTATAAAACATTTGATAACCCGTTTTGGAGTATGTTTAATGCAAACATTTATGGTGTACAGATACACAAGAACTACTTGGGAAATTTCCCTTATAATTAAAATAGATCAATTTTATATAAGTCTCAATAGAAAGATCCACTTGTCAGTAAAATATTTTCTCCCCTACTCCTATTGTCTATTAATTTGTCTTTTGGTTCAACTTTTCTTGGGTTATGTCTTCTTTTCAACACCCAACTTTTCACTGATCTTTAAAAAGTATTTTCCCAACTTTTATAAGTTTCAAGAACTTTGTCTTAATTTTTAAATGCTCTTCATTTTTATAGAATTTTGTTCCTCTTTAATGATTGCAATTATCTTCTTTCAGAAATTATTAAAAACAATGATACTTAAGTTTTTCTAGCTTCCTTATCTCTAAACTTCAATTTTTTTTCTATTTTGTCACTGTCCTTTATGCTAAAGCTATCTTTAAAACGTCCAGTGATCCACTATCCATGCATGTATTTTTTAAATTTATCTTTATTGTTGAAAGTATTACAGATGTCCCCTTTGTGTATGTGTGTGTGTGTGTGTGTGTTTTCCCCCCCTTCATATTGACTCCCTCCATTGTTCACTCACCCCTCCCGGGCCTTCACCATACTATTGTCTAAGTCCATTGGGCTATGCATTTATGCATACAAGTTTCCTTCATCTCCTCCTGTTCCCCATCCCTGCCTTCCCATTGAAATTTGTCAGTCTGTTCAGTGCTTCTATGTCTCTGTATTTTGTTCATCGGTTTATTTCGTTCATTAGATTCCACATATGAGAGAGATCACCTGATACTTGTGGTTCTCTGACTGACTAATTTCGCTCAGCATAATGCTCTACAGGACCACCCATGCTGTTAACGGTAAGAGTTTCTTCTTTTTTACAGCCAGGCAGTGTTCCATTGTGCAAATGTACCACAGTTTTTTGTTTACTCAACTGCTGATGGGTACTGGGGCTATTTCTAAATCTTAACTATTGTAAATTGCACTGCTGAGAAGATAGCATCCCTGCATATTTAAAATAGTTGTATAAAACTAGGGGTAAGGAGCACATTTGGCTGCTGAGTTAGTCAGCTTCACTCTAGGGCAATTGATTGGATGAAACTGTTCATTTGGCTAAGAAATGTTAAGTGTCAGTATTAGCAGGTCCTTCCTTTTAGCCCAGTTACTCTCATGAGAAAAGCATCCCCTTATTGCCTGTGTAGGCTGTCCTGGGAGTAGATAGAGATTAGGAGGGGGGTCTCCTTGCCCATAAAACTCCCTTTCATTTCAACGCCTCATTTAAGCACAGCTGTCAGCTCTGCTTGGGGTCCCGAGTCCAGGGATTTACTGATTGAATCACTCAAGTGAGGCCAGTTGTCTGACTATGTAGATTGGTGATGGTGGTGGCGGGAAATAGCTGGGTATCTGCTTCGAATCCAGACTTTCCACTGCTTTCACCTCCACTTTAAATCCTACCCCTCAATCCCATTGTGTTGGGAGCCCCCATTTTTGCTTTTGGTTTCCCCATGCCTGATTGTACTCTGCAAATTCAGTATCTACTTAGCCCTTTATTTTCTCTTCCCAAATTTCATTGCTACCTTCCATCTACTGTTGTCTCCTTTCATTTTTCTCTTTTTTTTTGTGTGGGGGTGGATGGGAGGGGTGGTGGAGTATGGCTATACTGTTTACTTTTAAAAAATAATTTATCATAATTATTTTGGTGGATTTTCATGACAGAACAAAGATAAACACACCTCAGATCTGCCACATTTAGTTAAAAGTGTCATTATTCACTTTTTTATCTTTGGCACTAGGATAATGGTGGGATCAAGTAAAATTAAAAATTTCATTAGTGGCTTTTAAAGTTATTAATGCCATTAGCAAAGAACAGGGCATACTGAATCCATTTTTTTTCCAAGCAAGTTTCTAGATGACTCAGGCTAAAACTGGAGATCTATAAATTTATTTATCATAGTCATTAAGTATTGAAAGCTAAATCCAATGTCATGTAGCACTGGAGAGAACATTAGATTAGAAGTTGTAAGTTCTCAGTTCGAGATATATCTCTGCCATCTTGAGCAAAATACTTTTCCCTTGGCCTCAGTAAAATGTTGGCAATTAAATTACCTCCTAAGGTTCTTTCTAGACAAAAACATGATTCTAATAGGTAATTTAAAATCCCTAATTGAATTCACCACAAATACTATTACCCAATGTGTGAATTTTACATCATTGGTGGTCAAGGAAATGATTTTTAATGGCACGATTTCACATTATTAATCACTATTTTGGTTTCTATAATTATGGATTTATTTTAATTTAATTTAATATCAGGGAGAATAACTAGTGCAACAAAACCAACATTTTCTCTGTATATACATTTACTTGAATTTCAAATTATGAGTTGATTTAAAGAAAATTATGAAATATAGAATGGACATGATAATAGTTAAAAAGATAGCTTGCAAATGAGTGCATTTTGTGAAACACGGCTATCTCATGACTGTCCTTTTTTGACAATCTTTGCACACACATTTGTTCTCCACTTTGCAAAATCTGTGACTATCCAGCTCAAAGGCTGCTTGCTTACTGAACCCATTCAAGATAGAAGAGAAGAGTTCATTGTAACTGATTTATTTACACAGACTGGAGATTGTGTCTCATTCATTTTGTATCTTGAAGACATTAAAGTCTTTGGCTCATAATGGATGCACAATCAATACTTGTTGGAAGAATAAACCAAATAAGTCTATCGATAAATATAATGGGCAAATGTTTCCTGTAATTGATTTCTTTTCAGCAAGGACTGTCTTTACCTTATTAGTTCCAGAATATAATGTCTAAAGAACCCAAAGCAAGAACAGGTCTCATATGAGAGATTTAGAAAAGATAAACAGAAACTATTGGAAATGTTTGAGACTAGTTATTTGAGGAAGGAAACATTTCAAACATCACTGAATTCTGAGATTTGAAGACACTGAGACTCTGGCCTCTTCCATAGAAATGATGATTATCTTCTATTAGAGCTGTGCCAAGCCAGCTCAGCCAGGTTCGGTGAGCCTGAGAGAGGGAAGTTAAGGATTGGGAAAAGACAGACAAGAGAAAAAAGCTGGGTCTGGGTGGGACACTGTCTTCTCTGATGGAGAGCTAGCAACAACGCCACAGCCTGTAAGCCATCTCTTTATTTTATAGCTAGATTCCATGAGGCAAAGTAAGGGTGTGGTTACACATTCCTCTGAGTTTCAGATCTACTCAATTACATGCACCTGAACTTTAGCAAGCCCACATTACTCAAGCACTTGGGACCATGTGTTTGGACCATAGGTTCAAGTTTACAACTATAGCCTCTGTCTATAATTGTGCTGGGAGGGCTCTGCCCTCTAAGCTGGGACTTACACGTGGCAATGAGAGGACTGTGCCCTCTCATTAGTCCGATACTTGAACTTTTCCAAACACTGTAGCTGCTCTCAACATAGAGCAACTTATATTTTGTATGCTTTATACCATAAAATCTAAAGTCTCTAGTAGTTTGAATTTACAAAGAATTTCTATACCCATCATTTAATATTATCCTCATAATAATGATTTGAGGTTCATATAACAGAAGGGGGAAATGAGGTTAGAAGATTTAGTTAAATGATTTTCCAAATGTCACTGAGTTGGTAGTTGGCTTGAGCAGGAGTCTACAAACTATGGTATGAGGTTGGGGGATAGAAAGGCAGCTGCAGCCCATTCTTTGTTTTTATAAATAAAGTTCTACTATAACACAGACTTACCCCTATGAGAGGTTAACTCGATTTTACATATGAAGAAGAAACTGAGGTAAAGAAAGTGGTGGATTCAGGAGGATTCAATCCAGGCATCCTGACCCTAAAGCCTTTGCATCCACAACTGTGCTAGTACTGGTTTTGGGGTCCAAATCCTGGCTCTAGCTCCGAGACCTGGAGGAATTCGCTCCTTCTGTAGCTGGCAAACTAATACTTGTAAAATGGTTAAAACATAGCTTGACACATTAAAAACACTCATAAATTATTATTTTTGTTAACATTCAAAGTCTTTCATTATCCCATTTCTTTCCAGTAGTAAAAAAATCACACCAGAATTATGGGCTAGATGTTCTACATATGCAGTCTTATTTAAGTTTTGTAGTAACCAATTATTAATCTCGTTTTAGTAGGAAAAAATGGAGGTTCTGAAGTGTTATATAACTTGTTTTGTAACCTTGGTCTCTGTTTTTTAAGCCTACCTTATATTAGAAGGAGTAATTTTTCTACATTACTCCTTCTAATATAATCATTTCCCTTAAATGAACACAGTGCTTTAGAAAAATGAATGAATGGACCATTTCTTCCCTTTCTCCTGACCAGCCAACATATTAATCAACCATCAACAAGAGGCAGGTGCATTAATTCTCAAATTCATCTTTGTCTTGCTTGCCTTATTTCCTTTAGCAAGCTATTTCTGGAGTCTGAAATATTCTGTTTCTCCAACTCCTTTCATTGAAATTCTATTTATATTTGAAACTAGTTTCAAATAGCACTGAATCCTTAAAGACTTCTCTGATCACCAAAGATGGAAATAGTTTGTTCTCCTCAAAATCCAATAATGTTTTTGTTTGTATCATGCTTATGCTTATATGATGTATGTTGATATATAGTATTATTTTCATATATGTCTTTAAGGTACCCTAAGAAAGTGGTAACTTTACATCCTTAGAGGAAGTTGGGATATTTAGCTCTCCAATGGAATATACTGGAATGTTTATTTAAAAAAATCTCAAATTGTTATTTTGAATGCACTTACAAAGATACCCCATCTGGTGTACTTTGTCTTGTATTATTAAATGCTAGGCACTCAATCAATATTTACTCACTCTATACCTCAAGTTCTTTTTATAATGCTAATTTCATATATTCATTAGCTCAGTACCATTAATTTAAAAGCAACAAGATAATGATAAATAACATAGACAGAATAGATAATTTATAACACCTTATCTTTGTGTTCCTAATTTGAAAGTGTCTAATTTATTTCACATTCCATGATAGTAGCTTAAATATATTTCAAGTTCTTTTAAAAAACTAAAAGTGGCCTGGCTGGTGTGGTTCAGTAGTTGAGTGCTAACCTATGAACCAGGAGGTCATGGTTTGATTCCTGGTCAGAGCACATGCTAGGATTGTGGGCTAATCCCCAGTAGGGCATATGCAGGAGGCAGACTAACAATGATTCTATATCATTGATGTTTCTCTCTCTCCTCCCTTTCTCTCTAAAATCAATAAAATAACTAACTAAATAAAAATGACTTTTGGTAGAATTCAGCCCACTTTTGCAATACTCATATGACTGATCTATTATTCAAAGTGAGTCCTTTCAAAGAAACAACGAAAGCATGCTAATCTATTTATGTTCATACATTATCAGCAATCTTCATATTTCTCAACTTAGTTTTATAGCCTCTGCTTTATTTTTTATTTGATTTAACTAATATCATTCTTAATTGGGAATGGAGAATGCCACAACAGTAAAATATTACCTACTTAAATTAACAATGCAGGGGTGGGAGGGGCGGTGTGAGAGTCAGCTTGAATCAGTGAAAAGCTGCATTAGATAAATTTTCTTTAAACAAATACATGATTTCAAGTACACTGGCAACTAACTACTAACAGAGGAGTTTTCAAGTAGAGGCTTTAATGCCAATTTTTAATTAAAATTATGCATATGCATGAGGATAATTTAATCTAAAAGCTATTCAAAATTTTAAGTTTATTCCTATGCAGAATTTGATAACTCTTTTATGAAAGCACAGAATTGTTTCCTACCCCCAGACATTGAGTGATAAAGGTCTCTAGAATGAACAGAGGCTAGAGATTGATTCAATGACCAATGGGTAATGATTTCACCCATCATGCCTCTGTAATGAGGCCCCCATTAAAACCCCCAAAAACGAGGAGGTCTGGAGAGGTTCTGGATTAATGAACACATGAAGATTTGGAGAGAGTGGTGAGCTCAGAGAGTAGGTGGGAGCTCCATAGCCCTTCTCTTTACCTATGTGTCTCTTCCACACTGCTGTTGTTGAGTTATATCCTTTTATAATAAATTGGTTATCTAGTAAGTAAAATATTTCTCTGAGTTCTGTGAGAAGCTCCAGGAAATTAGTCAAACACAAGCATGAGATCATTGGAACCGCCAATCTACAGTCACTCAGTCAGAAGCATAGGTTATAACCTGGGCTTGTGCCTGCATCTGAGATCTGAGGTTGGTGGGGGGGGGGGGGGGGGAAGGGAGGGGAGCGGTAAGAGAGAATCCTGTAGCATTGATCCCTGAACCTGTGGAATCCAATTCTGTCTGGGTAGGTTCAGTTGAGTTGTAGGACACTTAGCTGGTGTCAGAGAATTGCTTAGTGGTGTGGGAAGCCTAGCATCCCCCACACCTGGAATTGGGTGCAGAACCCATTAATTCCAAACATACTTAGTACATACACTTATATGATTAATTTCAAACATGTTCCATTAGAATAAAGTGACTCTCCTATGTATACTCAGAAAAGCATTTGTCCTCTCCTAAAAGGGACAATCCCGTAGTCTCATCCAGTTTCAAGTCCTGGATTTCTGGGTGATACATTTTTTTTGGTTATGTGCAGGTATATTTCCTATTTATTTAGCAAGTTATGCCAGAGGATAGAACTGACTGGAAATAAGAGAAGGGAACACAATATACATAGTCACTGTGCCCATTGTACGTGGCATCATCTTCTGTGGACATATCTGAGAGGAGCTTTGGGAAGCATTTTCCTGGCAGGAACTTGATAATATTTCTAAGGAAATATTTGTTGAGTGAGTGCCTAAATAAAAAAAAATACTCAAGCAAGTTACAACCTGTACTTACCTGCCGAATTACAGCTTGCTGACTTATCACTACCACTTCTGAGTCACAGAACTTCTCCCATGGAGAACTGCGACACTATATTTTAGGATTTATTTTATTTTATTTAATAGATCCTTTAAAAACCAAACTGAGCTAAAAGTACTATACTTGTTCTATCAATTGTCAAATATCCCTATGTTTTTTCATCATATTGTGAGTTCACAGAATGCCCACCAGGCTGTTGGGTTTGCCAATGAACGCCCACATTGAAATGTTATAAAAAAAAGAGAACAGTTTATCATAATCACAGATACTGTACATAACATAGTAATTTTCTTCTGGAAAGCTAATTACAAAAGTTGTTTGAAATAATCAGGCCCTTATTCAGCAGCTCAGGGAGGAGAACAGCTGCATAAATACTTACTGCCCTGGCAATGGCAAGAGAGTAGGGTAAAAAAAAAAAATAGGTTAGTTAAAAGTTCAAACACAGAGTGAAAAGGCAAAATGGAAATGAATTCCCTTAGTTCTTCTTAGTGACTATAATGAACATTCAAGGATGTCATATTCCTGGTTTCAGCATAATATTGAAAGACACTTTTGACAACAATGGATTTTATTAGAATTATAAAGCTCTGGGTATCTACAGGGTGTTCCCCCAAAAATATATACAAACTTTGACAGCTCGATTTTAAAAATGAAATATATTTTTATATATTTTTTATCGAGTTTAGAGAAAGGAAAGGAGAAGGAGAGATAGAAACATTGATGAGAGTGAAACATCATCTATTGGCTGCTTCCTACATGCCTCCTGGGGATCAAGCCTACAACCTGGGCATGCTCCCTGACCAGGAATTGAACAGATGACCTCTTGGTGCATGGATCGACAATCAACCACTGAGCTACATGGGCCAGGCTGAAATGTATTTTAATAAACACTTCCTTTATAATTCTTCAAAGTGTGAATATACATTTTTGGAGGACACCCTATATTTAATTATGTCTTAAACTTATTTGGAACTCTCATATTCACAGGAAACTCAAGCAGCAGGTTGAATCATGTTATTTTTCTCTAGAGAAAGGGTATAGATATGTACCAACAAAGCAGGTGGCACTCCAAGAATCTAACTCAATGGAATACATTGATAATAACATAGTGTTAGTAAACCGTTCTGTTATTTGCGAGGCCTTTTGTAAGTGGAAGGAAGACGATGAAGGTTCTTTTCTTTTCCAGGGACCTGACCAGACATACCAAGAGAAGCCTGTTTCTTGACTGAGTGAGCAACAGTACTTCCAGAACATGATTTCATCACTTTATTTTACCATGAGATAAGGCCCAGTGGCATTGTCCCCAAAATGAATAATTACAGTTTCACAAGTTAGTGGAGTGAAAGAACCTGTGCTTTCAAGATTGAAGTGCAGCCACAACACAACCCTTTCAGCAGGCAAGCTCCTCAAGCCACCAGACTGCTGCTCAGAAAGTTCCCATATATAGCAAGAATCACTTGATTTATAGAGCCTCTTTGACCAACAATAAAACCAGTTCCTACACTTAACAGAAAGTGTTGCTATTATTCGAGGAAAATTTTTTTTCTCCAAAGAGAAAGTTATTTGGGCAATAGAAAAATAAGGTTATTTGTTGAGTTAAAAGAGCCCAGTGGAGTTATAAATACATATGCACATTGCATAGATAATCTCTACTGAGCTTCACTTCTTTAAACTTCTCAATTTACACTCATAATAAATCCTGCCCAGGCCTAATTAAATTGGGATTCAGGATCACTAGTATTTTATCTTTTCCTGAACTTTTAACAGCTGCTTCATTATTCACTAGCGTGGGTGGAATACACATATAAATAGTAGAGAGTAATGCAATATTTATTATCTTCTTTGTGGAAGAATGTGTTTACACAGTTAGGTTTTTTAAATTCAAAAATTAGAGTTGTTTTCAGTATATAGTACATTATTGAGCAAACAGGATACCATGAGTTTTGTTGATGGATTAAATAAAATATTTTAATGGGTTAAAATTATATAAAATATGTATTCTGGATTACAATACATGGTATTTTGATTTATAAAACAGAAAAAACACTGTGTGGCTATGACTTATCACAGCACAACAATTAAGCATGGACTTTTCTAAAGAAGGCAGGGTTTAAACATATCAAATAACTTAAAGGATATTATAAACCTTTAATTTACAAATTCAGTGCTAAGCATATAAATTTATCTAGAAACTAGAGTTCTGGTGTATGAAATTTGTGCATGAGTGTGTGTGTGTCCTTTAGCCCAGCCTGCACTCTCTCCAATCTGGGACCCCTTGAGGGATGTCTGTCTGTCCATTTAGGCCCGATCCCACTTGCCTGCCTGATTGTCCCTAACTGCTTCTGCCTGCCAGCCTGATCACCCCCTAACCACTCCCCTGCCAACTTGAACGATGCCTAACTGCTCCACTGCTGGTCTGATTTTCCCCAACTGCTCTCCCCTGCAGGCTTGGTCACCCCTAACTGCCCTCCCCTACAGGCCTGATCACCCATAACTGTCCTTCCTTGCAGACCTGGTCCCTCCCAACTGCCCTCCCTTGCTGGCCTGATTGCTCCCAACTGCCCTCCCCTGCAGACCAGGTACCCACCAACTGCCCTCCCTTGCTGGCCTGGTCCCCACCAACTGCCCTCCCCTGCAGGTCTGGTCCCCTCAATTGCCCTCTTCTGCAGGCCTGGTCACCCCAACTGCCCTCCCATGCTGACCTGATTGCCCACAAGTGTCCTCCCCTGCCAGCTATCTTGTGGTGGCTATCTTGTATCCACATGGGGGCAGCCATCTTGTGTCTTGGAGTGATGGTCAATTTGCATATTACTCTTTTATTAGATAGGATTATCACATTACATTTACTTTGAAGAATTTGTTTAAGTGATTCTCTCTTCATCAGAGAAGCATCATTTCCAGAGGGGCAGTAGCTTTCTTCTTCTATATGTGTATAGCATAGTGTCAGGAATATCATAGACAGGCTATAAGGATTTACTGAATATGATTACATAGTGAATAAACATATTAATGATTATTTCCTGTTTTCTGATACATTTTCCTTCTTTTTTTTAGTTTCTATGGAAATATATTCAGTCAGTAAATAAAATGTTTATTACATTTCTTCTATGTGCAAAGTACTGGTCAATACCACAAACACACCAGAAAACAAAAAGGTAAATGTTAACATGTAATGAATAGCATAATAAGTGCTGTGAACATGGAAATATGAAGTGCAATGAAAGTTTATTACAGGAAATAAGCTATCCTGGGGCTCTGGAATAGGCTTCTTTAATTCTCATTCCCTTAAAATGAGACTTGAAAATTGAGACTTGAAAAATGAAGAAGAGTTAGCCAGAAAAAATATCAGAAGGAGGCAGAAGTAAGGAAGAAAATCAGAAAATTTGAAGACCTCAACTTCATAGAAGATAAGGTCTTTTATGTAATATGATAAGGAGTCAGTTTCCTTTGTTACCAAAATAGTTGGGTGGGGTTAATGAACAGACAATATAAGAGGAGAATGCTAGAAAGACAATATAGACATGCAGTGTGATTTCTGGAACTTATTCATTCTAAAATAAAGATATGTCTGTAAAAACATATTTTTAAAATAATGTAATATTATTAAAGGCTATCAAGAAACAGTAACTGGGTTCCTAAAATCCTGGAGAGCACACCTAATATAGTACTTTGTACACAGCAGACACTCAATAAATATCTCTTGACTTAAGTTGATTTAAGTAGCCATCAGAATAAGATTCTGTGTAAAACAAGTAGACAGATAATGTTTAACTCTTGGACTTTTTAGTCTAAATGAGATAAGATCAGCAATACAAATGAATGATATTGAGAGGAAAAAAATAAAATAGTGGAAAAAATGTTAGACCTATAGAAAGAGGACTTGGTTTGGTATTTGTGTCAAAAGTTTGTATTTGGTTGTTCACTGGAAAATTTCTTAATTGTTCTGGCCTCAATTTTATCATCTTTGAAATAAAAAAAGGATTATCTGTCTCTGGGTTTGTGAAAACTTAAGGGAGAGGGCTTTGTCAGCAGGCATAGATTTATAAGACTTGTAAGATGATCCTGTTAGCCTGGTATATGGAATGAGCAGCAACATCTCAACCCTTACTCTCTCATCTGAGGTTTCTTTCTAGAGCTTTTTCAAAAGCTTAGAAAACACTGTTAAAAGTAATGCTTGTGTTCTTTTTTAAATAATTCAAATAGGCTACTAGGTCAGAGTAGTTAAAAACAAATCCCAAACAAAAAACAAAACAGTACTTTTCCAGAATAAAAGGGACCATTTGACTCAAAGGATATAAAAGTCTCATGTTAATTGAAAAAATATTTTCTCTTTCAATTTGGAATTAGCCTTAGTTGGAGCTGCCATACAAAATACAATAGTCCAGCGGGCTTAAATAATAGAAATTTAAATTTTCAGTTCTGGACACTGAAAGATCAAGGAGTAGGCAGATTTGGGTTTCTGATAAGAGCTCTCTTCCTGGCTTGCTGATATCCACCTGTGTCCTCACAAGGCAGAGAGTGAGAAAGCTCTTAGGTATCAGCTCATCTTACCTAATAGACAAACATTTAAATTGACCATACCTTTGCTATGCCAATCAGGAGTGATATGCAAATTAACAAAGATAGAGGTTAATTTGCATACACAGGCTCTGAGTGACAGGGGCAGGCATTCTGCCCCACTCTCATCTCTCAGGGCCTCTGGGCAGTGTGGGAAGGCAGGGCTGGAGTGGAAAGAGGTGGTTCTGGGGCCTGAGCAGAAAGGGGCTGGGCTGGAGTGGAAAGGCGGTGGCAGCAGGCAGCCAGGGAAAGGAAAGCCCATTCTTGCACAAATCTTCATGCTTTGGGCTTCTAGTATAAGCATATTAATCCTACCAGATTACGAGGCCACCTTTATAACTTCATGTAACCTTGATAATGTCCTTACTCCAAATATAGTTACAATGAGAGTTAAGCTTCAATATGAATTTTGGTAGGACAGGATCCAGTCCCCAGCAATTATGTAGTTGAAAATGGTTAGTAAAAGTTTTAAGTAGATGAATTTATTTTAAAAATTATTTGATTAAAAAAAATAAAATGAGAGTCCTATTGCTCTCACTGGCAAGTATTGTATATTGAAAAGAAGCTCAGACTAGAGGATCCCAACCCAGTTTTCCAATAGCACTGGAGGCCCCTCTCGCTCTAGCTGCTTAAAGATAATGGATGTCATTGTTAATTAGGCTAGAGTTTTCTCTGGATCCCTCAAACCAC
Organism: Pipistrellus hanaki; assembly: GCF_964339955.1. Taxonomy (NCBI): domain Eukaryota; kingdom Metazoa; phylum Chordata; class Mammalia; order Chiroptera; family Vespertilionidae; genus Pipistrellus; species Pipistrellus hanaki. The sequence continues at coordinate 44,637,695 of NC_140512.1, read as the reverse complement.
TTGGACATGGTTTTGGGTGGAGGGAACAATAATCCATAAGAAGAGATTTTTTTTCTATAGGAAGAGGCAGCATTTTCTCCAAGGGAAAAGGGTTGGAAATTCAACCTGCAGTGCTGAGAATGGGGAGGAGGTAGACATTTGGACTGCAGGATTATAATTTACATTTTTACCTTTCTTTATCTTAGAGTTGCAAGGGGAAGTCCAATTTGGCTAGAACTTTAACCTTTTCCCTCCTATTGTGTTTACTTTTATAGTAGATCAATTCACATATTCTTGAGGCTAATATGCCAATAACAGTATACAGTGTTATTATAGTCATCCTCATTGTTAAAATGTTTAAATTCTTCCTTACTTTGTATGCTGCCCTGGGATTCCCTAAATGTTCCTCTGCCTACCATCCCAATCACTCTAGACTCTCCCTAGGACCCCTAGAAAAGTTAAAATGACATGTATGAATCTGATTATGTTGTTATTAGACAGTACTGATATGGATTCAATTTTTAGCAACATTGCCTCAGGTTTTCCTTGCAGATTTATCTACTTTAATATGTTACCTTCAGTTAACAGTCAAGAAAACTTGAGCAAAGGGATGACTTTCTAATTGTGAAGCATCAGGCAGAGCAAGAGTAAGCAATATTTTGAATTTCACAAAGTCCTTCTCTTCAAGTTTTACAATATCAAAAATTGCATCCTCTCACCTAGTCATGAAGTTATAATAATATTCCTTGTCTTAAAAATGAACAATAATTAATAGAAATGCATAAGCCGTCCCTTTCCTGTTTCTCTCCTCTATTTGCATTATCCCTCTTCAATGGGAACGTTCTGTTCATAGGGACTCACTTTGTTTATTAGACAATGTTCCTTATGTTCCTATTAGGCATTCATTTAAAAGGTCTCCAGGTAAAAAGTACACCACACGTACACTCACTGGCTGTGCTGTTTTGGTTGATCGACCTCTCAGAAAAATAATGCCTGTCCTTAAAAGAGCAAAAGGCAACACTTTGTGCATGTACTTAAATCAACACCATTGTAAGAGTCAGGTAGCCCGCTGCTCCTGCTCAGCCCACACGGTGTTCTTTCTGCCTCTGAACAGGTTTCAAGGGTAAACAAGGTCAGGCCTCAAAGCTGCAGCACTGAAACTGTAAGTCAGAATTAGTTAGGTAGATGGAATATTACACATATTTTTTCTACTTCAGCAATTTTTATACAGAATCTTATGACACTGAAGTGTTAGGTTTTCCCCTCACTATACACTTTAGCTGAATATGCCATTTTTAAATTTTTATTTTTTAAAAATTTCTTTATTGATTAAGGTATTACATATGTGTCCTTATTCCCCCATTACCCCCCATTCCTCTCACTCATGCCCTCACCCCCCTGTCCATTGGTTAGGCTTATATGCATACAAGACCTTTGGTTCTTTCCAGCTTTTTTTTTTTTTTTTTAATATATTTTATTGATTTTTTTTTACAGAGAGGAAGGGAGAGAGACAGAGAGCTAGAAACGTCGATGAGAGAGAAACATCAACCAGCTGCCTCTTGCACACCCCCTACCGGGGATGTGCCCACAACCAATGTACATGCCCCTGACCAGAATCGAACCTGGGACATTTCAGTCCGCAGACTGACGCTCTACCACTGAGCCAAACCAGTTTCGGCTCTTTCCAGCTTTTTAAGTTCAGACCCAAAGAACCCTTTCTGTTACCAGTGACCATGTCTGTTTTGTTTTTGTTTTTTACTTAAGAGGTAAGCTATGATGAAAAGATTTCATAGATATTTTAAGCACTTTTTATTTAAATATAAACTTTTCTTCACAGACATATGGTGATTTCAGTATCATTGTCAAGAACATAAGACATTCAAGTGTTTACATAAGAAACTTCCCATTTATGATGGTCCGAGTGCTGAGATTTCCCTCAAGGATGAATAGAGGGAATATAGATCTAAATAGCTGATTCTATTTAAACAAAATTATGTTTAGAAAATGTCAATGTGAGGTGGGGAAATGGAGTGGGGTTAATGGCAAAAGCAGGCAAGGAGAAGGCAGGGAGGGAACCCGGTGAGTGGGAAGGAAAAGGGTGGGGGGTTGGGAAAGGTAGGTGGGAAGTTGTGGAAGGTAAAATAAGACTAGGGCAAAAAGCTAGGCTGGAAAACAGTGAGAACTTGAGAAAAGGGAAGGGACGAGAAAGAGGAAAGTACAGGGAGAGAGAAATAAAGGAAAAAAGAGGAGATAATGCAGGAGAATTGAGCTTCCTATAGCTTATTTGAGTTTCTAAAGCACAGGGTTTTATTTGAAAAAAGGATTTACAAAGTGAAATAATATCATATAGGCATTAATTATTTCGATGTTATTGCATTTCTAGCAATCAAATACGAGCTTGTTCCTCGTATTTGATATGTGCAATAGTTATAAACTGCCTGACATCACTGAGAATCTAAATGTCACATTTTTTTTGTTTTTTATGTGCTTTCTCTACTGAAAGCTTAAAATGCTTCCCTCAAAGAATACTTATACCAGAGAATGAAAAATTGCCAATAAGTCTAACATCAGTTATTGTTTTACTGGTTATCCAGTCCCTTCCTTAGAATTTTTCAAGAATTCTCAGATCTTTAAATATTATTTTTATTGATTTTTTACAGAGAGGAAGGGAGAAAGATAGAGAGCTAGAAACATCGATGAGAGAGAAACATCAACCAACTGCCTCTTGCATACCCCCTACCAGGAATGTGCCTGCAACCAACGTGCATGCCTTTGCCCAGAATCGAACCTGGGACCTTGCAGTCCGCAGACCGACGCTCTACCACTGAGTCAAACTGGTTTCGGCGAATTCTCAGATCTTTAAAAAAGCTGCCATTTTTTCTAACCCCTTAGTAGTAGGGAGCTCGGATCTTTTTGGCTGTGGCTGCCACCATGGCTGAGGTTGCTTTTAGTCTATTGTGATCTGGGAGTGAGCTGGGCGTGCACCATCACTCTGTCACTGCTGCTCAATGTCATTGCCAAGGTCTGTACCCAGCAAGTCAGCAGGTTCCATCACTAAGCGCGGGCCTGGGGCCCTGCACAATGTTCCCTAAGTAGCTCCCAGCTCTTAGTGGCTTCTCACTGCCAGTGGGAAACCCTTCCTGCTCCAGTGTTGCTCTACCCTCTAATTCCTCTGACCCTCCTTTAGCCTCCAGGGAACCACCCAGTGACATTTGCCTTTATCTTTTCACCTTTTCTTCTTCCAATAAAGAAAGGAAGGAAGGAAGGAAGGAAAGAAGGAAGAGAGAAAACCCCAACACTTTATCAGACACATTCTCACTCAATAGAACTTAATGGTTAATCAGCTAGTGTTTGATTTCTTAAGAAGCCAAGTTTCAGACACTAGTAAACGAATAATTTAGGAACAAAATGTCTATAACTCTCACAGGAAAAAGGAAGAGAGCATTCCTCCACTCCAGATTAATTTAAAGCGGTGAAAGTACAGAGCAAAATAATGATTTATTAGGTTACCCTCCTGCAATATTTTTTGCTAAATGAGCAAAGGGCTTGATGTAAGTTCTACTATTTACTGCTAAAAACCCACAAAGGTATTTATTTATTTATTTATTTATTTATTTATTTATTTATTTATTGTTTTTTATTGTTGTTGATGATGAAAGAACTGAGGTTCAGAGAGGTTAAATAGCTTGTTGAAGAGCACACTGATAGTAAACAATAAAGTCTGGATTTAAGCTCAGATGACCCCTCAGAGCTTGTATCAGTTGCATAACACCATACTTCAAGATGTACCTAAGCCAGTTGAAATCCAGATTAAACTCCATGCATTTAAAAGCCTATTGTTCCAAAGAACAATATTAAAACAATCAGGAATTATAGGCACCAAATTAGAGGCCTGGTTTAGTTCAAAACATATGAAAGTTCAAGGTCATTTCTTCTTATACCAATTATAAATCTCTGAGAAATTGCTTTATTTTAAAAATAAACTTTAATCTGTTTGAAGACAAAATAACAGCGGAAAACCCAAATGCTTAGAAAAGGGCCATAGATTATGTGAAAGAAACCTCTAAAACAATAAAACAAGTGGTGCAATAACAAACACCTGAAAAAAAAAAAAGTAAAATTTGAAATAAACAGGCATAAAAATAAAGGAAAAATATAAAGAAAACAGATTTTTGTGTAATAAAATCCATAAAAATATATTTGAATGCTTGAGATGGCTTAGTAGAGAGGCTAATACATACATTTACCAGAATATGAGCTCAGTAAAAAACCTTAATTATTACAAGGAAAAAAGACATTCTGCTTTTTGGGGGGAGTGGGGGCCTTCTAGAAGCTTTATCTTTAAGCTATTTATTAGTGTGACCTGACAAAAATTGTAATAGAATGAAACGGTTAAGACACTGGTTAAATTCAACATCTCAGCATTACTATCATTCCTGCAAATAGAGTGTAGAGTTTCTCCGCCAACCCACCTCCTGACTCTCTCTACACCCATCATTTTTGGAAATCACTGAATTAACTATCTGTCCCTTGTGGCATTTAACACAGCTGTAGACTTGTGTTTATTTGTGTGATTTTTTAATTGATAACTTGTTCCTTACTACATGCTGAGTCTCAAGGTGGCAAGGATTTTCTTTGATTTTGTTCACAACTGGAATTCCAACACCCTCCATAGTTCTGGCATTTTTAGTAATTAGAACATGAAGTGAAAGAGTAGGTTTTTTAACTAGTAGTTTAAAATACCTATTATGATGGGCAGAAGTAAGTAATCAAATAAAAATGAGCATTGATGGGTATGCAGAGAAACCAGAATGCTCATACACTGCTGGTAGAAATGTAAAATGGTATAGCTACTTTGGAAAGTCTGGAAGTTACTCATATAATTAAAGAGAATCATATGACCCAGCAGTTCCACTCCTAGGTATATAGCCAAGAGAAATAAAAAATGTACGGTATGTCCACACAAAAACTTGTATATAAATGTTTATCACAGCATTGTTCATAATAGCCAACAGGTGGAAACAACCCAAATGTCCATGAATGGACTAATGGATAAGTAAAATGTGGTATATGCATACAAAGTAATATTATTCAGCCATGAAAAGGAAAGAAGCATAGACATATACTGTAACTTGGATGAACCTTGAAGGTATTATGGTAAGTGAAAGAAGCCAGACACAAAAGTCTACATGCTATATAATTTCATTGATATGAAAGTCCAGATAGGAAAATCTATAGAAATATAGAGCAGATTAGTAATCAATTAGGGTTGAGAGGAAGGGGTAATAGCTAATGGGTATTGGGTTTCTTTTTGAGGTTGATTAAAATGTTAAAAAAAACTGTATGAGCATTGCACATATCTGTGAATATACTAAAAATTGTTGAATTGCATACTTTATAACCCAATGAAGCCATTTAAATAAAAGAACTGGATGCTGTATCCTCTCAGTGCCACTAACTTTTGATGAGATGCATGATACAGCAAAATAGTCCAATGTCAAGAGCATTGGCTTGGAGTCATTTAACTGGCAACTGGTTCTGGCAGTCACTGAACATCTCTGAGGCTCAGATTCTCCATTTGTAAATTACAAAATAAAGTAATAGCAACTCCCTTATAGAGTTTCTTGGCAAGTTTTGGATAATTTATATTAAGTAGTTGGTCAATAGGAGGTATACAATAGTATCATCCTATATAATAAGGAGGTAATATGCAAATTGACCATCACTCCAACACACAAGATGGCTGCCCTTATGTGGTCAAAGATGGCCACTCCCAGGTGGACACAAAATAACCGCCATAAGATAGCCCACAGGGGAGGGCAGTTGGGGGCAACCAGGCTTACAGGGGAAGACAGTTAGGGGTGACCAGGACTGCAGGGGAGGGCAGTTAGGGGCAATCAGGTTGGCAGGGGAGGGCAATTAGGGGTGACCAGGTCAGCAGGGGAGGGCAGTTAGGGGCAATCAGACCAGCCGGGGAGCAGTTAGGCATCAACTAAGCTGGCAGGAGAGTGGTTGGGGGTGATCAGGCTGGCAGGCAGAAGCAGTTAGGGGCAATTAGGCAGGCAGTCAGACAAATGGTTGGGAGCTAGCAGTCTGGATTATGAGAGGAATGTCTGGCTGTCCATTTAAGCCCGACTGGGATTGGGCCTAAATGGGCAGTGGGACATCCCTTGAGAGGTGCCAGATTGGAGAGGGTGCAGGTTGGGCTGAGGGATACCCCCCCACATGCACAAATTTCATGCACCGGGCTTCTAGTTTAACATGATTGCCAACCTCATTTTAAATTAAAGAAACATAAATAATTACCCATATAGAGTTTATAGTCCAATGAAAAGGTCTACTATCAAAGAAACACATTTAAATATTACAGAGAAGTTAATTCTATTGTCAGCCCTGATATGGCAAAGCAAACATATGCTGTGTCAAAACAATGCTCAATATTTGCATGTTCTGTTTTACATGAGACTTGTCATAGGCTTGATTTCCTGTGTAGACTGTTGTGGCTCTAGTTTCAAAAAATTGTTCTCTTTTTGCATTACTTGTAATAGTGAAATACTGAAAATAAGAATCCCCCAAAGGGAAAAGACTAAGTTAATTATCCTCTTGTATCATGAATATGCACTCATTTTGTAGAATTTTTTGTAGAACTTTGTAGAAGTGAATAAGATGTTAAGAGAAAAAAAAATAGAACAATAAACATAAATACATATATAACAAATGTTATTCTACAGACTTCTAAATTGCATATGTTGGTAGATTTAAAAAAAAAAAAAGGAGTTTGGGGAAGGACCGAATATCAAATAGTTGTGGTTTTATTATGTGGTGAGAAAATGGTTGTTTCTTATTTTAAGCATTTTACATTGTTTTAAGTGGGTTTAGTAATACACAGAAACTGCAATAGGTTAAAAATACCTAGTGCTGCTTGTCCTCTATTTTATGGACTCTATTAAGAGAGATAAAACAAAAGTTAATTATAAAGGAAGCTAGTTGGACAGTATTGATGAAACTCCTAACTCTTCGGAAAGGTGCTTTCTTATACTTGACGATATACTGAATGGACATTTTTAAAGTTGATGAATGATGTCTGCAAGTCTGCTAATTAGCTGTGTCCCCATGAGCAAGCCTTTTCACCTCAAAGAATCTCAAGGCCCTCCTTTGTAAAATAAGAGGTTAAAAAGAGAGAGAGAGAAGCAATTTGACATACAGAGGTGTGGAAGTCAGTGGTTTGAGTAGAAGCTGCCATCTTTAATTCTCAGGGAAAATCTGAGTCTTATAAAATGATGTCATTTTTATTGCATACTGAAGAAACGAAACCCAGGGTTCTGTGACCAGAGATGAGGGGACCTGTCTGCTATTTTTGTCATTTTTTAAGGGCTGCTGCTCCTTGTCCTCTATACTGAAGACACTATTTAGAGAGATTTTTAAAAGTTAATTATAAAGGAAGGTGAACAGTAGGATCCTCAAAAGATACCATGCAGAAATAACTTTGTGACATAATATTGCATATAATATTTCTTGCAATTAAAAGCACTTATTCAGTATATTTACCAAAATATGCTACTATATTAGGTAGAATTAGGCAGATTCTCTTTTCTGGTTAATGGTAACTTGCAATTTAAGGCATCACTGAATAAAAGATTCCATCACTCTTCTAAGAGTTACAGAAACAAATCCAATGAAGATACGAAGTTCTTATTTAACTAGTAAGTTGATATCTTAATAAATAATGAAATTATTTTATGCTCCTAATTCTGTTATACACTACCTGCATAGGTAAGTAAATTTGATGTAATCAGTTAAGATGGGAGAATGAACTTATTTGAACCAATGTCTTAATTAAACTTAAAAGTATACAATGCCAGCCTATATTTTCCTATAAATTCACTGATTAAACATTAAGATTCCATCAAATATGTCCCTTATTATGAGGTATGTGTGTGTGCATGTGTGATATTTCAATATATTTTATTATTTCTAGTTATTTCTAGGTAGCAGTTCAAGCCATCTAAGATCTCAGTGTAAGTTGAGGAATCGAATAAAGGTATTTTCCTTTTTTTAAAATCCTCAGTTGAACATATTCTTTCCATTGATTTTTAGAGACAGTGGATAAGAGAGGGAAAGAGAGAAATTCTGATGTGAAGGAAACACATGGATTGGTTGCCTCCTGCATGCGCCCTGACCAGGGACCCAGATGGAGAAGAGCCTGCAGCAGAGGTACGTGCCCTTGACTGGAATTGAATCTAGGACCCTTCAGTCTGCAGGCCTATGCTCTACCCACTGAGAAAAACTGAAGAGGGAGAAAAAAGGACTTTTAAACAAAGAAAAAGTTAAGAGCCTTTAGGTACTTTTTAAGACAATAGTGTGGGGTAGGCCTGGCTAAGGGGCAGGAGCAGGGTGGAGGGTGTCAATGGGTGGGGTGGGAGAGAGGGAGGAAAGGAACATTTGTAATACTTTCAACAATAAAAGTAAAGTATTTGAATGAAAAGGGAGAATTAGATTTAGACATCAGTTGGCAGTATCTAAGCCCATCTCTAACTTAGATATAAGCTTGTCAACATTATTTCTAAGCTAGCTGATCATTTTCTATGCCATGGGTCTCTTTCTGTCCAGATTCCTAGTTGTACTCTCTCTTCTACTGGTAGGCCGCCTTTTTTTCTTGTGATTGACATGCACCCAAACTCTTTTTTTCTCTCTTACTTTTATCTTATTTTCATCAGTTCTTTTCTCTCACATGTTGAGGACCCTCATGCCAAGAGACAGAATGGTATTTAAGGCAGATGATTCACTCTCTTGTGGACATTGTGGTTGAGAGGAGATAATGAGTAAATGGTCAAGTAGCAATGCTTGTAATTGTTGAGGTTGGGCCTCTAGGCTGCATCGTGGGGGTGAGGCATGGCATTTCAGGGGCAGAAACCTTTGATCTGAGATCTGCAGAACAAGAAGGACTTACCTAGGACAAAGTACAGGGGAAGAGTGCATTCAAGGTAGAGAACACATGAATAGCAAGTTTGAGAAATTTGAGGAAACTCAGTCTTACTGGGATATAAAACGAAAGGAGAGTAAGAAAGAAGGCTGGAGGGCTAAACAATGACCCAATAATCCAGCATCTTGTAAAAAAAAAAAAAGGTGTTGCATTTTTTCTAAGAACAATGAGAAAACTTTAAACGTTTAAGTAGGAAGATTTTAAGACTAAATTTGCACTTTAGAGATATAATTCAGTCCCAAGTACTGGAAGTGGATCAAAGTGGACCAGTGAAGTGGATAGTGCCTTATTATAGATGAGAAACAGCAAGAAAGGTTAAGTTCAGTTTGGACATGAAGAGCATGAAGTGGCTTTGGACCTGTTAGGTGTATACCACTGGCAGGTAGTTGAATACATAGTTTAGAGGCTGAAGACACAGGATTGAGAGTCCTCCCATAGACATCACTGGGTGGATGAAACCCCTCTAATGGCATGAAGAGAAGGGAGTGAAGAGGATCTTGCAGCTAATTCTGGAGAATGCCAGCATTTGAAAGACAGGCAGAGGAAGAAAGCAGCAAATGACCAAACTACGCTTTACCTGTCATTCCCTCTTTCTTTCACCTGGTGAGCTTCCTAGCCTCAGCTGGATGCTTTCCCTTCTGTGAAGCCTTCACTTTTCCTTGTCCTATCGATATTTGCTATTATGATACTTACTACACTGCATTATAACAGAACTGCTTGTTTACTTGACTGTCTTCTCTTCTAGATGATACTCTTCTTCTGGATAGTGATTCTTGCCTAATTTTCTTGGTATCTTCACCACTCTAACAATACCCCCAGAAACATTCTCCATGTTTATTAAAGAGTGAATGAAATCTAGTTCTTCTACTCTTATTAATAAGATTATATTTACACTCTTTCCCAGTGTAAATGTGCAAGCAAGATATTTGAAATAAAAAAATAATCACATTTCTCTTAGCTCCAGTTTTCTAAAGATCAAACAGAAGTGATACATGCTATGAATGTTAAGGAAGTGTTTATTGATTGATTAGCATTGATCAGAGACCTTAGGATCTCATTTAACATGCAGAGAGTGGGCAGAAAGGGGAGGCATGCTAGATACACACTCACCCAAGGGTAAGCTACAGGGCGGCCAAAAGAAATGAGGTAGTGTTTGGTTCAATGTCCCTGAAAGGAAAATCACTAGTAGGTTGGTTCCTTGTGACCCTGAAATATTGTTCACTAACAAACTAAATATATTTTTTTAATAAATCCAAGGTGACACTTTTAGACCAAACTAAGAAACCTTTTTATTTTTCTCTTTGAAGTCAGTGGCCCATTGAAACTAAATTAATTTGGGGCCACAAACAAGTAATAGTAAGTGAAGTTGATTTTTAAGAGGGAAATACAAATATATATCTCTAATGGTCAATTCAAATAACACCTATGAACAATTAAGGAAGTGGTAGAGAAGGTAGAAAGGAAAAAAAACAAAGGCAAATATAAAGAGAAGGGAGAAGAAAGGAGGGAGGAAAAATGTAAAGAGAAAGAAAAAGAGGAGACATAAGAAAAAGAAGAAACCAACAAAAAAAAGAAAAGAAGTCTCAGAAGATTTTAAGAATAATTACAATAAATTCTAAGTTACTTCCTTTGGAAGAATTGACACCTTGGTCCTTTGTTTTGTGTGACAGAGTCTAAGTAGTCGAATTTTACAGAAAAGAAAATTCATATAGTCAGTGATAAAACTGAGCTAGAATCCCTGTCTCTTTATTTCTAGTCCTCTCTGCTGTTTAATGGATGTAAATGATACTTGTTTTGCAGTTCACTCAGTCTGAGAGTCTCAGAAGAAGTTAGCACGTACAGAGCCACATTTTCTGATAGAAAAAAACTGCTTGTCTGCTTTAGTGCCAAACCTTAAAGTTTATTTTTGAAATAAATGTTGACTTTCCCATGGGCTTCTGCATCTTTTGCAGGTGTATGAAGGAATAATTCCGGCTTTAGAAAACTGCTTTGGAATAGTGGCAATATCTTTCAATTCACCAGCTCTCACCTGCAATCCCTTAGGTGTAGAAAACTGTCAGATTGCTTTATTTTATTCTTTTAGCAATAAAAATTTTTTTCATTATAGGAAATTTAACGTTTGCTTTATAATTAGTGTTTATTTGCTTTGGAATGATAGTTTTTCCTCCTTTATTTGTGAAATCTAAGCCAGAGGTCATATTCAAACAGTCTTACCTAATAATAGACAAACATGTAAATTGACCGTACCTCTGCTATGCCACCAGCCAATCAGGAGTGATATGCAAATCAACCCAACAAAGATGGTGGCTAATTTGCATACACAGGCACCAAGTGATGGGGCAGAAGCCACTCCTGGTCTCTCAGGGCCTCTGGGCAGTGTGGGGAGGCAGGGCCTGAGCAGAAAGAGGCAGCTCCTGGAGGGGAAAGAGGTGGCTCTGGGGCCTGAGTGGAAAGGGGCTGGGCCTGAGTGGAAAGGTGGTACAGGCAGCTAGGGAAAGGAAAGCCCATTCTAGCATGAATCTTCATGCCTTGGGCTTCTATTTTAATAATAAGAGGTTTGGAAAAGGCAACACCAATCAGAAAAAACGTCTACCCTGCTTTTACATAGAGGGTATAAACATTAGCTCTTTTCTAATTTCTATTGGGACTAATACAGAGAACCTCAAATCCTATGTATTTTCCATGAACCAAATCTTTCAGGAATAAATGGTGTCAACCACAGTATTAAATACTTCTTCATCTGTCTTACTCTGCCAGGTAAACTTGAAAGGAAGGAAAGAATGTACTGAGAGGAGAGGTACAGAAAGATGAACACTTGGGTTGTGTTGCTGTCTCATGTCTGTTTTAGCATCCCCAGAGGCCAGACTGTTTGTTGACCTTGAATTTTGTCAGAACTGCTTCTGAGAAATTTACCCCTTTTTGTCTAAAATTTTAATATACAGAAAGTCAACTGTAATTGAAAAGTGAATTTCAAAATAAAATAAAAATAAAGTCTTTAAATCATAATTGAACAGCTCATCAATTTTTATAAAATAAACACACTTGTGTAGCCATTAACCAGATCAATACAAAGACCACCACTCAGAAGTCTGTTTTGCTCTGGCTGTTATGGCTCAATTGGTTGGATGTCCTTCTGTCAGGGGCACACTGGGTTGTGGGCTTAATCCTTGGTGGGGGTTGTGCAGGAGGCAGCTATAATAATTGATGTTACTCTCTTGCATCAATGTTTCTCTCTCTCTCTCTCTCTCTCTCTCTCTCTCTCTCTCTCTCTCTTTCTTTCTCTCTCAAAGTCAATAAAAAATATAATGATTTTTTTTAAAAGAAGCTCATTTTGTTCCCCTCCCACTTGTCCTCATTCTCTTCGCCAAAGGTAAGTATTATCCCAGCATCTACTTCATAGATCAGTTTTATTGATTTTTGAGATTTAATTCCCTGGAGTCATGTATTCTCTTACAGCTGGCTTCTTTCACTTAAAGCTCTGTGTGAGAATCACCTGTGTTGTTGCTTATAGAGAGGGTACACTCGTTTTGCTATGTTGAAGTCTATTGTATCAATATACTCTAATAGATAATTACCTTTTCTACTGCTGACAGGCAGTCTAGTGGTTTCCAGTTTGGGGCTCTTAAGAATAATTTTGCCGTGAACAATGTTGACCATATCTGGTACACATGTACACGTTTCTCTCAGATATATCATTGTGGGGAAATAAAACACTCCTGGATTGCTCAGGGTTCATGTAAAAAGTCTGAGCCATGGAAACAAACAGGCTATCAATCTGGAGATGTTTGCTTTTACTTCTCTTAGGAACATACTCACACACCATAAAGATTAGATCTGTAGTCATTTATTTCTCTAATGAAGGAGCTAATTGCTCTGGTGCAAAAGGATGATGCAACTTCTCTTATCTCTTATGTTGATTCTGTGGTGGTTGCTATTTCTGCTTGGGGTTTATTGTATATATGTTAAATCTGTGGATTGCTTTCTGGATTTAATTTTTTAAAAAAAGTTCTAGACTCATACCTTCAATGCTGTTCTTTTCTATTATTCCATTCTCCTTTCGTTCCGGAGCTCCTATTATACTTTTGATCATGTCTTTTATGTATTGTATGTCCTTAAAATTTTTTTTATTGATTTCAGAGAGGAAAGGAGGGGGAGGGAGCAAAAGATAGAAACAACAATGATGAGAGAGAATCATTGATCGGCATGGCCCCTACTAGGGATTGAGCCCACAACCCGGGCATGCCCCTTGACTGGAATTGAACCTGGGACCCTTTGGTCCTCAGGCCAATGCTCTATCCAGAGACAAACCAGCTAAGGCTCATATGCCCGTTTTTCATTTTTAATATTTGTTGCCTCTCTGTACTTCACTTTGAGTATTTTTTCCTGACATATCATCTTGTACAATAAATCTCCAGGTATTGTTACTCTGCTTGTAACATCATCCATCCACTGGATCTTTTAGCAGATTTTTTCTCAATTCTAGAATTTCAATGTGATTTTTGTTTTATATTTTTCTACTCTTTATCATTGTTTTCTTTCTTATTAAATGTATCAGACATATCATCAGCATTAAAAAATTTGATGATGCTAATATTTATACTACATATTTTATTTCTTGGTTTTCTTAATTATAATTTTTATTTTTTAAATGCTTGGTTACTTTTTAGTGATTTTTTAAAATATATATATATATATATATATATATATATATATATATATATATATATTATTGATTTTTTTTACAGAGAGGATGGGAGAGAGATAGAGAGTTAGAAACATCGACGAGAGAGAATCATCAATCAGCTGCCTCTTGCACACTCCCTACTGGGGATATGCCCGCAACTAAGGTACATGCCCTTGACCAGAATCGAACCTGGAACCCTTCAGTCCCCAAGCCGACGCTCTATCCATTGAGCCAAACCGGTCTCGGCTTTAGTGATTTTTTTAATTGTGGGAATAATTTATGGCTCTTGGCCTTATGTTCCTTCACTAAAGACTTCCTTTAGTTTCTGGCATGCAGCGGAGCTAAGGGCAGATCCCACTAATCAGAAAGTGATTCAAGTCAAGTGGATTTTCAGTCCTTGAAGATGGTCCATTTCCAGTACAATTCCTAAATTGCAGTTCTTTGTGCTAACAAATGAGAGCTGGAGATATGTACCAAATCCTTTCTCCTCTGTTATCCCTGAAGTAATGACCCCCCACCCTGCCCCCACCTCCCAGTCCCCAGGCAGTGAGACTGCCTCAGTAAGCTCTGCTCAGCCTTTTAGCTTCTCAGCCTCTGCTTCAATTTTATCTTGAGTCTCTAAACTGATGATTTAAAATTCAGGGGTCTTCAAACTACGGCCCGCGGGCCACATGCGGCCCGCAGAGGAGTCTGATCCGGCCCGCCAGGTTTTTTGGGCAGTGAGCGCAGCCGAGGTGTTACAGTAGAAATTAGTAGTTCATATAGTCCAGCCCTCCAGCTCTCTGAGGGACCGTGATCTGGCCCCCACTTTAAAAAGTTTGAGGACCCCTGAATTTTAAATCAACAAATCCCTCATGGTAGATAGTTAAGCCAAATAAAAGTTTACCTCTCTGAAGCATTCAAACAGATTTTTAAGACATCCTTTGATGTGATTTAGTTACTAGAGGCATGGTGCACCAATTCATGCACCAGTGGGGTCCTCGGTCTGGCCTTCAGGATCAGGCTGAAACTGGCTCTCCGACATCCTCTGAGGAGGCCTGGATTGCGAGAGGGTACAGGCCAGGCCGAGGGACCCCACCTGTGCACTATCAGTGCCTGGGAGGGATGAGGGAGGTTGGCCAGCCAGGGAGGGACTGCAGGAGGGCTCCAGGGAGTGTGTGGCACATCTGGTTCAGTCCTGATTAGCCAGACCCCAGCAGCAAGCTAGCCTACAGGTTGGAGTGTCTGCACCATGGTGGTCAGTACACATCATTGTGAACAATTGAGCATCCTTAGCATATTATTATCTATGTTTTGATTGGTTGAATGGCTGACCAGTTGACCAGACACTTAGCATATTAGGCTTTTATTATATAGGATTGTTAGTGAAATGGTTGGTCTGATGGTTTGCCCTTGCCTAACTTGGAACTCTACTATGACCCTTTTACTTTGCTTCAGCTAGGTTGTGTCTCTTTATATATTACTGTGAGCAATTATTGGATTTAATGCACCTATAGAAAAACCACAAACCTAATATAAAAACTGTTCTTATACTTTCTTCTCTTTCTGGGTGCTTTTCTATTGTTGACCTTCCAGAACCTCTAATCTCAGCCAATATCCTTGAGCAATTTCATTGCTAAGATACAATTTCTATTTTCTTTCTCCATTACCTTTCACTATCTATTCCAGTCACTTCAGGTTATTTCCCCCACCCCCCCTTTTTTTTGAAAGTCAAGTTACCCTCCCCCTTTTTGGGGGGTTTGCTACTGAAATTCTTCCACTCATTCTTAATCCATTTGGATTTCTTAAAACCAGAATAATTTATAGCAGGTTAAACCCAAAATACCTTTCTAAGTTTCTGAATAAGCATTCAATACTCCTCAGTGTAGTAATTGTAGTACCAGATGGATTGGACAACTTGGGTCAGACCTATAGTCTATGTGAGGCTTTCTACTTACTTACACTTCTATCTAAGATAACTGGAACTATGGTGTAGCCTTTAATATTGCTTAACCAATTGATGTTTGATAAGTTAAATAACAGACACAATTACAGGGAGAAATACCTTACCAACTTACTTTTAAATATGAATAAAAGAAGTGTGAGGAGCTCTTTTTAGGGAATGACATCATTTAATATACAGAAACCATATCTACCAGTTAATTGTAGTGCTGACAATGTTATAGCCATCAGCAAATAAGAATCTTGATCATTCTTCCCTGGGAGAGAGCTAGTTTAGAATGGACAGATAGGAAAAATATGGAAAGAGGAATTGATATTCATCTTTCCAAACCCTTAATACTTGTTAGGTTTGTGTCAGTGTTCTCTTAACTCTTCAACTCACTACCCTCTTACTAGTTCTTCCTTGATACTGAAAAAAAAAGCACTTGTATCTCATTGAATTTAAGAGTTATATTGCTAAGACTATGAGGGGAAAAAACAACCTATACAGATAATATGCAAAGAAGTTTACAAAAGTGCAAAGTTTAAAAAATATCTCACAGAGTTTATATATTCATTTTCCCTGTGGGTATTTTTCTCATGCTAGGATGTTAATTAAAATTCCCATTAGAATTCTTGCCTCTGTGTTTATGCCTGAGGTTGTAGAGTGGATATTTGTTGGGTACATCCTTAGCATCTATTTTCCTTTTTTCCTCCCTTCTTAATGACTTGAATTTCCCAGATGTGCAGTTTTGGCCAGAATGACCTGTAGCTTCAAGCTCTCAATTGCAGATGGTGATCCCTGATGCTTTAAGTCAATCAGTTCATCTTAATGCTTGGATCAGTGATTGGCTTAGGGGTGAGACTGGAACACGATTAAGGCTAATGAGATTCAATGAGGCATTTGTTAACATGGTTTAGGAATAGAAACTTCCCCTTCATTCCATGAAAGCAGCCAAGAAAAAAGAAAGAGAAAAAAATACACATACTTTTTTACAAGCTAGTATTAAAGTAAAAAGCATACAGCTCTCATTTGGAGGCAGGTTGACATTGGAACAAGCCCAAGGGACTCTCTTTATCAGAGAGCTAACATTGTATACAGAAGGAAGTTGGGTGTTTGTGACATTGTTGAACCACAGTATCAAGGAGTACCTGAACTATGATATCTCTATGCTTTTGGGTGTCATAAATATTATGTTTATAATTTCATACTAGAGGCCCAATGCATGAAATTTTGTGCTTCCCTCCAGCCCTGGCTTTGTCAAGAGGGAATTCCAGAATAATGTCTGGAAGATGTCTGCTCTAATTAGCATATTACCCTTTTTTTATTATATTAATAGATAGTTGAAATTGAATTTCAGGCTTTTTGCAATCAAATATCTGTATGAGAGCAAGGTTTGTTCTTTTTTTATTTTATTTTATTGATTTTGTACAGAGAGGAAGGGAGAGAGATAGAGAGTTAGAAACATCGATGAGAGAGAGTCATTGATCAGCTGCCTCTTGCACACCCCCTACTGGGGATATGCTCGCAACCAAGGTACATGCCCTTGACCGGAATCGAACCCGGGACCTTTCAGTCCCCAAGCCGACGCTCTATACATTGAGCCAAACCGGTCCCGGCAAGGTTTGTTCTTTTACTTAAAGTTCCAATCTATTTCTCTATTGCTTTCTAAGAGAGCCTATAATAGTACAGGGATATGTTAGTTTTACACACCTTAACAAAGTTAAATTTAAAATTAGAATTTTTTATGCTAATTTAATAAGGTAAAGTGATATCTCAAATACTGAGATCTGAAAATCTTATTATTATTACTTAGAATGAGATAATCTCATGTTTTTTAAAAACAGTTTGTATAATTTACATTTTCTCCCCAGTGAATAGAGAAGACATTCAAGTTTTTATTGTTATTGTCTTTTTAGTCATTTGGAATTGTATATAAATGACTGGCAGGAATATTTTCTGAGTATATACTTTTTAGGTTTTCTTTAACATTCATCAGAAAAAGAAGAAATTGATTTATATATATATTTTAATTAAATTACTAAGTATAATAGGAAATGTTTCATATACTTAAAAATAATCCATGAAATAGGCACATTTTCAAAATTATATTTGTATTATGGAAATAAAAAACAAATCAATAGTTTCTAGGTTTCAAAATGGCAATTTGGATTGAGACAGAGTTTATAACATTGGTTTTACATTCAAGAAAGTATAAAGAATCCATTTTGTATCTGCATTTATATAAACAAAATTATATCAAAATAAGTGAAAATCAGGTAACTTCCTTAAAATCTAGTATAGTGCATAAAATGTCATAGAATGCTCTACACACTGTGATTTCACTTCAATAACATTAGACATACTTAATGGTATAAACACAAAATGAAGGGCATGAAAGGAATCAAATTTCATGGGGGTGACCAAATAAAAACTCTGTGATTCGTCTCTATATCCCTTCTCAAAAAAAAAAAAAATTAGTCACAACGTTATGAAAGCATTATAAGTTAGCTCCAGTGTAATAGACTGGTTAGCAAAAAACTAATAGCTCTTTCCTTTTTCTTCTCTCTCTACCATGTTTCTCTAATGTGTCAACTGTAAAATTGACTGACCCCATAGGAAATGTTCCCTCGTAAGCAGCTCCCTTCCTCTTTTTTTTTTTCTGACTAAAAAACTCTTCTAATAACAAGACATTTTAAATATTTTTAAATATGTAGTAAGTGTAAGCATGTTTGAATTCACATCTTATTGCTTGATTTAGTGATTCAACTTGTATTTGCTTTATGATTTCTTTGTGTATTATTTTTACAAACTCACATGTACAAAAACAATGTTTTGGAATCCAGGAACATGAGATCTGGCTAGCTTAATTCTAAACTGGAATGGCTTTGCTTGACATTTCCCATGAAAACAATACTGATCAAGATGGAAACTTGGACATTACATAGGGATTTTGGTGATGTCCCATTTTCTTAATAGTTTTTTTTTTTGTGATCAGAAAAGTAAACATATTTGGTTAACTTAAGGCAAAAAATGTGATAAGAATATTAGAAAAATAAATAAATTATATGCTTGATGGTCGGTTGCTTGTCCAGGAAATGGATCAATGGCACTCTTTCATATTCTGGTTTTTGTTGTTGTCAGAACACCTTAATCAACCTACAGTTAAGCTCTTCATTATTTATCTTCTAAATTATTTTCCTGACTTTAGTGTTTCTTGTCATCACTGTCATCATAAAATGTCAACATCTTGCTTTCTCTTCTCTTTCTTTAAATCATTTATTGTGGCAGCTGCCATACTGATTATATATATATATATATATATATATATATATATATATATATATATATATATATATATATATATATATATATTATTGATTTTAGAGAGAGAAGAAGGAAGAGAGAGAGAAACATTGGTGTGAAAGAAAAGCTGATCAGCTGCTTCCTACATTCCCCCCAACTGGAATTGAGTCCACAAACTGGGCATGTGCCCTGACTAGGAATCAAGCCTATGAAATTTTGGTGGATGGGACAATGCTCAACCAACTGAGCCACACTGGCCAGGGCATACTGTCTTCTTCAGTACGATGCTTTATAGTCACTCATTAACTCCATTTTCTGTATTGCTGATATTGACAGATGCTTCCTTTTCTTTTTAATATTACCCAATATTTTACCTTTTCTTGAAATTTTTATTGTTCAGTTAAATAAAAACTTACAAGGTAAAAATCCAATAATCAGACTGCCTGTTTAGGGCAGTTGAACATCCCTCGAGGGTTCTCAGATTGGAGAGGCAGCAGGCTGGGCTGAGGGACACATGAATTTCGTGCACCAGGTATCCAATAAAGGTGTATGTATCTGGGAGAGCATTGAGGCAGCTAACCACTCATGGCAGCTCAGGTCTGATTTTGCTACTGAGTTTTAGAACAAAATTCACAAAACATTTTAGATTTTAGTGGTTTTCAGAATTGTGAATAAGGGACTATGTGATGGGGACTGAAACTCAATATTCTTATCCTGAAAAGTAACCCAACTGAGTCATCTACATTCAGAAGACAAACAAATAAACACATAAGGTTGAAAAAACCTTTGGCCATCAACGATATTCAATTTTTTGGCCCCTTTATCCTCATTCAATATATCATAAGCGAATGTGTATATGATTCCAGCCCTCAGGTGGCTCAGGCCAAGGTGTGGGAGAAGATTAAAAAAAAAAAAAAGGAAATAAGATGTATACAGATATAAAGAGGGGAGGATAGACTTCCAGTTAGTTCTGACCATGAAATCAGATTTACTCTACCATTGTAAAAATCTATAACACTACACAGAATATTCAAAGCAACTGCTTTTTAGAATTTGACAACAGATGTGCATGGTGTGTTTCTTGAGAAAAAGGAAGCACACAAAGTGAGCTTTCTCCTGCAGCTACTTTCCAAACAGTGACATGCAGAAGTAAAACCCAGAGAGCAGAGACCTTGCTGGACCCATGAAGCCTACTGACGGCCGGGGCTGAGATTTGTGGGCAGGCACAGGAGAAGAGCTTGGGAGCATTCTTCTCTACCCATCGGTAAGTACTACAGTATGAACTGATAGCATCTTTTCTCCTCAGTTCACTCTTTAGTCTACATGCCTCCCATTCTGCTTAGGATGTGTCCTTCACATATGCACTCAGTATTTATTTTAAGTTCTTTGGGATGTTGAAGTAGGTTACTAGGGCTAGATCTTAAATCAGGAATTCTCATGTTTAAGGACCACCTGATTTTATATATATATATATATATTGGATGCCTGGTGCACGAAATTCATGCACAGAAGGCGGGTGTTGTGTTCCTCAGCCCAGCCTGCTGTCTCTCCAATCTGAGAACCCTCCAGGGATGTTCAACTGCCATAAATAGGCAGTCTGATATTCCTCTCACAATTCAGGACTGCTGGCTCTCAACCATTCATCTGCCTGCCTGCCTGATTGCCCCCACCACTTTTGCCTGCCAGCCTGATCACTCCCTAACCATTCCCCTGCAGGCCTGGTCCCCTCCCAACTGCCCTTCCCTGCCAGCCTGGTCCTCCTCAACTGCCCTCCCCTGCTGGCTTAGTCCCCCCCAACTGCCCTCCTCTGCTGGCCTGGTCCCTTCAACTGCCCTCTGTGCAGGCCTCGTTCCCCACAACTGCCCTCCCCTGCAGGCTTTATCACCCCCAACTGCCCTCCCCTGCAGGCCTGGTCCCCCACAACTGCCTTCCCCTGCTGGCCTGATCACCCACAACTGCCCTCCCTTGCCGGCCATCTGTGGCATCCATCTTTTGTCCACATGGGGCAGCCATCTTTGACCACATGGGGGTGGCCATCTTGTGTGTTTTAGTGTTGTTCAATTTGTATATTACTCTTTTATTATATAGGATATATACCTTCAGAGAGGGAGAGGAAGAAAGAGACAAACACATCAATGATGAAAGAGAATTACTGAATGACTGCTGCTGCATGCCTCCTACAGGGGATTGAGCCAACTACCCGGGGCATGTGCCCTAACTGGGAATCAAACTATGACCTCCTGGTCCATATGCTCAACCACTGAGCCATACCAGCCAGGCTATGGTTTTATTCCAAGTATATTTCTCTGCATTTCAGAGGGAAAAGTATATGGGGGATTCAACTTAAAATTACTCCTAGTATAATGATTTGAGGAATGAAAATATTTCATAACAACAAAACTAATATCTGAGCTATTTTTGAAAGTTTCAATTGAAATATGCAATTTTAATAAAAGCTTTAAAAACTCAATAAATTAAATCAACTATCCAATACTAAAATAATGAAAAATAATTTTTATCTCCATTATTACCTTTTGGCACTGTAGTCTTTCTCAGCATCTCATTTATCCATGAACTATTAAATAGAAATTCAAAAGAACATCTCTCAGATAGCAAATTATACCTCTCAGAAATCAATTACATTTCAGGACAACACTAACACTGTACATTTTTTTATTAGGAAATGGGTAGTAATAAAACTGGAATTATTTTACTGGCAAAGTCCATAAAAATATCTAATAATTTCCAAATCAAAGAGAAAAGCAAATCTAAGATCTACTACTGAACAACATTAGCTGTATTCTTTTCCTCACATTCACATTAATTTCCTCTCTCCAATTCTGATATATTGCACAGATTTAAAAAGCCATGTGTTACTTGCTTAATCCCTACTTATTGAATGCTGGGAAACTTTCTCACATTATGCTACTGTTGGTGTCTTAATGCTACTCCCTCTTAATTGATTAATGAGGGAGGTGAGAAGGAAACAAGGTTAGAAAAAGTTTCATTAGGTATAAATTGCAAGAGATTTGTTTGAATGAACATAATATCTTAGCTCTATTTTGATGTGTCTTAGGGGAAGGCTTTACACATTACTATAAGCACCAGACCAAGCACTGAACAATTTAAGGGTGCCATTAGAGCATGGTCCTGTATTTGGTTTTTGTTTTAAAATGTTCTTGAGGAAAACTTCACTGCCTGATAATAGGGAACAAAAAAATTCTTTCAATTTGATGTGTTACCAACAAATATTTCAGATGAGAGTTACTTAAGGTAAACCAACAAGAAGTCTCTTTTAAAGCAAAAGGCATCCTAGTTTACATCCTTAAGGAAAGCCTTTTTTTGAAATATATTTTATTGATTTTTTACAGAGAGGAAGGGAGAGAGACAGAGAGTTAGAAACATTGATGAGAGAGAAACCTTGAACAGCTGCCTCATGCACACCTCCTACTGGGGATGTACCTGCAACCCAGGTACATGCTTTTGACTGGAATTGAACCTGGGACCTTTCAGTCTACAGGCCCTCCATGAATTTCCCTCCATCTAAAAATGGAAGTTTTGAAACTAGAAGTTCTAAGGCAATTTTCAATTCTCAATTTATGATCAGAACAATACTCTGAGTGGGGGGAATGGAGGAGTAACAGGAGGGAAAGAAACTGACTCTACTCATATGTGGAATTTAATGAATAAACTAAACTACCAAGCAAAATAGAGACAGACATAAATACAGAGCAGGCAGGCAGCTCTGGTGTTGGTTTGGAGGGGTAGTAGGGAAGTGGATCGACTGAGCAATAAATAAATAAATAAAAAGAAAGAAAGAAAGAGAGAGACCTCATAGACATGAACAACAGTGTGGTGATTGCAAGTGGAATGGAGGAGATAAATGGGGTAAATGGTGATAGGAAAAATAAAATAAAATGAAAACAGAAAAGAAATTGGATGCCAGAATGACCTAGTGGAAGGAGTCCAGACTAGCAGGAATGATGTATGAAGAGAAATGTCTACTTCCTTAGGCCACTGCATTCGGAGACCTCTTTCTTAGAAGCTTAACTTTTCTTAAATAACATAGCTGTACCAAATCCCAGAACAGAAACGTAGGCTAGGAAGTAGGCTTATTCACGATAATGGAGAAATTAGAAGTACCAAGCAGACACAAATTCTCCTATTAAATATCAGCATATAACCAAAGAGAAACTAACTCACTTTTTGAATCATGGAAATGAACTTTTGGTTCTCTTGATTATTGACATGAGAGCACACAGAACAAAAGAATGAAGGAATATTGAAACTTAGAGAAGATTTCAAAAAGGAGAGATAAAATGGAAGTCAGATAATTTAAATAATCTCTCCAGAGATTAGACAAAGATCTGGGCTAGAACTGAGTAGGACTGTTTCTACTTCCTACCCTGTATTTTTAAAAGAAAGTATCTTATATTTATTTCCACTGTAATACTTATATGATGTTAAGTTTTCTATGACTTTAGTGAAAGTTGTCCTTATTTAATGATGAAAACTGCTTCATTCTCCAATAGTATTATAGTCTAACAAATTTGCCAAGACATGACATCAGGACTTTTGCTAGTTACTAGTAATATGTTTAGTTATTCCAATTTAATTCATACAACGCAGAATAATGTTGAGCCAAAATAAGCTATGTTCAGGTAGCTCAGCTGTATATACGTAAAGATATATGAAAACAAGGCAAATTAGTAAGGTTGTTATTTAAAAAAAGTCAGCTTAAGCTGACTATAGAAAGAGCTACTTTTGCTTTATGCACTGATAATTTTTGCTGTGCACACTGATCTCTTATGATCTATTATCAAGCATTCTTTGAGTTCTGGAAAAAGCAGTTCCGAAAAATGTTGGAGTAACTTTTAAGTGTCTTAGAGACACAGAAAGCCCAGGCTTGAAGGAAACTTAGAGGTCGTCTCCGATCACGTTCTGTATCTGGCGGGGAAAGGTAATGAATGATGCTCAGTAAGGTTAAGGCAGTTGCCCAGGTTACAAAGGTCTGAAGTGGCCCAGCTGGCAAGGAAACTTGCCCTCTGCCCAGGTTTCCCCTCCATTACAACCACTGCTGTCTTGGTTGAGCAGAAGTGAGGAAAAACCCTGAGCTTTAGTGACAGCAGGAACAAAAGTCCCAAGTTCTCAGAAAACTGCACTGAAGGCAGAGGAGCTTCTGGGCTAGATCTCAGTCCACATGTCAGGGATAGATTTGAACTATATTTATTCTACTCGTTCCAAGAAAAGGTAACAATTCTCTAGATTGGTGCCTTATAAGTATGCTCTTTTTTGTAGTGTGTTATTTTATAAGGACTTAGAGAAGCGCAAAAGTGTATCACTGGATTCTTTTAGTGAAAAAATTCTAATACTTTTTCCTAAAGCATTCTAGAGTTTGAAGGTGTTGTTTTTATTTTTACAAAATTTTAAGATTTTTAGAGTGAGAGAGAGGAAGGGAGAAGAAACATCAGTATGAGAGTTAACATAAGTCTGCTGCCTCCTGCCTGCCCCCTACCGGGAATCAAACCAGAACTGTCTCAATGCACAGGATAATGCCCAATTGAGCCATGCAAGCCAGGCTCTTTGTGTTTTTTAATAAAATTTTTGACCAAACTATAAACACACAAAAACCTTGGGTAATTCAGTGATTTCTCTAAGAACATATTTTTATTAAATTTATTAGGGTGACATTGATTAATAAAATTATATAGGTGAGGTATATAATTCTACAATACATCACCCTAAATCAAATCTCCTTCCATCACTATTTATTTTCCACCTAATAACATCTTAACTACATAGCCTGTTTTTTAAGATTCCTCTCAAGTCTGGCTCAAGCCTACCTTTCCAGCTTTATCTACTATTTCCCTACCCAAAACCTAAGATCAAGGCCAAAAGGTCACCTTTTGGTCTTTGATGTCTTATATTTCCCTTATTTCATTAATTTCTTAGACTGTTCCTGAAACCAGAATGCCCACTCCCCTGAACCATGGTCCCCAACCATTAAAATCTTATTCATCCTTTAAGGCCATATTTAACACAACTTCCTGCACAGTTTCTGCTCTCCCTAGCTAGCAGGGATTAAGAATTGTAAACCTTTAACTGAACTTTCCAGGATCTTTACATAGATTTGGATGGTCTTGTTTGCCTTCCCTATCTATAAAAGGCTGTTGTGTCTAGTGTTGGCTTGATGTTTGTAAAGAGCACATAAGAACCTAATGATCTACCTGGTCATATTCCCAAGAATGGTGAAATTCTGTTACTATAGATATGCAAAATCAGCATTTTACCATCATTCTTTGAGAAAGAATTTCCTAGAGTTAATTATGATTACATAACTTAATCACTTTTGGATATAGCACAGGTAAGCCATTTCAAAAAATTTCTATTTTTTATTTTAATAAAACCATTTAAATGGAGTAACATTTTCTGCATAAATTTTACGACAAAGATTAAATTCATTCATTAGTTCAATAGTAGAGATTAAAATTTCCATAGCTATTTTCTCTTATGTCTATTATTTTCTATGTGCCCCAAGTATCCACTTTTCTTGGGCCAAATTTTGCTAATCTATTGTTTCAAGAAAATTTTGATACTTCTAACACTTCGATGTAATTAGTAAGTAATAACTGCATTACTGTAGTCATCACTTTTGTTTTGTAGTGATTATTAGTGCAAAAAAGATTCATTATGAATTGCATACAAAATTAACACTTAATTATTGACACAAAGAACAAAGAGAATTAATGGGTCAAAGGTGTAGAACAGAGACACTATAGGATCAAAATATATTTCCTAGAAGAAAATATAGGAGGTTAGATCATTGACATTGACCTTTTCTGGATTTGACACCAAAAGCAAAGGCAACAAAAGCAAAAATAAACATGCGGGACAACACCGAACTAAAAAGCTTTTGTACAGCAAAGAAAACCAGGACAAAATGAAAAGACAACAAGAGAAAATAGTTGTAAGTCACATATCTGGTAAGGGGTTAATACTCAAAATACATTAAAAAAAATTTCTACAAGTCAATAGCAAACAATAATAACCCCCAAGAAACCCCAAACAATCTGATTTAAAAATAAGCAAAATATCTATGTAGACATTTTTTTTTACACAAAGGCATACAAATGGCCAACAGGTAATGAAAAAATACTCAAATCACTAATTATCAGGGAAAGTCAAATCAGAAACACAATGAGATATCACCTCACACCTGTTAGGATGGTTATTATAAAAAAGACAAGAGATAACAAGTGTTGATGAAGATGTGAAGAAAAAGAGAATCCCTGTGCACTATTGGTGTGAATGTAAATTAGGGCATCCATTATGGAAAATAGTAGAGAGGTTATTAAAAAATTTAAAAAAGAACTACCAGCAATGCTACTTCTGGGTATTTCTCTGAAGGAAACAGTATCACTAATTAAAAAGATATCTGCATCTTCATATTTATTACAGCATTATTTACAAAAGCCAAAAAACAAAAACAAAATAAATGTCCATTTATGGATGAATGAATTAAGACAATCCTATATAATAAAAGGCTAATATACAAATTGTCCCCATGGGCAAGAGTTAGACATGGGCTGACCATCAGGGGGTGGCACAAAACACGGTGAGTGTTGGTGAAGCGACACAGGCAGCGGGTGCATTGGAGACACTGCTGGCCCTGATGGGTCCCGGTGAGAGTGGGACTGTGGTGGGATGGTGGAGCAGGTGAGTGAGCGGTGCCCGGCCAAGGTGGGTGCGAAGGGAGGCCTGACCCGCAGCAGCGGTGGCAGGCAGCTAGGAAAAGGGAGGACCTCGCTAGCATCTAGCAGCTGCTAGGGACCCTACCCATGTGTGAATTTCATACATTGGGATTCTAGTCTATATACTTAAAGCCTAAGTGACCATTACAACCCAACAACCAGAGCAAACAGATAACCATCTGGTAGCTATAGCACGCACTGAGCTAGATCTTGCTGCTGGGGCCCTGATAGCCCCAAGTCTGGTTCACCCAGACCCAGACAGGAAGGAGGAGGGAGCCCAATTCCTCACGAATTGGCCATTGGTTAGCTTGCTGTTGGGGCCCTGACAGCACTAAAGCTGCTTCATCCGCACCCTGGATTCAGACAGGAGGGAGGAGGGAGCATGATTGCTCATGGAATCAACTGTTGGTTAGCTTGCTGATGGGGCTAACCTCCCTGCAGTCCTTTTCCCCAGCTGGGCAGCCCCCTTATTGGCCCTTATCACTGGCCAGGTGGAGGGACCCAACCCGTGCACGAATTCAGGCACCGGGCCTCTAGTGTATATATAATGGAGTATTATCCAGACATAAAAAAAAGAAGGAAACGCTGTCATTTGCAAAAGCATGAATGGACCTTGAAGGAATTAACTCACTAAGTGAAATAAATCAGACAGAGAAAGATAGATACTGTGTGATTTATTTATATATAGAATAAAAAAAAAAACACACAAAAAAAACCCAAACACCAACCCCCCAAAACCCTGGACTCAGAGATATAGAGAACAGATTAATGTTTCCCAGAGTGGTGGGTAAAAGGTAAAGAAATGGGTGAAGTTGGGCAAAAGGTCAAACTTTCAGTTATAAGATAAATCCTGGGGATGTAATGTACACAATGGTGACTACAGTTATACAGTTATACAGTTAAAATACTGTATTGTATAACTGCAAGTTAATAAGAGAATAGATCTTAAAAGTTCTCATCTCAAGAACAAAATTTGTAAGTATGTGTGGTGATGGATATTAATAAACTTATTGTGGCAATCATTTCTTAACATATACAGAAATTAACTCATTATGTTGTACACCTCAAACTCACTAAAGGTCATATGTCAATTATAGCTCAATTAAAAATATTCTGTTCTGGTGAACAAATGAATAAGTAATTCGATGTACATTATATGGTAACTAGAGGCCTGGTGCATGACATTTACGCACTGTGGACTGGTGGGTCGGACCCCTCTGGGGATGTCCACCTGCCCTGGAGGTGAGAGAGGCTCCCACCACCACCACTGCACTTGCCAGTCTTGAGCCTGGCTTCTGGCTGAGAGGTGTTCTTCCAGTGGAACGCACTGACCACCAGGGGACAGCTTATGCATTGAGCACCTGCTCCCCCCCCCCCCCCACGTGGTTAGTGTGCGTGATAGCAACCGGTCATTCAGCTGTCTGGTTTACTTCCATATTGCATATTAGCCTTTTATTATATGGGATTACCAGCCAATGAAAACATTCTCTGTCCTGGAGTAATGCTTTCTTTAGTTATGAGTGTCCTGATTTCTCATGCGGACCATTAGTTTCAGGCTTCCCTGGTTTCTCTCAGCCTGAACACTGCTGAGACCACACCACCAGCTTTGGGCCCTTAAAACTCTGCTGCTTACCTGGTCAGTTCTAACTCTTATTAAATATATTTTATTTTATTTTATTTTATTTTATTTTACTTATTTTTCTCTTTCAATCCTATTCTTCTTTCTCACCCTCTAATTTTCTACCCCAAGTAATCATAATCATTCTAATTTTTAACAAGTGCATGTACTTGGAAGGAAATGTATGCATCTTAGTAACACTGGTACTCAAAATTTGACTTGTAGGTGCTTTTAAATCACTGTAAGGTATTTAGCTGAAAGTCACTTCCTGTTTTTTATTAATGTAGAGCGTTAAGAATATGATTTTTAGAGGCAGTTGGCCTGAATTTAAATATTTTCTTGACCACTTATTTGTTATTTGATCTTAGACAAGTCACTTCATCTCTCTGTGCTTTAATTTGCACACACAGAACCTTGGGAATATTTTTGAAGCAGAGACTGCAAATATAAAGATTTTTTAAAGTTTCCATTCCTTTAGGTGAGCAATCACTAAAATTTATAGCCAACTTCCATGGTCTGTACCCTGTGCACAACCTGCTGGCCTGCATTTTCTCTTCTAGGACATCTAAAAAACCTTTCATTCTTTCTAGTTTCAATAGATTCAATTCTGAGTTCAGTTTTCCCACTGGACAGTCAAGGAAACTGGTTATTTTTGTTTCCCTGGAGCCACATATTTTGTGTATCTACCTTCTATGACTCTTTGAATGTCTTTTTGTTTATATCAGAACATCAGGTAAACTTCAGCTGTTGCATTGGAACTCTTCTCTTGGGTAAGAAGTTAATAATGAAAGTTTTAGGAGACTCAGAGGATTCTGCCCTCCGTGGCTTCTTGAGCATGGTTCTGGGCTGGCTACAGCAACTAGTATCCGGGATAGAAAGTTTGATTGGATGAGAATAAAATCACTTCTCTGGACCTAAGAGCCTTCTAGTAAGAATGACATGAAGCAGAGTTGCCAAAGCGACATTTGTTATATCCTAAGACAAACTAACACACTGAACTACGGGAAAGTAAAACTCTAGAAAGAATTCTAAGGTCATCTCAGATTTTTTTTTCTTTTCTTCTTCGACTGGGATTTCTTTGGTCCAAGCTACGTATGTCCTGCCTTATGAGGTTCTCAACACCTATTGGTGACCACACTCTAGCTTATCACCTCTTTTCACATCTAGTTAGGACCTCATTGTCCCCTGTCTGTTCTAGTCTTGCTCATGTATCAGCTCTACCCTAACCCTGGTGGTAACTCTGATTTACTCCTTATTGAATACAAGCAGAATCTTCTAGCCAGAGCATCTCGTGTTCTTGTTTTAACTGTGCTCTGCCCACTTTCCTTCTAGGTCAGACATATTTTCATATATAAGTCAAAAAAAAAAATCGTTGCTAGGATCAATGTCAAAGAGTTAAACCCTTATACTTTTTTCTAGGGGTCTTACGCAGAATATTTTGACTCCAAAATTTAGCCCCATACTACCTCATGTTCTATGCCTCTAACCTACTAATTTCCATTGCTCTTTGTGTCAATAATTATATGTTGATTTGGTATTCAGTTCATAATGAAAGTTTTTTTGCACTAAAAATAAAAGTGATAACTAAAGTAGTATATATAAACAAAATTCCAGAGCTTGACTGTAAAGAAGATGCAACACGGTGCAGGGGAAAGTTGAAGATTTTGGTCTGAATGTATCAGAAATCACAGGTGTAAACCAAATTATTCCTCTCCACTAAGCGAGGTTCCCGTCCTCTATAAATATCTAGAAACTTCCTCAAGTACATCTTTAAATTTGTTCATCTTACTCTCTACAAAAAAAAAAAAAAAAGAAAATTTATAGTTCTTCATTAACTCTAACCAACTCATCAGAACTGCTCTTCGTAATTAAACATTTATTGTGAAACTGCCCAAAGAAAAATAAATTGAATTTCCCCCAGCCTCTCTTCAGTCATAGTTTGGGGGCATGGAGTAAATTCAAGGGAAGAAAATGTGTGAGTAGATAGAGTTGAGCTTTTTCAGAAAGGGATTTTTAGTGCTATCACTCATCAAACTTTATTAGGCTTCTGATCAATTTCTAATTAAAGAACACATGAATCCTCTTATGACAAG
The DNA here is from genome assembly GCF_964339955.1 of Pipistrellus hanaki. Lineage (NCBI taxonomy): Eukaryota > Metazoa > Chordata > Mammalia > Chiroptera > Vespertilionidae > Pipistrellus > Pipistrellus hanaki. Next base: position 44,607,360 of record NC_140512.1, on the reverse strand, counting down.
GGGTAAAAGGTGATTCCTAAGAAAGGTACTGAATGTCTTATCTCTGAAGTTCCCAATTCACCAAACTGTTCAAAACACTCAATGGTAATTTATTTTAGGTGTTTTTTTTTTGTTGTTTGTTTGTGTTTTTTTTTAAGGACTTATTCTTTTTTAAGTCTGAGAAATCCCAAAAGTTGTTTTTACTATATTTGCTTCAGATCACTTTTGGGGAAAAATGCCTCAGATCATTTGGTGAAAAGATGACTAATGTTATTTTCATTTCAGACTCCATAAATATTATTCACTGAGATAGATTTATTACTTTCAGATTTTTGCTCTTGTATAGCATTATAATTTATCCAATATTTCTCAGATAACCCAGTAAGGAATATATCACTTTGATATAGTATAATTCAATAGGAAAAGAAAAAGAAATGATTTCTTTATCAAATACTAAAGTAAATTTATTTAATCAAATATAGCTTGAAGGCAGGTGAGAAAGGAGGAGGATAATTATGAAATAACTAGAGGCCAGGTACGTGACATTTGTGCACTCGGGGGATCCCCTCAGCCCAGCCTGCACCCTTTAGCAGTCTGGAAGCCTTTGGGGGATGTCCGACTGATAGCTTAGGCCTGCGGGCCTAAAACACAGTCAGACATCCTTAGCACTATATCAGACATGGGAGAGGCTCCCACCACCATCACTGTGCTTGCCAGCCATCAGCCTGGCTTGTGACTGAGCAGCATTCCCCTGATGGGCATGTATGAACTACCAGGTGGCAGCTCCTGCATTGAGCATCTGCCCCCTGTTGGTCAGTGTGCATCATAACAACCAGTCATTCCACTGTTCGGTTGATTTCCATATTACCCTTTTATTATATAGGACTAAAGGCCCAGTGCACAAAATTTGTGCATGAGGGGTGGGGGTCCCTCAGCCTGGCCTGCACCCTCTTGCAATCTAGGATCCCTCAGAAGATGTCTGACTGCTGGTTTAGGTCTAATCCTGTGCCTAAACTATCAGTCGGACATCCCTCTCACAATCAGGGACTGCTGGCTCCTAACCACTCGCCTGCCTGCCTCATCACCCCTAACCCCTCTGCCTGATTGCCCCTAACTGCCCGCCTGCTTTTATTATTATAGAAAATAAGATTAAGTCCATGCCAATGACCAATTAATGGGAATGTCAGTTTATCAGATGACAGGTGTTTCCATTTTATAAAATTAAGTCTGTTTCTGAAACCAGATTTTCTAAATTTGTTTTATCTTTTCCCTTATTCATAAAAATATATATATTTATAGTTGACCTATCATAGAACTACCAAGATGGAGGTGATCTTGAAAATAATACAGCTATCCTTAGCTGAATTATTGTTGGAGCAGTGGCATGCAGACTGAAAGGTCATGGTTCGAGTCAGACGAAGGCCACATACCTGGTTTGTGGGCTCAAAACCAGGAGGCTACCAATGGATGTGTCTCTCTCACATCGATGCTTTTCTCTGTGTGTCTCTCCCCTTCCCTTACTCTGTCTAAAAATCAGTGGAAAATATATCCTTGGGTGAAGATAAATCAAATATATATATATATATATATATATATATATATATATATATATATATATATATATATATATGATTTAACTAAATCCTCATTTTATATATGAGGAAACTAAAGAGAACAATAGAAATCATTATAGTGCCTTCAGTTACTTTGCAACCTTCTTTAATAGCTCAAATTATTCTTTTTAAAAAAATATATTTTATTGATTTTTCACAGAGAGGAAGAGAGAGGGATAGAGTTAGAAACATCGATGAGAGAGAATCATCGACCAGCTGCCTCTTGCACACCCCCTACTGGGGATGTGCCTGCAACCAAGGTACATGCCCTTGACCGGAATCGAACCCAGGACCTTTCAGTCCTCAGGCCGAGGCTCTATCCACTGAGCCAAACCAGTTAGGGCTCGAATTATTCTATATTTACTCAAATAACCTTGTTTATATCCTCCCCTTCTTTAAAACAAATGATTGTACCATATGAATAAGGTGGAGACCAGGAAGTAATACCAGTCAATAAATCACTGCTTTTTTCCCTTGAATATTTTGTGAATCTGGTAATCCAGAACTTGAGGTAGGATGAAGATGACCTATCCCATTATTACTAGACTTATCTCTCCTTGAATAAGACCATCAGTACTAGCAGGTGGTTAACTGATTCCCATTCCATTCTTTCTTTTTTAAGTACTGTATGTTACCTCTTTTGCAACACATATTTGAATTTATGCTTCCTATTTATTGTTCAAGAAGAGAAGCAACAGAAAGTGTTGTGATAGAGGCCAATAATATGGTACCACATAATGAAAGGCTCATATCTTTTCAGAAAGTTTTTTGAAGAAAGATTTAGCAAATGAAGATGAGTTACAATTAGGGTTGATTTCAGTGGCAAGAGCCATGCAGTAGAAAGAGACCTGGCCTAGAAGTCCAGCCTGAGAGCTAATTCTAAATTTGTCACTAGTTATGTGATACTGGGTTAGCCAATTAAACTTCCTGAGACCAGTGTTCTTAATCTGATAAATGAAAAATTGGAGAGTAGTAGTTAGCTGGCCAACCCAAAAGCTTCCAAAGATTATGGATTTAAATTGAGAATATGAAATGGCTAGGTATGTGATAATGGGAGTTATATGGACTGAGGAAGATGCATGTAGACCTTAGACATGTCACAGGCACCCAAAACACCAGGAAAGGTGTTATTGGACAACCCATGAGTCAGAAGGAGACAGCTGTCCCTACCTTGTTTTTTGTTTTTGTTTTTTTTAAAATATATTTTATTGATTTTGTACAGAGAGGAAGGGAGAGAGATAGAGAATTAGAAACATCGATGAGAGAGAGTCATCGATCAGCTGCCTTTTGCACACCCCCTACTGGGGATATGCCCGCAACCAAGCTACATGCCTTTGACCGGAATCGAACCTGGGACCTTTCAGTCCCCAAGCCGACTCTCTATCCATTGAGCCAAACCGGTTTCATTTTTGTTTTTGTTTTCTCCTGTGAATGAATTCAAACAAGTGATGCCAGATAATTGGTGTTAAAGCAAATTTATAAGAAAGTAATTTATTAAGAAAGTAAATTATGCACATTTATTAACTGAACAAGGCATAAAGCGTGGATGGGCTCTCTTGGCTAATCCATGGAGCCAGTAGTGGGGGTTGGGGGGGAAGAGTCTGCCATATATACTTTTCTGTCTATAAATTTAAAAATTCCTCTGTTGAATATCTTGGTACAGATTAATTTTCAAGGTCCCCTTTTACTTTGTTGTGGCTTCCTCAGAGTTTGTGAGAAGCACCTGGGAATGTTCTCCTCCCAAGTCCTGAGACTGCTGGCTTTTCTGTTTAGGGTACAGGATGAGTTAAGACTGCACCCTTCCTTCCCATTCTCCTCTCTTTTATTTGTATTCTCTCAGAAGAGAGACTTTTAACCATTTGCTCTTTGGTTTGGGGAAGAATATTGCAAGCCAGCTGCAAACTGTCCAAATTGCCTGGCCTTGTTTAATTTTCTTATCTTAATTTTCCTATTCCTCCTGCCCTGGAATTTTCTTAGCTTTTTGCTATTCTGTAACAGACATATTCAAATTAAAATTTATAGAAAACACTTTACCACATATCGGTGAGGATGTGGAGCAACTGGAACTCTTATATTGTTGGTGGGTTTATAAATTAATTTAATAATTTTTGAAAATTGTATAGGCGTTATAAGCATATTTAGAAACTACTTATAACTTGTGACCTAGCAATTAAATTCCTGGGTAGACACACCTGAGAAATAAATTGTTATGTCCATCAAAAGACATGTACAAGGCTAATCACAGCAGCTGTTTTCATTATACACAAAGATGATACACTATTTGATTCTATTTGTGCAAAAGTTAATAGCAAGCAAAGCTAATCTGCGGGGATATATATCAAAATAACAGTTATTTGGGATTGTTTTTTATTATTTAAGAATGGTAAGAAAACTCTGGAAATGTTCAGTATCTCGACTGGAATGGAATGTGGTTTACATGTCTATATAAAATTAATTTAGGATTTGGGCACTTTACTATATATTAAGTTAGATCTTGATTTTTAAAAAAAAATATATTTTATTGATATTTCACAGAGAGGAGGAAGGGAGAGAGATAGAGAGCTAGAAACGTCGATGAGAGAGAAACATCAACCAGCTGCCTCTTGCACACCCCTTACTGGGGATGTGCCCGCAACCAACATTCATGCCCTTGACCGGAATCGAACCTGGGACCTTTCAGTCCGCAGACCGACGCTCTACCACTGAGCCAAACCGGCTTTGGCTAGATCTTGATTTTTTTTAAAAAAAGATAAAAATAGAAATGAGCAATAATAAAAAAGAGAAAAATAAAGAAGAGAGAAAAATTTGTTGGGAGAAAATAAATCATTTGTAGATAGAAGTCTGCCTAGAGATTGCTGCACTACTGACCCTGGGTTTCATAAATTTCTACAATCCTCTTCAGCCATAATTGTCAGTAATTGTTTCAATAAGATAAAAGAAGAAGGTGAAAATTTGGCAATGGCAAAGTAAAGTTAATACCGACTCTTGTGGCCCACTATTAGAATTGTCAATGGAGCCATTGACAAGAAAATGATACCAACTATAAAAATTCTAAATTGCTGTGTCAAATCCCACTTTCCCTCCCTGAGAGCTATGACTTCCTTGTGCATCATAACAGTAACTGTAAATTAGAAATCTCATTTTACTTTCTCCATCAGCAGAGACCAATGCTTGAAGATGGTGTGCTTGGAATGGATTTCCCAATTCAGGTTCAGTTGATCTAAATCTTACCACTCTGCGCAAAAAAATGAAAAGCTCCCCCACCCACTATTACAATCAGAACAGTACCCTTTGTCTACAGATTGGCTCTATGCAACCATTGTAACCAGAGTGATTAAGGTTAAACTATGATTCAAACATCTAAGAAATTGAGGAGCAGGTAAAATCAGCAGCTGCTTCATTAGAATATTCGTGGCAGGGAAAGCAGTCATCTTCCCACAGATTCCAACGGTGACTAAAACCCACAAAGTCACGATTTACAAGAAATGATAGGATTAAGTCATTTACCATGGCATGATTATTCTTTCATATAAATACAGGATCTTCAAATTAAGATAAAGTACTCTTGTTATAAATAGGTTTATTGAATTTGTAACTTATATTGAGGATTTTAACTACTATCCCTCACTAATTCTAAAACACCTTTCCTATTTTATTATGACTAAACTGGGCCTTGGTGAATATAAACACCTAGGCCTTGGTGGGACACCCAGATTCACTTTAGGTGTGTCTGACTCTCAAGCCTGTGTTTCTTCCACTGCATTCTTCCACAGTCTCTTTTAAAGGAAGGGTGATGCAATTTGCTGTTTTTAAGGTCACCCACAACTATAGTTACATTCTAAATACAGACACAATATGGCAAACATTCAATTTTGCAAAAAGATGTATCTTTCTTTCATTTCCTATGAATCAAAGTTATTTTATTTTTGCCCTTGTTATTCTGTTTGGTAGAAATTTGATCTCAATCAATTCAACATGTACTCAGTTTGGAGTATTCCTCCATTCCTGTGGTTGTCTGTAAGTCTGGGGAGATTGATGAGTATAATAATTGGTTATTACCTGTTAAGTTGGCTTTTGTCTCATCTCGTTGGACACACAGGCTGTAGCTATGTCATTCAGAGTTCAGGGTATTCTCAGGTGTTGTCTGATAACTTCTTGATCCTTTCCTGCTTTTCTGTACATTAGGTCAATGGAAACCCTGGGGGCATTTTTTTCTCTAACAACTTAACACTGCAGGGCTGTATATATTTGTCCGAATTGGGGTGATTGAGAATAGGGGAAAGACTTTAGATCTTGCTCCTTTTCAACACCTCATCTCTTGGATATTTAAATTTGTTCTGTGTATCCTGTCACTTTTACCTCCTCATCTTCACACAGAAACTATACAGTCTGAGAAAGGAGGGTGGGTAAAGGTATTAGGAAAGAAAGTATTATCTCTATTCAATAACACATTTTTTTCAAATCTATTTCATGTTATATGGAAATTTCTTTTGGTTCTCTTAAGCTGGTTTAGTCATATAAATTGCCCCTAGAGGCAATGTATACTAGGGGAAATAGGGGCAAATGTCATATGAGAAATTATTAACTGATTTATCATATATATGATCTGGGGAGTAACAATCCTTTAAAAAAATCATATATCTAAGTCCATATGTAAATACAATTTTAATTATTCTACGGCCCTTGGTTTGGGTTCCTTGAAGTGATTCCAAGATTTAAAAAAAAAATACACAAAACCACAATAATAATAAACCACCTAATTTAAGAATTGTAAGGCTTTTAACATCACACAGTTCCTCAAATATGCCACATTTCATCATCCTTTTTGTACCTTTGCTGTTTTCCTTCTCTCTGTCTAGACCTTCCTTCCTCTATTCTCAGAAATTCAACTCATTTATCCAGGCCAACCTCAAGTGTAATCACACATCGGTGAAGACTTTCTCTGATTTCTGATGCTGTCTCCAATATATCATGCTGCCTTCTGCCTAATTTCCCTCCTCTGAGAAGCAGAATGGGATGAGGCAAAGTAGTAGAATGGCAGAGAAAGTGAAGGGGTATGTGAGTTTGACCTGGACAAGGAAAACTGTGTCTAGAAATTGATATTTCAGAGTCATCTACATTTAAGACAACCTCTTGAGAATGGATACGATCACCACGTAGAGAGCACACTGTGTGAGATGCTCCAGACTCGGATACAGAGATAGCTAAAGGAAGAAAGGACGTCAACAGATTTTCTTTCAAGTACATCACTAGATCTCTGTGCTGGTTATCAATGCATTGTCTCTGAACTCAAATGCTTGATCAAGTACATCATAATATAAGACTAAGCAAAATTCAGTTGCTTAGTGGCTTTTTCTTGGAACATTAATACTTCATCAGGGACCCTAGGAGATGGGGGTGTAGTACTAGGTGACATAGGACCACTGGGTACAATGCTCTTCTGAGTGATAAGGAAAGTTGTCAGCAGAAGATTCAGGTTGAAAGGGGTCTGCAGAAGATTCAGGTTGGCCTGGCACTTAGGTAATAGGATCCAACAGACCCTAAGGTATTGTGGGCACTAGTGGTGGGAAGAGATTCAGTGTGAATTTCCTGGTAAAACTCCATGACAAAATCACAACACAGGCCCCTGGGATTTGAAGCAAGACCATACCAACTGCAGCCAAGAATTATGTCATTTTAGTAATAGTTGCTAGAATATTATTTGGCTCTAGTGGCATTTAAACCCTTGATCAGGAGGCACCAAGTGACTCTGTGTCTGAAATTGCCTATTGTGAGATGGTGTTACATTGGATCAGCCGAGTAAAAAAAGTCAGTAGATGATCACAGATGGAAAAGTTACATCTGAAATTGAGGCCAGAGAGGATTATGGAATGTGAGTGAGCTGAAAAAGCAGGTATCCCAGATACCATGCAGTAACCCCAGGAACCATTTCCCAGTTTACTCTTTTGGTCATAGGGCAGGTCTAGTATGACTGGATAAAAATAGAGGAAAAATCCCACATTTGATTTATGAATGACTCAGCATGATAGGTATGTGAATACTGAAAATAGTTAGCAGGTGTGTTATTATAGCTATGGCTAAAGGTGGTTTTTAAAATAGCAGAGTGGGAAAATCTTTCCTATGGGCAAAACTGTAAGTATTCCATTTTTTTATGGAATGATAAATGGATCAAAACAAAAACATATACAAATGTTTGGGCAGAAGCAAATGGCTTGGCCAGCTGGTCTTGGACCTGGGAAGAGAAGGAACTAAAGATCAGAGACAAGGAGGTCTGGGATGGAAGCATAAGCATGGACATGGGATTGGGCACAAAGTATAAATATTTTTCAGTACCAGAAAGCATTCACTGGGAAAGAGTCACAGAGCACGAAGTAGACAAAATGACATGGCCAATCAGTGTTCTCCAGCCTTTGTCATCAGCCATCCTGGACCTGGCCCAGTACGCACATTACTGAAGTGGTCATTGTGTAAATGGATGCTGTGCATGGACCCATTTATCATGGTCTGTCTAGATACTGATGCTTCTGTTTTAACTATCACCATTAAGATCAAACCTGAGCCCCTAAATGGTACTATTCTTTGAGAAATCTAATTGGTGGCAAGGAGACTGTCTTGGAAAGAACAGAAGTTTTTTCACAGAGACACTTATTTTTATCATGGATTTGCCTTCTTAGCCCATAGTGCCTCAGCCAGCACTGTTAGCCAGCAGTTTACAGAATGCTTGATTCACTGGTGTTTAATTTACTCAACAATCATACAATCACAGATACACTTAGAGTAAGGAGATATGGTGTGGGACCGTAACTGAGAGATTTACTGGTTATCTCATATACTATAGGATCCAGAAGTAACTGGCTTATTGCTCTTAAGGACCTTCTAGAAATGGCCTTCTAACAGCATAGCTGCAGCACAATACTCTGAAAAGCTTGGATACAATACTCAGAAAGAATGAAGTCCCATCCTCAAGATGCACTCATTATATGCATTAAATTAGGGATCTGTATGTGGTGCATTGTCAATAATAGGAAGAATATATGGCCCAGGAAGCAAAATGGATAGTATGAATAGTTTATCTTATCATCTACTCCCAGTGATATTCTTGGAACTTTGTGCTTCTCATTTCTTCTCAGTAATACTGGACTCTGCATTATTAGGATTTCCTAGTCCAAAGAGCTATACTCTTCTCAGGTTATAGAAAGAGTCCCATTTAACTGGAGCACTGTGGACTTCTTCTTGTGATCAAGGTCCAATAAGCAGGAGGAGAGTTGCCATCTGGGCAGTTGCTCCTGAGCAGAAGCAGGTAGAGAACCTTTAGGTAATGATAGGCAGGGAAGAATGTAGAGAACTCAGGTGATCTCATCTTGGTACACTCTTGCCTAAGTGCAACTCTGAATGGACACATGGGCAACTGAACAGAGAAGCATGTGAAAACCAAGGTCTCAGACCCTCAGAAATGAAGGTTTGGTCCCACTACCACATAAGTCACCAAGAAAGACCTGCCAGCATAATTGCTGAGGGCAAGGGCTAAATGGAGGTTTTCAAATTTGTCTGCATATCGCCAATTCCAATTTAATTTGTTCTCTTTATTAATTGTAATTCTAATTTAATTTTGCTATTATATTTTAAAAATATATATTTTATTGATTTTTTTTACAGAGGAAGAGAGGTATAGACAGTTAGAAACATTGATGAGAGATTATCATCTATCAGCTGCCTCTTGCACACCCCCTACCGGGGATGTGCCCGCAACCAAGGTACATGCCCTTGACAAGAATCGAACCTGGGACCTTTCAGTTCGCAGGCCAGCGCTCTATCCATTGAGCCAAACTGGTTTCGGCTGCTATTATATTTTAAATGTTTTATAATTCTTATCACCTCCACTTCTCTTTCTTTAAAAAAAAATCCCATTGTATTGTCTCCTTTATTTCAGTCCATATGACTTTCTGCAAAAGTTCCCTTTAAACTCCTTACTTGCATCTTTCTGAGGATGCCCAAAAATCTTCTTCATAACTCAGATGTCTGCTCTTCCTCTAAGTCTTTGGAAAGATGTTTCCTTTTCCTTGTTCTGTAGTATTGTCATTACTGATATGGTAAGCAATCTATTCACATCTGGTAGTTAACAACCCAAAGTATGTACGGTTGGTCCATGGCCCTCAGATCTGTTTACTTAGCAGTAGGTTAAAGCTCCTTCACATATTTGTAGTAGTTTGGCAAGTTGATATCAAAGAAGTATTACATTATCTCTGTATAATAACAAGCTCTTCATATTTCCTAGAACTCTATTAACTCTGAGTATAAGAAATTCACTTGGTAGCTTCAGTTAAAGCAAAAAACTAAGTTTAATATGAAGATGCAGAGGTGTTTCTGGGAAACTGATGAGCATCAGGTACAGCTGGGCCAAAATTAAAGTGCCATTGGGCCAGGACCGGTTTGGCTCAATGGATAGAGCGTCGGCTTGGGGACTGAAGGGTCCCGGGTTCGATTCCGGTCAAGGGCATGTACCTTGGTTGCAGGCATATCCCCAGTAGGGGGTGTGCAAGAGGCAGCTGGTCGATGACTCTCTCTCATCAATGTTTCTAACGCTCTATCTCTCTCCCTTCCTCTCTGTATAAAATCAATAAAATATATTTTTTAAAAAAAATAAAGTGCCATTGGGATGCTCTCTCTGTCTCTTCTTTGATCTTGTGTTTGCTCTTCACCTCTCTGCCTCCTCCTTCTCCTCTCTCCCCCCTCCCCTTTTTAGGCCAGCTTCTTCAAATTCACTCAATACTATGGAAGCTGATACTGTCTAAAACACTGTCATAGGTCTCAAATAACATCTCTTCTGTGATGAAAGTAACCTGACTGATCTGAAATATTTATTCCCAAGTCTAAATTACATTGGGAAGCAGTTGGTTGTCATAGATGTTTTTGCACTCATGTGGCCCACAGACTGGAGTCATAGAGTATCAGAGCCATTTTTACCATGTCCAGGAGGGGAGAAAAATGGTTCTCAGAGAATGTATGCTGTGTGTGTGGTGTAGGGGATGAAGGGTAGGGAAGAGATGTTTGGGTAGGTAGTCTGTTTATCAAATGTCTGTCCACATTCATCTAGTGTGGATGCTTCTACCCTTAATAGCTGGATCATTGAAAAAAAAAAAAAGGAACTTTAATTGTCGACAAACACTGCTGAGTAGGCTCTTGCTGTTTCTATCATTGCCCACCTCTCATATCCCCATTGTGTAGAAATTACAGCTTCCAGTTTTCATTGTGCTATTTATAATTGCCTCCACTTTCTGCTTTTATTGGACTTTGAGATTCTAAATGGTTATAAGAAATGAGTTATTGGTGGGTAAAAGCATATATTACGCTACTTCAGATCTTTGCAGGATATGGAGAATTTTCTGCTTCCTTCAAGACATAAATGAAGGGAATGACAAGAAAGGCTATATTTGCTTCCTGGTGGGCGATTACATAGCACAGGTTTTATGTCCAGTTCTATTGGCCTTGTGATGGATGGAGATTTATTACAGATTTAGTTAACTTCTTTAAAAAATGATTTTTATTGATTTTAGAGAGAGAGGAAGGGAGAGGGTGAGGGAGAAACATCAATGTGAGAGAGAAAGATTGATTGGTTGCCTCCTGCATGTACCTAACTAGGGATTGAACCAGATGTGCCCTAATCAGGAACAGAACCAGCAATATTTGGTGCACTGGACAATTCTCAGCCAACTGAGTCACACAGTTAACTTTGATTCCTTATTGACAATGTTATGAGTTTTCACCTTTTTATTTTCTTAATGTGAAATTGAAAATGAAACTGGCATTGGGGTCTCTAACAATAAGCTATTTAAACATGAATATTAATTACTATAATTTATTGACCAAATATTTTATTTTAAAATAGATATTCACTATTTTTACTTGGGAGTCAGCACACACTTCTATGTATACATAAAAAGACAATGGAACAATGACCCCAATGGAAAGCTTGGGTTACACCTTTGGACTATGGAGTTTCTCTTCCCTTTAATTTACATCTGTGAGAAATGCTTCGCTAATGGAAAGACTGCTTCTTTTTCTATTAACTTGATTTTATTTTTCTTTATATTTAATTACTAGAGTACTTTTAAACATTGTAATTAAAAATAAAATGGGGTAAATAATTAAAAAATATGCATTATTTAAAATAACCAGACTATCCATCTGTTGTGGTTAAATACATAATTTATTTTAAAATATGAATATGAAAAATATAGTAATTCAGAAAACAGCATGGGAAATTACTAAAAACATAATCTTAATAGGCTTTCCCACATGCTACTATTTTTGAAAACCTAGCAGGATATAAGAGAAAATTAGTATTTCATAAAGAACTGGAAAGATTAGGTAGTGATTTATTTAAGTAAACCAAGGAGATGATTTTGAAATATGAAACAATGGCATCAGCAATATTTTGTAGAATAATATCAATAAAGTCTACTGAGGAAGGTCTGAAATATTTTGTGCATTTTAAGAATTCTGATAATCCTTCTGGGTAATGTTACTCCACTCTAAAGAAGAGTCACTATTTGAAGAACACAAGATTAAACAATAGTTTATCTGAATTGTCTTGCTCATTTGATCTGAATCATGGTATCCTCTGAATTGCAAAGTATATATTAATATTCATTTTCAGTTCTAAAATGCTAAATTAGGTTACAAATCCAGACTAAATGTGGTAATGCAAATTTGGGAGCCCAGAAACCATTTATAGGGTCAGGAAACAAATAACAACACCCAGGATATTCAAAAAGTTTTAAATTTAATTGTTCCATTAAAGCAACATTTGATAATGGTAATGAAAAATCCATTATAGAGATAAGTGATAAGAACCACATTATAAAAGGAGAAATCAGATAAAACTTTAATAGACAGGTGATAAATTCAAAATATCTTATATAATTCTTCCTATATAATAAAAGCCTAATATGCAAATTGTCCCCTCTACAGGGAGTTTGATCAGTTCAACTGCTCACTATGATGTGCACTGATCACCAGGGGGCAGTGTGGAACATGGTGGGTGTTGGTGAGGCTGCGAAGGCAGTGGGTGGCAGTGGAGGCACTGTCAGTTCCGATTGGCCCCAATGAGAGTGGGACTGCGGTGGGATGGTAGAGCAGTTGAGTTGGTGGTGCCAGGTCAAGATGGGTGTGAGGGGGGGCCTGACCCTGATTGCCAGGAGGCCCTCGGATGGGAAACTGGGGGGTGGATGGCGATACCTGGACAGGGGGCTGTGACCTCTCGCCAGCTACCCAGAGGTGGGAGTGATGGGGCCTGAAGTGCAGTAAGAATGCACGGTGTCTGCCAAGCTCGCTCTCACTCCCCCTGCTTCCCTCCCTTGAGATGCCAGGGCTCATGCACTGGGAAAACCCCTGTGCTTAGGTGCTGGGTGCCCATGAGGAGCCCGACCCACACCTGTGTGGCCTCTTCTGGGTGAGCCAGTCAACAGCCACCGAGACTGTAGGGGCAGGTTGGGCACCCCGTGGGTTTGTGCAGGAGCCATTTTATGAGGCTACGAGGCTGGCTGGGAAAGAGCACGCTGCCACCCAGCTTACGTACGGCACTGCTGGGTGTCCCAGAGACCCACATTGCGCCCAAGCCCTTGGTATCTGGTCACACTCACTGCATCTCCACGTGGGGACTCAGGCACTATGACTCAGGTGGAGGGGGAGGTGCGGGGGCCCAGGGGACCACGTGCTGCCCAGGGCCTAGAGGCCAGCTGGGACCTGCCCTTCCATGCCAGATGCTCAGCTTCGATAGCTAGCCAGGCCTAGGGACCACATCTGTGCATGATCTTTGTGCACCAGGCCTCTGGTAAAAAATAAAATTAAGCAGAATAATAAAACACATCTGAAACCACCACTCAGTCTTAGCAAAAAACTCTTACTAAAGCCATCGAAGCTTCAACTATTTCTCCCCGCAAATTGTGTACATGTCCTCTGTCCCTGAGGACTAAACTGAATGTAGTGATCACTATTCTCTTTGTCTTTCCTTATAATTTTACCACATAGAAATATGTCCCTAAGCAATGTATGATTTGGTTTTGTAGTTTCTGAATTTTTAAAAATGATTTTATAATATATGTGACTTTTAAAATTTGCCCCTTTCACTCAGCATTTTAAAGATTCATTCATGGTGATGTATTAAGCTATAGACCATTAATTTTCAGTGTTGGATAGAATTCTACCTTATGAACATATCATAATCTGTTTACTCATTTTTTCTGTTCATGGATATTGTTCTGTTTTTACAATTTTCAAAAAGCATATGAAAATTCTCGAAGTACATACCTACTGGTGCACACAAGTAGGAGTTTCTCCACAATAATACCTGTATTACAAGGTCAAAGGATTTCATTGCTGGTCCCATTGCAGTCATGTTTTCTTACTGTAAATAATTAATTCATTTTCCTATTTTATGTGTCTGTTTTGTGAGCGTGGTTAATGTGACTCCCCCTATCTTTGTGCTCAGAAACCAACACCATTAACCTGCCTGGCCTTGGATTCTGGAAACTTAGTGAAAGGTTTGCTGCCTTGTAAAACTGCTTGGAAGCGGGGAAGGGGCTTTCATAGTTTATTCAACTCTGTTCCCTCTAAATTATTGTGATGGTTGACACAATCCCCCACCTTCTTGAAATTCTAAATCTACAATGTGAAATATAATTCTGAGGGAAAACAATTTAGCCCTGCTCAATTGATATGAAGGAAAGGGACAATGTATGTAAACGTTTTTGAAAATAAGTATTCAACAGATAAAAATTCAAAATCTTCCTGAATCTTAGTTCTGCCTGAGGCGATACTCCATAAAAAGATATATTGCATTGGATAAAGAAAATCAATATTAGTCTGTGAAAAACCCAAGTGAAAGCATCTTGAATGAAGTCTGGCACTAAATAGAAAGTTCACAGTTATGGACTTCTAATTGTCCAGTGAAAGGCATTCTGAGCCTTGACCTTCATAGACCTGGATAAGAGTTTTGTAACTGTGCACAAGAAAGGAAGGGTCAAAATGAGACATTTAAGGGCTGCCTAGAAAGGTATTGAAAGTTATTAGACAAAAAAAAAAAAAAAAGAAATGTTCAGAATAAAACTCTAAACATATCAAAATACTAATTTCGGATATATATAGTCTCAATAGTAAGCACCGGAATAAATTACTGTCACCATATTCAGTTAGTCCATATTATATAATGTGCCAAGAGACCTGTAATTGTTATGCAAGTGTGTACAATGCATAAAGCATGAACATGCGTTAAGAGACTTCATCTTACAGAGTCCCTTTGTTTTTCAATTTGCAAAGATAATTTGTAATTCTACTCATGACAAAGTCCTTAAAATGGATGCTTGATATTTCCTCATATATTTTTATATTTTGATAGCTTTCATAATTTTATTTATTTTATTCCAATTATGCTCAATTTCCTCTTTCAAATATCTTTTACCTGATGTTACCTACAAAATATACTATAAGAAATAAACCAAATTTCATTAGCTTAGTACATACTTAAAGAAAAGGAAATAAAGCTTTTCAAAATTATAAAGTTGAACCCTACCAAATATTGGTGAGGATATTAGAACACTAGAAAATCTTTCATGGGATATAAATTGGTAAAAGAGTTTGAAGAACATTTTGGAAATGTCTAAGATGACTAGTAGTTATATAATTCATGCCCATGAGCATGGAAATATAAATAGATATACAAGAATATTCATTGCTGTGTTGTTCGCAATTAAACTGAAAACAAATACTCATCCATAGGAAAGTGGATAAATTGTCATATGTTCTTCTAAGTGGCAGTTAGAGTGAACAAACCAGAACTATGTGTATCACTAAGTATAAATGTAATAAACAAATAAAGCAAGTTGTATAAAGCTATATAAAGAAAGATACAATTTCTATGTAGTTTGGATAGTTGCAAATGATACTTTATAGTTTAGGATACACACTTTATAGTCAAAGCATAAAAACACGAAATTAATGAATAGTGTCAAATTCAGGGTAGTGATTACCACTGGAAAGGAGAGAGGTGCACCATGTATATCCATAATAGTTGGTTTGCTTCTTGATTTTTTTTTATTATTTTATTTTCTATATATTTTGTGTGACTGAAAATATGTTATATTTGAAAAGATCTAATTTAGACTATGGTTTCTATAGTAATTGTTGCCCAAAGTAAAACTTTTGCTTCATAGGCAGTTAATTCTCTAGCCCTTAAATATATATATATATATATATATATATATATATATATATATATATATATATAAAGTATTAAAATATTTACCTGAAGTTGCCTGTTTTTGGTTTGTTAATCCTCACCCGAGGATATTTTTCCATTGATTATTAGAGAGAGTGGAAGGGAGGGAGGAAAGAGGAAGAGGAGGAGGAGGGGGAGTGGGAGAGGAAGGAGGAGTAGGAGGAAGAGGAGAGAAACATCCATGAGAGAGACACATCATTGGGTGCATCCCGCATGCATCCAGACCTGGGTGCTGGGGGATGCCACCTGCAACCCAGGTACAGGCTCATGACAGGGAATCAAACCTTTGACCCTTTGGTGTGTGGGCTGACACTCTAACCATCTAGGCACACTGGCCAGCACTCAAGTTGTCATTTTTACTGCAGTGAAATTAAAAAACAAACAAACAAAACCACAAAAAAAACCCTTAAAAATGCACTAATGTAAGTCTGAAATACCACTACTGAAAAGTATTTCATAGTATTCCAATGGTCCTCCATAAATCTGGGTACCAGGAATATAAAGCGGGTGTGTCTTTCCACTTTACTATTTCCTACTTTTATTGCTTAATTTTTTAAAATTGATTTCAGAGAGAGGAAAGGAAAGGGAGATAGAAACAGCAATGATGAGAGATAATCATCCATTGGCTGCCTCCTGCTTGCCCCTATTGGGGATCAAGCCTGAAACTCAGGCATGTGCCCTGACAAGGAATCAAAGTGACCTCCTGGTTCATGGGTTGACACTAAACCACTGAGCAACACTGGTCAGTCACATAAGTTATCTTAAGTGATGCCATTGAAGTGAATTTAGAGAACAGCCAAATAAGTGAAGGTTGTCTCGTGTCAGTATTCTTATTTTCTCCCTCATCAAGCCCTGCCTTTCAAAGTTTATGTACTGATACTTCTCATACTTGCACACTTCCAAATATCCCATGCTCTAAAATGATCGCTCCTGACGAGGAAATGAGGCTCAGTGGCATGAGTTTAGTGGGAAGATTTTCCAGGAGGACAGAGGTCAATTAGTACAGCAAAAAGGATTTGAGGCATGATACCTTGGGATGCACCCTATGAATTTGATGGGTTTAATTAATTAATTAACATAACAAGCAATTGTTCTCTTAGTAGTAAAACTGGAAATTGGACTAGATAAACTTTAAGATATTTTTCAGCTCTAAAGTTCACATAATTCTACTTTATTTACTCAATCTGCAATATTTCAATATATTACCAGATAGTGGTAAGTAAGCATGGCAAAGGAGATAGGGATTTAAGTGTATGAGTTACAAAATCTTTTTTTAAAATATATTTTATTGATTTTTTTTACAGAGAGGAAGAGAGAAGGATAGAGAGTTAGAAACATCAGTGAGAGAGAATCATTGATCAGCTGCCTCTTACACACTCCCTACTGGGGATGTGCCCGCAACCACAGTACATGCCCTTGACCAGACTTGAACCTGGGACCTTTTAGTCCGCAGGCCGACACTCTATCCACTGAGCCAAACCGGTTTTGGCACAAAATATTTTTTTAAAACAGGACTTGCATGTGGGATCAGGTAAATGAAACAAAAGATACAGAACAACAACATATAATAAAATATGTATTATACCATTAATTCTTTTTTTAAATATATTTTATTGATTTTGTACAGAGAGGAAGGGAGAGAGATAGCAAGTTAGAAACATCAATGAGAGTTATCGATCAGCTGCCTCTTGCACACTCCCTACTGGGGATGTGCCCGCAACCAAGGTACATGCCCTTGACCGGAATCGAACCCGGGACCTGTCAGTCCCCATGCCGACGCTCTATCCACTGAGCCAGATCGGTTTCGGCAATACCATTAATTCTTCAAAGTGATTTGCAGTTACTCATATTAAATACTATATAGTGGGCACCTTCCATATTACATAAGCCTTGTAATACTGAAAGACACATATCAATTATCCTTATTTTATGTTGATAAAAATAAAGACTTAGGTAAATGTGAGAAAATATTAGTTACCCAGACAGTAAGATACAGAGCTATAGGTTAATTCAGGTTGTCTGAATACAGATGCTGTTTAGTTCACTCCGGTATATTGTCTGCATCACACACATCCTCAACTGGATAAGTAAAATTATCTGAGATTACATGACCACCAGAATTCAATATACACAAGAACAAATACAGGATGGAAAGCATCATGCCCTCATAACCTTTCACCTCTGAATTTCTCCCTTCTCTCTTCACAATTTGAAATCATGCTACACATACTATTCTGTGATCTCTTTTTAATGGGAAAAAATACCTTGTAGTTATTTCCTATTTTTTAAAATGTAAACTTATCTCAATCTTCCATACCATAGTTTATGTGAACAATTCTTTATTTGGGGACATAAGCTGTTTCCAATTTTTTCCGATAAATAACTAGAGGACTGGTGCATAAAATCCATGCACTGGGCGGGAGGGTGTCCCTCAGCCTGGCTTGCGCCCTCTCGTAGCCCAGGACCCCTTGCTCTTTACTGAGCACTTGCTCACTGCTCCTTACTGCTAGGCTCTCTGCTCCTTAGCACTGCTGTGGAGGCAGCGGGAGAGACTCCTGCCACCACCGCTGTGCTCACCATCTGTGAGCCTAGCTCTGGCTGAGAGGGCTCCCCCTGTGGGAGTGAGGGGGCAGCTCCTGTGTTGAGTGTCTGCTTCCTGTTGGTCAGTGCACATCATAGTGACTGGTTATTCTGGTCATTCTGCAGTAATGGTTGCTTAGGCTTTTATTATATAGATGATGTGATGAACATTTTTGTATATGTCACTTTGTCCTCTGTGCATACTAACTATCTCTGTAGGACAGGTTCCTGGAAATGAGGTGCTGTGTCCTTTGAGCTCATGAACTCCAAATCCTATTCTCTCCATCTCACTCATCCTAAATTTAATTATTCAATTCTCCTGTTCTCTCCCCACTCACTTCCTTTCTACTTCCCTCATTTTATTCCTTCTTTTCTTTGTGGATGTTTTTTCACTAGTGGCCTATTCTGAGATATATGCTCTCTTGCTAAATTCTGTCTCAGTCTCTCCAACATTTTCAACATTGCCTGGGGTAAATTGCTACATCAGAATTTTTGTTTCAAAATTTAACATCCTATCTAATAAAAGAGTAATATGCAAATTAACTGTCATTTTGCTACACCCACAAGCCATGCCCACCAGCCAATTAGGAGTGACTATGCAAATTAACCCAACCAAGATGGCTGCAGCCACTGAGTGAGCAGGAGGGAGGCTTGGGTTTCCCTGGTGATAGAGGAAGCCAACCTTTCCGCACACCCTGGCTGGCCCAGGCCTCTGCTTAAGGCTACAAAGTTTCAATTATAGAAGATAAATTCTAACAAAAAATTATGCAAGTCCCAGAGCTGGAGAGAGCAGGCTAGGTTTGCCCCCGGCAATGGAGGAAACTAAGCTTTCCACCTGTCCTGGCTGGTTTAGGCCTCCACTCCATGCTACAAAGTTTCAATTATAGAAGGTGAATAAACCCCAACAGAAATGACTGCAGCCACAGAGTGAGCAGAAGGCTTGGCTTCACTCCAGGCTACAAACATTCAACTGTAGAAGATAAATATATCCCAGATACCAGGGCCTCTGCTTGGGTCACCAAGGGGGTGGGGGGCGCATGTGACTGGCCTGAAAACCACCACAGACCCCTCACCCAGGCTGCCCCACACCCCAAGGGAACCCCCACCCTGATCCAGGACACCCTTCAGGGCAAACCATGCACCAGGCCTCTATCCTATATAATAAAAGAGTAATATGCAGATTGACCATCTCTCCAACATACAAGATCAAGATAGCTGCCCCCCATGTGGTCAAAGATCCTGCCCCCATATGGAGACAAGATGGCCACCACAGGATGGCTAGCAGGAGAGGGAAGTTGGGAGGGATCAGGCCTGCAGGGGAGGGCACTTAGGGGTGACCAGGCCAGCAGAGGACGAAAGTTGGGAGCAAACAGGCTGGCAGGGGAGCAGTTAGACATCAATCAGACTGGCAGGGCAGTGGTTAGGGGGTGATTAGACTGGCAGGAAGAAATGGTTAGGGGCAATCAGGAAGGCAGACAGGTGAGAGCAATTGGGAGCCAGCAGTCCTGGATTGTGAGAGGGATGTCCTAGATTGGAGAGGGTGCAGGCTGGGCTGAGGGACACCCTTCCCCCACCATGCACGAATTTCGTGCACAGAGCCTCTAGTAAAAAACAATTATAGAACAAACAGGCCTCTGTGCTAATGGCTTTATTTCATAACAAGACTGAACAATGAAAATTATTTGAATTTGTTTTATCTTATGGGAATTATGGAGAATTGACAAGTTAGGATTTTCTCCTGAGATATACAATATCCATTGGTAGAATTCACAGAACATTTAGAAATGATTTGGAGGAGAAAGATTATAGTGGAAATAATGAAAATAAAGTGTTGTTTTTTTTTTTTTAGTTCAATTTGTTTGAATTTTAGCTCTGCTACCCATTGTTTGTAGTGTTGGGCAAATCATCTTACTTTTTTTTTTTTTTTTTTTTTTTTTTTTTACTGCCTTAGTGATCTATATTTAGAGTAAGAATAATAGTAACAACAATAGCAATGATTATACTACATGTTTTCCAAATTTGATATAAGGCAACATTTTCCAAAGTGACTTCAATTAAATCTTAAAAAAATGTTCGTGATCAAGTTAATGTGAGAAAATCTAGGATTAACAGTTCTACAGTTTTGTATTTTTACTGCAGATTTCCTCAGATAATTTAATATGTGAATAGGTGTTTTTCTGAAATTGAAGACATTGTTTGAAGTAGCTTCTAAATTGTCTAATCTACAAATGCTATTTTTGAAAAAAAAAAAAATAACATTTTAGAAGAGTTGCTCTACAAAAAAACCATATTCTCCAGACATAGATATTCAAGATTTTAAAATAACGCAAGCAACATTCCTGAACTCTTTTAGATATTCAATAATAGTTTCTATTAATATTATAAATCACCTTTTAAAATATATAAAACAAAGATCTGTATAGAAGACCTAAAGGAGAGGGAATGCAAAGAATAATAATAAAGAATCCCTCTCCCAAAAGGTTTTAATAGGAATGTAACGTCTTAAATGCTCTTTAAAATGTAGTAAAGAGTTAGAGAGTTTAGAAAGTGGAAGTTAGAGATATTAGTTTTCAACACAGACATATTGACTTTCTCCTGTCTTTCCCTACATGGTCCCATGTGTGAGCACATGCCCCTGAGAGTAAAGAGCTCGAAAGAATGTGCTAGGCAGAGAGAACAAAGTATTAGTGTGATGGCCTCAACAACAGAAACAGGGCAAACATGAGAACAGGCATGGCTAGAAGGGGATATAGAAAAAAGAATTTGGGAGATGCTATTTATTCCAAGGTTTTGATACATTTGTGTGTTTTTCCACACATTGACAAATTCTGGTGAATTAATGATCTTTCCTGATAATTTATTAATCAGAACCTTCACTTTCAATACAGTAGGCATTTATGGATTATTTCTGGTATCTTCTAATTGTCTGGTGCTTTTGATATTTTTCTATTGATTCCCCTTTTCCATTGTGTGTCCCAAAGGCAGAGAAGGTCAAACAGCAATCATGAAATATGAATGAGATGCCTCATTAACCTTTGGGCTTTTGAGTACCTGGAAGCATCTAATCTATGTCATCAGCAAGAAAAGGCTGGAAGTCCTGCAGGGGGTTTAGGGGAGAGAGGAAGGGCAGTTTGCTTTGTGGTTGATAAACTGCTCTCTGCCAAGCACTTGCATAATGCCTGCACTAACACAACAGGATCCTGCATTAAACTAGAGATGCTGAGATGTTAGTAAACATAAATGTAATACAGAAAGCTTGCTGATATTCAGAATAATAGGCTCATCTCTGAAGATTCTGATTGAGCCTCTAGGTGACTCAGGTGTAGGTGATCTGTGGACCACACTTCGAGGATCATCACATTAGACCCATTTAACATGAAGGATTAAGCTGACAAAATTTAGAGTCCTGGTGGTTTCTACCAGACCATGTATCGTAGAACTGTTTTTATTTTCTATATATTTTTTTATTTAAAATAAACTTCTAACCAAAGTATGTAATATTTGGGTTCTGTCTGCTAGTTCCATATCATCAGAAGCTACCTAGTCAGAAAGAGGTTGGCATTTAGACTATTTAGGATGTTTTGTTTTGTTTTTTCCTCCAGAAATTGTTACTCTTGTAATTAGCTAGTTACTAGTAATAACAAAGGAGCAAAAGGGAGGCCAGACATTATAAGCATGGCCATCTTGGCAGCTTCACCAGGAAGCTGGATCTTTACACTCCTCAGGGAACCATCGGTCCATTCCCTGCAGATCACTGAGGGTAGGGTTCAACAAAGTGGAGAGGAGTGCATGCACAGTAAAACTGGGGTGACATAGGGAAGGCCTGTCAGTCAAACCTGGGAACAGAGATCATTGGCTAGAGGTGGCAGAGCCACTGCAAGTCCTTAAAAATTTGGGGATACATAATTCCCCAAAGTAGTTTTCTCTCTTGGCCAATGGTGCTCTTAGCTCTCTTGTTCCTCTGGCTTTGCTCCTGCTCATGTTTCCTTGATAGTCATGTGGCCCCATGGACCCCACACATCAATAGATTGATGGACTGCATCTAGAAATACAAGCTAAGCTAGCCTAATGCTGGACTGCAATGTGCAAATATGGAATGCAAAGTCTAGTCAATGGCTTTAATCCTAGCCCTGATAAAGGCACATCTGGATTTCTTTCTTGGCAGGGATGAAGTTATATCCAGGAAAATAAGTCAAGAAAAAATTATAATTTTTTAAATGTTAAAAAATAGTATATGACTCTGTAGCTGACTATATATGATATAAAAGTAAAGAGTAGATAGTACTATGATGATTCCATGAGGCGATAAATAAACCAAAATAATAGCACAAGAAGACAGGAAGCCCAGTTCTCTAAGGAGGAAGCAAAAATGCTAAAGAACAAGAAAGGGAACTTGCTTCCAATCACAGTTACTTCAGAGTGTCCTGAAGTAACTCTATCTTTTCCTCTGGTTCTTTGAGAAACCACCCATGGTGCCTTGAACTAATGGTGACTGGGGTGGTGAATGATTAGACTCAATGTCTTCTACCTTCTGTTTTTCTGTCCTCCGTAATCCCACTGATTCCGTTGCTTTTCCTTTTATAGTCAAAGCTTAGTTAATTGCTTGTAAGACAGTTAATTACTTTCTCATACTACCACGTACTTTGTTAATGTTGTACAGTCATAATTTACCATCCTTCTTCCTTGCTCCAGTCATGGTCCTGCTTCACATCTCAACCGTAGGAAAATCTATAATCACCTCCATCTTTCCCTCTTTATTTGAGAATGTCAAAATACAACTTAACACGATTGTTAAACATAAAAATATGACAGAAAGGTACATTATAAAAGAAAAAGAGAAGTCATACATTTTGAAAAATTAGATGTAATAATAATAATACTAAGGAAAACAGTGTTTTCATGATATAAAAGACCATGAAAATGCTCAGAACATTTTTAGAATTTCTAAAAGAGTTTTAATCTCATTCTCTACTAATTAAAATAACTTTGCCTCATGGAGCTGCTTTCAAGATAAATTATGCACGATTCATAAACTATGTTCAATGTATTATTTTTCAGTTTTATTAAATTCCAGAATTATATTGCTTGGTCCCTACCCCCCCACCCCCTTCTCTCTCACACACCACACCACACCACACCACACCACACACACACATTTGTTTAAATATATTAAATTCAGGATAAACCAGGTTTTCTTGGGATTGTTGAGAGATTTTGCTTCATTTAAAAACACTGACTCTGCAGGGAAAAACGCTTCCTGTTCTAAAAACTCTTTTATAATGAATTTCTGAACACAACCTAGGGGGGAAAGTCTGAGAGGTTAGGAAAGGACATGATAAGTCATCTAATGTAGCTCCTTCATTCTACAGAAATTGGGGATAAGAAAGGTTAAGGTCACATCACTAATTAATGGTGGAGCTGGCAGTAGAACTTGTTTCTCCTAACGTGCTTTCTTTATCTAATGTTGCACATTTGTACATTGGGTTTGTCTATAGAGGGATGGTGCTAATTAATTATTTAATGCATACATCAAACATTCATTGTACTACAACTATGTGCATGGCTCTATGCTAAATATCTAAAATAGCAAGATGGGGAAAATAAAATAGTGTTTGCCTCACGTTTTTCACAATGAGATTTATAGTATTACTAGAGGCCCGGTGCATGAAATTCAAATTTTTGCACTGGGGTGGGAGGGGGAGTTCCTCAGCTTAGCCTGCAACCTCTTGCAGTTCAGTACCCTTCAGGGGATGTCCGCCCATGAGGAATGGGCCTAAGCCAACAGTTGGAGATCCCTCTCCCAGGCTAGGACTCCTCGGTCCTTACCACCCACCTGCTCGCTGCTCCTTACCACTTGGCTCGCTACTCCTTAGTGCTGCCATAGAGACAGGAGAGGCTCCTACCGCCACCACTGTGCTCACTAGTCATGAGCCCTATCTTTCTGTATAGTTGTCTGTGGGCCAACTGCTCTCTTCCTTCTCATTTAGGGGAGCAGCATGTGAGGGCAGAGCATGCTGTCATGGAATGCAGAGGGCTGCCCAAAGCGGAGGGGAGTAGCCAGGCCCCCAGGATGAGAGAGGTGGACACAGAGGACACTATCTCTTCCAACTGTGGGGCGGGCTGGCCAGCCTTCATCTGCCTAACCCACCCAGGGAGGGACCTGAGCAGGGTGTCTGCCTCTCCATTCTTCATCCTTCCATCTGTGACACCTGTCACCCTTGCCAGGCCTCCCCCAAAGTGAGTTCAGCTCAATCCCTGAATGTAAAAGGGCACAGGGGGAGGGCTCCATTCCAGGGCCCCCTGATTCCCAACGACAGGACCTGGTTGACAGGACCTGATCTTAGGACGGTGGCCATAGCTGCCAAACATAGATCTGTTTCAAGAAAAGTTGGAAATACAGACTTTCTTATGAGCCCCTATTCCAAAAGGTGGCAGTTTATTCACATTGTGGCAAAGACACCTTCAAGAGTAACATAAGTGGGTAAAGTCAGGGCCAAGCTGGGCCATTTCCTCATCTAATCTCTCTGAGGAATATGGACAGAACCAAGTCTCAGCTCTTTGCAGGACACTTCTGGGATTTTTAAGCCTAAAGGACAGTATTGTCTACATTCTTGTTCTTTGGGATTTTTTTTCACTGTCCGATAAAAAAGGATGTGAATATTGGGGCAATCCTCTGAAGATACAATATTCCAGTTGCACCTATATGAGGATGACAGCGCCTCAGAGGGAGGGAGCCGACAGATGGGGAGAAGGGAATTCTGAAAACCAAAGCGATGACAGAGATGCTAAGCCTTTCCTTAATGCATCTGACAGCTGACAGCCCTCCTCACGTGGGAGAGTCTGTTGGACCTTACCACTTGATGTCCTGCCCTGTGTGCCCTGCCCCAGCCCTGGAGTGCAGGGGGCATCTGGGTGTGCCCTTCCCCCAGCTGGGAGGGTCCCCACTGTGCTTCCTTCTCCTTGGGAAACTTTGCTTTTCCAGCTCTGTCCCCGCAGGAGAGCCATAGGGACTCAGGATCTCTTTCCTTCCTTCAAAAGTGCCCTGAAAAGCACTAAGACAGCTATGCCAGGAAGGGGTCACTCAAGTTCAGCAAGAGTTTGAGATTTGTCGAAGTCACGTTGAATAGTTTTCTCTTACCCATTTGTGGACGTGTAGTCTGACTTAAAACCAATGGACTAAGCAAACAGAAGCACTTTCTGCAGGGAGCTCTGGGCCCCAGGTTTAAAGGCTGGCCACGCCTCTATGGCAGGAGACCCAGAGTTCCCCTGGTCCCAGCCCGGGTCCAGACCTCCCTTCCACCGCAGGAAGGAATTCTGAGCCCCTGCTGGGGGTGGCAGCAACAGGGAGCTCTGGGCCCTGAGTTTGAA
The DNA here is from genome assembly GCF_964339955.1 of Pipistrellus hanaki. Taxonomy (NCBI): domain Eukaryota; kingdom Metazoa; phylum Chordata; class Mammalia; order Chiroptera; family Vespertilionidae; genus Pipistrellus; species Pipistrellus hanaki. The sequence continues at coordinate 44,581,545 of NC_140512.1, read as the reverse complement.
AACCGGACATGCCCTGATCACAGTTCCACAGTGCCCCAGTGGGGGCCCAGACCTCCCTTAGGCTGCTGGGCCTCAGCTGGAGGTGGTTGACAGGGAGCTCTGGGCCCCGGGTTTGAAGGTCAGCAAGCCCCCATCGCAGTTGCGCGTCCTGGCCAGGGCCCATGGCCCTGTCGTTTGGTCATCCCTCACTGCCCCTCCTGCCAGCCTGGTTACCCCATACAGCCTTCTGTTCCAGTTGTCCATTGGGTTGTTTAGGACTTGACAATCTTGGGTTTTTATATATTAGGATTATTTTCAGATAAAAAGTAATCTGTATCTGAGTAGATTGATTCTCAAGTAACCACTCATAAAATTCAATAATCAGTGAATCTATGTTCTGACAAAATTATAACAGAACTCTGAGCCACCAGGGTACTATAGAGCTTTCTGATATTATTCAATAGCCTCTTCTAAAAATTATTTGGCCAATTAACTAATAATCTATCTTATTTCAGAAATACTGTACTTACATACAAGTTAATTATTTTCTTCATTTTTATGAAAGTCTAGTGTTTCCTGGAAGACATATAGAGGAATTGGTACAGTAGGTTTAAAATAATAGTTTTTAAATTCAGTTATTCACTTAACCAATAATTATCAAGTGCCTACTATATTCCAGGGATTTTTCTATTTGTGAAAAAGACAAATAACCACTACCTCCATGGAGTTTGTATTCTAGAGATAAGAATAATTCACAAATAAGAAAAATTTAAATTAATAAGATACATTTAGATTCTAATAATTAAGTGAAGTAACCAAGCAAGGTAATGTAGACTAGGGAAGGAGAAATTAGTGAGGAATTCGCTTTAGATTGGATATTAAGAATGTATCAAGTTGCAATGTGAAGGATAAAAAGGAACAATAAAAAATACCCAGGATAAATGATGTTCCAGGAATTAGATGGCAAGTACAATAGCCTGAGATGGGATATAATGTAGGTTACTAAGAACTGTGTGGGTCTAGTCTGGTGATCAATGAAATCAGTTTAGAGACAGACACAGAAGAAATATTATTCAAAGTCTTACAGAACATAGAAATGAATTTATATTTTATTTTAAGTGTTGTAGTGTCTATTGGAATTTTTTTAAAAAAAGTTAGATACAGTAAAATATACTCTTAGTGGTGTACTGTCCTATGGATTTGGCAAATGCATGAAGTTGTATATTGACCAACACAGTGATGAAACAGAATACTTCTAATTATCCCCAAGTCCCTCATACTGTCCATTTTCAGTAAATTGCTTTCTTCTATTTCAACCTCTAACAACCATTGATCTGTTTCCCTACCTATAGTTTTGTCTTTTATATACTGGAGTCCTCCCTCTTGTCTTCTATCTCTCCCTCCCTCCCTCTCTTCTTCCTTTCTTCCTTTTCTTCTTCCATTATCTGGTGACATTTCCCATCTGATATTTAATTAATAAGTATATTTTAGAACCCTTAATGTATTAATCATAGTGTTTTATATTTCCTTTCAGGTAGTTCCAGCATCAGTGTCATATCTGGGTATGACTACAATGATTACTTAATCTTTTGACAATATGTTGTTCTTTGTTGCCTTTTTATATGCCTCATAATTTTTATTGAAAGATGGATATTTTGTGTAAGGCAGTAGAAACTGAGAAATAGATTTTTATAAATGTACTAGTGACCCGGTGCATGAAATTCATGCATATTAAAAGGGGGTTAATTAGAGGAAATAATTTAATATTGCTATTTGCCCTTTCTCTATAATAGCAGTGTCAGAGATGAAAGAAAATTAGTAAAATGTATATGAAAACCTTCCTTCTGTCAGAGTGTGCGACTCATCATGGGACCCAAAGTCAAGTCCCTGCCCACCTACATGCACCTCAAAATCACTTGAGACCCAGACCTGGACAGCCCTCTCCCCCATTGGGCTAGCTAGATCCAGACCCAGCCAGTTCCACCCTTGTCAAGCCCTGTTAGGCAGAGGGTGTAGCCGTAGGTCCCCTGGCCAGGTGCCAGAATGGGGGGGCATGGCTTGAGGTCCCCCAGCCCAGACCAGGGTACGGGGCATGCCTTGAGGTCCTCTGTCAAGCCCCACCAGGTGGGAGGTGCAGCCTCAGGTCCCCTGGCTCAGCACTTGGAGGGGGGTGCAGCCTCAGGTCCCTCATCAAGCCCCGCTAGGTGGGGGTGTGGCTGAATTCCCCCGACCCAGCATTGGGGGTACACATTGAGGTCCCCTGTCAAGTTCCACATGGTGTGGGATGCAGCTTGAGGTCCCCTAGCCCAGTACCAGGATGGAAAGCACACCTTGAGGTCCCTAGTCAAGCCCCACCAAACAGGGGGCATGGCCTAAGGTCCCCTGGCCTGGCACTGGGGTGGCGGGGTGCAGCCTGAGGTCCCCTGTCAAGCCCTGCCGGGCAGGGGGCAAGGCCTGAGGTCCCCTGTCAAACTCCATGGGGGCGGGGGAGGGTGTAGCCTCAGGCCCCTGCTGATTGCTCATTAAGGCTCCTTATGGGAACTTGGCCTCAGCTGTGAGTGCAGCCATCTTTGTGATGCAGTGATGGTCAATTAGCATATTCCCTCTTTATTAGATAGGACATTTTATTGATATTTTACAGAGATGAAGGGAATGGGAAGGAAGGAACAGGAATAAAATTTAGAAACATCAACGAGAGAGAGAAACATTGATCACACCTCCTACTGGGGGTGTGCCTGCAAGCAAGGTGCATGCCCTTGACAGGAATTAAACTTGGGATCCTTCAGTCTGGAGGCCGATGCTCTATCCACTGAGCCAAACTAGTTAGGGCAAAACAAATAGGTTTTATGCCTACACGAGTAAGACTTTTCTTTCACATCTGATGAGTTCAAAGACACGAGCATGAATGTGATAGTTAAGAGTGATGCCTTTTCCAGGTCTTCACATCCTGAGAAGAAACCCAGAAGTCCTCATATTGGGAAGTTGTAAGCAGGAAAATTATGTAATTGATTGATATTTCAAAAATTATACTGACTATTGGGGTATTGACTAAATTGGAGCAGAGCAGAGTGGAAATAGAAACACTAATTAATTGAAAACACTATTCCAGTAGATAAGGTGACAAATGATCATTGTTTGGGCTCAGCCACATATTGTTTGCAAAATGTTGGGCTATTTATCAAATTGAGTTAAAATACGACATGGGACTATTAAATACAAGCCATTTGCATGTTGTGGATGTCAGCCAAGAAAACCATGATTCCATTTTTAGAATAGTTGATCTGTTGTCCTTATTCACAGCAATAATTACAGGAGTCTCATAATATCATTCCTAATTAATGAAAATAAAATCACGTCACCTGCCCCAAACCAGATTATAGCAATCCCTCTGCATCTCTCCAGGCGCTGCCATGGCAGTTCAGATGGTACCAAACACTGTCCAGGAGTTTATCCCCTATCCTCATGTCCATCATTCTTCCTTCTGCTCACAAAGCACCAGTCACACAGCAGTCTTTCTGGGCTTTCAACACCAGAGGTGGATTATTGCTCTGGGGTCAATGCTGTAGCCCACCCTTTTGCTTGGGCTATTACTTCCTCTAATGGTGCTGAGATTTATAATATATCAGGAAAAATATGATTTTAACATGTCAACAAAATATCTCAATAGCTAATACAGCTATAAATACCGGAAGGAGTTATGCATTGCCCTTTAGGCAAACTCTTTACTCAGCCACAGATGACTACGAGCATATTGTTAATGGAAGTAAACAATCTGGCATGAATCAATGAGATCCAGACAGAGGTTTCAGGACCATCCAGGGTCTTTCCCAACTGCTTTATTTAGCTGGGCTTTTTGAAAATATAAACTCTACAAAAATGAGGGACTGTTACTGGGATTTAATCAGAATTTATTCTGTAGATGAGTTTCACGCAGTTGACTTGAGCTTGAACATTTGGGAAAATAATTCCTGTTGTCTACTATGATCTCAGTCACTTTCCTTATCTCTGTATTTTTTTCAGGATTGTTTCTTATTCCTGATCCTAATGGATAAGATAAAAATTTCCTAGAGTCTGTATAATGGCAATAAAATTAAACATTTTTATATTTGTTAAAAGCATGGATGCAATGATTGTTTCATATGCATCCTACCCCACACCAATTCACATACTGTACTGAGTAGATATATAGGGTTCTATGTGGCCCACGTCAGACTGCCAAATAAAATCCAAACACTCATTTCAATGTGAATTTCAGACAAACAACAAATACTTTTGTATTAAAATCATGTCTCAAATATTTGTAGTAAAAAAGTATAGGAAGAGTTTAGTTTTCTCTGGGGTGTAATATTTTCCAGAACAGTTATAAAAATCAACCAAAATGAAAAAAATGTGCCACAAATAAATAATATGTATTAATTATTTATCTGAAATTCAGCTTTAATGGGCAGTCCTATGTTTTTATTTGTTAAATTTGGCAACTCTAATAATAACACATACTGTCTTACTTGGCTTCAGGGAACTTGCCAAGCAAGAATCCCTTAAATGTAGCTTTCTGTCATTTCATTTGAAAAAGTATTGCATTCACATAAATTACGTTGCATAGCAAAGAATCTAAATCATTATATCAAGTCATAAAATTAACTTATGATGATTCTGTTCTAATAAATTAAATGTTTAGATTTCTCAGATTCCCTTCTAGATATTGTCCATGGTCACACATATGATTTCAATATAGACATAATCACATTGTCGAACTTATCATGTCCTTCTTTTTCAATTAACATTATATCAGAAACATTTTCTACTTGCTAGAGAGTCTTCATATTTTTAACTTTAACAGCTCTATGTTTCATGATTTACATTATTAATGAAAATCTATTGTTAGATATTTTATTTATATGATATACTATGGCAAATAGTAGTTTATAATATTTCATGCTGCTGCACTGTTACTACCTGGTTTTATTCCTGTGGTTTTTAACTTTTGGGAAATGTATTGAGAATAAAGAGATATGTGCAAAGTTGATCAAGTGTTATATACCACTTTAATAATTCTAGATTATTTCTTAAAGTGTCACACTAATTTTCACTTCTACCTGCACTGTATGAATTTTGATTCACATGTATGTATATTGGTTCATGTATATATTTGTTTATATATATATTAGTTCATATATATTTACTTATTTATATGTAGACTCATTGATGTTATGTAAATTTGGTAATTATTGCTTTAAAATTTTTATCAAATTAACTTTGGGATTTTAATACTTTTATTTACATTTTAATTAAGTATGTATTAAATATATGCCTGCTGTAGTATAAAGAAATTTTCTCAAGAAGTTTCTTTTTATTTTGAATTTTTGTCTAAATGTTAAACATTTTTATATTAGTTCTCTCAAAAATTTACTTCCAAAGCAAAGAAAGTTATCTTTTTAAACATTAGATAAATATTGAATTTATCTTTTAGAAATTTAAGATTTTAATTTTCATGTTTAACCATGCAAAGTTTTGGAATTTATATTACTATAAACTCCTCTATGTCAATGCTATTTTTAAAACACAAAAATATTTTTGTAGTTTAGAACAATGATATTTTGAAAGTAAGAAGATGTTCATTTGGCATTAAAGAGGTATAATTTGAATGAGCAACAGTAATTTTGAAATGGCAATTTATGTTGATAGATTTAATTAAGAGGTAGTGAGTATAAACAAAACATCCAAGGTAAATTTGTTTGCAGTAGAATCACACAAAATTCCATGTGGAAAAGTGATACCAGAGGTCCTCAGGGAATTGTTCTAGAAGCACCCTATTCTACACTGAAATTAACAGGTAGTTTTTGTTTAATGTACTTCCCTAAATGTCAGCAAGAATTAGCCTAAATTAAAGTAATTGTTAAAAAAGTTAATGATTTTTAGAGCTACAAAGGGTAAAAAGGAAAAAATTATGATGGAATCTAGAAAAAGTGTCACAGTGAATATGCATTTTGTAAGCATTATCAAATGTATACTATGTAACTTCCTTCCTTCCTTTCCTTCCTCTTTCTTCTTCTATCCCTCCCTTTTAAAAATATTTATTGAGGGCCAACTACATGGAAGTATTCAAAGGCATGCAAAGGATGGAATCTTTACCTTCAGAGACTTTATAGCCTTTTTAGGAAAAGTCAAGTGAGTGGAGAATTATAATGTAGTACAATAAAAATAAACCCTCTGGAATGGGTAGAAGAGTAAGGACTCAGGATACAATGGAGCTTTGAAAAACAGGCAGGAATTACATAGGAAAGAAAGGGTAAATATGATCCCTGTTATTCCATCTTTCCCAGAAGCAAAGGATCACTATTATGGCCAGAAATTGAATTAAAATAATATTCCTCACTTTCTGTGTTTTTTTTCCTGGCTAGCTTTATATTTTCATATTCTCTTTTTCTTCTGGGCAAAGAGATATAGGACTGAGTGGAGATGACTGATCTGAGATTAGGGGACAGACTTTTCTCATCACAAATAAATGTGTTCACATTCTACTTACAAATAGTTCATGTTTAGGTTTTGTTGTTGAGTCAATGAGTCCATGAGGTCCAACTAATTTATTTGTGTGTGTGTGTATTAAAATAGTTTCTACATGGGCAAAACTATAGGTGGGATTTTAGGTACAGATTGCATATTTTATGGCCAAATGAGTCTCTTTTCTACCTCAGAACACTACCTTCTTCATAGTCTCTGGTATGATTACGGATATCCCGAAGGAGGACAAGCCTTCAGCACAGAAAAATAGAACATTTGATCAGCTTGGTTAAAGGACTCTGCTATTCCATCAATAACTGACACAAAAAGCAAATGTAATCTTGCCAAGATAGAGAAATAAGAGTTACAGGTTGAAAAAGGTCTTGAGGGAGGAAAAAATTTTGTAAACTGAAAATAATTCTATTTTACATCCCATGTTGAACAAGTGAACAGATGTGGAAAAGGGGAGTGCTGAACAGGGAGGTTATGTGAATGAATACTTTATAAGCTTTACTGATAAAATAGGTAACTCTCCATTTCAACCTACTGGCAGATTTGAGAATATTGCAATTCAGAAAAAAAATTTTTTCAAGATGTCTGAGCTTCAGTAAAATTTAAGAGATTTTCTCCTTATGTTCTCGGTTAGGTAGGCAAATCGATTCACTGAACACTGCCTCAAATTTTGTAAAGTTTTAATGTCCATTTTATTGGACAAGTGGTCCTCATCTTCCAAGCTGAAAAAATCAAACAGCAATCTGTCTCTTGTTAGGAGATTCTGCACTGTGAAAGAGGCATCAGGACTGCTCCATTATTTTTTCTTCTTAAACAATGAGGCACTGTAGAGGCATCATTAGTAGTTAACATAACCCAGCACAGTGCTTGGAATATAGTGACAGTCAAGGTTTCTCAAATGAATAAGTATGCAAATGAGTGCTAATAAAGAAAAGTTTATTTCTTTTGAGTTAATTATCATTTTCATCATCCAGAAACTGTATATTTTTATTTAGGTTCATAAAAAATTGTTGGAATACATAAAGTCCAATGTGATATATTGGGGAGTTTATTAGGCATTTCACCTTATTTAGATTCTATCACTTAAAATTATATTTCACTTAATGCCGGGACCGGTTTGGCTCAGTGGACAGAGCGTCGGCCTGCGGACTGAAGGGTCCCGGGTTCGATTCCGGTCAAGGGCATGTGCCTTGGTTGCGGGCACATCCCCAGTGGGGGGTGTGCAAGAGGCAGCTGGTCGATGTTTCTCTCTCATTGATGTCTCTAACTCTCTGTCCCTCTCAATTCCTCTCTGTGTAAAATCAATAAAATATATATAAAAAAAATTATATTTCACTTAAAATATTGTTTTAATATTTTCCAGAAAAGATTATGCAGATGATTGATAATAACCTTTTCTCCAAACCTTAACATATGGCATATCTATTTTAATTTTGATATGTAAAATGACTTGTACTAATATTTTCAAAAATACATATTGATTTTTTACAGAGAAAAAGGGAGAGGGATAGAGAGTTAGAAACATCGATGAGAGAGACACATCGATCAGCCGCCTACTGCACACCCCCTACTGGGGACGTGCCTGCAACCAAGGTACATGCCCTTGACCAGAATCGAACCCAGGGCCCTTGAGTCTGCAGGCAGAAGCTCTATTCACTGAGCCAAACCAGTTTTGGCAACCTGTACCAATAGTAATATATAAACTGAAATGTTTTTGTTTATATTTTGTAGATTATTATTATTTAGATTCATTTCTTATTAGGCAGTTATTGAATAAGTCATTGTTCAATACTAGTCATGTTTTTTATTAAAAGTTCACTATTATGAGTGGACTCAGTAGGTAGCTATAATTGGTCAAGGATTTATCCCTTATAGATGTAAACAATTATGTTCTATTTATATAACTGGTCTGAAGATACTGGTATTAGCAGTTCCATTGATTTTTTTTTAATAATAGCTCTATGGAAACACAATTTACATGCTATAAAACTCATTCTTTTAAAGTGGACCGTTCAGTGGTTTTAGTATAGTTATAAAATCATAAATTCTAGAACATTGTTATCACTCCCAAAAGAAAATCCATAACCATTGGCAGTCACTTTCCATTTCTACCACTTTCTACTTCTATAGATTTGCCTATCCTTGAAATATCATATAAATGGAATCATATAATATGTGGCCTTTTCTGTCTGGCTGCTTTTACTTAGCATAATCTTTTCGAGGTTCACCCATGTCATAGCATGGATCAGTATTTCATTCCTATTTATGGTTGAATAATATTTCATTATGACATTAATTAGATATTAAAGGGAGGTTTAAAAGAAGCTATAATTTCATCTCTAAACATGAAAAATATTGGCTATCTTAATATACTCTACTAGGGGCCCAATGCATGAATTCATGCACCTTGAAAGGAACTGTGGACCGTGAGGCTATAGTGGGCCCAGGGGCAGGTCTCAGCTCATCCTCTGTGCTCCTGCCTGGCCCCTCCCACCATGACCCTGGTCCTCTGGCTGCTGGCAGCTCTGCTCCTGCAGCTGCTGCTATTATAAGCCCCACTTGCACCCGCTGATGGCGCAGAGCAATTAGGGCTGGCTCCAGCAGCTGGTGTGAGCAGGGCAGTGCAGTCAGTGGCAGCTGCTGCCCTGATCGCCCATCAGAAGCAGGGAGAGATGGAGAAGCCTTCAGGGGTGATTGGAGCCAGCAGCCACCACTCGAACCCACTGATGGCACCAAGTGATTGGGACAGGCACCGGGTGCAAGCAGCAGGTGCAAGTGGCAGCTCCAGTGCCAGCTGTGGGTGTGATTGGTGGCTCCAGTGCTGGCAGCAGGTGCAAGGCTTTTTGCCAGCAGTGGTTGTGAGAGGCCTCTGCTGGCCCATCTCACCCCTCAGCAGCAGGAGGAGGTGGAGAAGCCCTCAGAGGTGATTTGGGCTGACAGCTGCCGCTCGCACCTGTTGATGGCACTGAGTGACCGGGGCTGGCGCCAGGCGCCAACAGTGAGTGTGAGTGGGGCAGGCAGCAGGTACAAGCACCCAGTGGGATTGTGACACAAGGGAGCAAAGAATTTTCAATAACCACTAGAGGCTCACCTGATGACATCTACCAGGGCCCCGCCTTGGTCTGGTGCCCCACCTGCTCCACCACCCCACCATGGCCGATGCCTGCCATGTTCTGCGCTCTGCAGCCTGCTGCCAATGCCCACCATGTTCCGCATGTGCCCCCTGGTGGTTAGCACACATCATAGTGACCAGTTGTTCCATTGTTCCCTGTTTGGCCTATTTGCATATTAGGGATATATATATATATATCAATATATATATATATATATTTTCTGCTTGGAGTTGCAGGAAAAAATAATGATCTGAGATTTTCAAAGAGTCAGAGATGTGATACACAATACAGTTGGGGGAAGTCTAATAATGAAGGGAAAATACTTCATCCTGTGATGGGGAGGGAAGAAGAGGTGGGTGGGAGGAAAACAGAAGAGCAGGAAATTGAAGCAATTGTGCCTCTTAGCCTCTATTTCTCTGTAATACAGAAAGCTTGGAGCTTCTCAAGGTTAAAAAAAAAGTAGAGATGAGTATGTGACTAAAGTAATGATTGTGGAGAAACTTGGAAGGGCCAATTGAGGCTATCATTCATACATTTTGAACAGAACTAATTTGTCTGGTTTTGAGTTTTTATCCAGCAAAGCTCAGCAGCCAAGTATTGAGAGAAGAGGATTATTACTGGGATGATTCTATTGTTGTTGACTGTGATTTTTAGAAATAGTATTCTGGAGAACTTAATTACAGAGATTTAAGCTTACTGATAAACTCATGCACCAGAGGGGTCCCTCGGTGAGGCCTGTGGGGATCATGCTGAAACCAGCAGTCCAATGCTGCTTTCTCTCCTGCCTTCTACTCCCACTCATCTGGCCCCCACTGCACCTGCCATGGGCTTGTGCCCTGTCAGTCCCTATCGGGAGAGGCTTGCACCACCACAGCAGAACTTGCTAGCCCTGAGTCTTGCACTTGTTGGTCAGTTGAGCAGTGCTCCCACTGTGGGAGTGCACTGACCACCAGGGGGAAGCTCCTGCATTGAGTGTCCACCCCCTGGTGATCATTGTACATCATAGTGACCTGTCAAAAAGTCGTTTGGTCATTCAGTCACTTGGGTTTTTATATATATAGACTAGAGGCCTGGTACACAAAATTCATGCACTGGGGGATTGCCCCTCAGCCAACCTGCACCCTCTCCAATCTGGGACCCCTTGGGGGATGTCTGACTGCTGATTTAGGCCTGATCACACAGGGATTGGGCCTAAACCGCACTCAGACATCCCTCTCACTATCCAGAACTGCTGGCTCTCAACCGCTTGCCTACATGCCTGCCTGATTGCCCCTAACTGTTTCTAACTGTTTCATGCCTGCCTGATTGCCCCCTAAACACTCCCCTGCCAGCCCAATGGCCCCCAACTGCCCCCCCCAAACTGCCCTCCCCAGTTTGTCCCCAACTGCCCTCCCTTGCTGACCATCTTGTGACCATATGGGCATAGTCATCTTGTGAGCACATGGGGGTGGCTATCTTGTGCGAGGGCATAATGGTCAATTTGCATATTACCTCTTTATTATATAGGATAATGATTCCATGGAGCTTTATGGAGCCTAGGCTAAAAGAGAAAGAACAAAAACATCAGGGAGATGCTGTTTGTGGGAAAAATGGAAGGAATTAATATCCTGGAGGTCAGTTACTCTCAGAACACATGATGTATAGGTAAGGGACTGGAAGTTGTGATGATGGGGCTGGGAATAGTATAAAAGGTTTCAGAATAGTTTTAAGTGATGGTAAGGTCAACTGTATAACCATGGGAATGGATGACAGAAGTGGAGTTCATGGTGAATTCAATTCTGCTGGACAATTAAGGAACGATGGGCATCAGGATGAGTCATCCAAATGAAGCTTGGATTTTAGTAACATAAATTAACAGGATGACTCAGTGATCAAAGTCATTCTCTATAGGTTCATGTCATGTCCTTACCTATTCTTAGAAAGAACACTGAACTGGTCATTAGGAAATCCAGCTGCACCAATGGCTATAATGTCCCTTTTAAGTGTTACTTCAATTCTATAAGCTTCACATGCCTGTCTTTTAAAAGAAGTTGAACTAATCTGATATGCATTTTAATCATGTTCTACATGTTTCTTTATGCTTAAACTTGTCAATTTAAGCAATCCCTTATTTCTCTTTAATTTGTAATACGTTTATAATGAATCATAATGGAGTCCTTGGTTTGATATATGCCTGCTAAGTCTCATTAGTGTGTTCTTTATTATTTTTTAAATTCTCACCAAGGATATTTTTTTTTTCTGTAGATTTGTAGAAAGAGTGGAGGAGAGGGAGGAGAAGAGAGAGAGAGAGAGAGAGAGAGAGAGAGAGAGAGAGAGAGAGAGAGAGAGAGAGAGAGAGAGAGAGAGACACCCCTACCAGTGCCAACTGCATTATATGTCCTTGATCAAGAATTGAACTTACACCCATTGGTGATCAGGCTGATGCTCTAACCATTGAGCAACCAGCCTGGGCTCATTATATTTTCTTTATAAGCATTTCATAACATTGAAGTGTTATTTGCTTAGGAGAGCTATACTAGAAGTAAAAAGAGGAAAAAATACCCATGTTTAAAGGTTTACTTGCAAAGCATTTTATATGCACTATCTCCTTTCAGTATTAAAATATATCCATGGAGCCCTATCTTTATGATGTAGTGAGAGTTTATTTATTTAATTTATAAGTTAAAGATCATGGCATATAAATAGAAAGTGGCAGAGTACTGATTCCACCCTGATTAGCTTCAATCCATACCGATTTTCTAAAAGTCACTTTACTGTGCTATCTCTTTTTTTTTTTTTTAATATATTTTATTGATTTTACACAGAGAGGAATTGAGAGGGACAGAGAGTTAGAAACGTCGATGAGAGAGAAACATCGACCAGCTGCCTCTTGCACACCCCCTACTGGGGATGTGCACACAACCAAGGTACATGCCCTTGACCGGAATCGAACCCGGGACCTTTCAGTCCGCAAGCCGATGCTCTATCCACTGAGCCAAACCGGTCCCGGCTACTGTGTTATCTCAATACATGGTCAATGATACATTCATATGGGCACTTATATATACACTCTTGCCCCATCTATTATGAGTATTTAATATAAAGTTTTGATTTGGTCAAGTTTCTTAATACCCTGACAAGATGACTATCCATTTTGTACCTTGATGAGTAATTAAAAAAGGAATTGTTTAATAAATAATGCTATGCACTTATTACATGACTCAAACTGAGCATTATGCTGTGAAAAATTAATGATAAGATATGGTGCCACTCAGAATTTCTGTTATATTTAGATTAGTTAGGTAAATAAGTTCAAGATATTATAGATTATAGCAAAAAATTTTAGGATATCTTTCCTGCTTAAAATGTGACCCATCTGTCTGAAAAATTTTCTTTATCCACAGGGTTTGAGCCCTAGCACTGATGTGACTTTGCTGTTTAGCTAAAATCAGTTGATACTGGGGTTCACCAGATTGTAGCTGGTTCTATCACTGTCCTTCAATATGGCATTGAGCTCTGAACGTGAACTCTGCATGTGACTAGACTATAAAAGTTAACACTAGAACTGTGTGGCAGTCATGTTACAGTATGTGGACAGAGAAATAGGTAAGATTTGGATGAAGAGATGGAAAATAATGAAACATGAAAAAGAAGCCAAGATAAGAGAGTTCAATTTTTTTTTTCCAGTTCAAGTTCTATTCTGAGGATGGCTACATTTCTGACCTTTCTATATTTATCATTACCCTTTAAAATTTGCTGGAGTTGTTTTCTGACACTACAATAAAAAAGCCTCAGATAACACATATACTATGACGAAGGCATGTCCTCGATACCGAAGAGAGCAAAAGGGATACTCTTGTCAATTTGATATGAGTGAGGGCAGGGAGATAAGCAAGACTTCATTGACCTTAGCTGAGTTTTGAAGGATGAGTAGTGTTTATCAATTGTACAGCGTGGGAAGGTGGGAAGAGAATTCTAAAGACAGTTGGAATTCTAAAGACAGCAATGACCCAGAGCTTAATGTAATGATTTAGTCACTCTGCATTCTCCTATCTGCCAATCCTTAATATCCTTAACCTGAATTATTATGTTCCTATATATGTAGATAGGACATTAAATATTTTGTTTAAAAGGGGGAAAATAAAAGGTCTACTCTTTCATTTCATAGATGTGTTGGCCTGAACCTGAATGATGGGTTCTGGTGAGGTACAAATCCAGGAAATACAAATCCAATGACCATGGTGATTTGAAAAGTGACTGGATTTTATATCTACACTAGTGGCCCAGTGAATAAAATTTGTGCACAGGGGAGAGGGGGATGCCCCTCAGCCCAGCCTGCACCCTCTCCAATCTGGGACCACTCGGGGGATATCCGACTGCTGGTTTAGGTCTTGCGACCTGGGACTGCTGGCTCCTAACTGCTCACCTGCCTGCCTGATCACCCCTAACCACTCTGCCTGTGGGCCTGCTTGCCCCCAACTTCCCCCTCCCAGCCTGCTCTTACCCCAACTGCCCTGCCCCCCTGCCAGCCTGATCACCCCCAACTGCCCTCCCCTCCTGGCCTGATTGCCCCTAACCACCTCTGCCTTAGCCCTGACACCATGGCTTTGTCTGGAAGGACATCCAGAAGGTCTACTGGTCTAATTAGCATATTATCCTTTCATAGTATAGATGATTGGAAAAAAGCAAAAACAAAAACAGCACCTGCAGGCGTTTTGCATTCATGTTCTCTGCAGATATAATCTTAAAGATTTGAAATACCTTGTTTTCCTTCAGCATATGTAGAAAACCACTCATTTTACAATGAAATTATTTTTTAATTTCCCCCACTATTGTTCTAGTTTTGGAACTTGTTTTTCGGTGGAGGTCCTTTGTCACAGACAGTGAGCACTGTGTGTGGCTTTATGAACTAGGTTTTCTGCTATATTCTTGCCTGACTTTCCAACCCTTATCTATTGAACTATTCCCAGATGAGAAGAAATCATGGCAATCCTTCAGCAGTTCACAATAATCTAGTTCCTAGAACGTCCATGCCATTGCACTTCTAGTGATAGCAACAGCATTCCAGAATTATCTGTATTCCTAGATTTTCCCTGGTTAGCACCTGACTCAGCACCTACTAAATGGAAGAATATGACTGAGATTTTTAAGACCCGCATATTTTTTTTTTTTAAAGAGCAGGAGCTAAACTATAGGAAGGGCACTAGAGAAGGACAATATGATTTTGGTCTCTAACATATTTTAATATATTTCACAGAGTATGATGTGGTAAGACAAGGTTAACTTCACTTAACTTCATTTCTATCCTGCCTCAAACTCATTCTTGAAGTAAGGAGCACATTTGGAATAAATATGCACAATATTTTAGAATAATATAGTTTATGGTACAAAAAGCAGTCAATAAAGGTTTTATGTCTTACATATGCTCTACTTTTAAGAACCTGAACAGTATTTTTTATTTTTTTGTTGAATTTATTGGGGTGACATTGGTTAATAAAATTATATAGGTTTCAGGGATACAATTCTATAATATCATCTGTATATTGTATTGTGTGTTCACCACCCCAAGTCAAGTCTCCTTCCACCACCATTTATGCCCCCTTTATCCTCTTCTACCTGCCTCACTTCCTTTTCACACTGGTAATCATCAACTGTTGTATGTGTCTATGAGGTTGTTGTTGTTTTCTTAGTCCTTTCACCTTTTTCACCCAGCCTCACAACCTGCCTCTCCTCTGAAAGGTCTGGTCTCTATAATGAGTGTTTCTATTTTGTTTGTTAGTTTATTTTGTTCATGAAATGGATCCCACAGCAGAGACCCTTCAAGATGGAACCTAGAGTTCTAGGGTCAAGGACACATATTATAAAAGACTCAAAAGAGCATGAAGGAAGGAGAGAAGACAGGGAGTGGTTGGAGTGAAGTAATTACCAGTTAGGCTCATAGGTGCATTTGTATGGACTGAAGGAGAAAGCTGAATATTCTCAATCCTCTGTGTTTCCGTGAATCTAAATGGCTAGGCGCTTGTTTTTCTTGTCATGTGGTGCTCTGCACATCCTTGCAGACATCTGGATCTGAAAAGGGAGTAGACTCACTTCTTCCATTACACAAACTCATCCCTGTGTATGTCTCTAGTCTTATATTTTACTCCTGCCTTACAGGAATTTTCGTGCTCTGATCAAGCTGATTGGCAACTAAATAGGTAATTCCAATGGATATTTGGTTTAAATTGAATTTACCATTAAGAGTTGCCCATGAGACTACATAGTGCTATGCAATTACAAACTATAAAATGTTTACCAATCTGATAGTAATTCATTTTAATTTGAATTTCTTTAATGTCATACATTTTACCATCTTTTCATATGTTTATAGGCCATTTCTGTTTTTCTCTGGGTTTGTCCTTTGTGGTTACCTTTTCATATTCTTTAAAAAGATTTATTTGATTTTTAAATTGTTTTTTAAGTGGTTTGTAAGGGTTTGTATGTGTTAAGAAATGTAGCCCTGTACAGTATGGCTCTGTTGGTTGGGCATTGCCCTATGTACTGAGAGGTTGCCAGTTCAATTTCATGTTAGGGTACATGCCCAGTTTTCTGGCTCAATCTCCAGGAGAGGGTGTGCAGGAGGCAGCTGATGCATGTTTCACTCTCTCATTGATGCTCTCTCTCTTCCTCTCCCTTCCTCACTTTCTAAAACTAAAAAAGATAAATGTGTTTTTATCTATAATTTTTGTTACAAATACCTTTTCTTTTCAGTCATTTAGTCTTTTGACTTATTATGGATATATATCCTGGTATAAATCAACTAAGATTAATATGAAAAGGTAGTAAGTTAGCTGGATAACAAATACCTTTACAAAATTCATTAGGTTTTATCTACACTGGAAATAGTTTGTATTGAAAATGAAAAAATAAAAGTGATGAAACTATAAAATATTCTAGGATAAACTTAAAAAGACAGTTCAGTAGAAATCTATATATTCTATTAAGAGTTACAAAAATATCTGAATACAGTTCCAGCCATACCATGTTCCAGGATGTGAAACATTAATTTTCTATCTCTAAATAGATACAGATATCTAACAAAGTTCCACTTCATATATTTCATTTTTAAAAAATATTTTATTGATTTTTTTACAGAGAGAAAGAGAGAGGGATAGAGAGTTAGAAACATCAATGAGAGAGAAACATTAATCAGCTGCCTCTTGCACAACCCCTACTGGGGATGTGCCCGCAACCAAGGTATATGCCCTTGACCTGAAACTAACCTGGGACCTTTCAGTCCACAGGCCGACGCTCTATCCACTGAGCCAAACCGGTTTTGGCCACATATTTCATTTTTGATATAGTGTACTAAATCTAAAATTTAAATGTACTAATAAATATTGGAGAATAGCTACCTAAATTAAGAAACAATCAAATAGTGAAAGAAAGGCTTTTGGCCTAACAGATATTAAAGTTGACTACAGAGTCACTATACCAAAAAAAATAGAATGATAGCAAAAGAATAAATATACCACCAGGAAAGAACAATGCCCAGAAATGTATCTAGCATATAAAAATGTGATATGTGACAAATGTGGTATTTTAATTCAGTTATTGAAGAGGGTGATTTATTTAATAAGTGGTGTAGGCAAAAATGGATAATTATGGGGAAGAATAAGAGCATAGACTCCTACTTCACTTATGGAAAAAAATGAAATGTAGCACAGGAATAAGTTAAACATTAAAAAACAAGAAAAAGCATGTAAGAAAGCATTTAAAAATCTTAGCATTAAGGATATCTTTCGAAGCAGGGAAGGAAGGCTTTTCCAACTCTTCCAAAAAACAGAAGAGGAAGGAGCACTTTCAGACTCACTGTATGAGGCCAGCATTACCCTTATACCAAAACCAGACAACGAAACAACAAGAAAATTTCTAGCCAATATTCCTGATGAGCATAGTTATACGAATACTCCCCCCTTCCCCCCAAACTTTAACAAGAAGCATATTTTACTCAATAAATGAAATGTGATTCCTCCAGCTTTGTTCTTTCCCAAGATTGCTCTGGCTCCTCGCCTGGATATGCAATTTTAAGGCCTTGTTAATACTGCCCTCATAGAAATATCCCGCCAGAAGCTCGCTTATCACAGATGCCTGACATTCTTGTTGTCAGCTAATTTCTTTAGGTTACCAAAATAACTTTTTCTTTTTGAAATGCATATACTCTTAAGAAATATTTTTAATAATTGCAAGGCATTTTAAATGAGAAGTAAGGATGATAGCTAAGGAGAATACAGGAACGAGTATATGAGAAGGGAGAATCCATGGCAAGCCCAGTTGGTTGGGTGTTGTCATGTGCACCAAAAGGTTGTCAGTTCAGTTCCAGGTCAGGGCACATGCCCAGGTTGCCACCTTGATGCCAGTGGAGATGTGCAGGAGGCAGCTGAATGATGTTTCTCCCTCCCCCTTCCCTTCTTTCTAAATGTCAACAAAAATATTTTAAAAAATATATGGCAATACTGTATGCTATCAGAATAAAGAGTTTTAACAGAAAATTGGCTCACCCAACCAGTGTGGCCCAGTGGTTTTGCATGGACCCATGACTCAGGAGGTCATGGTTTGATTTCTGGTCAGGGCACATGCCTGGGTTTCAGGCTTGCTCCCGAGTAGGGGGCATGCAGGAGGCAGCTGATCAATGATTCTCATCATTGATATTTCTATCTCTCCCTTCCTTCCTCTCTCTGAAATCAACAAAAGCATATTAAAAAAAAGACTGTGACTCTATTGGTTCTCTAAATGTGATCTGTGATACTTCTCTGTGTGTGGTAATCATTATTTACACCTTTTTAAAGCATTTGTATTGCTGTTCACTGACAAGCCCATAGCTCCAGCTCCAACCTTTCTCCTGAACTCCATACCTGCACTTCAACAGGTCATCAGGATTCTCTACTGGAATGATGGACAGATGTGTCAGACTCACAGTTCCTACCACAAACCTTACATTTCAAATATATATTGCAATACTTTTTACATAATACTTGCTCAGTACATATTTGTTTTAATGAATGAGCCCAAAACTTTTAAATTAATTTGCTTGCACCATAAGTTTTTTATTTAGTGCCATGTGGATCTGGTTAACCATAGATTATAAAATCTAGAGAAAAGCTCAGCGATCATCAATTCCACACACTTCTCTTATTTGTGAAGAAACTGTCCTTTGCAGGGGAAGGAAATGTCACCAAGTGGCAGATGTGGCCATAGAATTCAGGTCTTTTGACTCTAAATCAAATGTACTTTCAAGTCTTTTTTTTTTTAAATATATTTTATTGATTTTGTACAGAGAGGAAGGGAGAGAGATAAAGAGTTAGAAACATCAATGAGAGAGAATCATCGATCAGCTGCCTCCTGCACACCCCCTACTAGGGGTATGCCCACAACCAAGATACATGCCCTTGACCGGAATCGAATCCGGGACCTTTCAGTCCCCAAGCCGACGCTCTATCCATTGAGCCAAACCAGTTTCGGCTACTTTCAAGTCTTAATTCTATATAGTAATTTGTATATTCATCATCTAATTACTTTCTGGTTTAATCCTTCCTTTAAACTCAAAAGCATTATTCAGCTTTATAGCTACTTCATATCAGTGTCACCTTAAGTTATTAATCCCTCTGCTGATTTTAGATTCACTTTATGACATGAGTTTTAGTTTTTACATTATTCCCGTTTCCAGAAAAAGCACAACTGAAATTATTCAAAATGCCCCTTATTTAGCATGATACCATTTTTTGAATGCCATGTAATCAACAGTCTCTCCAGGAAACATGCTCAATTTAAATGGTTCTGACTTAATCTCAATGAACAGAAGTCCTTGTCACTTTATAAAATATCTTGTGCAGTCAGAATCCCTTTTTAAAAAGCTCAAAAATCTTTAGGTTTTACTGAATCAATACCATCTATTCAGGGATGAACTAGTGCTCACCTATTTAATACAGAAGATGGACACCTTTATAAAAGCAATAGAAGGTGTCTCTAGGAGAGTGGCTACACGTTTCAATTTCATGTAGAATTGGATACAAACTTTCCACACTTGAAGAAATAAAATGTCAGGCTAAGAATTTTGGACACCAGGAAGTTTAAGGACAATAGCAATAGAGGGATAATGTTACTAAAGAACAAGAATTAAAAACTCACTCCTGAATCTGTGACCACATCTTCCCTTGCAACAATCTGAAATTCTAAACATGTATTGGTGCCATACTTTCTAAACACTAAGGTTGGTAATGGGTGGACTCTGAAAAATATATTGAAGACATAAACAAGAAAGTAAAAATGTAAATTATTTATGACTAGTTCTTATCTAACTCTCTGAACTAATATAAGAAGGTTTAACTCCTATCATTTGATCTCAAGAAGACATGCTTAAATTATTTTATTAAAACATAAAGTATTAAAGTTAGACAATATGCTGGGATTAAAATGTTTGATTTTACTGTTGCAGTATATTTTATACATTGGCTGTTATTTTAAAACTCAAAACAATACACACATGCTTTTTATACTTTGCGTGGTTAAAAACAACAGTGGCATTTTTCTCAGAACTTTATTCATGCTTCCATATCCCATGCTAAACCTTTATTACATTAGACAGGGAGGAAATAGAATAATACTCAGAGATCAATGTCAAAATTTAGAAGTCGTTATTTCTTTATGGCTTAAAGTTTTTGCTGCATTGCTATCTGAAATCACCTAATAATTTTAGAATGTCTTTTCTGTGCACATGAATTATACTTTGAAGGACTTAGGCTATTATCAGGGAAATAATGAATGTGCATTGTGTGTTACACAATAAACTAGAATTACAAATGACAGTGGAACTCAATGAACTTTATTTTAATTAGTTTAAAGTTTAAATCTCCCAACTTCTAGAAGCATAGAACACATGGGCTGGCACGTGGTTTGCGTCCTTTCTATAATTTTCCAGTTTGGTTGTTGTCCAACTTCTTCTTGGACACCTTTCGTGATGGGGAGCAAAGGATTTCTTAAACAAGTTCTTCCTCCTCAGACAATTTACATTTTAGACATTTCTGCTTTTATTTTTTAAAAAATCAGTGACCAATTTGTTGTCTAATTGGGATTTTGTTTAATCTCTGAGACACATCAAAGATCCTTTTGTTTCTCTGGGGCTGAAATGAAGTATAACAAAAAGAAAATCTCAGACTTCTCTGGGGATGGGATAAATAGGTCAACATTATACAGTAAAATATTGCCAATTGAGGCTAGCAAATTAGCCCAAACACAGCACCCATCCTCCAAAATGTAACACAAAAACAGGAAACAACTTATAAATAAATTTCTGCCCAAGTCAATTCAAGGACCTTGTAAAGGACCAGGGAGTTACTACTGATGTCCCCTGGACATCTTTCATCCTCTCCTCCTAAACACAGTGACTCTCTTCACCGGGTGCTGGGCGAGCTGTCTGCAGGTCTGCTGGGTAGCCTGGTGGAGCTCTCCTGTCTCAGCCCATGCCATCTCCCAGTTTGAATCTTCCTTTTCTGAGATAGAACAACTTATTTGTTCTTCCCAGAAATAATGGAATAATGCATGTTCACACATGCCTGAGCATTACTCTTCTTTTAGGGTTAACCTCCTCTTCAGGCTGAGTTTCCCCTTCTCTTTCCTGGGACAGCAGAGAAGTTCCCAGCTCTGGCCCTTAGGAAGCAGCTAGTTTGCAAGAGCTGGCCTGGCAGGTGACAACCTAGGAAGTGTGGCCAGGGAGCAGGGTATGAGTACACATAGGAATGGGCTGCAAAATGCAGGGTTCCAGAGGCTCAGTGGGATTCCCTTGGGTACAAGAGGGGCATAGCGAGTGTAGGGGCTGCAGAAGGAATTGGGGAGGGGTCTTCTGCTGCATTGGTGCCTTTGAGTGTTGCAGGTTTCCACAGAAAGGTCATGCCAGGTGGAGGCTGCAAGGTGACTGAGGGGGCTATGGTCTGAGTCTCTCTCCCAGGTCCTCACATCTGCATCATGGACCCCAAGCTGCAGCTGGAGACAGCAGGAGAGTCCCTCCTGCAGTGACCTTCCTGTGACCTTGGTACACTGAACCCACTTTAAAAGAGACATGAGCCAAGGGATTCCATCATTTGCCACAGACCAGATCCGGAGGAGTGCATCTTGAGCTAAGCCAATGATATAATTGGCAAGGAAGATGAGGCAGGAATAGATTTAACCTAGCCTTCTAGCTCTGTAGGGTGACCTTGCTCAGAGCCAGGGCTTTCTACTGGAAGCCTTACCTCCCACTGAAGAAAGGAGAGCAGCAAAAGACCAGAAATAGACAAGGGTGAGCAAGAGTGGAAGAAATTGGAGTTAGAGAATGAAAGAGCTGACAGGCCAATGATAATCCTGGTGGTTATACACGGACCTCTAGGTTTAAACCTGATGTGAATTAGTCTGTGATTCAACAATAAGTAATAGTGTTAGTGTAAGAATGTAAGTTTTATGCTTAAAAGACATCAATTTATAAACAGAATAGTCTGTTTTTAGGCTATAGAATGCATTCAGTTATCAATTAAATATACTTTTGTTATGGTTCAAATTTAAATCAAAACTACCATACTACAATAACAATGTAATAAATATCAAGTTGTTATTCATTAACAGTTGATTTGGGGGATTGGCAGGCATTGTTTTCCAGAGGTGCAGATTCAAACAAAAACATAATTGTGATGATTGATTGGGGCCTCGTTAAAACTTCAGAATGACTTTTCTTTATGGAATAAAGGTTCCAAACTTCTCCATAAAATGGTGTTATTCTGAATGTTTGCTGCCACTATTTTAACAGTCTCTAGCTCAAAACAATGAGAGAAAGGAAACAATCTTTCATGAGGTAATAAAACTATATGACAAGTAATAAAAAATTCTAAGATGCCATATTATTGAGTACAGATATTCAAGCTTAAGCATTCTTTTTTTTTTTTTTTTTTTTTTTTTTTTTTTTTTTAAGTAGCTACCATTTCAGGAGGAAACAAAGAAAACAAAAAGAGGCACAGATTTAGAAATTAGGACTCATCAAACTAAATTCCAAATTCCATGCAGAGATTAGGGTACATAGATCCTTGAAATGTATGAATGAATTGTACCATGGTAACAAGGAACATGCTGTAGTGAGACAAAAATTATTCCTTCCTACCTGGAATCTTGGGAGTTTTATTACCTCTCTTTATTTCTAGACACAGTTGAACACAATTTACTCACAACTGAAGAAAAATTTCAAATACATTTCCAGTCTAAAGTTCAAGTATGCAGATTTTAATTACTCAAAGAAACTGATTTATTTAGTCTTTTAAAAATATTTTTATTTTGAAATTATTATAAACTAGAGGCCTGGTGCATGAAAATTCATGTACTGGAGGGGGGTTCCTTTGGCCCGGCCTACCCCTTCTCAGAGTCCGGGAGCCCTCAGGGGTGGAAGGCAATGCCCCATCACACCTCTGCTGCTGTCACTGCTGGCAGCGCAAGTCTCGGCTGGCCCTTGTTACCTGAGCCTCAGGTGGCCCTTGGAGGCTAGGCAGATGCCATCCGGAGGCTTGCCTGCTTCTTGGGCCGGTCCTGTGCAGCTGAGGGGCTGAGGAGACTGGGGGACTCTGGAGGTATTGTAGGTGCGTGGAGCAGCCGGGCCTGCCTGGGGCGGGCCTGGTCTTGATGCTTGCCTGCTGTCCTAGTGGGGCTGAGGGGACTGTGCCCCACCATCTTGTGGCTTTGGGCACTGTCATCTTTGAGGGCATGGCAGTCAATTAGCATATTCCCTCCTTATTGGCTGTGGGCACCACCATCTTTGTGATGGCGTGAGGGTCAATTAGCAAATTCCCTCTTTAGTATATAGGATTTACAGGAAATTATAAGGATATTGTAGAGTGATTCTGGGTACCCTGCACTGTTTTCCCCAATGGTTCCATCTTACATAATTATAGTATAATATCAAAACCAGAAAACTGAAATTGCTATACTGCATGTCTAGTTTTATATCTTTTTATCACATTTGTAGACATGTGTAACAACAACTGTACTCAAGATGTAAAACTATTTCATCACCAAAAATATCTCTTTCTGTCCCTTTGTAGCCAGTCATGCCACCTCTCTATCACCACCATCCCTAACCCCTGATAATTATAATTTTTTTCATCTCTATAATCGTGTCATGTTGGGAATGTTATAGAAATGGAATACAGATTATATGACCTTTTGGGAGTGGCTTTTTCCCTCACTCTGCACAATACCCTTGATATCCATGTAAATGTGTGGATGAATAGTTTGCTCATTTTTATTGCTTAGTAGAGATTTACTTTTTCTTGTAATGGCTTTGGATGATCTAGAATCTGGTTCCCGGCATGGCATCCTTTGCTCTAATGAGGTGTAAGAAAATTTATCTACAGATCCTTAACACATCAGAGGAATACAGTAGCCAGCACAAGTGAACTATTAGGGGAAGAGAAGATGTGTTTCAAAATCTGTCAGGTTTTTGAGGTCAAAGTTCTTAGAGAATAAAAAGTCATGTTAATATTTAAAACCATCTTTACCTTGAAATCTAAAATTCAAGGAGTGGTAGAAGGAGTATTCTACATAATGTAACTGTAAGAACAGGATTAGATTTAGCTGTTTTTAGTAACAACCAAAGATTAGTAAGAAGGATGTCATGTTTCCCATAGAAATTACTTTTCAAAGAAAAATGTTCTCTTGATGTGAATTGTGTTCTTTGCTATATGTAAATATTTATTCTCTTCAATAATTTTTTTTCATAAGTAATATGAACAAATGCATGAATGGATAAATCTTGAATTTCAAAACATGCAATTTTTGGTTGAGATGACAGGAATGATACCAAGATCTGCCACTTGGTGGCAGTATATCCTAACCTCATCAAATGGGAGGGTTAGAGTAGGAGAGGGCAGTGTTAGATCTTAAACTTGCTAAACTTTAAGTGCTCAGATGGTTTAGACTTCACACTAGCTGGTTGTGGTTGGCAAAGTTGTTCCTATCTGTGATTAGACGAAGGATGTTGAGACATAATTTTTCAGGCAGAAAAATTTTTGACAACTATTCTGGTGCATAATTGTTTTCCCAAATCAAACTTAACACAGCGGATAGTAGAACTAACACTGCTCTTTCACACAACATTTCTCAGCATATAGGTAAGGCACCATGCCAAACTGTACCAGAGTAAAATAACTTCCAAAAAGGGCCAAAATAATACAGATTCGTCTACCCCAGTGACATATAAAAGACTTAATTCCTTTTGTGGGTATAATAGAGGGTTTCTGAAATGGAGACACTAGTTACAACTGAAAGTGGAGATACTATATTGAAGATAGTTTGATTATGTGCTCATAGACATATATGATCCTGATGATTGTAGTCATCTTCTCTTGCTTAGCTCCTAGACTTTAATCGTAGTCCTCTTCTCTTACTTGGCTCCTAGACTTCAATTTTGGAGAAAAGCAACTTAGAACAGGAGAACAGAAGATTCTTCTCTGGAGAATCTGACCAATCAGTAAAGTTAATGTTTGAGATACTTAACCCATAACTCAATGGGTCAACTCTTTAAAATGTGTGTGTGTGTGTGTATATATATATATATATATATATATATATATATATATATTATTGATTTTACACAGAGAGGAATTGAGAGGGATAGAGAGTTAGAAATGTCGATGAGAGAGAAACATCGACCAGCTGCCTCTTGCACACCTCCCACCGGGGATGTGCCCGCAACTAAAGTACGTGCCCTTGACCGGAATCGAACCCGGGACCTTTCAGTCCGCAGTCCGACGCTCTATCCACTGAGCCAAACCGGTTTTGGCGGGTCAACTCTTTTTTTTTTAAAAACCATTTATTTATTTATTTATTTATTTTTACATATTTTATTTATTTTTTTCTTTTTGCCTCCCTCCCTCCCCAGAGTTTTATGTCCATTGGTTGAACTTATATGCATGTATACAAGTCCTTAGGTTGATGTATTATCTCCCCCAGATCCTCCTCCCCTCCCCGCTGAAATTTGACAATCTGCTTGTTGCTTTACTGTCTCTATATCTATCTTTTGGTTCATCAGTTTATAATGATCTCTATTATCCACAAATGAGTGAGGTCATGTGGTGTTTCTCTTTCATTGATTGGCTTATTTCACTCAGCATGATGTTCTCCAATTCCATCCAGGTTGCTGCAAATGATGAGAATTCCTTCTTTTTTATGGCAGCATAGTATTCCATTGTGTAGATGTACCACAGTTTTTTGATCCAATCATCTGCTGACGGGCACCTAGGCTGTTTCCAAATTCTGGCTATTGTAGATTGTGCTGCTATGAACATAGGGGTGCATATATCCTTTCTGATTGGTGTTTCTAGTTTCTTGGGATATATTCCTAGGAGTGGGATTACTGGATCAAATGGGAGTTCCATTTTCAGTTTTTTGAGGAAATTCCACACTGTTCTCCACAGTGGTTGCACCAGTCTGCATTCCCACCAGCAGTGCACGAGGGTTCCTTTTTCTCCGCAACCTCGCCAACACTTGTTGTTTGTTGATTTGTTGATGTTGGCCATTCTGACAGGTGTGAGATGGTACCGCATTGTTGTTTTGATTTGCATCTCTCGGATAATTAGTGACTTTGAGCATGTTTTCATGTGCCTTTTGGCCTTCCTTCTGTCTTCTTTTGAAAATATTCTATTTAGGTCCATTGCCCATTTCTTAATTGGATCATTCACCTTCCTTTTATTTAGTTGTATCAGCTGTCTGTAGATGTTGGAGATTAAACCTTTATCAGTGGTGATATTTGCAAATATGTTCTCCCACACCGTGGGCTTTCTTGTTGTTTTGTTGATGGTTTCTTTTGCTATAAAAAAGCTTTTTATTTTGATGTAGTCCCATTTGTTTATTTTCTCTTTAGCTTCCATTGCCCTAGGGGCAGTATCAGTGAAGAAGTTCTTTTGGCATATGTCTGAGATTTTGCTGCCTGTGGCTGCTTCTAGTATTTTTAGGGTTTCCCGTCTGATGTTTAAGTCCTGCATCTATTTTGAGTTTATTTTTGTGTATGGTGTAAGTTGGTGATCTAGTTTGATTCTTTTGCATGTGTCTGCCCAATTTTCCCAACACCATTTATTGAAGAAACTGTCTTGACTCCATTGTATATTCGTGCCTCCTTTGTCAAATATTAATTGAGCATAGTGATTTGGGTTGATATCTGGGTTCTCAATTCTATTCCATTGATCTATATGTCTGTTCTTGTGCCAGTACCAGGCTGTTTTGAGAACAGTGGCTTTGTAATACAGTTTGAAGTCTGGTATTGAGATCCCTCCTACTTTACCCTTCTTTCTCAGGATTGCTGTGGCTATTCGGGGTCTTTTATTGTTCCAAATAAACTTTTGGAGAGTTCTTTCTAGGTCAGTGAAATATGCCATTGGTATTTTAATGGGGAGTGCATTGAACCTATAGATTGCTTTAGGAAGTATGGACATTTTGATGATGTTGATTCTACCAATCCATGAACATGGTATGTTCTTCCATCTCCTTCCATCTTCCTCTATCTCTTTTTTTAGTGTCGTGTAGTTTTCTGCATATAGGTCCTTTACTTCCTTAGTTAAATTTATTCCTAGGTATCTTAATTTTTTTGGTGCGATGGTAAATGGAATTGCTTTTTTAGTCTCTGTTTCTGTAGTTTCACTGTTGGTGTATAGAAATGCCATGGATTTCTTGGCATTAATTTTGTATCCTGCTACATTGCCAAATTCACTTATTAAGTCAATTAGTTTTTTAATGGAGTCTTTTGGGTTTTTTATGTACAATATCATGTCATCTGCAAATAGGGATAACTTTACTTCTTCTTTTCCAATTTGGATGCCTTTTATTTCCTCCTCTTGTCTAATTGCAATGGCTAGTACTTCCAGTACTATGTCAAACAGGAGTGGCGAGAGTGGGTATCCCTGTCTTGTTCCTGTTCTTAGAGGGAATGGTTTTAGTTTTTGCCCATTGAGTATAATGTTTGCTGTGGGTTTATCATATATGGCGGGTCAACTCTTAATTTCTTTTTTTTTTAAATTATATTTTATTGATTTTTTTACAGAGAGAAAGGGAGAGGAATAAAGAGCTAGAAACATTGATCAGCTGCCTCCTGCACACCCCCTACGGGGGATGTGCCCCAACCACAGTACATGTCCTTGATCAGAATAAAAGCTGGGTTCAGTCCCTAGACCAATGCTCTATCCACTGAGCCAAATCAGTTAAGGCTAATTTCTCACTCTTAAATAAGAAGACACCTCAGACTTGGCAGATTTTGGAGAAAAGCAACTACCATAAATAATAGAATAAACAAATTAAGAAGAGAAAAACAAGCTTGAGAGAACAGAGACTACATACGAAAGTTTATTATAAAAAACACCATTATTTAAAAAATATCTTCAGAGAGCTAAAGAGATATTATAATGATAAAACAAAACAAATGCAGTTAAGAATAGTCATGCAAGAAACAAAAAGCTCCTCAAAATTAAAAGTATGATATCAGGAAATAATGAAAATGTTGAAAAATTTAATTTTCCAGAAAGCAGAACTAAAAATAGAAATAGAAAACAGAAGAAATAAGTAAATAACCAAGTTAGAGAACCAACAGACACATCATCTAAGAGAAGTAGACAACACAGAAAATGAAAGGAAAAAAGAATTAGCAAGGCAATAATTGAAAGAATTTTCTTAGAACTGGTACACATGAGTAATAAAGCCCAAATCAGTCAGGCCCAATGACTCAAGACAAATGAGTGTCTTGAAAAATGAGAAAATTTTGTCTCTCACCTAAATTATTAAGAGGTATCAGAATACCAGTAGAAAAAAAGATCCCAAGTCCTAATTGAATTGCGTTGTCCAGTAAGTAGCCACTACCCACATGTGATAATGGAGCACTTGACTTGCAGCCGCTCCAAAGAGAGACATCCTGTCAGTGAAGATTTTACAGATTTAGTAGACTTAGATTAAAAAATAAAGATAATAAAATTTTTAAATGTTTTATATTATTACTTGTTAAAATAGTAATATTCTGGATATAGTGGATGAAATAAAATATTAAAATCAATTTTACCTATTTTCTTTTAATGTTTAAAATGGCACTACTAAAACATTTAAAATTACAAATGTGGCTACCACTAGTGGGTCACATTAAATTTGCATTGAACAGTGTCATCCTAGAGAAATCAGAAATAACAGTCACAAACAAAGGATCAGGAATCATATGGGTTCTCCATAACATTGACAGCTAGAAAACAAAATTCTGAAGGAAAATTATTTCTAATCTATAATTCTGTACTCATGCAGATTATTGAGTTTGAAAAGATATTCTTAGATATGCAAGTTCTTAGAAATTTAATCCCTATGCATCATCTCTTGGACCATACTAGAAAATATTTTCTCCCAAAATAACAAAATAACCCAAGAAAGAGGATATAAAAAAAAAACAAAAAACAAAAACAAAACAAAAAAAACAACAACAAAACAAACAAACAAACAAAAAAACAGGCAAGACAATACAGAGGAGAGAAAAAGGGAGTTTCTAGCAGGGGATGAAGCCTTAGCAAGCAACCAGCCCAGAGGGAAATACCTCAGATGACTCCAGGAGATATTCCTTAAAGAAGGTAAAACTGATAGACCACCTTACACATTCGTTATTTGCTGGCAGGAAGTTTAGGGTTGCATTAGTAGTGATTACCTAGGGAATTAAACAACTGTACAATTATTAATGCCAGAAAAACAAAGAGTTGTACAGTAAGCTCAAGCAGTCAGATTTTATTGCATATCTCAGTTGAGAATAGTGTATCCCTAGACCTATAAATGTACCCATTGAATACTGATCTATTTTAATGTAACTATATTGGAAGGATAGGGAGATGAGAAAGAGGCAAGTATCGAGAGGTAGATTAGGAAGTGAAGCTCTATACTCATCCTCTATGATGGTGCTCTTTTGAAAAAACTAAAACTGAATAATCAAGATTAGTAAACATGTCATTAAATAATATCAAAGTATTTTTTTAAATGTCAGATTGAAATAATTGAACGTGGTTGCCTATGGGGAGAAGAAAATAAAGCCAAGGGGAATTGGTCAGGACAGCTTTTAAAAAATGATTTATTTTAGAGAGAGAAGAGAGAGATAGCAATATTGATGAGAGAGGAACTTCATTTGGTTGCCTGCTGCACGTTCCCGACTATGGATCCAGCCTCAAACCCAGGCATTTGCTGGGCAGGGAAATATTTATTTTATATAACAACATTATGGAAATGTTTAACCTTTAAAAACTGGCATATATAATTTGGATAAAAATAAAAACTTATATTGAGGCAAAAAATTAGAATTGGGGTCACTTGAGAAATAACCATGTCCAAAGTCTGCATGTAGTTCTAAGGATCCACAGGCTGAAAAGGCCCAGCATGCCATTTATCATGGAGAACAGTGGCATGCAATTCAGACAGATTGTATAATAAATTAATGAGTCTACAGTTTTGGTGGAAGGAAGTAATGAGTTGCCCTTTTAAAACTTGGGTTAGTTAGACTATCCTTTGCATGTAGGTAGCTGGAACCATGCCAACAGAGTGGATAAAAATAAATGACCAACCAGTAAGCAAAGCCGTTCAGAGAACTCTTTGATCATTTCTTGGAGTAGGGACTCTCCCAGGTGTGCAGGGGGGGGGGGGGATTGGGGGGGGGGGTTGTGTTGTTTGTCTTTTACTTTAGATTTTTAAATGATATTTAGAAACTTAGAGAGCATTGAAGAAACTCAGAAAGAAACTTGCATCTATAAAATTGAAAGAGCTCTGGCTGGTGTAGTTCAGTGGTTAGAGCATCAGCCCCTCACCATAGAGTTGTAGGCTTGATTCCCAGTCAAGGTCACATACCTCAGTTGTAGGTTTGATAGCCAGCCCCAGTTGGGGTGAGGGAGGCAACTAAAAGATGTTTTTCTCTCACATTGATGTTTCTCTTTCTCCCCCTCTCTACCTCCCTCCTTTCCACTCTCTCTTAAAAAAAAATGGAGAAAATATCCTCAGGTGAGGATTAATAACACTAAAAGAATATGCATTTGTATCTGATGAGGAGAAACTATGCATGGCTTATACAATTTTCTCTCTCTGTAATGTGACAGTTTCTTGGCAAATAATGAAGTTGCAATTTTCTTTAAAATTAATTATTTAGAAAATGTGATTTTTAGTGATTCTGGTACTATCTTAAGTAAATAAGTTTAGTTGTAGTTGCTAAGAATTAGTTGCTGTGAATATAAGTAGAAGTCTTTTCAGATCATTTAGAAATAATTTAATACATTTTGTTTTTAGTAGAAAAATATTTCAATAAGTTGGTTAGAAGCATTAGCTGAAGGGTGTAGATTTGAATCGATGTATAGGTCACTTTGCATCTGCTTTTACACTAAGCCACTTACTTCAGGGGGGAAAGTGGAAGAATATACATGGATCAGCACAAATATATTGCTGCTCTTTATGGATTTGTAGTGTTCTGTTAGAATGTGTGTTCCTATGTAAATGAGAATAACTCTGAGGTCACTGTTACAGTTTTGAGTGACTGGGTCCGTCAACTCAGCAAAATTCTGTGCTTCTGTATAATAACTTTTTGTAGGAACTAGCCGACTGAAGTTTTTGCAAAGATATTTTTTTTTTGCATTCTCCTAAGCTTATATTTGTTTACATGTAGTCAATATTCTGAAATATTGTTTGTTTGTTTTTTTAAAGAGAAAGTAATAATTATTCATTACGTTGTAAGTTATTAATTTTTTTATTTTAAGAGAGAGAGAAACATCTAGAAAGATCAAAACATTAATCGACTGCCTCCTACACACGCCTACTGTATATGGAGCCCACAGCCTAGGCATGTGCCCTGACTGAGAATTGAATGGGCAATTTTTCAGTGCACTGGACGATGCCCAACCAACTGAGCCACAAGGGCCAGAACACATAAGGTATTTAAAAACCAAAACCTGGTAGTCTTTCCTCATAGAAAATTGCCAAGGGCTTTCTTTAAAGAGGCAACACAGAGATTATAGATTCCTCTCCTCCACTATTTTCTAAATAGTCAGTGATGTTTCTACAGAGGAAAATCTGCCCTGATCACTGCTTATTGAGAATAATGGTGAAGTTAAAATCCAGCTGGCTTGTTGTGTGACTCTGAACAAAATACTAAACCTTACGGGGTTTTGAAGGAAGTTAAAAGAAAAGTCACAGACAGAAACATATACTTTCAAAAATATATTTATCAAATCATTTGTGTTAAGAATATACTTAAAACTCTTACCACTAAATAATATGACCGCTCTCCACAAAAAAAACCACAATTTAAAATGTACAAAATATTTAAACAGATTCTTTATAAAAGAAGACTCACAAATGGCTAAAAAGCACATGAAAAGATGTTAAATGCCATTGGTCAATATGGAAATCCAAGTTAACTCCATAATAAGATATAACTACATACTAGGGTTCAACAGGAATGACATGAAGTGCAGAAAATCAGGAGTAATTTAATTGTCATGTAGGCTCTGGTAGATTGTCTTTCATAAATCCTATTCTCCCTAGAAGAGTATTCAGCCTCCTTTAGGAAGAATAACCTCACTCAGTTGTGATTTCAGAATTTTCCTAGAGACAACTGAAAAGCATGGCCTAAAGCAAAAATAGTATTTAAAATTTCCAGCCTGGAATTGTTATATATAGTTTCCGACAAAAATAGGACACTCATTTCTCAGAATTTAGATAAATTTCTCATTGGAAGCTCTACTTTAATTCTCCTACATGAGTGAAAGTCCTGAATGGTTTTACAACTCTAGTAGGATTCTTGGGTGTATCCTCTGAGAAGAAAATTGACCCAACCCAGGAAATGTACTGAGCTTACAGTATAACCAGAATTTTCATGGTTCCTCTGCAATTTACTAATCATCAATAACCATCACAATATTGATGACCACCTGGTTGCTTCAGGTTTGAAGTCAGGGGCAATGAATTGGCAAAGCCTCCAGGCTCATGGTTCATGTGTATAATATGTACAGAGACTTTAAATGTAAAAATGTGCCTCTTTCTTCACAAGGCTTAATGGTGTGTAATTTTTTTTTTCCCAAAGAAAAGCTTATCTGGAAATAACTATGTCATTTAAGAGTTAATCTATAGGTTAAACTGAGTGTCTTAAGTTTGTTTTTTAACATCCATCATTATAAAGTATTAGAGGCCCCATGCACAAAATTCATGCACTGAGTGGGGGGAGGGGGTCCCTCAGCTTGGCCTGCACCCTCTCGCAGTCCAGGAGCCCTCAGGGGATGTCTGATTGACTAGCTTAGTGTGAGGAGCAGGCCTAAGCCATCAGTTGGGACATCCTTAGCGCTGTCACGGAGGCGGGAGAGGCTTCTGATGAGCCTGGCTTCTGGTTGAGTGGCGCTCCCCCTATGGGAGTGCACTGACCACCAGGGGGCAGCTCCTGCATTGAGTGTCTGCCCCCTGGTGGTCAGTTCACATCATAGCGACTGGTCGTTCTGTCGTTTGGTCAATTTGCATATTAGCCTTTTATTATATAAGATGAGACCTAGGAGATCTGTTTGAAAAAGCCAGAGAACTAAACTTTAGAATTAAAAACCTTCACCCTCCCATATTTTTATATGATTTAGACTCATTATGCAATTTAACTCAGGCTTCTCACCAAATATTATGAAAATACATAGAAAAAAATAAAAGAAGAGAAGCAATTGGAAAAATAAATTATAAAAATTTGTAAGAACATAAAATGTTAAAAGAAAAGTTAATCAAATGAGAGCAAATTATTAACTCATATTCCCACTAAATGTAACAGAGTTGAGATCTAAAAAAAAAAGTTAAACCCTAAAGCTAAAATTTTAAATTTCAGATAAAATAAATTAAAATTAAAATAAAGGCTAAAACAAAATTCTAAAAAAAACCCCAAAAACCCACATTAGTATAGAAGCAATAAAAATGTTAAGCAAAATGAAAAAACCAGTGAGAGGCTAACTGTAAAATGGTATTCTACATGAAATAAAGATAAGAAAAAATTAACAGCTAGAATATGAAAGTTTAAAAAAAAAAAGCTCAAAAACTTAAATGGAAAAAATGATTGTGATTATATTTAAAGTATAGTAGAAAAGAAATCACTTTTTTCTCTAAAAAAAGAGAAGACAATAAAATATCAGAGGATATAATATACATACATACATACGTACAAACATATATGTGTATATCTATGTATACACACTTACACACATACATACATCGAGAACCTGACTTGCAGGTGGTTTGCACAGGGACTTAAATTTAGTCATTTAGTTCTTAGGCTCATAGAAAGCTGTCATGGTCTTCAGAAGCAAGAGGCTTTGAGGAGGAACTGTCTGACTTCCATTTGGCACCAGATTTTGAATGGTGCTTTCGATGCCATCATCTACTCCTCTAAATTGAACTGCTGAATGTATCCTCAAGTTTGAAATGTGTCTTAAATGTCACAGTAGCAAAATGGCACTTTGAGGGAGACACTCCTGAAGCACTTAAGGCTTTGGAGAGAGAATTCAAGTCCTTGCTCTGTGGCATGAGAAGCAATGGACTCTTTCAACTGCTTCTTCATCTGAGCCCTTCCAGGCAGAGCTGAGAAGGAGCGGCTAACACACTGTTTGCAGAATGGGACAAATAATGTAGAATACTAATGAAAATACGTTTAAAAAGAAGAATATTCAATCTTCAAATAAAAAAAAAAAAAGGAAATAGAATTAAGAGGATTTTATCTTGAACACATATCTTTGTTACCTGCCAGGGGCATATTTGCTCAATTATGCCCATTAACTCAGCTTCTTATTATATTAATAAATCAGTGAATCAGGTATTTATCTAATATTCCAAGGCCAGGGCTCTGCTCCAGACATGCTGGGGGCATTTCAGAAAGACAAATGATGCATTTCTTTAACAAGTAAGTCACAAGTATGGTGAGGAAAGAAAGAGCCACTTCCACACTCAGATTAGATCTGATTTTGCGTATCAACCTTTGGAACTTTGTGATATTTCCACTGCTCTCTATACACAATGGTTCCTTGCCCTAAGGGGATTGGGGGAAAGTATCTGTTTTCTAAATTGATGATTCCTAGAGGGAGAGCAGTGAGTGGCTTCCTCTCAAAGGTATCTTTTCCCCTCTTTGCTGCTGAGACCCAGGGCTGTTTCTATCTGGTGAAACGAAATGTTGGGAACTGAATCTACATTGCCTGCACACTTGGGATTCTTGAAAAGTGTTGCAATTTCTGAAAGCTACTCTGTGAGGTGCCTTCAGAAGGATCATATTTTGTCTATTTCTATCTGGTGCCTTAGCCTTCATTGAGACCTAGACAGCTTCTCAATATCTAAAGACCTTTTGAGGAAATTGGTGATGATAGTAATGAATCTAATTTTTCATATTGTATAATGAAATGTGTTAGCATTTGGGAGATGTTATAAAATCAAGAACGGGCAAAAAAGATCCATTCAAAGGGTAAGGCAGACAAATAGATTTTAAAGTAACTAAGTAGGAGAAGTTCATTGGTATGGTTTCAGATTTTACCATGTTTCCCTGAAAATAAGACATCCTCCGAAAATAAGACCTATTTACAGGTTTCCTTCTGAGTGAAATATAAGGCATCCCCCGAAAATATGGCCCCCCCTCCCCCTAGGCTACCCATGAGAGATTTGGTCCACTGATTCTGAAAGAAATGGAGTCACAAGAAATTCACCAGGAAATTCAGGAACTGGATTGTTATGATGATGTTCCAGAAGATGATAACATGATTGTCATTGAATAAATGAGTAAATTCTTGATACTGTAGGATTCACAGTTTGTCTGGTTTGTGTTGACAACTACCGTACTACCGTACCGTATACAGGTAATAAATTTCCTTTATTTTCATTTAACAATAAATGTGTACCGTATTCCTCTTCATGGAAAAATAAGACATCCCCTGAAAATAAAACCTAGCGCGTCTTTGGGAGCAAAAATTAATATAATTAATTTTTATTTTCGGGGAAACAGGGTATGATGCAACTAACATTTAAAAAGTCACTACTTGTTGAACTTAGATATGGTGTCAAATAACAACCACCACAACTATCTATAGAGGATAGAAAACTACTTCCGCCTTTTACAGGTACCCACCGGTGTGAGGCAGAGTTTTCTTTAATTACTTCATTTAACACATTGCAACACATTTAATACAGAATAATATATGGTATGTCAGTGACTTCCAGGTGGTCCTTTCTCTCTTAATGGCTCTTACATTACAGGTCTGGGTTTAGTCAGATCCTATGTCTATCCATTCCAGTTATACATTGGAGGACTGGGGAAAGACCACAGAATAGGTCTGCAGACTCATTGACCCACTGTGATGCCTTCTTGGCCCAGGATTCACTTATCCTCTGGTCTTCATAACAAATGATTCTAACAGCCAACATCATGGCTTTTGAGATCCCCATGCATTATCATCAGATCAGACCTAGTATCCAATAACCCTTATTACGTTTGGGTATCTAATTCTCTAAGTTTACAGTTACTCTGGGAGATGGCTACAGGCCCTTTTGGGGGAGGATTAGGGTAATAATGATATTTATACTTTATATACTTGTAGTAACATTATAGGCTCTTTCCTTAACAGAATATTGGATATCAATTAATGGGCTCTAGATCTGTGACCTTAGGTTTGGAAACTGAATAAGAGATCACAAGTTTCCAATATGGTAGGGGGACATTAACGTTCTTTTAAACAATTCTATTTTTTTTCTTCAAACAGGCAAACAATTTGTTTCCCAATTTTTTAATACCTAGGAACACTATGGTCTATTATCCTTTGTCATAGACTTTTGTGGGTGAAAGTACCTTACTTGCTTTGTAAATCTTGCTGCCTCATAAATCTTACTTGGTGGGATAAAGATTTCCACCTACTTTTTGTCAGACTCCTATTACTCCCACTGGCACTAGAGATCTTAGTTCTAGGATAGCCATCAGCAAACCATTAAAGTGGACCAGCCACTTGTAGCTGTGCATTCTTTAGTGTGTTAATGAAGGGCTTTTTTCTTCTTTTTTTTTCTGGGCCCTTCTGGTCAAATGGCTGGTTCTCAAATCTTGCATAATTAATCCATTACTAACATTCTCACACCCTTTGTTCCTAGGTTCTCTGCTAAAGTAATTTGGGCATTTTTACAACATTTGTTGTAGGCCAATGCTATATCCTAATTTCAAGAAGCCATCTCAGAAACATATTAGGGCTGGCACTACATGTCCTTGCCAAGACATTAAGCTCTGAATCATGAAAAAGTATTCACTTGCCAATACATTGCTGCCTATCTAGATCTCACTCTGTCCTGGTGTGATATCTTCAAGAGACTTTGCTACTCTGTTGCTAACAGTGCATATTCAGCCATGTCTTATAATTTGGATTGAAGACTGCTATTTCCTCTTGGAGAAAACATATTTACCTTTGCAGGCTGTGCTATGATTCAACCTCAATTATTGTTCTGAAGGCAATGGGATTCCACATCAGTAGCTCTAGAGGACAAACATCATGTAGCAAGACATCTGCCTCAGGTATGTATTTTTAGGGTGTCCAGAAGAGATGACACTTCTAGAAAGGGGGAGGAAGTTTATTCTGATGACCTGAAGGGCTTAGGGATTTTAGAGGTTCAAGATCCTCTAGTTCATCTAGCATCTTAGATTCATCTCAGGGACCAACTCCTTTCCTATCAGCTTCTGAGTTTATGAATGCAATGTCCTTTTTAGTTATTCTACCCTTACTATTACACCCTAGGCATGACTTTCAACATAATCTGACTCTGGAGTTACCAAGATAAAAATTTCCTGATTTTCACAGTATGCCTTGAGTTGTAACTAGCCTAACTTTGACCCTATTAATTTCTTACTCAGGGCTTCTAAAGTAGTTAACAAAATAGCCAACTCCACAACTGTTAAAATTACCTTTGTCCCTTACTGTTCATTGCCTAATTCCCACCACCTGTGACCATCTTAGTACCTAATTCTGTCTACTCTATACCAAAGGTTGTTACCACCCAGCTTACTACTATCTGGCCAGTTCCAGAATTCCATCTCAAGGGTCTGCTTTCCAGGGCCAACTCTGGTATCAGTATTCTTAGTTGGGGTTTTGCTGGGAGACTAGGAAGAATAAGATAGAGAAGTAGGAAAAACCGATACAGGGTATATTTTGCCTGTGCACCCTCTGGAGGCAACTGAGACTGGGCCATTCTGGCATCTTCTAAGGAGCTGTATATAATAAGTTTAAGAATTTTCCCTTGAGGAACAACACACAGGATCAGTTGTCTCAGCCATGCCCCATGTGTGGTGCCAATCACACAGACTCCCCAAGCAGCAGGGTCCAGTCTCAGGAACAGAGAGAGACTGCATGCAGTTCAGTCAAGGTGATGTCCCATGACCTATCCTAAGAACTGTGGCAGCTCAGATGGCTGGAGCACACCTTGGAATGAGAGACTGTGACACTGGGCACAATGAGTGTTCAATATGTGATCGCAACCTGACTGATCTTAACTTTTCCTCCATTTCAGTCTCCTGCAACTGTGGCCACAAACTACATTGCCTTTGTCAAAAACTGCCTTTCTCTAAAATATTTAGCTTCCATTTCTTACTCTCTGATTATTGCAAAGTATTTTTAGCCAATATCGCACAGTGTAATGCCTCTTGATAATAAAATGAGAGGTAATGAAAAATTGACATCTACAAGCTGGCATTAGAAGCTCTTTGGGAAACATATTTTAGAGCTCCCTCATGCTATTATTTTCAAAGCTATAATTTGGTGAGCTTGACTTTATTCATTCACCATATTTTTACTGTGAACCTAATGTTGGGTAGGCACTATGCCAGGTGCATGAAAGTACAAAGATAAACATTAAAATAAAAGTTTTCAGTGTTGAAAAAATAGTAAAGGATGTAAGCATGCAAGCAAACTATTTCAGAGCAGTGTGAGAAGTTGTTATATACATAATCACAGAACTGTGGGGTTGGAGAAAAAGGAGACAACAATATGTTCACAAATGTAGAAAGACTTTATTACAAAAGAATTAAACTTTGAGATGGATTTTGAAGGATCAATTGAGCCTTAGTAGATGGAGAGGTAATGGCAATGTTTGCAAAAGGAGAGAAGCATAAACGAATATGCTATTTTAATAAGATAGGGATTGAAGCAGCATTTTGGAGGTGGTGTCTCATGAGGGCAAAAATAAAAGACTGAAAATATACTAGTATATGACCAAGGACAGTTACAAATCCATTGTGACAGATCTTAGGTAGTATATTAGAGTCCTTTTAATTTCAGAAAATGACAGGTTTAAATTTTAGCTTTGTGATAATGAGGGAGCTGTATTGCAGAAGAGAGTTAGAGCTAGGAAATTGGTTAGAAGATGATCTTAATAAGTCAGGTTAGAGAAGATCTATGAACTGTGGCAGGAACAGTAGGAATAGAAAGTGAGAGATGGATTTCTGAGACATATATGATATAGAATGAACAGAATTTAATCAACTGACTGATTCTCCTGCCTCCCTATTATGAGGATTCATGTTACCTTATCCCTATCTTAATAATTTGGTATTAAAGTAGAAAGAGCTAAAGCTTCTATTTGGATAACTGATAGGTGGTTCCATAAACTAGGATGAAAATGTGAAGTAATTTGAAGGTGGGAGTGATGGGGGGAAAGAGACATTTTGGGGGGCTAGCAATCTGAATCTAGTCACTACCCCTTTAATTGTCTGATCTTGCAAGACCTGTTTACTCCCATTTTAGAGAGGCCATAAACCTTTCCCAGAGGAATTTATCAGTGCTGGCACCAGGCCAGGCCTTTGGTTGAGGTCTCAAAGACCCAGCACATAGGGCTCTTTAAGAACTTGCAAAGGGGACCGGAAACCCCATAGTTGGGAGACAAAGGACTGAAGAAGATTTAAGAAGAGACAACTTCCTCCATGTGGGGGCCCAGGATTTAAAGACTTTTTCTGAGCCCATCGGTGTAATAATACTGAAGTGTAACTCCATTTCTCCAAGCATTGCTTGCTTTTTTCTGGTCTTATGTAACGGGGGAGAAGAGGGGCGGGGAAAATTGAGTCATTTTTAAGAAATGTCAAAGTGCATTTGGAAAACTCATCTGATAATCCCCCAATAAGGACTACCATCTGTTTCTACTTAAATATCCAGGACAAATTGCCCTTTTGCATTCAACACAGTGTTTCATAAGCATTTTTAGAATCATCATATCCAAAACTAAACTTATTTCCCACCAAACACTCTCCCAATCCAGTGTTAATTATTTAGAAAATGGCATTTCCACTCAATACTTCATTCATTTTATAAGTTTCTTTAAGATATAGTACTACCCTGTGCCAGGCACTGTTTTAGGAAGCTTACAGTGATGATCAAAAGCAAGTTGGCTCTCATGTGCAAAATAGTGAAAATGAATGAATAACAAATGAGTGAAGTGATGATAGTAGCAATTAAAAGAAAAATAAAAGGCTAAGGGGGATAGAGAGGTAGAGGATTGTTTTATTCAAAATGGCCCGGGAAGGTTTCTTATGAAGTCAAACTTGAGTGGAGTTCTGGATAGAAGGAAAGAGTTAGGTTGTAGGATACATGGAATATTACTTTCTTATGATTGCTGTAACAAATTACCATACATTTCATGGCTTAAAACAACACTAATATACTATAATACCTTACAGTTCTGTTTGTCTGAAGTCCAAAGTGGCTCTTCGGGGGCTGAAATCAAGGTGCAGACAGAGCTATATTGCTTCTGGTGCTGAGGGAGAATTCATTTCTTGCCTTTAACATTGACCACATTCTGTTGCCTGTTTTTTCTTTCTCTCTCTTTCCATCACCACATTCCTGCTTCTCTTATAAGGACTCCTATGATTATTTTGGGTTTACTTGAATAATCCACGGTAATCTCCTTTTCTCAAGATCCTTAACTTAAACACATCTGCAAAATACCGTGTTTCCCCGAAAATAAGACATCCTCCGATAATAATACCTACTTATAGATTTCCTTCTGAGTGAAATATAAGGCATCCCCCGAAAATAACCCCCCCCCAGGCTAAAATGAGAGATTTGGTCCACTGATTCTGAAAGAAATGGAGTCACAAGAAATTCACTAGGAAATTCAGGAACTGGATTGTTATGATGATGTTCCAGAAGATGATGGCATGATTGTCATTGAATAAATGAGTAAATTCTTGATACTGTAGGATTCACAGTTTGTCTGGTTTGTGTTGACAACTACCATACTACTGTACCGTATACAGTAATAAATTTCCTTTATTTTCATTTAACAATAAATGTGTACTGTATTCTTCTTCATGAAAAAATAAGACATCCCCTGAAAATAAGACCTAGCGACTCTTTGGGAGCAAAAATTAATATAAGACACTGTCTTATTTTCGAGGAAACAGGGTACCTGTTGCCAAGTTAGGGTTTTGCAGGTTTGGGGGATTGGGATGTAGACATCTTTTTGTAGGGTGGTGATTATTTTGTTTGCTGCACAGTGTAAACAGGCATTCCAAGCATTGCGAGAATGTATGACAAAGCTTTGAGATAACAGCATAGTGGGTTCATGCTAGGAACCTAGGTATCTTACATTTACTCAGTTGTTAAATCTTTTCAAAATTTAAAACTTCTAAAAATTTATTGATTACATATTTCAAGAATATACAAATATATACATATTGTATATTTTTCTTCATCTGGGTTCTCCTAGAGGGTTCATCTTTAACCTGGTGATAAATATCCTGATCATATGCAATTAGAAGATGACATAAATTATTGGCGAGGTTGCGGAGGAAAAAGGAACCCTCGTGCACTGCTGGTGGGAATGTAGACTGGTGCAACCACTGTGGAGAACAGTGTGGAGTTTCCTCAAAAAACTGAAAATGGAACTCCCATTTGACCCAGTAATCCCACTTCTAGGAATATATCCCAAGAAACTAGAAACACCACTCAGAAAGAATATATGCACCCCTATGTTCATAGCAGCACAATCTA
The DNA here is from genome assembly GCF_964339955.1 of Pipistrellus hanaki. Taxonomy (NCBI): domain Eukaryota; kingdom Metazoa; phylum Chordata; class Mammalia; order Chiroptera; family Vespertilionidae; genus Pipistrellus; species Pipistrellus hanaki. The sequence continues at coordinate 44,539,910 of NC_140512.1, read as the reverse complement.
CAATAGCCAGAATTTGGAAACAGCCTAGGTGCCCGTCAGCAGATGATTGGATCAAAAAACTGTGGTACATCTACACAATGGAATACTATGCTGCCATAAAAAGAAGGATTTCTCATCATTTGCAGCATCCTGGATGGAATTGGAGAACATCATGCTGAGTGAAATAAGCCAATCAATGAAAGAGAAACACCACATGACCTCACTCATTTGTGGATAATAAAGAACATTATAAACTGATGAACCATAAGATAGATATAGAGACAGTATATCAACAAGTAGACTGTCAAGTTACAGCGGGGACGGGAGGAAGATCTGGGGGAGATAATAGATCAACCGAAGGACTTGTATACATGCATATAAGTGCAACCAATGGACACAAAACTCTGGGGAGGGAGGGGATGTGTGGGAGGGAGGGAGGGGGTCAAAAAAAATCAATAAAATATATTAAAAAAAATAATAATAAAATAAAATTAATCCTCAAAAAAAAAAAATTATTCAGTACTCCAGCCTCAAATACATAACCTGACTCAAATCATGAGAAAAGATTAGGTAAACTCAGATTGAAGAGCTATCCTCCATTAAAATGTCAATTTTGTGACATTTATAGAAAACACCTTGTAATAAGAGGGAAATTTAAATTCATATTCTAATTTGTTTTTCAGCTCATAGTTAAATAATGTTTTGTTGTTATTTTTTTAAAAAATACAGCAATGTTATTTTGTTTAAAATATTACTCAATATTCTTTAAAAATGGGATTTACACTGTATTGTGCATATAAGGAGAGAGGCAAAAGTAGGTTTATAGTTGTTTATATGTATAATAATACAATAATGAATAAATAATAATACAATAATAAACTGTTTCATATACTCACAACTGTAAACATACTTTAAAAAAAAATCCCCACCTAAGGGAGGATATGTTTATTGATATTAGAGAGAGAAAGGAAGAAAGAGAGAGATAAAGAGCGAGAGAAACATCCATGTCAGAGGGAAACTTGAATCATTTGCCTCCTGTACGCATCCTGACTAGAGATCAAACTCACAACCTAGGTGGGTGCCCTGATTGGGAATCAAATGGGAAATCATTTGTTGCACACGAAGACGCTACAACCAACAGAGCCACCAGGCCAGGGCTGTAAACCTACTTTTGCCCTACCCTGCACTGTAGTAACGTTCCTCTTATTACGAAGAATTTTCTATAAATGGAACTAAATTTGTGAGAGTTATAAGGAGCACCCAAAGTCCAAAGAGAATGAACAGTAATCACAGATGTACTACAGAATTTTTGAATATCTGTCTCCTGCTCACTATAAGTCTTTGTTGGCCTTAGAGAAATTACTCATTCCACAACTCATTGATAAAATACCAGTCCTGCTCTGCAAGTTGTTTTAAAAACCTGAATGGTGATGCAGTACCATGACTCTTTGCTTCATTGCTATGCATGCTTAAGAAAAACTTCTCGATGTGAGATCTAAACTGCCTGCTAAAATCTTTCCCAAAGATTGTTTGGTTATAAACTGTATTTAATGCTGAAGTAAAACATATTCCACATCTAGGGAAATCATTCTGGTGATGAAACCCTTTGAAGCTGAAAAGAGTGTTAAAAAAGAAACCCACTTGCCTTCCGGAATTAGAGTGTATGAAGGTAATTGAGCCAAACGGAAGTTTTATCTCCAAGTGGAATTACTTCCACTACACAGAGGATAAGGCATCTGAAGATTTATCTGACATTGCTGATACCTCAGCAGTGACACTAATATTGGATGACACATTTGGCAGAAGGGAAGGATCATTTCTCTTTAGAACACTCTATATTTGTTAATTAAATGATCATTGCTGGCTGCATCCTCTCATGAATATAAATTACTAGCTCAGCAGAGGACTTATATTTGCATGGCATCTTTTATTATGAAGCATTTTCTGGAGTGCAATAAACCCATTTTACCTTGCCACTTGACATATTTAGTGACTGCTTTCTCCCACACTGCAACATTGTCCTTAAGTAACTGTGTAATACTCAGGATGTAGTTCAGTAAATATAACAGCTCTTATACTGATTTGTAGAGTTTAATATTTTTTCCTTAACTAGGCACATATTGCCAGCAGAATTCTGTATACTGAAATGCTTTTGTAATGGGATATAATAATTAACCATATTTCTTTCAATACCTGTTGACAATTCTTTACATATTATATGTTTAAATCTGATTATCATGGATTTTTATTTCCCGTTTGGCACCACTATTCAAACTCAGTGTGGTTTCTGAATAACAGACTATGCTTCTCCAATGACTCTCATTGGAATATAATCTCCATGAGGGCAGAAACATTTGTCTATTCTCTTCCCTATGTATCTCAATGCCTCAAACAGTGCCTGGTACATAGTAAATGTTCACTAATATTTTTGACTGACTGAATCATTTGTATAAATAAAAGAGAAGAAAGATGTGTATTTATAATTACATATCTATTGAAATAATATACAATAACAAACTAATTTCAAACTATAAGTTAGAAAAATATGACAACAAATATGAAATAAATTTTATAAAACTACAAATAACTGGAAGAAACCTAATGCCTTTCCTAATTTAATGGACATTCATCATAATTTTTGCCACTCAGTTTCTTTTCAACGCTATTTTTATGATGAGAACATTTTTACACAAGTGTCTTTTTCTGATTTTCTACAATTTGAATTCTATATTCCCTTCATGTTAGCCTACTTTTCAGATATATTTTGAGAGTCATGTTTTATGAAGTACATAGATTATTCATTACATCATGCACCTCATATATAATATTTTGAAATTATAATACTTTTATTATTGCTGAGAGGTTTTGGTATTAAGATTATATTCCTACTTTTAAAAAATTTCTGCAAAAGTTTGTGTAATATGTTCCCTTGAATATATGACATAATTAATCACTAAAACCATCTGGGCCTGAAGTTTAACATTATGAAATTGTTGTTTTTCTCTTCTCTCTTGGAAAATATATTACATACACTTGAAACGAATACATATGCTTTATTTCTCTCAGTTACTGAGAGAGGGGTGCTACCGCCTTTTGTTATTGTTATGGATTTTTCAATTTCTCTCTTTGTTTTATTTTTACCTTTTTAATTTGGGGTCCTTTTGTTAGGTATACACTTTTATAATTTCTACATAAAATTTACCTTTATGATTATTAAATGTTGTTCTTTATATTTAGTATGACCCTTTGTAGTAAAGTCTATTCATTTAATATTAATACAACTATTCTAGATTTCTTATGTTTATAGTTTGAATGATTTAATATTTTATTATCTATTTACTTTTAATCCTATTTGCATTTTTATATTAAAATGTGCTCCTTGCAGGTAGCTTGTGGATAAGTTTTGCATGTTAATGTCTTTGCCATTCAATGGACATACTTAGACAAATAACATTTAATAACTTTTTGATATTTAGGGTTACCATTATCTCTTTTCATTTGTATCCTCTATTTTTCTCTCCACTTGTTCTCATTTTCTTGCCTTCTTTTGGATCAACTGGATATTTTTTATATTCTACTTTCACCTATCTATTGGATATTTTTACTATTACTTTTTTTTTAATGGATCCTTTCATTTTATTGAAGGTCTTCAGGAGAGGGCCTAAGCTGGTAAGACAATGAGTACTAACATCCTAGGCCTGGCCACATTCCTCAAGCTTCACAGTGGCCAAAAGCTGTACTATTTATTTATCTTTGTATTTTATCACAATCTACATGTCTAAACTCACATTTTCTTAGCATTAATATTTACCACTTCTTTCATAAATTAAAACACTTTGCAACTAGATAGATTCATTTACCTTCATGTTCCACTGACTTTAATATAATTTTCATGTGAATTATATCTACAGACCTTACCCTGCAGACAATTTTTGCTTTAAACAACTATACAAATTAAAATGAGGGAAAACAGTCTTTTATATTTAACTAGAGGCCTGGTGCGTGAACATTCGAGGAGCGAGCCTAAACCGCAACCTGGCCTCCCTCCTGTGGGAGGCAACCAGCTGATCACGGGAAAGCAATGCCCCCATTACACCTCTGCTGCTGCCACTGCCAGCCACCATGGCTGCCTGAGCCTTGGCCTGGCCGTCATTGCCTGAGTCTCCGTTCCTTGCAGTGGTAGCCACCATCCACGGCCTGCCTGAGCCTTGGGCAGCTGCTGCAGCGTTGTCGGGAAGGACATCTGCCCTAATTAGCATATTAACCTTTTATTAATATAGATTATTTGTGAGAAATTCTCTTAGTTTTCTTTCACTGAAAAATGTCTTTGCTTTCATTTCTCAACAATATTTTTGTTGCATATAGAATTCTGGATTGAGGGTGCTTTCTTTTTCTTTTTTCTTTTAGTACTTTAAAAATGTTATTACACTGATTTTTTTTTTATCCTCCATGATTTCTGATGAATAGTCCAATGTAATTTAAATTCCCTTCCATTACTTCTCATATTTAATGTGTTATTTTATCTTTTTTGATGCTTTCAATCTATTTCTATATCTATACATATATTTCAGTAGTTATGTTTCTGGGCATTCTGACTATACTAATTAGGGTTCAGTGAGCTTTTAGAACTTGTAAATATGTCTTTTTTTTAAAAAAAAAACAAATTTGGAAATTTTTATCAAGTATTTCTTCACATTTTTAGGGGATACCAATCACTTTAACTGGTACTCCAATTACATGATATGAAATCACTGACAGTGTCCCACGGGTCCCTCTTACTTTGTACATTATTTTTTTTTTCATTAAATTCTCTCTTGTTTCCAATTGGTTTGATTTTTTTCTTTTCTTCAAGTTTACTGTTTATTTTTCCGGATATGTTCATCCTGCTAATAAATGCATAGAGTAAGCTTTTAATTTTAGATTTTATTTTAATGTTCTAAGATTTCCCTTTGGTTCTTTTTTTGTATTTTCTATTTTTTGACTCATATTTCCTGTTGTTTTATTCATTTTCAAGTTTTTTACCTATGTACCTCATGATGTATATTTAAAGTAGCTGCTGCAAAAATTTTGCCTGAATATTCTAACATTTCAATTATCTTGGGATTGATATATGTAAATCTCCTTTTTCCTTAAAAATGGACTATTTTCCTGATTATTTTCATGTTGAGTAATTTTTTATTTTATACTGGAGATTTTAGTATTTTTGTTGTAAAGACTGGATTTAGTTATAACCCTCTAAGTAACATTTATTTTAGCAGGTAATCAAATACAGTTTATATTGTGAGTTATTTCTCTCATTCTGTATGTAGTGTTCAACCCTCAGTTAAGCTTTCACTTTTCTGATTTGAGTCTATCCTATATGTGTGTAATTCAAGAGTTAGACTAATACTTATGCAAGTTGTGTATAAAATTGTGGTATATTTCCTTCTCTTTTTCCCCGCTTTTAATAAGAATGATGGAATTTCTATTGGAGTATTAGCTAACTGAGCTGAACTTTCTATAACTGTGACCTGCCCTTGTGGATAAGTCATACAAAACTCACCCCCATGCATGTTGCTTCTCCAATTTCTGACTCCCATGAAAAATCTGATTCTTTTACCTTTCAGAGTCTTTGGTAGTTTATTTTGGATTTAATCTAGAATTTATACATGCAATCTGAAAAGTAATGGACCATAGGGGACTCATTCCACTACAGCAAAAACAAAACTCCTGTCTTATATCCTTAATATCTGTCAAAGCTGTAGTTTTGTCTACCTTTTAACTAGATATTTTATATATTTATGTTTTTCCCCATAATGAAAATTGCTAGGTATATTCTACTTTAGTAATTGTTTAAGAGAGCTAAGCTTACTTTATTTCTCAATTAAATTTTTATTTTCTATTTCTTTAATTTCTGATCTGATATTTATTATTTTCCCCTCTATTCTTTTTAATTTTCCCTAAATTAAAAAATTAAAATAAGAGTTAGGTAATGATTTTTTAGCTTGGCTTATGTTAAAATATAAGCACTTAAAGTATAAATTTCTCTATTTAAAAATTATTGAGATATAATTTACACAAAATAATGGCAAATATTTAATGTGTACAATTTGAAATGTTTGGAGATATAAGTACTCATGATATTATCACCACAATTAGAGCTATAGTCATATTCAACAAATCCCAGAGTTTCCTCCTATCCCTTCTTCTCCTTTGTTTTTTAGTAAGGACACAAAAGAAAGAAAATTGCTGCACAAGCTTACTTATATGAGGAGTTTAAAAAGTTAAATTCATAGAAGCAGAGTAGGAAGGTAGTTGCTGGGTGGAGAGATGAAAGAAATGGAGAGATGCTGGTCAAAGGGTACAAAACTGCATTTATGTAGAATGAATAAGTTCTAGAAATATAATGTATAGCATGATGACTATGGTTAATAATAATGTACTGTACACTGGAAATTAGCTAAGAGAGAAGTGCTCTCACTACACACATGTATATAACCATATGAGAGATGGATATGTTAATTGGCTGACTATAGTAATCATTTCATTGTTCATGTGTCTATCAGAACATCATGTTGTATACCTTAAACATCTGATTTAAAAAATGAATAATGGAGAAAAACTCCCCTTCTTGCATTCATATTGAGGGATGTTCTTAATACCATGGACTGCAACTAGCCTTGATCCCATACAGAGGTAGGATTGAGAAAAGAGTAAATATTTTTCTGATACTACCTCTCTGTCCACTTTTGTTCAAAGAGCAGGGTGAAACCAAATGTCTGGGAGAACAGACTTTCTAAACTCTGAGCCAGCTGCTTGAAATGTTATCCTCAATAATATGCTAGGAAGAGCCTCTTCTGCTTTATGTAGCTGCTGTGCCCCAGTCAGCTGGGCTCCCTGACAACATTAGCTTGACTTAAATGAACTGTTAGCCTTGGCACCTGAGAACCTCACTGAACATACATGCAGTTGGCAATGCAAGTTACTTACTAAATAAATAATAGCTAGAGATGGTAACCACAGGATTAAGCAATAAGTAGAGAATAAAACTACCAGGATTCACTGAAACATATAAATGCATTATATATATAGATATATATCTCGATATATCTGTAGCGGGATCTACATATATTTGCGAGTAAGAAAGAAAAAATCTTTTTTCTCTTTTCCTCTTGGAGGCAAGGAAAGTGGCCCAGATATATGCATTCACCTCTAATCTGAATGAAAGATGTGAATATGTTTTCAGGGACAAGGCATATTTTATCTCAAAGAGCAGTACCTTATCATCCATACATTTTTACTAGAGAAAATGAATCTAACTTTCAGTTAAAATTCAATGTAAGTGGTAGAAATTTTAGAATTGATGATCATCATAGTTTTCTGCAAATTATAAATCTTTCCTTGGAGTTGGCATGCTATTTCTGGTCATTATAGTCACCTTTTTTCTTCCCTATTTTTTTTAAACAAGGAAAAGTTTTGTGGAGACATATCTGATTGAAATACTTGTCCTAAAACTATGTCTACTGGACAGACATTCTCTATTATGAGCATATATTGTAAAAGGTCACATTATACGACATAGATCAATCTCCCACAAGCAAAAACATCTATGATGAAGAATGTGAATATCTTTAAAAGTCCTGATTGTATAAAACCATTGTTTTATTTCTTGACAGTTCATGTTATCATTGACAATTTTGACAATGGTCCGAGTGATGAGAAACTTCATTTCTTTTGCCATCTCAATACAGAACTAAGCACATAATAGATGTTCAATATAATGTTGAATTAGAAATATTCTTATAAGAAAATATTGGGTCGGCAACTAAGTAATTGCGGGTTTCACACACATATGGCTTCAGTTGAATTTTTAGGTTTGCAGACGTAGTACAAATGTAAAACACATTTTGTATTTGATAGTTGGCTATTCAGCTGTTAATCAGTAAAAAAAGTTTTTTGATCTGTTTTGTAGTTTTTGTTTGGCGTTCGTTGAAAAATGGAAAATCAAAAGGAACATTTTCGTCATATTTTGCTTTTTTATTTCCGCAAGGGAAAAACGCATCACAAGCTCATAAAAAGTTATGTGCTGTTTATGGTGACGAAGCCTTAAAAGAACAGCAGTGTCAAAATTGGTTTGCCAAATTTCGTTCTGGTAATTTTTCACTCAAAGATGAAAGACGCTCTGGTCGTCCAGTTGAAGTTGATGACGCCTTAATCAAAGCAATAATCAATTCGGACTGTCACAGTACAACACGTGAGATTGCAGAGAAGCTTCATGTATCACATACATGCATTGAAAATCACTTAAAACAACTTGGCTATGTTCAAAAACTCGATACATGGGTTCCTCACGAACTGAAAGAATCACAGTTAACGCAACGCATTAGCAGCTGCGATTTGCTAAAGAAACGTAATGAAAATGATCCATTTTTAAAACGACTGATAACTGGCGATGAAAAATGGGTTGTTTACAACAATATCAAGCGGAAAAGATCGTGGAGCAGGCCAGGTGAACCAACTCAAACAACATCAAAAGCTGATATTCATCAAAAGAAGGTTTTGTTATCAGTTTGGTGGGATTACAAAGGAATTGTCTACTTTGAACTCTTACCACCCAACCGAACGATCAATTCTGATGTCTACATTGAACAACTAACGAAATTAAACAATGCAGTTGAAGAAAAGTGGCCCGAATTGACAAATCGAAAAGGTGTTGTATTCCATCATGACAATGCAAGGCCACACACATCTTTGGTCACTCGGCAAAAATTAATGGAGCTTGGTTGGGATGTTTTGCCACATCCACCATATAGTCCTGACCTTGCACCATCTGATTACTTTTTGTTTCGATCTTTACAAAACTCCTTGAATGGTAAAAATTTCAATAATGATGATGATGTCAAATCGTACCTGATTCAGTTTTTTGCTAATAAAAAACAGAAGTTTTTTGAACGTGGGATTATGATGCTGCCTGAAAGATGGCAAAAGGTCATTGATCAAAATGGGCAATACATTACAGAATAAAGTTATTTAGTTCCATGAAAAAATTGTCTTTGATTTTCTTTAAAAAATCCGCAATTACTTAGCTGCCGACCCAATATGTTTTCATTAATGATGAGTATATAAAATTCAGCCACATAAATTGTGTATGTGCCCATATCCTGCCTTCTGAAAAGCAAAACCCACTACAGTTCCCCGTCTTCCTTATATCCAGAGGTACCATATGGTATAGTTCTGTCCAAGAACACACAAATAGAAGATGTTTGAGTGAAATTTGCAGGGAAATTTTTCTTTCTGGTTAAAGGTGTGAATATGACAAGAAGCTAAGCCATCATCTTGTGACTGTGATGAAAAGGCTGCATAATCAGAGTAGCCAGGCCCGTTCTTTGAGCTGTTGAACCAAAGTGACAGACCCCTAACTCCTGACAGCTGAAATGTGAGAAAAATAAACCTTATATTAATCTAAACCAACTATTTGGGTTTTTTTCTTGCTTATAGTTTAAGATATTTCTGATTGCTACAGTAACATATGGAGTAGACAAAAGTTGCCAATTCAATGGAATACAACTGAAAATAAATTAATAAGGGAAGAGATTTTAAACTAAGCAGCATCTTATAAAGACCAAAAAAGAGAATAACTAAATACAGTTTTTAAAAACAGAAGGGATTAAAAGGATAATGAAATTGACATCCTACCTCTTTGAGTTTCTCAGCTTTAACTTTCTTGGCTTTAGGTACATCAACTGCAAAATGAAAATTCTTATATTAAATGACCCCTATATGAGTATGAATTTTAATAAAAGCATCAGAAATATCTACAAAAAGTGTCTAAAGTTTTAAAAAAGCAAATTACTTGACACTGTGAACAGTATCAAAAGTAAGAAAAGTTTATTAGGATATAGTTTATAGTCTTTTAATGCATTAAGATAAATGAAGAAAGAGCAGGTTGCATAGTATGTATGGGTATATTTTATTTATTTAATCTAAGTATATATAGTGCTTAATGAAAGCTCAGAGCTATTTATTAAAAATATGGAAAAGTAATCAATTCTCTTTCCTCCACCAAAGAAAGTGATTTTCAAAAAAAAGTTTAAATTCTACATCAATAAAAAGTAATCAAATAGTAAGACCACAGAAAATATACTGATTGTATTTAATCACTTTTAATTATTCCCTTTTCTAAGCATAGGCATGTATATATTCCAAGATTTTAATTATATAGGACTCATCCAAGATTTTAATTATATAGGAGTTCATCCAAGATTTTATATATATAGGAGTCATCCAAGATTTTAATCATGTGTTCTGAAAAATGCTGGCAAATGGGAATATTGTTTTAATACTGGAAATACTTAAAATTACAACTCAAATTAGAAAGCCTATCAAAATCATCAAACTCAATTTGAAAAATTCAAATTAGGAAAGCTTGTGGTCAATAACAACCAAAATTGCATAATCAGTTATGCTGTAAATGCTATGAAAGCAGATGGAAATGAAGATGCGCAGATTAGGAATCACCATGTGCTTGCTCAGAACAAATAATGTCAAACTCACCTACTTATTTTTATAATGATAAAGTTCTAATAGATTGGTAAATTAATAGTAATTCATAAATTTCTCTAAGATTTATTGAGGGCATACTGTATGAGAAAATAATGCTAGTTTTGGAAAATAATATCACCAATTTTGCATTGAATATTAGACTATGCTATAATCATAATTACATGCAGAAAAAGGTCCAAATTCTGTGAGAGCAATTGCTGAAGATGTAATACAGTACTTCAAAGGAAGGGCAGGTTAAATTTGAGTGGGGAGATTATGGAAGGCTATATTGTATGTGGTCAGTAGTACAGAGAACTGAATTTTGAAGAAAAGGACCTATCACCATCTATTACTGCTACTCCTGCCACCATCTACTGCTGCTCTTGGTATCAGGGGCACTGACCTCTTGTCCCCCACCCATAAATGTCATGTCTGAGGCCTTTGATGTGTGCTCTTGAAATGGCAATGTGAGCTGAATGTCAGTCCTGTTACCTGCTAAGGATTCCTGGAAGAGCCTATGAAAAGCCCACATGAGGCAGTGTTAGTCAACTTCAAAGACTAGGATGACTCCAATGTTCTGAGAAATAGCAGACCTGGAGTGGAAGGAAGTCTACTCTGAACAAAATTCCTTGCTTTTTGTGAACAGCTTTGAAGACAGCCTCTCAGGAAAGGGGATGATCTACCACAGAGAAGTCTGAGTTCCTGATGAAATTAAAATGTAAAAAGTCTGGCAGATGATTCCTAAACACGTGCTCCTTATTTAAAGACTATCACATAACTTATAATAATTCAAATGGCCCAAAGAGGCAGGCCAATTCCCCTGTGAGTCAACCCACTGCTGGAATGTTCCATGTGTTTGTTCAATGGAAGCCACAGGGGTGGCTAAAGGTCATAGCCCATGTAACTCTTCCCCCATCCCATCTCAGTGAGGAAGAGTTTTAAAACTGATAGAACCCTTGGTAGGTGACCCAAGGGAGGTCCCTCGCACCCCACCCCCATTGGAAGGCAGTATGGTGGGTGGGTCAAGTTTGATTTTTATGTGTAAAAAGAAAGTGTGATTATATTAACTGTGTCACTGTCCCCTAAATTTAGACCGGCACTTTCACAAGCACTTCACAAGAGGACTGCTGAAGTGAATTCACATAATTCTGAGCCTAGCTCCCACCTTGCTCTCTTACAATCTTAGCTTCTCCTGCATTCTTCAAGTTTGATATATTTGTATAAGCATTCAGTTAAAAATACTATCTAATTTCCATCCTCATTTTTGCTATAACTAATGAGTTATTTAGAAATGTGCTTGTTAATTTATAAATTCTCTAGTGGCCTGGTGCACAAAATTTATGCACCAGGGAGGTGTCCCTCAGCCTGGCCTGCACCCTCTCCAATCTGGGACCGCTCAAAGAATGCCCAAGTGCCAGTTTACAGGGATTGGCCTAAACTGGCAGTTGAACATCCCTCTGGCAATCCGGGACTGCTGGCTCCTAAAATGCTCACCTGCCTGCCTGATTGCCCTGAACCACTCTGCCTGCTGTCCTGCTCTCCTCCAAATGCCCAACCCCCCCGCCTGCCTGGTCACCCCCATCTTCCTCCTGTGCCAGTGTACCAACCCCAAACTGACCCCCCCCCTTGCTGGCCTGCTTGCCCTCAACTGCTCCTGCTAGCATGCTCACCCCCAACTGCCAGCCCCACTGGCCTGCTTGCCCCAAACTGCCTCCTACCCTCCGGCTGTCCTGTTCACCCCCAACTGACCCCCGCTGACAGCCTGCTTGCTCCCAACTGGCTCCCCTGTTGGTCTGGCCACCCCAACTGCCCCTGCTCCCACTGGCCTGATCACCCACAACTGCCCTCCCATTTGGCTCCTAACCACCTCTAGCTAAGCCCCGCCATCAAGGCTTTGTCTAGAAGAACATCCAGAAGATCTCCTGGAAGGTCTCCCAGTCCAATTAGCATATTACCCTTTTATTAGTATAGATAGAGGCCTGTTGAACAGGTGGGGGCCGGCTGGCTTGCCCTGAAGGGTATCCCGGATCAAGTTGGGGGTTCCCTTGGGGTGTGGGTCAGTCTGGATGAGGGGCTAATCGCTGTTTTAAGGCTGGCCACGCCCCCCAGCAGGAACTCTTACTCCATGGGGGCGTGACCAGCCTAAGTAAAAGGCTGAGGGCCATTTTCAGGCTGGCCACATCCCCTGGCGACCCAGGCCCCCAGCCCCTCTTTGATTTGAGGCCAGAGCAGGCTGGAAGCTTGGATTCTTCCATTGCCAGGGACAACCCAAGACTCCTGCTTGCTGCAGCTCCATGGCCACCATCATCTTTGCTGGGTTAATTTGCATACTCACTCCTGAGTGACTGGTGGGCATAGCAGAGGTACGGTCAATTTGCATGTTTTTCTTTTATTAGTGTAGATGAATTCTGCAGTTATTTGTTGTTGATTTCTAACCTATTTCTCTGCAATCAGAGAACACTATGTCATTAAAATTCTTTGTGTTATTACAAAGAATTCCATAATGTGTTGATTATGATTAATGCTCTGATTTGTAAAGAATCTACTTTTGGAAACTTATAAATAGATAACTGCATATAATTTATTTGAATTTTGTCAATCATGTTATTCAAATCTTTTATATCCTTAACGAAATTTTGTTTCTTTGAAAACTCTATTGGTTTAATTATTTTTTTTCTCAATTTTTTGTTCATATTTGCCAAATCTTAGTGCAAATTTTGGACTATTTCTTTTTCCAGTTAATGAAAATTTATCTTTAGGAAGTGTACACTTTATCGTTAGTAATGCCTTTTGCATTCCCTTCAGAATGACCTCACTGTGGGATTGGCTCATCCAGGGTGGGCAGTGAAGAAATCCATATTCCAGCCATCTGACTCAATCTCACCCCTGCTCATGTTTCCCTATGTATTCCTGACTCATCTTACCAATATTTGCTGATCAAAGCTGTCAGTTCTCTTTTGGACTTCTAAAAGTGTTTTGAAAAGAAACCTTTCTTACATCAAAAATCACATCATGAAGAGATTAACCACAGAACTTATATGCATAAATGAATAACCCATGGACACTGTCAAGAGTGTGGTTCAAGTCTGAAGTGGGATGGGGGCTGGGTGGAGTGGGGTAAAGGGAGGAGAAGTGGGGGACATCTGTAATATTTTCTGTCAATAAAAAAATCACATTATGTATTTTGTTTGTGAATGAACACACTTTTAGTTGCTCCTTAATAGATCATTCTCCTTCAAATTATGTTTAAATTACTTTTTCTTTTTAGACATGGAAGAGGCAATCTTCTACATATTCTTTCAAAACAACCATCTGTTTTGAATAAAAGTATTATCATATTAAGCATATGCCTTCTTAGAGGAATAAACTAAAACTGAAACTATGGACCAACCCAATTTGAAACTGCAACAAACCATGTGTACTTGATGAATTAAGTATGAAGTCCAGTTATTGCTTTTACACAATTAAATTATACATAGAATCACTATCTAAAATGAAAAATAAAACTCAAAAACTCCAATACTCCTGATGAGCATAAAATTGTGCAATTACAATATGGCATTCATTTCACCAAGGTCAAGGCATCCTGAATTTATTAGATCTTGAATATACTATTAGCCATTGTCTATTTAAAAAATATTTCTAATTGTGTGGTAGAAGACGCTTCTGGAATTTGAAATGTATTTGTATATTTGTATAGCATTTCAGAGTACTTTTTACATTTTGAAGATTTGTGAGCTGTGATACTTGAAATAGGCAATTGTATATCTTTAGCTTGATTTTATTTTCCTCACCATAAATATCAGGTGCAATACTTAAAGTAAGCCATGAAACGGGTGTACAAAATGGGTGGTCCCAAAAGTACAACCTCAACATAGAAAAAAAATCCTTGAAAAGCAAGGGCACATGCTCTGCGATGATGCTCTGGGGCAGTGACACAGAAGGCATGATGGGGATTACCAATTTGCTTGCTCTGGCAGGAAGGATGTGCCTATTAACAGAAACCAGCTGTTTGGAAAAAAATGTTCTGCCCAAAGTAGTGAAAGGAAGTCTTAATTTAGCTCTAGGCCACATTTATTACTCCGAAAAACTTATAGAAACTGTAAACTCTTTTCAATTAAAAACATTCTTGTGAATTTAAGTAACACAGGGAAATATTAAGAATAGTTCATTGAAAGAAAAATATCACATGATCTCACTCATTTGTGGAATATAATGAACAACATAAATTGATGAACAAAAACAGATCTAGAGACAGAGAAGCATGGATCAGACCAACAAACCTCAGAGGGAAGGTAGGGGAGGGTGTGGATAAGGGGGAGAGATCAAACAAAGGTCTTATATGCATGCATATAAACCTAACCCAATGGACACAGACACCAGGGGCGTGAAGACGTGAGTGGGGGATGGGATGGGGGTTAATGGGGGAATAAGGACACATATGTAATACATTAATCAATAAAAAAGAATAGTTCATTGAAAGTAAATCAATCTCCGTGGTTTAATGACCCCTTGGTTTTACCCACCACACAATGTCTCTAAGCTTTAGAGGCTATTATTTTTCATCCAGGACTAAGAGGGGATTTAATCAACTTAGTGGACTGTTTGTGCTTTCATTTCAGAGTGAACAACAGGCTGGACAGGTCACTTAGAACCCTCACTGAAAGAACTGGAGCACCAAGGAGAGAAGAGAATTTCTGTTAACATTGACCAAGCAGCAAATCTCCATTTTCTTACTCTGACTTTTGTGCAAATATCTGGTCTCTTCCTAGATATGAGTGAAATTATGTTGCAACTTTAAAAAAAAATTACCTATGGTTTATGGAAATATTTAACAGGAAGGTGTAAAAATGTAAAAAAAAATAAATAAATAAAAATAGAGAAACATCTAATTGGAGTATGTAGCTTCCAGAATATAAAGGTTTAATTTGAAGCTTTGAATCTTTGTTTTCAAAGCAATATCTTTTAACTTCGGCATCTATTATAAGGTAAGGATTTTTACGGAGAATCTACTAATGGCCAGATGAACTAGTGACTGCTCTGTAGGATGTTCAATAAGATTGATTTCCTCTTGAAATTTGGTTGAGGCAAAGAGTCAATGATTACAAACCTAAGTGACAAGTGCTATGAAGATACTCAGAGAATTACAAAGGTACAGAGAAAAGGCACTACAAAGAAGCATTGAGTAAGGCTTGGGCATGGTGTGTGCATGTGCATGTGCATGTGCCTGTGCGTGTGTGTGTGTGTGCGTGTGTGTGTGTGTGTGTGTTTACACATGCACACTTCCACTGGGAGGAGACATTGAAATCAAGAACTATTGATTGAACTTACTCAATTTGATCTGGTGGGTAATACAGGGAAAGGCATTCCAGACAAAGGGAATGGCACTGGAAGCTTTTGAGGAACTCCATAAATTATGTTGCTCCTTCAAAGAGTGCAAAAGGACTGGGGGCTAATAGAGACCAGGTGTGCAGAGGGTGAGTCAGGAGGGCTTTTCCAGCAACACCAAGATGTTTGCATTTTATCGTTTAAAAAGGGAAGACCTTGAGGCTTTTAAGTAAAAGAATGACATTAGCTTTAGGGTTAGAAAAGCTAACTCCTGCTCTCTCCGGAAGCCCCTCAGTTGAGGTCAGAGCACAGGTGAAGCTTTGAGCTCCTAAGAGCCTTAAGGTTAAGGACAAAACCATGAAACACTATTAAATATCCAGAACTGGGGATATTTTCTGGAACACTGGCTGAGTTTGGTAAATATTTATTTTTGAATGGCTGAATAGATAAATGAGTAAAATGCCTATGGTTATCTATAATCACCTCTCTTCTCTGGACTTAATTTGGAGGTTGATATATTGCTTGACTTCTACTTACAATCTTTAACTTACCACATATCTCAGCACTGTGCCTGAATAAACTCTCAAATGTCTCAACTGTTGGATTTTATCAACACAAATTTGGTTTATTACAAGGAATACTTATTGAAATTCCACCATGTGGGTTAGTGTGCCTGGTACCAGTGACATAAAGACAACAACATGAGGGCCTTTTCATGGTGCAGATTATACTCTCACCTTCTTCCTCTATAAGCATAGTTCTCCTAAATCTTATGTCTAACTTTTTCTAACTGAATGGAATCTTCATTGCATTGGATAATTAGGAAACTAACATCTTTATTTAATATTTCATTATCTAACCACTCAAGGCACTTGGTATTAGTCTCAGAAATGTTTGCCAAATCTGTTTTAATTAAAGAAATATTTCCTTTAAGTTTACTTTATGAATAAATCAATTACTTAAAACTTGATCATGCTTTGCTATTCTTAGCTCAGCACTGCACACTCAAATTAGTTCCAGTATTTGTACCATATTAAATTTTGATTTTAACAGATGACAATTGACAACTTTAAAATTGCAGAGAGAAAAGCCTATTTGTTTTTGCCACTTAAAAGCCTATTTGCTTTTGCCACTTTAAAAAACTTGATTTGCTTTATGCACGAATAAGTTGTTCTTCCATAATTTTAAGTTCTATTCTGGTAATTTTGGATTTTCTTTCAACATACAATTTCTTAACTGCTCTATAGACTCATAAGTTTGAAAGTGACTGAGATCCTTATGACAGTATTTTGGAGAAATTATTTGATACCTTTTTTGATATAGTTTCCTCATGTTTATCGTATCAGCTACAATAAAAATAGTGTTAAATGCATTGATATGGAAATTGTGAAAAAATTAAATATTAGAATAGAGGATTCCTTTTAGTTAATTGTTTTGACTTTTCCATTTTGGATGCATGCTGTTTGACATGTGAAGTGTGGTAGTAGAAACTGCTGTTTGGGTTCTGTACTTATTTGATAAAACAATAGAAAGTTACTTTGATTTTCTGAACTCATGTATGCTATCCCAATACTCCATTGATCATGGTTTGAATGTCCCATTCATTGTGATCTCACTGGTCATAAAAGCACATTCTTCTAGGACCCAGGACAGATCAATTATCCTGAATTGTCTCAGTAGCTACAGATAACTGGGTTTCTGTTGACTCAGTGGTCCTGGAATCAGAACAGACCCTAAATTGCTTCAGTAGGTACAGATAATGCATTCCAGTAGACTCAGTGGTCCCAGAATATGGACAGCAGAATTATTGTAAATTGCCCCGGTGGTCCCAGAAAATGTGTTTCTGTTGATTCAGTGATATGTAGATACTTTAGATAACTTGCTCAATTTTGATTCTGTAAAAATTCTTTTTGAGAAACAGGTTCCTCATTCCACACCCAAAGATGTAATCAATACTTTTGTGTTATTCTGCCAATTTAAGCCAGATGTGGCAAGCTATTGTATTTGGGGCTGTGAGAGCTTTAGCCCCTTGTATGCCGCCAGCTTTTAATAAATGACTCCATAATTCAACTTTTTGAGGCAACCTTTGTAAGATGGGGTTACACTACAAAACATGTAACTTAAAAAGTAAGATTTTTAGTGTATGAGACTTATAAAATTCAAAATTTCCACTTTTTAGACTGGTACAAAATTATCTTTATTTTAGAAATTACATTTAATATGACTAGACTGTATAGTGTAAGATTGATGCCACATTACTGTAAATTTTTGAATGTTGAATGCTTAAGTTTTGCCAATTTCATTATTTCTTTGCTCAGTCACTTTTTTTTTCAAGAGAAAAGAAAAGCAACATTTAAATCTGTAAGAAAATTACAGGGTGCATTCATGGTTCTCATTTTTCTGAGCCAATTTGAGGTGTTTTTCAGCTATGCCATCATATAAGCATCAAATACATTTTATGAATTGGGAAAAAGAGAGGGTTCAAAACTTTCTATGCTTCGATGACATACAGAATTTTTTTTTCTTGGTGATAAATTCTGCCAGTTTTTCACATGAATACAAAGAGGACTAGAGCATTTAAGAGTCCATAGTTCCCCAAGCTCTTGCTCTGAGCTAGTGCACAGGCATTTTCTTGCTAAAGCTGTCATTTGATGTCCCCAGAGAAGACTAGGAATATCTGAGGGCTGGAGAGGAAGAGCCTCCCTTTTGCTAGGCTTAGACCCTGCTTCTCCAGGGAGCGCTTCCCTTTCCCCCTAACAATAGTAACAATAACAAGAGAAATTAATTAACATGAACGAATGGCTCATTATGTACCACTCTCTATGCTAACTGCTTTTCAAGCATCTCTTCAATTACCTATGTGAAGTAGGTTTAATGTCCACATTGTAGAGATGAGGAAAATGTAATTGATAGGAAGTAGGCAATTTACCAAAAGTCACTAAAGGAGTCAGTACAAAATGTGGTAGATTTAAACCCACAGCCCATAGCTTCAACCACATATGGGCGGCCATCTTGTGTGTTGGAGTGATTGGTAAATTTGAATATTACCTCTTTATTATATAGGATTGCCTGTGACACTAATGTGTAAATGTAATTCTGGTTCTATGTTAACTGCATATACAATCAGAGGAATGGAGACTCTTAGGTGTTTGCAATATAGAGACCAGAAATTGATCTCAAATATGGAGCTGACACAAAGTTTTCTTTCACACCAGATAGTCTATACTCATTCTCACAGGATATAAGACACTAGATGGTGACAGTATTTAGTTAATAACCATGGCCTGAATTCATTGGGAAATGGACTGATTCAACCCATTTCAAGGGGATCTGACTATGCTGTTGCCAAAATTCTCTAAATCAAATGGTGGCTATGATTAATCATGTAAGATGTCTGCCATGGAAAGCTTAAAACTATTTGTAGAACAAATTTTCACAATGGCCTCTTCTATCCCATCCACAGTCCTAAAGTGTATCAATAAGCATAATATTTTATTTCAGTGATTTAATTTGTTAGTTTTATATTTATTTTCCACTTCCTTGGAGTGTACTCTTCTTTGTGAGAATTCAAACTCATAAAAGCCCCAGAGTTTCCCTCTGACATCCTTCTGGCACCTGTCCATCTTCTATCACAGAGTCAGTAACTCTCAAGTCTCCTGCCTTCTTGTTCTGATGAACACAAAAATATCCTAGGAAAAATGTTTAAAATTCTACTCAGCCATAAGAAAATGTGAAATACTGCCATTTGCAACAACATGGATAAGTTAGAAAAGTCAAGACCCATATGATTTCATTCATATGTGGGACATAAAATTGAAAGAACAAATGAACAAACAAACAAACAAAAACTCATAGACACAACAACAGTATGGCTAGTGGTTACCAGTGGGAAGGGTGATAGTAAAGGTTCCAAATACTAGTATATGCTGACAGAGAAGATTTGACTTTGGGTGGTAAACACACAATGTGATGTATTATAGAATTGTGCACTTGACACCTATATAAATTTTATTAAGCAATGTTACCCCAATACATTTAATTTAAAAAGTTATGTGCCTTTGACTGAAATCCAAATTGATTCTGAAACCAACAACTTTTAAAATTGCTTATCCATTTAGAATTCAGAATTAGTGTGAGATTCTTATCAGTGTGCATTAGTAATCCTGCCATGGTTATATTATGACTAAAATATACTTCATAAATTTGAGGAAGAATAGGAAGAATAAAATATTGTAAGTATGCCTTTTTGTTTTAAATCCCATTCTTCTTAAGGAAAAACTAAATCCCCTAACATGTAATGGAAGTTGTGAGAAGACTGAAAAGTGGAAATATTCTCTTATGAATTAACTAGCTCTCCTAAGACACCAAAAAAAGAGATTAAATGTCTTTGGAGGCTTTCTATAAAACAAGAAACACATTGTATGTCTTGAATCTAAAGGTTGATGCTACTGTACTGAGTAGGATCCTTGGGTACTGAGAAGATATAACTGGCAGAGAAATACAGGCACCCGGTTTCCTCTTTCTAGCAATGCTGCCAGAAAGCCCTGTGCAAATGTGCAATGTGAGAACCACAGATCCTCTCTGGCATACTCACCATCCATAGGACTGCCATTTCCATGAACTCATGGGATAGCTTTTAAATTGTTTTCTCATGTAGGCTAAGCAGTGTGTGCGTGAGTGTGAGTGTGTGTGTGTGTGTTTGTGTTCTCCTAACATTTGGAACATTAATCTAATTCATCAAATCAATTGCTGGGTAGTGGACCTCAAATCAGCCTTGTATAAGTTTTGTTGTCTTGATTCATTTTGTCCAGGACCTAGTGAAATTAGGAGAAGCTAATTGTTAGGGTATCAGGCCTCTAGAATTTAGCAAATGAATAGGATGCAGTGGTGTGTAGAAAGGTAACAGAAGCTTGAGGATTCCTAGATGCCTGTGTATGTGTGTGTGTGTTTATCACAACAACAGATTAAGATATAGAACATTCATTTTGAAGCATTTAATTTCTTTTATAAGTGATCATTTTACAAAATGGTTGGCAAATTCCAAAAGCAGCTTACTGTTAGACTGAAGTGAGGAATAAATATAGATTAAATGAAAATCTTAGAGTATGCTAATGATTTATTATAACCCGAAGAGGTGTTTTTTTTGTTTGTTTGTTTGTTTGTTTTAATTACTCTTCTTCCTGAACTCTAAAACCATTTTAAATATTTATGGCAAAATATAAAGTTTGTAGAGAATATGAGAATTTAAATTAACTTTCTTAGTGTTTATGGCCAAAATTCTTTATTATCCCCAACATCAGTTTTCCCCCTCCCCCATCTTTTAATAATACAAACTCTAAAGTTTTAGCTGGAAATATGGCTTACTGGCTAGGGATGGCCCCCCAAGGCTATGACCTTACACAGCACTAATGTTTATTCTTTTTTTATAGTATCTTAGCCTATAAAGTATTAGAAGTACTATTTATTAGAGTAGTATTTATCTATTTTTGATTCTTAGCCATTAATTCAGTTCAATCCAATTTTTAGGAAAAAAATAATAGACTTATTCTTATAGCTAAAATGGAGTACTAGAGACTAGATTTACCCTCCCTCCAGAAATCACAAAGAAAACCAGACCCAATATGTAAACAGTGGATATTAGGTGATCCCCGAGAGATGGGAAATAAATGAGGTGACCCCTAGGACTGTCCCAGATGGTTGCTTGAAGCAAATTCCAGGTTTGAGTGTAGAAGGGACCCCAGGGATGGATGGGTTGCTATGTTGAGGAGATCTATCTAAGAGTCAAGAGAGACCAAGGAGGCTAGAGTTGGCAGCACAGAATACCAATAATGAAACAGAAAGACCCTCAGATTTGCAGAGGCTCCCCCTTGAGTGTTCAAAAAAAGAACCCCCAAAAGGATTACAAGTAGTGCCCTACACTCATAGCAAAGAATAGTACCTGGTTCCATTAGCCAAAATAGAAAACCTTATGATTCATGAGGTACTGAATAGAGGCTCAGAATCATCTTGCCAGTGGTAGGGTATTTTGAGCCATGGCTATAAACATTGCTTTATCCCCACTAAGAAACGTGCAAAGCAATGCCCAAAAGATCAAACTGTTTCCAAACAATATACCTGTGTCCCAAAGCAAAGCTCACAAATATTTATAGGAATAAAAAATAACCAGTACCCAACAAGGGAAAATTCAGTCTGGTATTCAAATAGGCAGAGAAATATGAGTACGGAGAAGAATCCATAAAAATTGACCTAGATGTTGGAATTAGAAGAGAATGGCATAAAAACAAGAAAATAAGACAGTGTCTTATATTAATTTTTTCCTCCCAAAGTTGCACTAGGTCTTATTTTCAGGGGATGTCTTATCTTTCCATGCACTAGATCTTATTTTTGGAGGATGTCTTATTTTCGGGGAAACACGGTATGCATGTGCTCCATATGTTGAAAAAGTTGATAAGACTGAAAGGATATAAAAAAGGCCCAATATTTAGCAGTTGCTGAATAAACTAATTGCTGGCCTGCCCAGAAGGCTAGAGACAGCGGGAATAAACCAGGCTGAATATTTATCTGGGGTAACAGAGGCAGATTGTGTGAGGTAGAAAACAGAATTTCAAGGGAATGTAAATCAAGATCTTAAACTGGAAGAGATTCTCAACATGAGTTCATAAGACTCCTAGTAGACTGTTCTTGTATTCTCAGACTCTCAAGTTATCAATTTTATTTTTTATATGTTTATCTCTTCATATACTTGTGATTTTTATGTAGATGACAATAAAAACAGTTGATAACATGCTCTAAATAATCTTAATAACTAAGATATAATCAGGCAATGACATAAATCCTTGATATCATTGGTTACATATGTGTCTGTGATTACTTTGTCCTCAAATAATTCTCTAAAGTAATAATTTTAACTGAAACACAGTGTTTCTTAACTGGCATCTAGATACACATGTGTTCTTCCATATGAATTTTTATTATCTTCTAATTCTCTGGTTCGAAATTAGTGATCTAAAATGTATTGTCTGTGTTGAATGAATGAATGAATGAGTTATGGGAGAAATTTCACTTATGTGTTAGGAATATAACATTTTCAAAGTTCATAATTTTTTATGTTTGTGATGTTAACATAATTTTTTAGTTTTGCACAACGTCCTAAACATGTTCAAGAAAGAACAATTTCAGTTTCACAAAGCAGTTTTGATGTCCAAAGCATAAATAGGAGAGAGCAAAGTATTTACTCTTAAGACAAAACAAACAAACAAAACAACAGGGAGAAACCTGATGTAGGATAGAGAGTTCAAAGACAATAATTGAGTTTAGAGGAAGATAGATAACATTTATCTTCTATCTTATTTCATATAATTTCTATTTATCCTGGACAAGTATAGTGAATGAGAGAATTTGTTGTCATTACTTAACAGTCTTTCATTTTAAGCACAACTATTTTAATATTTGGATCACCTATACTAATAAAAAGATAATATGCTAATTAGACCAGATAGACCGAATGTCATTCTGGACATCCTTCCTGAGAAAACCACCCATGGCCTCTCACCCAGGTTGGCACTGCCCTCCAGCAGGGACCCCCACCCCGATCTGGGGTCCCCTTCAGTGCAGGCCAGCTAGCCCCCACCCATGCACCAGGCCTCTATCCTCCTATATAAAGGATAATATGCAAATTGACCCTAATGGCAGAATGACCAAAATGACCACTGGACCAGTCACTATAAGGCACACTGACTATCTGTTGGTCCTTTTCCCTGGCTGGCAGACTCTGATAGCTTGATGGCCACCCATGGCAGGGGTAGGGCCAATGATAAGGAGTGAACAGCTGATTTCTCAGTCCCTTCCCTCAGCCCTCAGGCCTTGTTCAACCAATGACGAATGGGGAACCGGGAGAGGGTAGTGGTAGGCAGTGGAGCTGGCTGCAGGCAGCTGGGGAAGTCAGCCTTGAGCATAGTTCAAGCTTAGGGACCGTACCAGCACATGAATTTCATGTGCCGGGCCTCTAGTCTATAATAATAAAAGCATAATATACTCATTGGACTGGATGTCCTTCTGGAGGTCCTTATGGATGATCTTCCAGATGAAACTAGGGCTGCAAGGGAAGCCCAGCTCCCAGGTGCCTGCCGGTGGCCAGAGGGAAGCCAGATCCCAGGTGCCAGGTGCCAGAGGAAGCCAGTGATGGCAGCTGGAGGAAGGAAGGCCTACTCTTGCATGCATTTCGTTCATCGGACCTTTAGTATATTATAATTGGGGTCTTGGTTTTCTCTGTATGGATACCTTCTCTTGACTGACTTGCTTGTTAGCCTATTAGTAAACTTTACTACTATCATTAAATTGCATGTCCAGGACTAGCAAGAAGGAGTCAGCATTTCTAGGCATTACCTAGAAAAAAAAATTCATGAAGCCATAGTGAATGGCATAGAGCTCCAAATTAAGATGCCCATGAATAAAACAAAAACAATAAAAAGATGCTTATGAATAGAGTATTTTATGTTCAATACAAAGAAAATGTTGAGTTTTAGTGTGTGTGTGTTTCTTTTATAAAATAAGACTTTGGTACAGAAATTATTCATATTTGGAGAAATTACCCAAGATTATTGTATCATTCAATTATTAAACTGCAGACAAAATAAGGTGTTACAGATATTTGCTTCTAATATTTTAATTTTTGCATCCAAATTAAGCTCATTTCTTAGGTTATATGGTTTTAGGAATTTCTGGCTATGTTTGTCTTTAAAAAAATCTAAATCTAATATTCATTTTGGTTTCTTTGCTCAGTTCCTAGTAATTCTACAGAACAGAAATGAACATTTTTATAGCTTTTTATATTTGCCACCTCTTATAATTTCATCAATTGAAATCTTTAAAGTCTATAGATTTACATTTCACATCTGCACATCAAAGTGCTCATTTCATCATCCTGTTCCTTAGACAGGATTAGAATAGCCATGAAAATTATCATTGAGCAATAGCTTTAGGACAGATTTCTTCAGGATGAATAAATACCTCATGTCAAGAATGCTGCTGCAGGGCGAGAACGCCTCCATAGAGATGGCCCCAGACACTGGGGTCGTGAAGCAGGTTTTCTTCCTTCTGTAAGCATTAAAACATGACTTTAATCTGATGATTATCTGTATACCTTGTGATGTGTATACTATGATGTACCAACACACATACACTTGCCCTTAGATGATAAATATCATCCTATGTCAATGAGTGAATCCCCTCATATAACCAAGCTGAAATCTCTCTCTTGCTCTCTTTTGTCATTGTAGCGGGTAATCAAGAATTCCCTTTTTCCTCAGGGGAAATCAAATGGGGAGATCCGATTATCCAATAGAAACCCAGAAATGTAGGTTGGAGGGAGGAGGTCACTTGCAGAAAAGAAGATATTTTCTGTTCTGAAAAAAAACTGGGACCAAAAGAGAAAGGTTCTGAGATAGCCCAGGGAGGTAGGACAGTTCAGATGGGAATGAAAACAAACAAACAAACAAAAAACAAGAACAAGGCTGGCCCTTCCATGGTGGCTACCAAGCCAGAGAGCCTGCTGGGCCACCCTCACTTACTGATGTAAATATTAACATTGGTCTCTCCTATATTTCCTTCAATTCATCTCTCTGCTATCTTCGCTTCAGCTGAGCAGGTTTACTATCTTTTCTTGCATAATTCCCTGTATTCCTATAATCTTGTATACTACAATAACATCTTTTCTAGGTTACAATAAGGTGACTACTGTTTAAAAGAGGAACAATCATTATATATTACAGCTCTAATGAGCTTTTACCTTTTTGAAACAGTTTTATACCTATTAGTTATTAGCACATTTAAATTCTACAACAACCCAGGGACTATGTTGGACAGTTGGACACACACACACATAGAATTTTTACTTAATAAATAAGAAAAATAAACATTGAAAATTATACTAAAACAGAACAGAAATAAATGAAAATACAGCTAATAGCATGTAAGTTTACCTAAAGAGGCAAGGATATTATATGTGTAAATATATATATATATATATATATATATATATATATATATATATATATATATGTGTGTGTGTGTGTGTGTGTGTGTGTGTGTGTGTGTGTGTGTGTGTAAATATATATATATATATATATATATATATATATATATATATGAAGCTTACACGAAAACATTCCTTTTTTCATATATATATATATATATATGAAAAAAGGAATGTTTTCGTGTAAGCTTCTTTGGTATATGGGTGAGAATATTCAAATTTCTAGAGAATTTCTGCTCATTGACTTTTCTATGCCTTTGAGCTGTGTTCTTTTATGAATTTTGTGAGGCTTTGTTTGATCTTATATTCTCAAACAATAATGCAAGATTTCTGGAGGCACTGTCAGCTTGGGGTAGGGTTCTGAGGTGGTAAAAAAAAAAAAAAAGTAGAAGGTATCTCACAAGTAAATTAATAACTTTAGTCTCGTTTAGTTAATAGAAAGTAGTAAGAAAAAGTATAATGATTATGCATTTGAGTTATATTGCCCTGTATCATGCATTCATGTTTAACTGAATTTATTTTGAAACTCTGCTTCACACTGAATTATCTTACCCAAAAAATCATGCTTGGGGTTATACAATCATTTATAATTCCTTCTAAATCTAATGATCTATGAATGTCTAACATTGTTCTCAGAATTGTGGTGGATTATGTTTTTAGAAAAGACAAACAAGATGAAACTATGTAATTAAAAAAATTTTAAAGTTGAAATAAAGTTTGGTACACTGTTAAATAGTTAAATAAGGCCGTGACACTAACTTTTGAATAGAAATAACCACGGATACTTTATATAGTCCACCTCAAATTATGAAATTGAATATTATGAAATAATTATATATTTAATTATGTATATAATTATATAAGTTATTTTGTATAATACATATATATAGTTCCTTCTCCTGTAATGCAAATTTGCTGACTAAAGGTGGTGGTAGAGGGGAGCTAATGTCCCAAATAAAAGTCAATAAATTAAGATTCACTATGAAAATATGTTTCTTTCAAATAACATACTTGAAAATTGATTTTATTCACTTAACAAATATCCATTGAATGATTAATATATAAGTATTTATACATCATAAATATTTATATATAATATATGGTTTTTTAATTTGCTAAAGAGAAGACTAAAGAAACATCAGGAGTGTTTACCACCTTTCTCAAGCATTTTGAAAATAATTTGGAAGACAAAACATATTTATTCAAAATAATTATCAATCAAGGCATAACACTATTTTGTCCCAATCTATAATATAAGCAAGAATTAAATTAGAGATCAATTACTGCTTGGAAAGCAATAGAATGTTGCTCTGAAAAGATGAAATGAGCTTCAATTGACTTGAAATAAATGGATGGATTGAGGCTAGGGATTAAAAAAGTATCAATTTAAATGTAGTGAGCATCATAAGCCAATGTTTATATCCTATAAAGAACTGAAGATAATGATATTAGAGTGAGGGGCATGGATATTTGTGTTGAGATGTGGTGGGAAATAATGGTAGGTAATGTAAGGCTTGATAATGGTCAACCTTAAATAACAGAAAATTTGGACTGTATTTTCAGACAAAAGAGGGACACAGGCAGCTTTTGAGGAGTTGGAATTAGTGTTTGAAGAAGATAAAACTGGAAGCAGAATAATATCTAGGTTGGGTGTGATAGAAAAGTTATTGTATTGTCAGAGAGATTTTCTTGGTTATAATTTTCACTTTAGAACTTCTAGCTACATGATGTTAGGTAGTTCACTTAACTTTTCTGGGCTTCAACAGAATCTATAATATCTATATGAAAGTAGAGTGTGTGGTTATTAGATAAAATTTTTCAGATAATTTTCCCACCTTAGCTGGACTAGAAAGACAAAATATAAAATTATACTATTTGTCTAAATGAGAGTTAATGAGTTGGGGAAATATGTGAACATACAGAAAATAAAAAAGATGTAAGGGTCAGTGAAGGCCTAGTTTTTGAATGGTTTAATTATTAAGTACTATGAATAATTTCCAGGTCCATCCATGCTGTTGCAAAAGGAAGTGAAATTAGCTAGTCAGAGAAGGACAAATACTATATCATCTCACTTATATGTGAAATCTAATGAACAAAATAAACTGACAAACGAAATAGTAACAGAGGCATGGATACATGGACAGCTGTCAGAGAGGAGCAGGGAAGGGGACTAGATGAAAGAAGGTGAAGGGATTAGCCAAATAACATATATGAATAACCCATGGACACAGACAGCAGTGTGGCGATAGCCTGAGAGAAAGGGGGGTGGGAGGGGATGGGTAGAAGTGAACAAAGGGGATGAAAATGGAAATGGAAAGAGACTTTGCTTGGGGCAAGAGGTGCACAATGCAGTGTACACATGCTGTTTTATTGAGCTGTACACTTGATAACTGTATGGTATTGTGAACCAATGTCATCCCAATAAATTTAATTAATAAAAAAAGAACCATGAATAGAATATGCTTATTTAAGAGAGGTAAGGTGCGAAATGACTAGAGGAGAAATCACTAACTCAAACATGCAATGACTATGATGTAATGTTGGAACATCTAAATTTAAATTACCTAATGTGGTTAAGTAAATAATATTTATTAAGCCTCTAAACAATTCCAATATAATATTTTTTCTATTTTCTCTACTTACTCTCTTCCCAATATCCAATCTATCGATATTACCCAATTGTTTTACCTATTCTAGGTAATACTGGTGCTCATTAATTCTCTCCACCCCATTGCCTCCAGCTTCCTGAATTACTGCTTTAGACTTTGTGACAGATTGGCAAGGAAACTAGGTTTATCAAAGGGTTACAGTGGAAATGTAAGAAAATTAAGCTAATTTTAAGCAAGTTGTTTTCATAGCAACTTAATAGTTTTAAACAATTTACAGGAACCAGGGACCTGTTAAGACACCAGAGCCAAGCATTTTGCTATTGTATGTATTTGTATGATTTACCTGCAACAGACTGGGAATGTGGTTTTACCAGTGATTAGATAAGACAGTTTAAGAAATGGGAAGGAAAATTAATTTATGCAGATATGTCACACAAAAATAGCTGATGAAATATAATCTTTGGACAAAGTTTGTAGAATTCGATTGTTAAGAAGCATGAATAATGGGTGGGTGGACCTGCTGACCTTTCATCTATACCAGTGGTCGGCAAACTCATTAGTCAACAGAGCCAAATATCAACAGTACAATGATTGAAATTTCTTTTGAAAGCCAACTTCTTTAAACTTGAACTTGTAACGCCACTTCTTCAAAATAGTCTCGCCCAGGTCGTGGTATTTTGTAGAAGAACCACACTCAAGGGGCCAAAGAGCTGCATGTGGCTCTAGGCAGGGGTCTTCAAACTACGGCCAGCGGGCCACATGCTGCCCGCAGAGGAGTCTGATCCGGCCCGCCAGGTTTTTTGGGCAGTGAGCGCAGCCGAGGTGTTACAGTAGGAATTAGTAGTTCATATAGTCCGGCCCTCCAGCTCTCTGAGGGACGGTGATCTGGCCCCCACTTTAAAAAGTTTGAGGACCCCTGCTCTAGAGCCACAGTTTGATGACCATGGATCTATACCACTCATCCTTAAGAACCAAATTGTCATCATTATA
The DNA here is from genome assembly GCF_964339955.1 of Pipistrellus hanaki. Taxonomy (NCBI): domain Eukaryota; kingdom Metazoa; phylum Chordata; class Mammalia; order Chiroptera; family Vespertilionidae; genus Pipistrellus; species Pipistrellus hanaki. The sequence goes on along the minus strand of NC_140512.1, from coordinate 44,510,450 downwards.
CGTATCAGTGAATAAGTGAATAAGTGAGTATCAGTGAACAGATTGTGTGGGTAAGCCCAAACTTAAACTTAGTTTGTCTCCCAAACACCAGCAGTGCTCACTTTTAGTCCACTCCATATATATTAATTTTTTAAATGTAAATATGATTATGTCATTTCAATCCTATTCTGAACCAAACCTGTTTGTCATCAAGATTAATTCCAGATGAGCATCTTTCCTATTATTGTTGTTACTTCTCTGAGATTTTATTTAAGCATCTGAAAATCAAAATAACCAGTTTCTATCTTTAGAAAAATATATTTCCAGTTTCTTTATATTCTAGGTTCTTTTGTAAACTGACTCTACCTTTTATATATGCTTCCTTGGAAAGGTGGTTTTTAAAAACTACGGGTAAATATTGAAATTGCTATATCCATCTTTCAGAAACTGTTATCTTGTTTTACATTATTGTAGACTGATATATAAATACACAATACAATATACAGATGATATATTATAGAATTCTACACCTGAAACCTGTAAGTTTTTATTAATCAATGTCTCCCTAATAAATTCAATAATTTTTTTAAAAAATTCTATTAAAAATAAAATAAACTTGGAATAATCTTAGCATCTTATGGTTAACCATGTCATATAATGTAAAAAAAAAAAAAAAGCAGGGAAAACACAGTGGTGTATATAATTATAATTCTTCATGCTCCCTTCCTGAATCTTAAGGACTGATTTCATCCAGAGGACAGACAGTTCACTTTAGGGAGAATGCCAGTCCTATGATGTCAAGCTCAGAGCCAGTTTCATCAGTCTCAAGTGAATGCTTTTTACTGTCAGTTGAGGAACTACTAATAATCCAAAAGATTTTCCTCTGATAGCTTGTGGAACTTAAAAGTCTTGTCAGAGATACATTTCTAGCAAATCAGTAAGTCCATTCTTATGACATGACCCATTCTCACACAGGCATTTCCAGAAAAAATTGTTTTGCAAATATAATGACTACATCAAAGTGGTGCATATTAAGCTCTTGCATCTTTCTACATGTTTGTCTCCAATTGCAAAGTTGGAAAAGTCTATATGTCCTCATACAATCTATTTAAGCTTCTTAAGGGAATTCATTAAAAAGTTCAACGAGTAGACTTTATCATAATACAAAACACATTTACTAAACGTCATCTTCCTTGTTCTTTTATTCAGGTGCACGGTAAAGGTGTATGGGTTTTCTGGAGGGTAATTTTAGGTATTTCAGCTTTCACAATGGGGAAGATACATAATATCGCCCGGTTTCAGAAAGAAGAAATAGTCTTCTGCTCTGTGACATACAAAAGAATTTGACACTGATACAAAGAAAAAAGAAACACAAGTCAAAGGAGAAAATAATTAAGAGAAATGTGAATACTGCTCTTTTGGGGGTGAGAGTAGATAAAATGTGGATGTCTATGATAGGACTCATAATATGTCTGTAGGGAATCTGAGAGTTTGGATAGCTTATATAATGGAAGCAGTGACCTGACAGATGAAGCAAAGCCAGTGTGGAAATCAATAAAAGAAAAACATAACTTGGAAGAGAAGAGGTTGCTTCAGAACAGCCTAAAAATCTAACTCTAATGAAAACATGTGATCCACAGAGATCTTCTCATTAACTTAAACTGAAATCGTCTGTGTGTATACCCATCACTCAGTTATCCAAACAAAGAAAACTGTGTATAGTTTGCCCAGAATGATATTTGCCTTCCTCAGTTATTTCATTTTCTCAAAAGTCATAGTTAAGAACTTGATCTATTATTCCATTAGAAATACTAGACCCAGGAGATGTTAGTGACCAAGTTTATGCCTGATTTGAGCTTGTTTAAAATAGCCAAATGACTTTGGATGTCTGCTTCGGCTACGGTAGTAGAGCCAACACCAAACTTATCCTCCTGCTTCCAACAATTATAAAAATGAACAAAGTGTATGAGCAAACTGTTTTCATTCACTGACCCTTAGGCATCCCAGGACTGTGGATACTTGTAAAAGGAAACACCCAAGGTGAGTTTCCTATTGATGCATAACCAATTTTCAACAACGGAGAGGTTTAAAATGGTGCCTTGGTCAGTGCGGCTCAGTTTACTGAGCATAATCCCTTGTACCAAAAGGTTGTCAGTTTGATTCCTGTTGAAGGCATATGCCTGGGGTTGCAGTTTTGAACCCCAGTAGGAGGCATGCAGGAGGCAGCCAACTAATGTTTCTCTCTTCCTCTCCCTTACTCGCTAAAAAAATCAATAAAATATCTTAAAAGCAACAACAACAAACCACCCATGGCTTGCAGTTCTCTAGATCAGAAGTCTGGCCTGGCTCATGGCATCACAAGGCTCAAATCAGGGTTAGTGAGGCTAAATCTTATCAGGAGGCTGGAGGAAAAGAGGCTTCCAGGCTCATTCTTACTATTAGCAAGATTCAGTCCTTACTGTTGTAACAAAGCTTCCATTTACCTTGCTGGCTGTCAACCATGGATATGTCCCAACTCCTATAGGCCACCCAAATTACTTGCCTATGGTCCTCTTCATCTTCAAGTTATCAAATTCTTCCTGTGTTTTAAAACTCTGATCTCCCCTTTAAGAAAATTATCTGCTTTTAAGTCATGTGATTAGGCATGCCGCCTGAAATAATCTTGGCATCTTATGGTTAACCATGCCATATAATGTAAAAAAAAGCACAGGAGCGAATCCTTCATACACACAGTCCTATGCAGGTAGAGTGTATAGTGGAGTGGCCAACTTAGAATTCTGCCTCCCAGACACCCTTTGGTTTCTGAGCCCATATATTCTCCATATCAAAGATTCAGCACCACATAAAAGTAGTTGATTTATAATGTACACTGCATCCTGCAGAATAGTCCTTATTATTGCAAAATAGGGCAAGCAAATGGGACACTTCAGCTATACTTTTAACAGGCAGGTCCATTGCTCTTTCATGCTGGAAGCTTCTGGGTGGTATATAATGTAATATGATAAGAATCCCATGGCTTTATGTCTACTTGGTACCCCCTTTATATATATATATATTATAATTAGTGGGTCTTTGGACATGTCTGGAAGGAATCTTAGTGATGCTGCTGAGGTTCTGTGGGAAGAAAAAGAAAATAAACTCATATCTTCAAATATGTGTTCATTCCTGAGGACGATATCCTATCAAGGACTCAGTTCAGTATAGTCTCTATTGCTGACAATTTGGATGTTGGATGGTGGGAGTAGCTAGATCTTAGTATCATTAATATGTGTCAACCCATGCTATTGGAACATGTGTAATCTCCATCTCTGCACCTAGGGCTACTCTCGTCACATGTCTCTTATAAGTGTCGGGATTTGATTATCTGACAGAGGCTGACAGATGGCACTGGCTAAGTCATTTAGTTAATCTTATTTAAATTAAGCAAATAAATACTTATTTTTTTATGACAGTTTATATGGAGTATTTCCCTTACCAATGTGTTTCAAGGCTACCCTGGAGGAAGTGTGCCCTAGATGATGCCTCTGAAACCCAAGCTCAAGTATTTTACCTGATTTTGAAACCATTATTTTATACATGAAAAGATGGAGGCACAGTGAGGTCCCATGTCCATGGTCAGACCAGAGGGGCGCTGGCAGAGCTGAGATGAGAGCTGGAATCTCAAGTTCATCTTAAGATTCAAGACTTTGAGGCCATCAACCTTGACGTGTCCAACTCATGTGTGGGAGGTCACCTTATACTTGGGGACAATAACATCTAATTTCAGAGACAGTATAACAGAGGAAATTAAAAAATTCAATTGTTCTTGTCTTTTATAACCAAATCTTATATAATAAAAGCTTATATGCTAAGTGTCCAATTGTTAGACCAATTGCTATGATGTGCCTACCAACAATGAAAAAAGAATCCCTTTCTACATATCCTTGCCAATGATTGTTATCTTTTGTCTTTTTGATGATGGACTACTGACATTATTGTTTACGTGTAGGCAGAAAGTCCTTGTAGGCATCTCCTATTTACCACATTAAAACATGTTTCTTTTTTACTCTTGTAAAGTCTGAGACCAGGAGGGTAGAGATTAGAGGTCTGTTCTCTCTGATTCTACTCTGTGTTTCAGAATATAAGAATGGTCATCTTAAAACTTAAAGTAGGAATGCATTAGAATAAAGAACATATAGCAATATCCAGGTAGATTCTCTAAGCAGGTACACTGTTACTTGTAGAAAACTAGTCTATTCCTTTCTCCCCTTTCATATAATGTACCTGCCTTTGAAATCCATTTTTCTACTTCTGGTTCTCTGGCTTGAGAGTCACATTTGGCTAATTGATTTTCATGCTTATAATCTACTTCCTGGTTTATTTTATTTCTTAGTTAAAATCAATTTATGGCCAATGGTGATTTTGAACCACCTGGTTCCAGACCAGATAGTTATTCACCTGGACCAACTACCTCCCTGGCCAAACTAACTGAACGGGTCTCTGGCTGTGCTGCTGTCTCTATTCTGGTTCACAGACTCTGGTTTAGCTATGCTGTGGCTCAGTTTCTCTTCTGGGATGTGCCATTTCCTTTTAACCCCCTCATATTCTGGAAATAAGTTGGAAAAGAAAAGGATTAGATGAGTACATCTTATCCATATGTTTTTTAATGTATCCTTTCCTTTCTTTATTGGCATCCAGGAAATTATATGCTCTAACAGTCCTGTTAGAAGCATATTCTTAGCCTTGGGAAAGACATTTAGGCACTATATAGGTTTGCTGTCAGTGAGTCTCCCTGACTTTTTCATATTGTATTAGTAATAACTTAATATATAGATTTATAAGGTGGGCTCTGATCATATTACTTAAATGAGAGATGGGAATAAAATCAGGGAAGGGAATATAATTCTGATAAATTAGTTTAGGGCCTCTCTTAGATTATTTTGTATTATCTCTTAAGAATTGTATATATTCAGTTTTACTTTTTTTATTTATTTATTTTTTTACAATCTCAGACTAAGAAAAAATGAACAAGGGCCTTACAAAGAGTACTTATTTTATTTCTGAAATCATTTGAGAGTAAGTTGCTGGATTGATGACCCATTACTCCTAAAAATTTTAGAGTATTTTTCCTATGAAGCAAAAATTTTTCCTGCATCACTGCATACATTGTATTAAGGAGCATACAATTTTGATTTGTCCCATTACCAGTGGTAAATTTGATCACTTGATCAAGGTGGTGTCTGCTAAGTTTCTCTGGAAAAATACTCTCCTTCATTTATATTTTAGGGGAAGTTACTTTGAGACTATGAAGATATCATGTTCCCCATTAAACGTTCCACTTAGCCGAAACCGGTTTGGCTCAGTGGATAGAGCGTCGGTCTGCGGACTGAAAGGTCCCAGGTTCAATTCCGGTCAAGGGCATGTACCTTGGTTGTGGGCATATCCCCAGTAGGGGGTGTGCAAGAGGCAACTGATAGATGATTCTCTCTCATCGATGTTTCTAACTCTCTATCCCTCTCTCTTCCTCTCTGTAAAAAAATCAATAAAAAATATATTAAAAAAATAAAAACATTCCATTTATTTATTCTATCAATATAAATTCATAGTTTCCAATTTGGGGAATGGGTTATAATTCGATATTAACATATATTTTGATGTCCAAATCCCCAGGTTTGTCTATAAATAGCCTCTACAGCAGGTTTCTGTATCCATCTTTCTTTGAGCGGTTCCTTACTTTCCAACAAAGCAAGAATTGCAAGACTCCTTACATTTCTCCTACACATGCTTTGGCATCAGCCATTTCTCCAAGTCTGGTTACTGTAAGTGGACAGTGGGAGAATGGTATTCAGAGACTGAGATCTGGGGACTAGGTATGCTCATTGCTATTGGGGTGCTGCTGGGTAGAGCTAAGGAATATGTGAATGAATATTTATATATGCATGTAGAGATACATTTATATCTATATTCATTTCTATATGTTTCACTCTCTATATTGAAAAGTATATACTCACAGAAATACCTTCAATTTTAACCCAATACTACAGGGTTTATTTGAGTCTCTTTCTCTTTCTATATGCGTATTCCACTCTAATAGCAATAAACTAAGTACCATTATATTTAACTAGAGGCCTAATGCACAAATTCATGCACATTGAAAGGAAATTAATTAGAAGAAATATTTTAATATCGCTATTTGCCCTTTAAAATAGAAGTGTCAACCAAATTAATGATTGACAATGACAGGTGGAATCACATGCATGCAATTGGCACCAGCATGAGTTTTATATGTATTGCTTATATGCAATTCACACACACACACACACACACACACACACACACACACACATATATATATATATATATATATAGGAGCATATATATGCCTTTCATATACTATATAGATGCCTTTCATATATATAGAATAAAATTGCTATATTAGACCAGGCCATGGTGGGTGCAAAGGGAGACCCCAGCCAGCAGCTGGCAGTTGCAAGGGACTCTACCTGTGCACAAATTTCATATACTGGGCATTTAGTATAAATGTATAAAATCAATACATTGTGCACCTTACACAATTTTGCACATCAAATTTATTAAATAAATGTGTTGGTTAATCCTCATCCTGTGCACTAAGAGGTTTCCAGTTCCATTCCAGGGCACATGCTTGGGTTGTGAAGATCCTATGTAAGGAGCATGTAGGAGGCAGCCAACCGATGTTTCTCCTTCTCTCCCTCTCCCTTCCTATCTAAAAATCAATTAAAACATATTTTTTTAAAAAGAAAAGCTATTACTAATAATAAATTGGCAGTAATTAAATGTCAGTTTAACGTTACATATCATGTCCTTTCTCTTCAGTGACAGTAGTTGGGAGAGAGCTTTTTATTTCTGCTCACACAAAAACTGATCCTGAGCAAACTCACTGAAGGTGTGAAAGTGAATGGGTTTGATATGGCTGAAAAACAGAGCAATAACAAAGACTGACTGCAGAATTGCTTTATAAGAACAAACTTCTTATTCCCATCATTTTAAAATTAAACAGCATTGAGCAGTGTTGTGCAGCTGTAAAACTCTGCTTTTCCATAAGGAAGATCTTGCTCACCAGCTTTCTGTCATGCAGAAACCACACAAAGCTTCACTAAAGTAGCCTCCTGTTGCTCCGCTGGCTGTTTTCATGCCCCTAAGGGAAGCTGTCATCTTCAGGACTAGATACAACTTCCCTACCACCCACCCACCAATCTGCACCCATCACTCAACCTGGAAACACTGATTATTTGTAACTTCATAATTATTTTTTTCTCATCTTTTTTTTCTAACCAATTAGTAGCTACTTAAGGACCAGCATGATGTTCACAATAGTGATGGGGACCAGGGGAAATAGATAAGGAGTGGAAAGCATTGCCCCTGCCCTGTAATTCACTTTTTACTTGGAAAGAGAGCAGTGTATACACCTCAAGGGGAAACAATAATAGAAAAGGAAATAGTATTTGAGTTCATGGTTTTATGGTCAGGTATAATAGTTGTAAACTCTGAGACAGGAATTACAGATGAAGTTCTACTTATCATAGGTTAACATTTTTTTAAATATACAGAAAAAGCAAACAAACAAATAAATAAGAATTATTTTTCCTCCTTCACTAACAAAATGTTTTTTTTTTATATTGATGGAATAAAAACATTTTTGCAAAGCTTTTGCTTTCCAAATACTGAGAAAGTTGACAAAATACCAACTATGACTGGTTTAAACTATTATTGAGTGTGCCTAAGTGTTCTTTTGATAGTCTGGTTAATGTTTACATGACAATAAAATAAATATACTTATAATTCATAATTTTTATGTACATATTTTATAAGATTTGTCTTTCTTTCATTTCAAAATAAGTAAGAAACTACTAAAATTCATACTCAATATTTTCACATAATCTTTCTTGTTTAAAATAATGACTTTAAACACATAAATATAATTGTATCACTATAATGAATTTGAAAATTTTTTATTATAGTATACATCAATTTTTAATATATATATTTATCTTAATATATTCAAAATTATATAATAGTACAAATTTTATAAATTACAATTAATATAAAATTGGCATTTAAATAAAGCTAAAATTTTAATATATATTTTAGAAACTTAATTATATCTTATTAACTTTAAATATAGTATATAGTATGCATCTAATTGCCCATGTAAAGAATTTGTCTCATACTTTATATATTCTATTCCTATAAAGATATAATTTTTTATGAAGAAATATATTTAAGAATAAAAAGCAAACTTTCTAACACTACAAAAAAGTTTATCACTTTTGTAACTGTTGCAAATGCTATGCTAACTTATGATTACTTCCACAACTACATGTCAGACCAGTGATGGAAGCAAGGAAATGGACACGTGGTAGTTCTAGGAAATGATCTTTGCTATGCAAGACTCCCCTGCAAGCATGCAAATTGAGAGTAAGACTTTGACATGTTCACTTGTGCTGTCTTTTATCAAAGCACATCCTGCCCCTGTGCTCTAAAGCAGTGTTCATAACAGAAACTGGCTGCACCAAAACTAAATCCTTTAAAATATTCATCAGTAGTCAAATGCATTATAAAGAAAAAATGGTGGAGAAGATGTCTCTAGGGCCTGAATAGTATTAGTCATAAAAGTAGATACTTAGGTTATGGGTTGTCCTGCCTCACTTTTTACCAACTTTGCTAAATCCTTCGTGTTGTTATTTGATCTTCAAGACAAAGGCAAAGGTTACAGAAAGCAAATGTGAAGAGGATTGTGTATGCATGTGCATGTGCATGTACTTGAGAAAGAGGGAGAGTGGGAGGAGAGCAGCGGGAGCAGAGCAGTGGGAGCAAGAACGAGAGAGCATAGAACATCTAAAGCTTAAGGTCCCAGGCAAGCTGTGTCTTAGTAATCTAGCTATTTATGAACTTGAATTATCAATAAAAATTAGGATAGACGATTATATAGAGAGCATGAGAAGTGAACCTAGCCTTGGAGAATATGTAGGATTTTCACTGGAAAAGTAAAGAGCAAAATAGCATTGTGGGAAGATATTTCAACATTTGCTTAACCTGAGGAAAATTATTGTGACAAATAATAGGACCTCCAGGACTAGATAAGGGATTTTCTGCTATAGGAAAGAAATGTCATAAGCTCATGGAAACAGAGTCTACATGGGAAAAAATAGGAATGTGAGTTTATGTCTTTTAAATATATATTTTTATTGATTCCAGAGATGAGGGAGAGGAAGAAAGAGAAACATCAATGATGAGAACCATTGTTGGCTGCCTTCTGCATACCCCACACTGGATTGAGCCTGCAACCTAGGCATATGCCCTGACTGAGAATTGAACCATGACTTTCTGGCTCATAGGTTGATACTGAAGCTCTGAGCCACATCAGCTGGGCTGATTTTATGTATTAAGTAATTGGTTCCTATTCTGGCGGTAATGGGCTAATTGTGATGTTTTGGGGGAGACCAGAGCTGCAAGTGCAACAGATATTAACAATAGAATCTTGAAAAAGAGTAGTTAGCAACCTACTACAATAAATCTAAGTAGAATTGATTAAAGGTGAAGATAGGAAGCTGGCTAGCAATGGGGCTGGAGAACATAGGATACATTTTTAAAAAGGAATAATCAGGATTAAGTCCATTTTTATTTTCTTCCAAATTCTAATATTAAATTTCTTAAATTAGTACAGTTCCTTTAATTGAAGACCTACTAATTTCCATGTTTAAACTGAGTACCCATGTGTGCGTGGGTGCAGAGGAGAAAGTATAAGTGCTGACTAAAGAGATGATGGACAAAACTTCTATTTTATATCATACGGTTGCTGGAAAAATCAATGGGTCCAATTTCCCAAACACTAGAGGAAGTGGCGTGGCTCTTGCCATATCTTCAAAAATGAATTTTCTAAGACTCACGTGGCAGAATGAATGGTTTTTATTGGCATAGAATTATATTTACAGGTTGCAAATAACCTTAAATCTGGATGTGCAACTGGAGCTCCAGCAGATTCAAAAGTAGGGCCTGTGTCCAGAGTTTCCATTCCATAGTGAAGTGGGCTTGCAAGCATTTAGCATCAGGCTAGATTTAGTCCATTAGTTCATTGTGTGGGTCAATGAGAGTCAGGAATGGAGACAAGCAGAAAGACGCAAGAGACAGAGAGGCTCCTTTGTTCAGGCACTCAAATATCAAATCTTCCTGCCCTTGCAGTGGCCATGCCTATTCTGAGCACTGACTTGTTCCCAGGTGTGACTGACAAGCAAGCATCTTTTTACATCACCCAAATCTTACTGGGCATGGTTCTATTGTCCAGTCCCTTCCCCCATATCTGTGGGAACAGACTTGGAGAATGTTAATTACAAGGCTGTATAAATGGCATACTTATATCATTTAGTCTTCCATTTACTCCTTTCCTATTAATAACAACCAGGTTATTAATGGTATTGATACTGCATCTAAATAATTCTAATGCCTCACTTTTTGCCAGCTTCTCTAAATCCTTTGTGTATGTTGTTATGTCCTTCATGTTATTTGGTCTTTGATACAAAGCTAAAAGTTACAGAAAGCAAATATAAAGAGGATTGTTTAATAGGTTTGAGAATAAATGCTATTAAAAACCATTTATTTGGGCCATGGGTATAGAAGGAGAAAATGCTTCATTATTAAAGCAAAATAATTAGATGTAGCTCAATTTAGTTGGCTATCTAATTTGTTAACAAGCATGACAAGTTCTCCCCAGAGGCCTAACTCAGGCTGTATGACATTTTAGCCCTTTGATGGAGTAGGGAGACTTGCTACTGTTTTAGGAATAGTAGAATATGCTGTCAGTGGCATGGGCTTAGTCTCTCTCATGCCATCCAAATGGGTTTACTTTTCAAAGGTCCAAGTGTTCTGTCTATCCTGGGCTGTATTATTTCAGTTTGTGAGCAACTTCTACCTGTATGCTCCCCCTCTCCCACTCTTAGAGTGCTTTTATCATTCCACAAACTCAGTAAATGTGGTGGAATGTTTAAATTTATCTCTAACTTGAAATTTGTATATGTATGTATTCCTAATATTTGAGCTCCAAAAGATATACTTTCTTATTTTGGAGTAAAGGATGTTTCAGAGTTACTACTTGAAATCTCAGAAGACTTCTAGGGCATTAAAATGAATAATATGGATACTGAATACAAAATAAATTTGTTAAAGGTAAATTAGGGAGGTGAGTGTTATATAAGGGTAGAAAAGAAATGTTTTATATATATATATATACAATATATATATATATATTTGTGTGTATATATATATGTAAATTAAATATGTAAACATGCAATGGAACATCCTATATATTTGTGTATGTTTTGTATATGTATACATACATATGTATATACACAAACATAAATACAAAACTTTGTAAATAAGTTATATGATTCTTAAGAAACATCATTCTTATGCTATTATTTCAATAATACATTATCTCCTCCAGGGGAGCTCAAATCAAACCTACAAATATTTCATCAGTTTTATGTGCTAGGTTTTAGATCACTCTATATTACCTCATACAGCATGGAAATAACTAGAGACATCTACATTATGTGAAAGCTCTTCATATTTGCAGAATGTATGGTGACTCTTGTGTTGCAGGTTAATGTTGTGAACTTCTGCTGACACCTGTTCATGATTGCTAAATAGATCATTTTTGAGGAGGCAATTTTTAATGGGTGAACTAAATATAACTTACTGTCTTATCTTAGATGGAAAGGTTGCCTAAAGATTAAAAAAGAATAGAACCCTTTAAGAGATTCATAAAAAACCAAGACTAGAAGAGATGTTCTTGGCTAGTCCCAGGAGAGTGAATTTAACAGAGGGATCCTAACAGTGGGACTCAGGAATGACAGAAACTAAGAGAGAACTTATCCTGTATTGGGAAGCAGCTGGAATTGGAAAGTGAAAGATGATTTACTGAGGATTTGCAGAAGATCTAGAATAGGCTGGTTAGTATTACAGAGTGTTCTTATCAGGACTGAGGGATTACATCAAAGCCTGTGTAGCAGGCTCCTCTCTTGGTGACTTCCTGGATCATAAAACACCCTCCCCCCCCCCTATCCTTTTGGACTACACTGGATATGTAGGAGGCAGCCCCAACAATTGTGGTTGTCCTATGAGACTTGTCCTCTTGACTATAGCTCACTGATCCAGGTATGAAGGTCAATCAGATTTTATCCCTAGGAATTTGAAGTAAGACCTGAGTGACATGAGGACAGAAATCAACCACTTTGTGGCTATGTTTAGAAAAGTACTCTTGTCTTGAGTTCAAATACTAACTCTGGCATACACTGGGAAAGATACTCTACCAATATGAGTCTTACTTTCCTATTTATAAATGGTGATAACAATATCCCCTATAGTTTTGTCATAAGAAATGAACATCAATGAATGTAAATTCTTGGCTGAATAAATGACAGTGGTAGGTGTTGAATATATTCTCTTATTATAAGAGCATGTGAATGAAGAGGTTTCTGAAATCACTCATAAAGGCCTTAGAAGAATCCATAGGCAGCAAAATAGCAGACATATGTCATAGCAATATTTTTATTGATACAGCTCTTGACAATGAAAACTAAGGAGAAAATAAACAAATGGGACTATATCAAAATAAAAAGCTTTTGCACAGCAAAAGAAACCATCAACAAAACAAGAAAGCCCACTACATGGAAGGAACTTATTTGCCAATGTTATCTCTGATAAAGATTTAACCTCCAAAATTTATAGGGAACTCATACAACTTAACTAAAGGAAAATAATTCAATCAAAAAATGGACAAAGGACCTAAATAGACATTTTTCCAAAGAGAACATATAGAAGGCCGAGAAAACATGCTCAAAATCACTAATCATCTGAGAGATGCAAATCAGAACAACAATGAGGTACCATTTCACACCTGTCAGAATAGTTATCAAACAAATAAACATACAACAAGTGCTGGCAAGGATGTGGAAAAAAAGGAAACCTCTTTCACAGCTGGTAGGAATGTAGACTGGTGCAGCCACTGTGGAAAACAGTATGGAATTTCCTTAACAATTAAAAATGGAACTCCCATTTGACCCAGTGATCCTACTTCTAGGAATATATCCCAAGAAACCAGACACATTAATCAGAAAACATATATGTATCCCTATGTTTACAATTTACAATAGCTAAGATTTGGAAACAGCCAGAGTGCCCATCAGCAGATGAGTGGATTAGAAGACTGTGGAACATCTACACAATGGGATACTATCTTGCTGCAAAAAAGAAGAAATTCTTACCATTTGCAACAGCATGGATGGAACTGAACAGCATTATGCTAAGTGAAATAAGCCTTTCTGAGAAAGATAAACATCACATGATCTCAATCATTTGTGGAATATAATGAACAACATAAACTGATGAACAAAAAATAGAACCAGAGTCATAAAAGCATCGAACAGACGGCCCAATCTATGAGGCAAGGCAGGGGGCAAGAAAGTAAGATATCAACCAAAGGACTTGTATGCATGCATATGAGCACAATCAATGGACAAAGACAATAGGGGGGTGAGGGAATGTGCTTGGGGGTGGGAGCAGCCGGGGAGAGGTCAATGGGGGAAAAAGGAGACTCATGTAATACTTTAAACAATAAAGAATTTAAATTAAAAAAAGAAACTCAGGAATTTGGGATCTTGATTAGTGCCAAACCCAAGAAGCTTTTTCTATGATAAAAGAAATGTAAGAAACTGCAGAGTTTTAGCAGCTTCATCAACTTGGTTTTGCAATTCAAGATAGGTCTTGGAAAGGAGAAAGAATTATTCTGGAATATGAAAGATGTGGTGGCCTCTGTCTGTTGGGTGCTTTATAACAGCACAATGATTGAAGCAGTCAGTAGGGTCTAGAGAGTCCTTTGTATTGACCTTAGAATCCAGTGGGAAATAACATTTCTTTAATTTATTTCACTTAAAAATAAAAATCAGAGCATCATGCCCTAGATTTTAGGACCTTGAAAAACCTGTACTTGGATTAATAAACTGTTGCTCTCATGTCTATAGTAATTCCTGAAAACAGAAACAGCCTTACTTAAGATAAAAAAAGCTATCTGGCATGGAATTACAGCAAAAATATTAAATGGGAAGGAAATAAAAACTAGCCACAACTCCAACTTGTATTGAAATGAAGGAAAAACAAGTTAATGTAAATTGAAAACAGATCTCGGAACTTTTAGGGTAATAGGCACAGTAATCCTTTTCATCAAAATTCTGACCTCAATTTACATACAATATTTTAATTGTCAAATTCCTGCATCAGTAAGAAAACCCCCATTGCATATAGACAATACAAACTCCAATATATGGTAATCCCCCTATCTTCCCAATGATGTTATTATCCAGCCAAAGTTTTCTAGTTAACATAAGCATTGAGGAGAGGCAAACTTTGGTTTTTGAGATAGGGTCGGTAAAGTCTCTCCAGTTTCCTTTTCGTGATCTAACTCAAAACCATGGGTTAATATTTCAACAGAAATATGCCCATTATTTAGGTGGTCTCAGGAGGTGACTCTGTCTGGAGATCCCTCTCTTATTATATTGTTTCAAAGAAGTCTAGATACTCCCCTTTTCTGGCTAGCCTATAAATAATGAAGCTCTATGGAGCCATATTTGAAGGGCTTTGCATAGATACCCAGCTCTGTGTGTGGAGGCACATTAGGAGTTTGGGAATCCTGTCCTCCTTCCTATTCCTTCACTTGTACATGTTGCCATCAAATAGGTGACATTTTCTGTGAGAAAAATTATGTACTTTGCATGACAAATAGGTAGTTTTGGGCATGTAGATGTCATAGTCAAATGTCTACTTACCGTATATTTAATTTTTAAATTTAATTGAACTTTTAAGGTATATGAGATATGTTCATATGGAAGTGTGCTCTTACACTTACGTTTATAAAATATTTTTTGTAAATCCTCACCTGAGGATATTTTTCCATATATTTTTTAAGGGGATTGGGGAGAGGAGAGAGAGAGAGAGAGAGAGAGAGAGAGAGAGAGAGAGAGAGAGAGAGAGAGAGAGAGAGAGAGAGAGGGAGGGAGGGAGGGAGGGAGGGAGGGAGGGAGGGAGGGAGGGAGAGAGAGAGAGAGAGAGAGAGAGAGGGAGAGAGAGAGAGAGAGAGGAATGTGGGTATCTGAACCACAGCTAAGGGAAGACTCTGCATATCGGGGAATGATGCCAGTTTGTTATTAATCTAACACTAAATTTTCATTGTGTTAAACAATGAGAATTTGAGGATTTGGGAAGTTATCTGTCACAGAATCTAGAATTGCCCCAATACAAAATCCAAAATGAGATATGGAGACATCCCCACAGAAATAATTACTAAATGAGCATTGTATTTCTTTGATAGGTACACCACCCATTTAAATCATAGATTCTACCAGATGGTCATTATAAACACTCAGAATTATAATAGAAGCTTGTGTCAGTCTAATATGCTTTCTCCAAACAGTGCTTCTACTATTCAAAATAATGGGCAGTGCACTCTGTAATGTAGTAGATTTTGTTAAAACCCAAGTATAAGGGGACTCCTTTTCTGAGGAATAATTTTAGGGGAAAAATTCACTCTATATTTCAATAGATGAGGCTGATTGGCAGTTTTCATATAGATTTGGGGAACTAAAAAATGCATTGTCAGCGAGAATTGTATCAAAGCCTGGGTGAAATTAAATCACTTTTATTTCTCAATGAGAACCTATGTGTTTCATGGAAAAAACTTCACCCTCAATTTGAGTAGACTTTGCTTAAATATTTGGTTCATCTTTAGACAACTTATTTGACTTCTATCATTATTCTTTCCTAGAAAGTCATTCAGACATTTCTCCCCCCCCCCACACCCCCCAATCTGGGTTCCTTTCTAAGGCCAGTCTCTCCATTTCTACCCTATACCCCACTCTTCTTGCTCATGGACACTTTCTATTCTCACCTCTCTTTCTCACATTATTCATTTTTCTGTTTACTGGAACATTCAAATCAATGTATAAAGATTAGGTTAATTTTCTATTTTAAAACTCCTTCCCTTTATCCCAGATTATCCCTGCAAATACCTTGTTCCATTATTTGTAACAATTTTTAAGAAAAATTCTCTGAAGAGTTCTTATTCTCTCTCCATTTTCTTATCTCTCCTGTGTTCAAATAAGCCTTTGGCCCATCTTCTTCACTAAAATTTATCTTTCTTTTCACTCTAAAATATCTTTGCAATGTTTCTAATTTTTCTCTTATTGCTAAATTCAATTGCCAATTATCAGTTCCTACCTTACTTGACATATCAACAGCATTTGACACCATTGATTACTTCTCTTCCATGATTTATTTATTTTTTTTGTTCTTTTGGTTTCCAGGATTCCACAATCTCTTGGTTTTCTTTCCACTTCACTGGTTGATCCTTCTCAGGCTATTTTTGTTGTATTTTCCATTTCTATCTGACCTCTCAGTAGTGAAATGCCTTAGGCCTCAATCTCTAATTTTCTCTATGATCACCTCTTTGGTAATTTCATCCAGTCTCATTACTTAAAGCCATGTATATGACATTAATTCTCCAAGTTATATTTCAAACCCAGATCTCTGTAATTAACTCAGTTCTTATATATCTAAATTTGAACATATGAGCTTAATGTTTCAATTAGGTGAAATCTACACCTGCAGTTCACCATCTTATCTTATAGCAACTCTATCTTACCAGTTTCTCAAGTCAAATCCTGGCATTAGCCCATGAGTCTTCTCTGTCTCTTACACACAATATGCTATCTTGTAGGAAATTCTGTTGTTTTATCTCCAACATATATACAGAATCTCCACTGCTGCCACCTTAGTTGGAGACATCATTATCTTTTATTTTTGCAATGGTCTCCCACGCCCAGCCCTTCTTAAACAATACAGCCTATTTTCAATACACCAGACTGATTATTTAAAAGTAGTGGCCTTGTGCAGGAATTCATCATACTGAAAAGAAATTAATTAGAAGAAACATTTTAATAATGTTATTCACCCTTTCTCTATAATAGAAGTGTCAACCAAATTCATGATTGACAATGACAGTTCGAAACACATGTGTGCAATTGACACCAGCAAGAGCTTTACTGTATATGTATCATGCTTGCACAAGTCAACTTTGTCATATAGCTAAACTTTTTCCAGCCCAGTGAAGCATCCCAACTTAACTTTCAGGTAATTTTCAGCAACACAGCAGTGAATAGCAACAAAAGCAGATTATTATTGTAGATCATACAGGAGAACGAAAGGTGATATATTTAATTGCAGCAGTGTTCAATGCTTGACTATATTCTGGGCAGTGAGAAAATCCAAAGTCATTTTCAAGTTTATTTCTTACTTCTTTTCAGTTGGGTCAAGTTTCTAAGCTTTCTAAATCTGTTTTCCAGCTAGCAAAAAAAAAAAAAAAAAAAAAAAAAAAGGATTCTGAGTCTCCTATCTACCTAATCCAGGATTTCTATGAGGATCAAAAGAGATGAGGCATGGGAAGATGCTTCACAAACATTTGGTGGAACTGTAAAATGTTTGCACCTGGCTATAAAGCAAGTCCTGCTCCTAGGCTGAAGAAACTCTAAGGAGGCTAGTGCTAGGGAGAGGAAGCCTGGCAATGCTATGTGATGTCATTACCTAGTGCCCACAGCTACCGTTTCTGGACTGGGCTGGACTTTGGGCTGCATTTTGTGCCATGGGGTCTCAGCAGTGTCAGCTGCAATTTGGTGGGGTGTTGTTCCAGGGTGGAGGTGGGGCCTATGTCCCACCTGAGGGAAGCTGAGTGTTGCTTTGTAGGTGCCAGGTCCTCAGTGCCATTTATCTAAAAATGGCCAGTGTGCATCACAGCAGCTCCTGTGTTGAGCATCTGCCCTTTGGTGGTCAGTTCATGTCATAGTAATCAGTCCGATGGTAGGACTTAAGCATATTTACATATATGTAAATTATATTACTCATTGTTTAGTGTCCTGCAAAAGTTTCCCATTTCAGAGTAAAATCTAAAATTCTTAGAGTAGACTACAAGCTCTTCCATAACCTGGTCTCCCTCTCCCCTCCTCTCACTCAGTCTATTCTGACTACAATGACCTCTTCAATAAGCCAAATACACTCTTGCATTTCAACAGTTGCTTTGACCATTCCCTCTTCCTAAGAATATCTTTTCTCAAAAAGCTGAAAGGATTATTCCCTCACTTTCAAAAATTTCCTCCCTAAGTCACCTGCTGATTGAAGTCTTTCCTAAACATTCTACTTAAAATTTCAATGTATTCACTATTCAGTACTCCCACACTCTTAATGCCCTCTTTCAGTATTCCTTTTTTTCCCCATTACATTTTTTACCTTCTCATATATTCTGGCAGAAAAACACTTGTAGTTTTCATCAAATAGATCTGTGATACTCTATATTCCCCAGCTTCCAAAGGAATTAGTGTAAAGACACAACAAATTTGGCCAATTTGGCCAATCAAAAGTAAGTAGAGTAATATGTGCCATCTCTTAAGTCAATGTGGTCTTTGCCTCCCCTCTATTTTTCTTTTTTTTTTATCTCTTGATACAGTGACTTTAGATGTCAGTTTTCCATTTGGAATGGCCATCCATCATCACCTAACAGAATGTGATAAGAGGGAAAGTAAAACTTTTTTCTGGTTAAGCCATTGGGTCAAGTGGGGAAAAAGGAGATATATGTAAAACTTAGGCAATAAAAGTAAATAAATAAATAAATAAATAAATAAATAAATAAATAAATTTTAAGATCTAGATAGAAAAATTCTCAGAGATTACTAATTTGATGGAGGTTGGGGAGGATTTTTTTTTTTAAAATGACCCTAAGTATTTTTCTTTGGTCCTACCTAAATGGAGATTGATTATGAAAAGAAATAAAGAAATATCTGCTGTAAATTCTTAATTATAGAGGAGTTGGTATCTCTTAGAGAAGTAAAGGGTGTTGTTCCTCCACATGCACATGGTTAGTTAAGATCAGAACTTAAGACTCAAACCAACATCGTCTGCTTTTGTCATTAAATTTCCTTTACTAGATAGAGTAGTGCCTTCACTTTTTCATATGCTAATTTTCCATTATGAATGCTAAATCATTTTCTAACCAGGCATATGCAAAAACACACTGCAATACTTTTCACAAATAAAGTACTAACATTTTCTTCTTTGTTTCTTCTAAAAATGTTGGGTGTTTACCAAAATGATAATCCAGCTGACCACTAAACCATTAGTTTACAATGATCCATACTAATGAGGTACATGAATGAAATGCTCCACTTAAAAGCCAGTCTTCCACTTACTGGGCATAGCTTAAATCTAGCATCTATAATCTAAAAAGTTCATGCAATTTGACAAAGATATCATTTAAATGTTTGGTGTGAAGTGAACTTGTTAACAGAGCTTAGTCTAATTGATCCTATTTTCCATCTTTGGGAAGATCAGCAGCATTGCAGAAGCTCAGATGTCATTGCCACTAAAACTTTAGTATTTCCATCCTGCTACATTGAGTAAATGCCAAAAACTTGACATTATAACTCTTTTTTGGATAATTCAGCCTCAACACAATCTACTACAGAATTAATAAAGGAAAACCAAGGGAAAAATGAAATAGATGTTGCTATTCAAATGGCAACATTCAGATAAAGGACTATATAAACATGGACATTTAATTTTATTGAAATTTAAATGAGTTTACTACTCATTGGATATAAGGCCTGTTTATTAAGGCATGAGTGCCTTATAAATCCTGAATGAGTGCCTATTTGCCACATTCACTTGTGCCTGACAACAGTCCTTTGTGCAAAATGAGTAATAAATTTAAACCAATTAAGATACTGTATGTGTAATTATGAATATTGTCAATGAAATGAGTTGACCATGGATTGTATATTTTAATATGATTATAAGGAACTATATCACATTCTTGGTAATTCATTGCTGATTATTTCAGTCCACTGGATAATCTGCTACTAACTAATCATCTTTTGGGCACCTTAGTATACCATGTTTCCCCGAAAATAAAACATCCTCCGAAAATAAGACCTACTTACAGGTTTCCTTATGAGTGAAATATAAGGCATCCCCCGAAAATAAGGCCCCCCCTAGGCTCTGTCTCAGAATGAAAATTAATTTACCGTAATCAGATAATGATTCCCACAGGAATGACGGCCTATCTCCAGACTCTTGATATTGCAATAAACAAGCCATTCAAAGACAATTTGCGCATGGAAATTAATGACTACATTGAAAATAGAATGGAGAGAAATCAGCGGGGAAACTTTGTGAAACCTAAACTGTTGTGACTTGGGTGAAGAATTCATGGGAGAAAATCACTGACAGTTGCATTTCAATTGCACTGCAAGCAGGCTACCTTGACAAGAAGTACTCATTTAAAGACAGTGCTATTGCTAAACATGAGAGATTTGGTCCACTGATTCTGAAAGAAATGGAGTCACAAGAAATTCACCAGGAAATTCAGGAATTAGATTTTTATGATGATGTTCCAGAAGATGATGACATGATTGTCATTGAATAAATGAGTAAATTCTTAATATGGTAGGATTCACAGTTTGTCTGGTTTGTGTTGACAACTACCGTACTATCATACCGTATGCAGGTAATAAATTTCCTTTATTTTCATTTAACAATAAATGTATACTGTATTCTTCTTCATGGAAAAAGAAGACATCCCCTGAAAATAAAACCTAGCGCATCTTTGGGAGCAAAAATTAATATAAGACACTGTCTTATTTTAGGGGAAACAGGGTAGCTTACAGTAAATAGGTATTATATAAAATAATTTAATCTGGCCTGTGTTTATAACCAATATTGATGATTTTAATAAGTGTATTCTTTGATACAGTGTACTAGTTAATAATGCAGATATTTTCAATAGATGAAGTTAAACATATGTTAATTTCTTCTTTATTTCTTCTTTTAATTCTCTTTACTCTTTAGATCTCTGGAAAACCCTCAGAAAAATAATCCCTAGACTTACAGAAACCTTAAATTTATAAAAGGATCCCACATAAATAAGCAGTGTAAATCTCAGCACTTTATTAGTCATTGATGAAGGTGAGAGAGGGAAGTGGAACTTTTAATTTTTCTTTGCAAAGTATGGTCAATTTGTTAATTCTAGATATCAGAATGGAGAAGTATTTAAAAGACACATTCTGTTGCTTAAGCTCTATCTATCCATAAAATATTTGTACGTGAGACAACATATGCGCTTTTAAACTCACTTTAAAATGCCTTTTGGATTAAGATTACAGTCCATTTCTTAGGGGAAAACAGAGGAAGCCAGAAAATCCCTTATGGACCAACAAAGAACAAAAATGGCCTTCAAAACTTCTTCCCTCTAGTCTGAGACCTGAAAACTTACTAGGACTTCTATTTACAGCTGCTTTTTGTTCTTTGTAAAGCAAACAAAACATGCATTGATCAAATGTTTACTCTGAGCCTGCACCATATTGAGCATTTGTAGTATAGAATGTGATTGCAGTATGTGTATGTATGTGTGTGTGTGTGTGTGTGTGTGTGTGTATACAGAATTTTATCCTCAAACATGGCTTGAGATGTCCATATCATTTTTGGGAAATGATATATTACCTGTCTAAATTTAGGATGATGCATTTCTTTATGAAATAGTTTTTCAGGAAAGAGCCCTTTGGGGTGGTTCACAGTCAGCACATTTTCTACCTTCTGCTGTGGCCTCAGATGTAAGATAGCCAGTCTGAAGTCTAGATATATACATCTATTTCTCATTAAAAAAAAAAATCCTGAGCAAGGTAAACTAATTATTTTAATGGGAAAACATGCAAAGTTTTTATTCCATGCTAAGCATGCATTTAACTTCTCCCCCATACACTTTCTGTTTTGGTGTGTGTGTGTGTGTGTGTGTGTGTGTGTGTGTGTGTGTTTCCCCACAGACTTTATTTGGCTATTCAAAGCTATCATTTGCTAAGGGCACATTTTATTAGCATTTGGGTTGATACTGTACAGTATGCAGATTTGTTAGGAGAGCTGCAGTTGCAAAAAAAAAAAAAAGTCAATCTAATTTGGGAATCTGATCTTGCTTTGTAGTTACTTACCCATGTCACTGCTCTCCAACATGCTTCCTCGGGCCAGATGCATGGCGCTCTGCAGAGTATCGTAACACTCAGTTGTTAATTTTATAGTTTGCTCTAGCACCAAAGTCTGGTAGAGGCATCCCACAGCAGGAAACAGCCAGCTGTGAAGCTGGTAAATGTTTGTCTTCCCCTGTGAGTGGAAACAGAAGACTTTTTGAGGCAACTACACTGACTTCAGAACTTGAAAATTTATGTTATGGAGGAAATCAGTCATAAGTTTACATTTTTCTTTTATTTTTTAATTTTTTATTGAATTTATTGGTGTTACATTGGTGAATAAAATTACATAGCTTTCAGATATACAATTCTATAATATTAATCTGTATATTATATTGTGTGTTCACCACCCCAATTCAAGTATTTTTCCATCACCATTTTCCCCCCTTTTACTTTATTCTACCTGCCTCCCTCCCTTTTCCTCTGGAAATCACCATACCATTGTCTGTGTCTATGTTTCTTCTTAACCCCTTCACCTTTTTCACCCAGCCCTCTAACCTTCCATGCTTCTGACAATTGTCAGTCTGTTTTATGTATCTATGAGTCTTTTACTATTATATTTATTTATCTTGTTTATTATTAATAGATTGCACATGTAAATGAAATCAAATGGTATTGTCTTTCTCTGACTTATTTCACTTAGCATAATATTCCCCAGGCCTATCCATGCTGTCACAAAAGGTAGACTTTCTTTCTTTTTTTCAGCCACGTAGTATTGCATTGTGTAAATGTACCACTGATTTTTTTTATCCTTTCATCTACTGATGGGCACTGAGCTGCTTCCAAATCTTGGCTATTGTAAATAACGCTGCACTGAACACAGGGGCATATATTCTTTTGGATTAGTGTTTCAAGTTTCTTTGATATATTCCCTAAAGTGGAATCCCTGGGTCAAAAGGCAGTTCTATTTTTAATTTTTTGAGGTAACTCCATTCTACTTTCCACAGTGTCTGAAACTATCTGCACTCCCACCAACAGTGCACAAGGCAAGACACATCCTTATCAACACTATTTTTGTCGATTTATTGAGGAAAGATATTCTGACAGGTGTGAGGTGATATCTCATTATGCTACTAATTTTAATTTCTCTGATGATTAGTGACATTGATTTTCTTTTCATTTGTCTATTGGCCATCTGTATGTCTTCTTTGGGGAAGTGTCTATTCTGGTCTTTTGCCCATTTTTTAATTGGACTGTTAGTTGTTTATAGTGTTGCGTTTTATAAGTTCTTTATAAATTTTGGGTATTAACCCCATTATCATTGGCAAATATGTTCTTCCATTAAGTGGGTTGTCTTTTTATTTTATTGATGATTTTCTTTGCTGTGCAAATATTTTTAGTTTGATGTAGTACCATTTATTTTTTCTTGTTTCCCTTCCCTGAGGAGATATATCAGAAAAAATACTGCAATAAGAAATGTCCAGGATTTTACTACCTATGATTCCTTCTAGGATTTTATTGTTTCAAGTCTTTAATTAATTTTGAATTAATTTTGTGTATGGTAGTTTCATTTTTTTTTGTATGTAACTGTCCACTTTTACCAATGCTATTTATTGAATAGATTATCTTTATCCCTTCGAATGTTCTTGCCTCCTCTGTCAAATATTAATTGACCATAAAGTCTTGGGTTTATTTCTGGGCTCACTATTCTGTTCCATTGACCTACATGTCTGTTTTTATGCCAGTACCATGCTGTTTTGATTACATTGGACTTGTAGTATAGTTTGATATCAGGTGGATGATTCTTTCAACTTTGTTTTTCTTTTTCAAAATTGCTGAGGCTATTCATGGATATTCATGGTTCCATATTCATTTTTGGAATATTTGTTTTAGTTCCTGAACTACTCCACTGGTATTCTGATAGGAATTGTACTAAGTCTATAGATTGCTTTGGGTAATATGGACATCTTGGTGATGTTAATTCTTCCTTTCCATGAACATAGTATACGCTTCCACTCATTTGAATACTTTTCAGGTTTTTCTTCACTGTCATAATTTTCCAAAAACAGGTCTTTTACATCTTTGGTTAAATTTATTCCTAGGTTGTGTTTTTGTTTGTTTGTTTGTTTTTTATGCAATAGTAAGTGTTACTGTTTTCTCAGCTTCCCTTTCTGAAAATTCATTATTAGTTTTTAAAAATGCAATTTATTTCTGGATATTTATTTTATATCCTGCTACTTTACTGAATGCATTTATTAGTTCTAGTAGTTATTTTTGGTGGCATCTTTAGGATTCTTTATATACAGTATCATGCCATCTGGGAATAATGACAGTCTTACTTCCTCTTTTCCAATTTGGATATGTAGCTAGGATTTCCAGTACTATCTATAATAATAAAACTGTAATATGATAATTAGGAGAGATGACCTTCTGGACAAAGCTGGGGCTGTGAGGGAAGCCCAGGTCTCAGGTGCAAAATGGAAGCCAGTGCCAGCAGCCAAGGGAAGGAATGCCTACTTTTGCATGAATTTTGTGCATTGGGCCTCTAGTGATAAATAAGAATGCTGAAAATGGACATCCTTATCTTGTTCTGATTTTAAGGGAAACTCTTTTAGTTTTTGCCCACTGAGTATGATGTGTGGGTTTGCCATATATAGCCTTTATAACATGAAGGTACATACATTTACATTTTAAACATCTAAATTACAGGAGGAATGAAAGGAAGGGTAATAATGTTAAAAAAGCATTGGATAATACAATCAATCCTTTAACAATTCTAGCCCATCCTTAACAAATAATTATTAAAAATAGAAGTCCTTTAGCTCCCAATTAAACCAAGTGTTGTTCTTAATACAGGTGTTTTAAATCCATCTTCAAATGAATTTGCCCTGTTGCTATAGCAATGCCTTATTTACCTGACTGTCAGGGAATGGACTATTTCACATAAATGAATTTCATAGACAACAGGCATAGAACCTCAAGCACAGAAACGTAAAAATAAATAAATAAATAAATGAACCATTGTGATAAAAACACTGCTAAGATGTATTTTGTAACACCTTTTATTTTAAATAGTGTATGCCAAATGATTAACACTTTCCCTTAATGTAATCAATATCTCCACAGAACTACCATATGGGGCCAGGAGTAGGACAGTGAATAAAAATAGTTATAGTAACAGCAATAAACACTTTTTTACTTTAACTCCCATTTGTAATTGAAGGATTTTTCTTCTTTAATGATTTCTAAAAGTACCCCAAAAGTATCCTATCTAATAAAAGAGTAATATCCTATCTAATAAAAGATTGCTCATTGATGCTTCATGACCAACCACTACTTCTGCCATCTATGAAGAAATGGATGACATGCTGAATCTGGTACACTTCCTGTGCTGTCTGCAAGCTCCTTATATGGCAGGGTCACATCTCTGAGGCAGCTCTTTAGACATGAGGAGGATGTTTATCCACACTTTTGCATATTTTTTACTCCTAAGAACTTGGAGATTTTATGTGGCAACAGTTTTTCACTTATGTATCAGTTTATTAGTCCTTAGGAATGAATATTATAGATTAGTGGTGACTTGACTAAAGGATAATATGAGTAATAGACACTATGGAGTGCCCCAAACAATCTTTCCTCTAGGGTGTTCTAAGACTATTATTTAAAATAGATCATCTAGGTCTGCCTCCCCAGCACTTCTGATATGCCTACACATGGTTAAATCTCAGTAGGAACACAATTTAGGTTCAAGGTGCTACAAGACACACCTGAGAGTTGCTATTATTATGACAAATGAGCTTTTTACTGGGTAGTTAAAGAGTGGTTAGATGCCTACTTCTCTATTGCCAGGCTGTCAACTGTAAGTGTGGCTGCCCCTTTTAGTCCTCCTACTTCTAATTGCATGCTTTCAATCATTTATGATTTGACAGCACAACTAACCAAGGTTGGTGGTACATTACGTGAAACGTGAGTCTATAAAATGTGTTCAAAGATCTTATTGTACTAATTCTCAACATTTTTGAAATCATACAATATTTAGCAGCTTATGCAGTCGCCTAAAAACAGTTTTAAAGATTAGATTTAATTACAACACAAATAGTACTTCAATAGTACTTTTGCCTCTGTCTGCCACCTTCTTTTGTCAGTTGTCATTAAATAGATCATCTTACATCACACCAATTATCTGTTATTCGGACCCATTGAAACACATTGTCACTGTATTGTTTTCTTTAGAAGTATTCATTTCTCCTAGCAAGCTCGCTTATACTTATTTTTACATTCTGGAAAACATAAAACTTTTCTTTGAACATACAGTTTTAGATAACTCTAATTAATGGCACAAGACCTACTCAGGTCAGTTTTTCATATGAAAGATGTCCCTGAAGCAGCATGATTATGATCCAATAAGACCAAAATGTGGTTGCATGTATTGAAAAAAGTCACACCATTGTGCTGTAGCTCACTGACTGAGAACTCTGCTGCTTCCACTGAGCTGTCCTCCAGCTTGGTGGATATGGACATCAGGGATGTACATCTGCCCCATGGCTTCTACTCCTCAGAGGCCTGATCTACATCTGGTCATTTACTAGGCACACTGAAATGTTGCCCTTCATTGTGCATCTGGATAAATACCATGTCTCTAGACTACATGATATCCAAAATCTCTTTCAATTCAGTTTGGGTTAACATAGTCAGAGATTGGCAGCTCACATTCAATCTTTGGGACTGCTCTTGGAACTCTAAGGTCACTTCAAAGTCATCTATATATAAAGAGGTAAACGCAAATAGCCAGGCCGCCATAACAGTCTTGACCAGCTCAGAAGGAGGTTATGCATGCAGATGGGTGGGAGGGGACTGCTTGTGCAGTGAGGCAAGCCATGGATGGCGCAACCCCGGGAGAGGCAGGGAAGTATGTTCAAGCCTCCGCAGCCTCCTGGCCCCAGCAGCCCTAGGAGTGGGGGCAGAGAGGCAGGAGTGCATGCCCAGGCTGCAGCCGATGCCCAACCCCAGCAGGCCCTCCTCTGCGTATGAGCTGCAGAGGAAACACCTTTTCTGACAGCCCACTGGCTAAGCTCCCAGTATGCCACTTGCAGCCTTCTCGATAACTTGGGTAACAATAATCCAAGAAGGTGATCTAGGCTTTTTCACTTCACTCCTCGAGGAAAAAAACGAAGCTCCGCTGCTGAAGGGGCTAAAAAATGACATATTCTATCCTAGTCGGTTTGTCTCAGTGGATAGAGCCTCTGCCTGCTGACCATAGGGTCTGGGTTCCATTCTAATCAAGAGCATATTCCTAGATTGCAAGCTCCTGCCTGACCAGGGCCCAGGTCAGGGCTCATGCAGGAGGCAACCAATCGAAGTGCCCCTCTCACATTGATGTTTCTCTCTGTCTTTCCCTCTCTCTTCCACACTCCCTAAAAATTAATGGAAAAATATCCTCAGGTGAGGGAAAAAAAAAAAAAGAAAGAAAGAAAGGAAGAAAGAAAGAAATTTCACATCCTATGAAAGAGACATCTTGAAATGAAAATTCCTAAAGGAAGCTGTCATCATTTTCATGGTGAAGGAACTGGACTCCGTGTTGAGAACACCTTGGTGGCCAGCAGTGGCAGCAAGAGCGGGGTGATGGGGGTGACCCCTTCCCTTGATCATCTGCCAGACTGCAGAGGGCTCCCGGGCTGTGAGAGGGGGCAGGCTAGGCTGAGGGACACCCCTCCAGTGCATGAATTTTGTGCACTGGGCCTCTAGTTTATAATAGATTTCCTTCCATACCTTCTTTCTAACCTTTCCTCAAACTCTTATCTGTGTGCTGTTTATTTCCTTAGTGATAATTAAAATAGGAATACTATCTGGGTCAAGAGAAAGAAAAGCTTTATTTTCAAACCATATTTATATAGGTCAATATTTTGATACACCAGGCTTCACTCTGAGTCTTAGAAACTTTGAGAAAATGTGAGTAAAGTGTAACACAATTTTTTGAACCACATACCCTTTGAATTCCTTAACATTCCAAAAGGAAAAGAAGATACACACTTTCTCTGTGTCTCAATATTTCCCCTCTCCCACCCCCACAATGGGGATGATTGTACAAATAATTTACTGTATGACTATGGTTACTATTCTGATTTCCTTGGGCAGTTCTAAATAAAGTATCATAAACTGGATTAAAATAATAGAAATCTATTCTCTCATAGTTATGGAGGCTCAAGGTCTGAAATCAAGGAGTCAGCAGTGTCATGCTCCCTCTGAAGGCTCTAGGGAAGAATCCTTGCTGTCAGCATTCTTTGGTGTTCCCTAACTTGTAGCTGTATCATTCCAATCTCTTGCTCTGTTGTCATATGTTCTCTTCCCTATGTGTCTTCTCTGGCAGTGTTTCTGATGATATGAGATTCTCAAAAACCTTGTCAGTTTTTCATGCAATTAACAAGGGTGTAAGCCATCCAGATGAGAGCCTTCAACAAATCTTTCCTGGATAAGATTGTTTTTATTCTTGGCTTCTGTTAAGACGGTTCATTGAATCCACTGAATACAAGCTTATTAAAAAAAAAAAAAAAAAAAAAAAGGTATGCCCTGCAAGATTGGGATTTCAATTTGTGTTGTTTTAGCAAATTGTAAGATGAGTTTCTGGGTTTAGTTTTCAGAAACCTCAGCTTTTCAGCTATAGGAGGTAAGAATTTCTTTCAGGACAGATATTGAACTTTTTCGGTCATTTGTGCTGTAGGTGAGCTGGGAATTTGAAGCTCTGAAAGCATCCTTTTCTTTCCCCATTTCCTCCAGTGCAGTTTGGACCAATGAGTCACTCATTAGACAACAACATTCTAAGGTCCCAGGTTCGATTCCGATCAAGGGCATGTACATTGATTGCGGGCACATCCCCGGTGGGGGGTGTGCAGGAGGCAGCTGGTTGATGTTTCTCTCTCATCGACGTTTCTAGCTCTCTATCTCTCTCCCTTCCTCTCTGAAAAAAATCAATAAAATATATTTAAATAAAAAGATAAAGAATGTTTCTTTTTTCCTTCATTTAAATTTTAGTTTTTTGTGGAACACGTAACATGAGATCTACTCTCTTAACAAATATTTAATTGTACAGTACATTATTGTTGACTATAGACACCATGTTGCACAGTGGATTTCCATAGTTTATATATTGTGCTTTTGAATGTTAGTTTGATTTTTCTTAGTATTTCTCTGTCCTCTAAAAGAAAATTTTATTTCTAAAACAAAAGACCAGAATTCATCTCTGTTATGTTAATACAAGCTAGTAAAGATTGTTTTATCTATAGGAAAACACACAGCAAATCATGCTATGTGATGAAGTTCAGTGTAGGGGGATCTGAAACTTTTAGGAATTAGGCCAAGTGATACCAGTTCTCAAGGGCCCTTCTCGGGAATAATAAATCCTGAAGCTACAGAAAGAATCAGTTTGTTCAAAAATGACATAGTTATAACATTTCTTTTGCAAGGAGTGAGCTAAGAGTTAGGGTATTTCTCTTCTAAAAAAAAAAAAAAAAAAAAAAGAGGTAAGTTACCATAAGCACTTTGCCCAGCCTTTGATTTGCCTCTGGGGTTCAAGGTTGATGGGTCTTCTCTTTGGTTGTGAAGGCTCCTATGTATTTTTGGTATAATGTAAGTTTATATAAAAACATTATTCCATCTCAAGTCTCAATTATTTATGAAAAAGATACTCAGCAATATCAATCAATTAATAGTAATTTAAAAACATTGGTCTCATTTCTATTATAAATATCTTTGAGGAACTCAATAATATAAATTACTTCTTTTATTATCTATTTTATCTTCAAAGAATGCTATAATCATAAACCTTAGCAAATAGGACTTCTTAATTACTAGATGTATGCTGAACATTCACATTATTTTATAGAGTTTGAAAATAAACTATGCTTTTGTAGTTCCTAAACATAAACAAACAATTTTAGGCAATATACATAATGGGCTTCTTTAAAAAAAAAAAAAAAGTAAATTCTTATCCCTGCTGATCAGCTCTGTAGAATTAAACAATTCACTGGGACTTAGTTTCCTCATCTATGATCAATAAAATGAAGCATCAGAATGAGCATTTGATTATATTTTCTCTAAATTGCCTTTTAGTGCAATCATTCTATAATTATTAGTAATATAGCTTCATTTCAATTTAAAATTTTCTCAGCAGTAAAACACTTACTGCTATTTTATAAATATGAGTTAGGCTTTTTAAGCTAGTGCTGCTAAAAAGGCAATGAGAACCCAATTTGGTGAAAGTGAACAAAAGTATTCAAATTTGACATATTGCCTTTATAAGTATTAATAAAGAATCAAACATTGTACAATTTCCCACTTGGCAAAGATTCTCAAATAGGAAAGTACAATTACTGTTTTTCATGCTTGCTACTTTTCTCTTTCCAATTACTGTATGAATCATTAGCACATAAAGAGAAGTCCCTTTTGAATGAGCAACTTAGAAACTTCCCTCTCTGTTTTATTCAAAGTAAGCTTTAATGACTTACTTTGAAGGAAAGACCTAAGGTAAATATTGCTGATGGCACTTCAGCATAAATGCTAAAAGTCAAAATTTTAAAGACAGATAATTTCTATAAAATCCATTAGTCAAAACTATATTTGGGACAGCATAAATTATAATTGAGAAAATATGTACATGGCCATTAAACTGATCCAAACATTATAAATGCAAAATCACTATAAGCTGCAGGAGTCTAATTCTTTGTGGGTGGAGAAAAAGGAAAGTGACATTCTTACTATAGTGATCTGGGAGAAATCACAATTACAGTATAGATAAAGAAGGACTATTTCCAAGCTATATAGGTTAATTTTTTGGCAGAGAGATTCTCTCTGAAGTAGTTAAGTTAAAGAGGCTTCTCCTGAATTAAAACAAGTTGATGAGCTCTGCTAAGGCTTTGGAGACTGTCAAAATTCTGCCAACAATGCATACTTGAAGTATTTGAAGAGGAAATAGTAAGCATCTCTTCAATAATCAAGCTCTGCTTTAAGAAATTCTCAATACCTAAATGAACAGAATTAATAAGTTGAATATAGTATATTTTAATGGCTAGGCAAGTTTTTAGAGTTTGAGAAAATGCTTTTCTTATTTTCCCACCTAAAGTCTTTATTATCATATTCTTTAAAGAAGAGTATAAACTTTGTAAAGTATAAGATTGTCTAACCACTATGCTGTACACCTGAAACTAATACAAAATTATACTGAATGTAAACTGTAACTAAAAATAAAAAGTCATAGGGATATAAAGTATAGCACAAGGAATATAGTCAATAATATTTTAATAGCTATGCATAGTGTCAGATGGGTATTAGACATATAGATGACCACTTCTTAAATTATATAAATATCTAATCACTATGTTGTATACCGCAAACTAATGTCAATTGTAATCCTTTCTAATAAAAGAGTAATATGTAAATCGACCATCACTCCAACACACAAGATGGCCACACCCATGTGGTCAAAGATGGCTGCCCTCATGTGGACACAAGATGGTCACCACAAGATGGCCAGCAGGAGAGGGTAGTTGGGAGGAACCAGGCCTGCAGGGGAGGACAGTTGGGAGGCAACCAGTCCTGCAGGGGAGGCCACTTAAGAGCAACCAGGCCTGTAGGGGAGGGACAGTTAGGGGTGACCAGGCGATCAGGAGAGGACAGTTAGGGGCAACCAGACTGGCAAGGGAGGGCAGTTAGTGGTTACCAGGCCAGCAGGGGAGGGCAGTTGGGGGCAAGCAGGCCTTCAGGGGAGGGCAGTTAAGGGTGACCAGACTGGTAGGGAAAGGCAGTTAGCGGTGACCAGTTTGGCAGGGGAGAGCAGTTAGGGGTGACCGGGCCAGCAGGGGAAGGCAGTTGGGAACAACCAGGCCAGAAGGAGAGGAGAGTTAGTGGTGACAAGGCTAGCAAGGGAGGGCAGTTAAGGGCAATCTGGCTGGCAGGGAAGCAGTTAGGCATTGATCAGGCTGGCAGGGGAGTGGTTAGGGGGTGATCAGGCTGGCAGGCAGGCAAGTGGTTAGGAGCCAGCGGTCCTGGATTGTGAGAGGGATGACTGATTGCCCGTTTAGGCCTATCCTGGGGATTCTTTGAGGGGTCACAGATTGGAGAGGGTTCAGTCTGGGCTGAGGGACATGCCCCACTCCATGTATAAGTTTCATGCACCGAGCCTCTAGTTAAAAAATAAAAGATTATAAAAAAAGAAAATTAATTCTAAAAAACACTTTGATCAATAAAATCTGGGGAGGGACTTTGATCAATAAATCTGGGAAGGGAGGGGTAAGAAAAGAGCAAAAGTAAAGGAAAAAAGAGAAAAGAGTGAAGAAAAGAAAAAACAACTAGCAATTGATGATACCATAATTACACACACACACACACACACACATATATATATATAATGAGGGCATCTCTACCTCCCCCTGCTCCTGAGGGACAATCAGACCAGCAGCCACCACTTGCACCTACTGATGGCACCATCCTTGCTTGCACCTGCTGCTTGTGCTGGCCCCAATCACTCCATGCCATAGGGGCTGACGCCGTCAGCATGTGGGGGCAGCAGTGGTGACAGTGGGAGCAGGGCTGCTGGCAGACAGAGGATCTGGGGCCACAGTGGGAGGGACCAGGTTGGAGCACAAAGGATGGGCCAAGACCCTCCCCTGTCCCTACTGTATCCTCGTGGCCCACAGTTCCTTTAAAGTGCATGAATTTGTGCACTGGGCCCCTAGTAATAAAACAAAATACTGCCACTTCTTAGTGGCGATGTTTCATTAAAGTATATTTTAACAGTATATAAAAATCATCTCAAAACAAAATGAAACCCTTTCACCCAGTTTTGAAAACTAGAGAAAACCATACTAATGAATGTAGATGCTCTCATATTTTATTTTCAAATCTTTGAGCTACATCAGAGCTATTTGTTAATGAACAGATTAAGTGCCAATTTGATCTTAACATTAGGAAGTTCATTGTACCCTGTTGCCTCTCTCATGCAATATATTAACATGCACCAGGTGGCAGTCAGAAAGCATATAAAAGCTGGTAATTCATGAATTAAAAAAACAAAAACAACAGAACCTCTTGTGTCTCAAAATTCAATTATTTTGATTAAGAAAAATTAATCACTAAAATCAAGTCTACAGAGCAAGAACCAAAAGCATCATAACCCTTCAAAAAATTTGTTAAACATTTTTATTTAATTTTTTTTTATATTTTCCCTCATCTCCATATTATCTCTTTGATTTTTTTAAATGTCTGATTTACCCAAAATTTAATCTTTGTTATGTTAAAGTTAAAATGAAACTTCTAACTCCCTTTAGTCTCTTAAGTCTGTCACCGTTTTTGTTTGATTATTTGTATTCCAAAGTCCCTATGTTTTTAGTCTACTTTTCACAGGCTTACATGTGTGGTGAGACATGGTTGTTACTCCTACTCCTTCCCCACTTTCAGCTATCAAGTCTTCAAAATGACACACCTATAAGATGTTTACAACTATACCCCACCAATTAACAGAACTGGATCAACTGTTTAGAGAGTTATCCTTCTCATATACCATTTGTACTAAAACTATATCAGATCACAGGTCTCAACTATGGGTTATGAAGATGATAAGGGATAAGATTAAGTACCATGGGAGTGATTTAATGAACTTGGTCTGCCATAATAAAA
The DNA here is from genome assembly GCF_964339955.1 of Pipistrellus hanaki. Classification (NCBI taxonomy): domain Eukaryota; kingdom Metazoa; phylum Chordata; class Mammalia; order Chiroptera; family Vespertilionidae; genus Pipistrellus; species Pipistrellus hanaki. The sequence goes on along the minus strand of NC_140512.1, from coordinate 44,476,737 downwards.
TACTGTAGACCAGTGGCTTGAACCACAGAAATTTAATCCTCATAGTTCTGGAGGTTGGAAGTCTAATATCAGGTTGGGGTCTGGTGAGAGCTCTTGTCCTGGTTTGCAACTAGCCACCTACTCAACTCCAGTCTCATCCTCTTCTTGTAAGGGCATTAACCTGATCATGGGGCCACCACCCTCAGGATATTATCTAAACCTAATTATCTCCCAAAAGCCTCACCTCCAAAAACCATCACATTGGAGGTTAGGGCTTCAACATATAAATGTGGGGGGGATTACATTCAGTCCAGAACAGGGAGGAATGTAGAGGCAAGGGATTAAGAGTGTTAAATCAGTGGTTGTAATTGACCTAATTATTTTCTGTCTATGACTAAAGATACCCAAAGGATGGTGACTTTCATGGTGGTATCAACTAGTCTAATTGTTTTCAGTCTTCACCTATTGCTGACTCAATTCTACACACACACACACACACACACACACACACGGCCAGATTATTATGATCTCTGAACACATAATAATCTGGCCACTCAGTGTATATCCTATATAATAAAAGGCTAATATGCAAATTGTTCCCTTGACCAGGAGTTCGGCCAACCGACCATGTCCCCTCCCCCTGGCCAGGCTGGCTGTACCCTACCCATGCACGAATTCATGTTCTGGGCATGAATTCATACCACCCACACACACTCTGAGTGGCTAGATTATTATGCATTCAGAGTTCATAATAATCTGCCCACTCAGTGTATGTGTGTGCTTCATTTTTATTTATTTATCTTTATTTTATTTAAAAGTATATTGTTGAAAGTATTACCGATAATTAATATGTCTAGAATGGGGGCAGAATATTGTTTGTTTGTTTTACATCTTTAGGTGATGCTAAAGTCAAGTCAGGGTTGAGAACCAGTGATTTTACCTTGAAGGGACATCATTTCAATTATGGCTTCTCTACATCAAACATGGTAAAAATATTTGAGATGCAATTTGTTATTGGCTCAGTGGGAAAAATGAGAAAAGGATTATAAATTCATTTGTTGGATTGTATTATCATTAAACTTTTAATGTATAAATTATTTGTAGGTCATATTAAGTAGAAGATTTTAAGTTTCAGAAGGTTAAATATAAAAAAGATAAAATTAAAATCTATAATTCTAAGGTAAGCATACTATATTCTGTTATTTTTTGTAGCCATTTGATCATTTTCTGCACTGTGGTGCTTTTTTTCTCATTCTCTTCAAATCATCTATCAGAATCATAATTCTTCTACATTAAACAGAAATCATTGTTTTGGGAATATGATATTAAAGTGATAAATTAAGATAGAAATGGGATCGGAACAAAAAAACCCCACAGATATGTTGATGCTGGAACCCAATAGATAGGTAATGAAGTCCAATTCAGTCAGTGAAAATAATCCATGGGACTCTAGATATACAATAGACTGGTCTAGGAAAAAGGTTGACTATAGCATGGTATTTCTCAAAGTAAATTTCCTCATTTCACCTTAATCACTTGAGATCTTTGATAAAATTCATATTTTATTTTCATCTAGAAATTCATGCACAGGTAGGGTCCCTATACCTGGCCTGTGATCAGGGCCAGTCAAGTTCCCTGCCTTCCCTCTCCTTCTTCTCTCACTGCCTGTGTGCCACCACTGTGCAGTCCTCTTCTCTCCCTTTCCCCCCCACCTTTCCACCTCCTTCCCCTGCTTCCTCAGCGCCCCACAGGAGCCTCTGCTTGCCCATCATAATCCATGCCACCCCCTGGTGGTCAGTGCATACATATCACAGCAAGGGGTTGATCTCCCGTTTTCCCCGTTCGAACTCCTGAGGAGATACTACATACATATTAGCCTTTTAGATATGTGGTAAAATGTGCATAACATAAAACATCTCAACCATTTTAAATGTACAGTTCAGTAGTGATAAATATACTTAGTGTTGTATAACCAATCTATAGAACTTTTTTAATTTTTGAAACTGAAAATCTAAACCCATTAAACAACAACTTTCAATATCTTCCTAACCCCTGCCCTTGGCAACACCCTTCTACTTTCTGTCTCTATGAATTTGCCTACTCTAGAGACCTCAAATAAATGTTAATTGAATCATATATTGTTTGCCATTTTGCAACTGGCTTCTTAGCATAATGTTCTCAAGGTCTTTCTCCATGTTGTAGTTTATGTCATAATTTCCTTCCTTTTTAAGGATAAATAATACCCTATTGTAGTATATATCACATTTTGTTTATCTATTCATCTGTTAATGGACATTTGAGCTTCTTCCACCTTTTGGCTTTTGTGAATAATGTTGCTATTTACATAGGGGTACACATAAGCTTTCAAGATTCTGCCATCAATTCTTTTGATATTACTCCTAAAGTGGGATTGCTGCATTATATTAAATTTTATATTGTTGGTTTCCACAAGATATAGGAATTTGCATATTAACATATTTGGCCCAGGTGATTCTTAGATTTTGTAGTTTGAGAAGCACTGGGTTTATATGTGAACAATTTCAGGTGTCAATTATAACCAAAATATTTCTAAGCTAACACTGTTAATATGTCTGTTAGTGAGATACAGTGCTAAAAGATTATGGAGTGGGAGGAGTAGCATATTTGGAAGATGGTTGTGATTGATTTAGGAAAAAACAGATGTCTTTCTTACTTAACAGAACCTCCAAATTGCCTCCTGTCTCAATTTGCCTCTATACACTTAATCACTTGACATTGATAATTTCCTATATGCCTGACTCTATTAAGTTCTGGGAATGTAAAGGTGAATGGAGGATTGTATTAGACACATAAGTCGATTTGCTGTCTTACTCAACTTTTCTTCTACATAACAGGCTCTCTCTTACTCCAGGAAAACTCCAGGCTCTGTGACACTAGCATTCCCTGGACCACAACAGACTGGATGAGAGCTGGACCTGCCCTAAGGACAATCAAATGACCAGAGGCTCCCTCTCCAGAATTTGAAGGACACATAATGGTTCTAGTCAGTATCTTGTGGTGATGACTGTATGAATTATCTCCACTGTTACTATCCTGGTTCAGATCACCTTCATCTGTCATGGGAACCACTGCAATAGCCTGCTACCTGGCTTCCCTTCTTTTGCTCTTTACCCCAAAATGACAGCCAAAGTAATGTTTTGCAAATATGAATAAGGTTTTGTTACATCAACACTTCAAGCTTTCCAGTGGTTTCCCAAGGCACCTAGAATAAACTCCAGACATACTAAATTTCTCTTAGGTCCCTGGTCATGCCTAGTTCATTTCTACTTTCAGGCTTTTCCTTTAGCTTGTATTTCCTTCTGGAATGTTTTGTGGGTTTTCTCTTCCCATGGCTATCTCCTTCTTGCCATTCACTCTCAATGCCACCTTCTCAGAGTCGCCTTTTCTGTTGACCCCATCTAGAAATCACGGAGGCACAGTTCCAACTGTGCTAATTCTCCCCCTGCTCTTTCTCTATTTGCCATTATTCTTGGTTCTTTGATGCTTTTTATTGCCAGTCTCACCAGACTAGAAAGTAAGTTTCATGAGAATAGGACCTAGGTGCTCCAATTCACTTCAGTATCCCTGGGGCCTACTACATTCCTCTGGCGGCATAATGGGATCTCAATAAATACTGAGAGAAGGAGCAAATGGTTGCATAAAGATGTAGTAACTCTGATAATGCACCACTGGCCACAGACTAGAAAATTTATCCAAGTGTATTCATTCTAATTGAACAGAGAATCTCACCAGGATAATGTTTCATTTTTTACCAATAAGTATGTATGATTTCCAGTTTTGTTCTGGCATTACTTATGTTAGGGAAGGAAAAGCCTTTTCAGTGTTCCATAGGAACTGCTTTAGACAGAAGAACTCTAGCAATGAGAGCTTGTCCTTCACTGATCTCCTAGGAGGAAAGGATGAATCACTTAACCTTGGGCGCTCTGGCTCTGGCTCTGAGGTTAATCAGATTAACCTTTCTGGCAGGGATCATACAGTTAACTAATCAATATCTATAAAGCATTTGGATAATGAACAAGGCCACAGAAATAATGACAGTAATAATCTTTCTTTCTCTGATACATGGTGTAAGCAAGGAAAAAGTGAAAAACAATTATTTATGCTATGGATATTTTTATGGTTATGTGCGATTACTTTACAACCTTTACATTATATATAATAGCTTATATTTTGCTCTTTGGGACATTGTTTCCTTTAAGGTGGCTATCCTAATACTATTTTCAAAAAAACTATTCATCCAGGTTGGAATGATTTTCTACCTTTCCCTTGTGTTCAGGTGACAAGTGCAATTAAAATTACTATAGACTGAAACCAGCCAGGTGGGTGTTCCATTCAGATTTAATTTGATGAAAATTGCTAGAATTTTGGCACTTTATTTCTAAAGGAGAGGAACCCATTCCTAGATGCCTGGTTGCCTTCTCCCATCCTCTGTGGTTGCACTAATATTGTAGAATGGCAATAATTTTAAACATTTGCTACCAAATGTAGGGCTTCCTCTAGGAAAACATTAAAGAAATGGATTTAGTGAGGTTTGGCCATCCTTTTCCTGCTTGTTAACTATTTTTTCCTACTATTTCCTTTCTATTTCCACATACTTACTACTCTAGTACCCAAGAGAGAAGTGCCACATAAACTCAACTCAAAAGAATACATGTTTTACATGTGCACCCATCCATGATGGTTTTTTAAGAATAAAGATAAAGAAACATTTAACCCAAAAGCCATGGATTACTAATGAAGCATCTGTGAAAAGGTATTTTGAGGAAGGTTTCTCGATCTTGTGAATGATATGACATATAATACCTTATTCTACCAACACTGTCATGGTTTAAAGCTGACCCTATTTCAAGTTCAATAAGTGTGTCAAAGTTGAATTCAAGACCACATTTCTCCTCTTTGATAGCACCATTTTTATATCTTCCAGAATGTCACTTTATCAAAAGCAAGAAAGAATGTTGTGCCTCACAGTACGTGCTGCTAGATTTCCCTTGCCCTTTTTTTTTTTTAGGAGAGTTGTAAATTGTGAAGTGTGACTGTTGGATGGAAGTTAGATTGAATAGAGTAGCAAGAGAGAAAAGACAGTAAGACTTACAATGACATGATGATAGAAAAAAAAATAAAATTTATAATATCCCTGATTTGAAAAGACACAAATATACCTGAAACTCTTGTTAGCTTCACAGAAGCTATAACCAAGATACAAATTTCTGAGGTGTTTTGTGCCCTTTAAAATATCTAGAAAGTGCTAAAATATCTATTGTTAACAAAAATGCTGAGAAAATAAAAATGCTGCAAAAATGACAAATTTGTCAGAATGTCATTGTGTTACAGAATTTCTAAGGAACTATGACTCAGAAAGAAGTGGACTATGCTTTTTAATGAATTAAACGTATCAGAGAAGTGTTCATCACAGCTGTCTGCATCTTTGATCGGGCTGTGTCCAGGTTCCCTTTCATAATTAGAAGAGCAAAAAGGAAAGCTCAGCCTTCGGAATTGTAGTTACTGGTTTCTTAAAAACAATAAAGGGCTGCTTCCATATATCCTCAGTGAACAGACTATAAAAGAGAAAATTGGTATACTAAAAAATGATAGTAGGGCTTAGGAGACAGGGACAGTGTGGTAGATTTGCTCAACAGTTATTTTGGCTCTAATCTTTTTAGAAGAAAAAGAGGCTAGAGAACATTTTTGTGTGTTTTTTCTTTCTTCTTCCAAGACGCTATGTTGTGAAAAATTGCATCTAACCAAAACAAAATACACACACAAAAAAATCCTGTATTAATAATGTAGACATTTATGTAAGGAAAATGGGTAAGCAGCAGAATCACAAAATGAGGGCAATAAGGGTTTGGTTCTGTTCTTTCTGTTCTAGAAAACTGCATTTCTAGAGAAGCCATATGTATAAAATAGTATGATATACAACAGGACACCTCCTCCTTACCTCATCTTCTCATCTTACTCATATTTCTTTATAGCATTTATCACAACCAGATGTATAAATTTAATGTGATTTACTTTCAATCCCCCTCTATTAGAATTTAAGCTTCATGATAGCAAGTACTTTGCCACTTTTCTTGACCTAGAGCCCACAACAGGGCCTGGCACATTGCGAGCATATCAAACTCATGGCCAGCTTAAGGGGCTTATGAAATATTTGTGGAAGGGGGTGGATGGATTGTTAAAAAATCATTGATACTGGGCATTACCAACCTCCCCATTATTTACCAAATGTAGTTTTAACTCTTTTACTTGAGACTCCAAACTATTTTCCCAGCATTCTTTCTCATTTATTTCCAAATAAATAGACAAACTGGAGTACGATATTTATTGTTTCCAAATATGTACTTTCATAGAGTGGGAAAATACTGGTTTTAGATTTAGATAAATTTCTAACAGTCATCTTTGTACATTAATGATTTTCATTTTCCATTAGGTTGACAATATGTGAGCCAGCGGTATGGAGCACTCCTTGTGACATAACAGGGAAGTCTCTGACCTCCGAAGCAGAGAGCCACAGAGAGCCTGCAATCTCATGTATATGTATAAGATGGTAGGAAGTAAAGAGGAAGTCCTCTTTTTGCTATTATGCTCAGCTCAGATGGGTTCATGTCATATTGGGTCTTCTTGGCATTGTGCGTTAAAAAAAACAAATCTGTCATTTCTTGTGGGCCATCTAATGGTCCAGGTAAAAAAAGGCTGTAAGAACAGCAATCTTATTCACTTGAAGTCAACAACTCACTTCAAATGTGAGGCATGTGATTTGTTATTCTCTTGTCCAAAGAGCTAGTCATCATTCTTCCACCTTTTGCCCATGAGCCCAGGGATTAAATGCACTATTTTGAAGCTGGAAGCCCCATCCCCAAGAAGTTACCAGTTTGGTGGTGCTTTTAGAATTTTCAGTTTTCAGAGCAGAGAGAGAAGAGGGGATGCTGGGGGAGAGAGGGATACCATGTAATACCTTAATCAATAAAGAAAAAATTTTAAAAAGAATTTTCAATTTTCTACCACATGTCCTGGAGTGGTTGGTTCAACCTCAACAAAATAATCATACCCTGAATCTTACCCAGTTTCCCAGGGTTCTCAAAGCCTGCTTGAATTCTGCCTTGGCATGATTGACAGCATGACTGATAGTCTCTGTTTCTCTACAACATTTCCCTGCACCCCATGATGCATAACAGGCAAGACAAAACAATAGCCCCAAGTATCTTTACAATTTTCTATGATACTGTAGTTCACACTGATCTACAGTCCCATTATAAGAAGTAAAATTACAAAATCTGGAGCTGGTCATGTTAGAGCAATGATGAGTTTGGTCTCGGAAACTTTTTTTTTTTTAATTTCTTTATTGATTAAGTATCACATATTTGTCCTTATTCCCCCATTCCCAACCCCACCCCTCCCCACCCATGTCCCCACCCCCTGTTGTCCTTGACCACTGGTTAGGCTCATATGTATGCACACAAGTCCTTTGGTTGAGCTCTCCCCTTTAACCCTACCCTCCCCCACACTCCCTCTGAGGTCTGACAATCTGATCCATGCCTCCTTGTCCCTGGGTCTGTTCTTGTTCATCAGTCTATGTAGGTCTGGGAAACTTGAATGTTAAGATTTCTTCTCATTCTTTCTAGTCATTTAGGGGGACCTCATCCAACATGTGATTCCATCTACTACCTCTATCTGCCTTTGCTCTCACTGTTATATGTTCATGGGAACCACCAGGGGTAGTAGGGTTTGGCGAGGACATTCAGGCTCCTGGATGATTCTGGATTGCAATCAAGGTTGAGAAACATTGTTTAATGTAATTTTTTTTTAAAATCCTCACCCGAGGATATTTTTCCATTGATTTTGAGGGAGAGTAGAGGAGAGAGGGAAAGACAGAGAAACATTGATGTGAGAGAAACACATTGACTGGTTGTCTCCTGCAGAAGCCCTGACCAGGGCCAGCGCCTGAGAAGCTTGCAACCAAGGTATGTGCCCTTGACCAGAATCAAACCTGGGACCTTTTGGTCTGCAGGCCGACGCTCATCCACTGAGTCAAATTCGCTAGGGCTTGTTCAAAGTAATTTGATAACCATTTCAAACTGCTTGGGTGCCTCCAGTTGGATATAAATTATAACTGGAAAATTTTATTACATAACATTTACATTGTCAAGCCCTATCTTATGAACTTTTATGTGTTAATTCATTTACTATTCACAATAACACAATAGGAAAGGCACTATTATAATCACCCCCTTTGATAAAAAGTCTCTACTTGTTACTGTTCTGCACTGCCCCTTCATTCCAAATAATTCAAAAATGTAATCAAATGCAGCACATTCATATCTCATTTTTTTCTCTTTCATAACCCATTAAATGTACTATTCTCTAATACCCTTTACCCTGCTGAATGGCACCAGGATCCACACAGTTGCAAGATCAGAACCCTAGGACCGTGATCAGCAAACTGCGGCTCGCCAGTCACATGCGGCTCTTTGGCCCCTTGAATGTGGCTCTTCCACAAAATACCACAGCCTGGGCGAGTCTGTTTTAAAGAAGTGGCGTTGGAAGTTTAAGTTTAAAAATTTTGGCTCTCAAAAGAAATTTTAATCGTTGTACTGTTGATATTTGGCTCTGTTGACTGATGAGTTTGCCGACCACTGCCTTAGGAGATGTAACTAGCTCTTCCATTCTCTAGTGATTGCTCATTTGATTTTTTTTTTTTATTCCATCTCCATAATACCCCTAGGAATGAATGATTCCCGCCCCCCCCCCCCCCTTTTTTGTTTTTGTTTTGTTGCTGGCCCTGCTTTAATTTAGGCCAGTGTTGCTTTTTTTTTTTTTTTTTTTTTTTTCCTGAGTCACTGCAACATTTTTAAACTGCCTTCATTCTATACATTGTAGTTCTTTGTAAAACCCCATGAACCATTCACTGCTTAATAACTTTCAGCTATTTCTCAGAGTCTTCCTGCTAAAATTAAAACTCTCCAACTGCATTCAAAATTTTCCTGGGTCTGCCCCTCCGGCCACCATTCCTCCTATAAGCCCATTTCCACTCCTGCCACCCCCATTCACTCTCTCCTGGCTCATTGAATTCCTGGAAACCCTGCCCGACCGGTCTGTCCTGCTCCACTCAGGGCCTGTGCCCACGCTCCTCCCTCCCTCATGCTGCTGCCCGTCTAGTGCAAACACACAGTAAGGTGACCAGATGTCGCGATTTTTAACCATTTGTCCCGCGTCCTTGAGGCGTTTTTAAAAAGCCCCGATTTTTAGAAAGAATCTTTGAAAAGCGGGACGTCTGGTCACCCTAAGTCTTAGGTACCGACTGCCTTTTTCCCCCCCGGAAGTGGATGTGCCTTCCCAGTGCTCTCCGGGACTCACGCAGCCCAGGGAATAAAATCTACGACAGTAGTTCCCGCCTTTCCCTCTATCTCACTGGCCACAGATTGGTTACCCGCGGTCAGTGTGGTCCCAAAACACCACATGGAAAATTCCAGAAATGAACAACTCACCGGGTGTACATTGCAGGCCTTCTGGCTGGCACGTGGCGAAATCTCGCGAGGCCCGCCTTCCTGCACGTGAACCAGGCGCCCGCAGCCCCCGCGTCTGGGCGTTGTGCACGCTCCCCACGTTGGTCATGGAGTCTGCTGTCATCTGGGCAGCGCTTGTGCTCAGGTCACCCCTGCTTTCTCTAATATTGGCCCCAGAGGACAAAGGTAGGGATGCTGGCAGTTTGGACACGCAGAAGAAAAGCCCCTTAAAGTGCTTCCTTTAAGGGAAAAGGTGAGTACAGACAGAATGATATTTTGAGAGAGAGAATCACACTCACCTCTTACTATCACCTATTTGTTATATTGTCCTGTTTTCTTATTAGTTATTGCTATTCAACTTTTACTGTGCCTAATTTATAAATTAAACTTTATCACAGGTATGTATATACTTGGGGAAAAACATGATATATATCTATATCTATACCTATATCTATATCTATATCTATATCTATATCTATATTTATATATCGATCTATCAACCTATCTATCTATGGGGTTCAGTCCTATCTGAGGTTTCAGGCATCCACTGGGGGGACTACTGTACATTATGCTAATATCTCTGTTTGCTTGTAAGCTTTTGGGAGACAGAACCATTTTTTTTTTTTTGTCTTATTTTTATAAAGTAGGTCAGGTATAGAGCACACAGTTAATAAACACTGGGTTGAACAAGCACATCTGTATTAGGAGACTAATGTACGCCACCGAGCATTCTGGCAGGGACTGTAAGGGAATGTATGAGACACAGAAAAGCTTGCTTTCAGAGAGATCACCTCCTCCGCGATCACTGCTCAAAGGAAGTAGTATGGGTAAATAACCCACAAGGTCCCTGAGGGCAGGCCTCTTTCATGATGACCTAAATAATTCTCGATGGTCACGAATATTTCATTCAAATGAAATATACAATTTTAAAATTTCCTCTTCAGATGTATTTGAGTTAAGTTCACATCTGAGTTTCATCAGATTTTATGGAATTTACTAACTTTGTATTATAATATTTGGAAAGCTTACAATGCTGACTCAATTGTGAGTTTGTTCCACTATTTTGAAGCCCTTATTCATAGGAAAACAAATAAACAAATTGCCTGGTATTTTCTGTGTAATCCAAGAAGCCACTAACTATATGGTGGCAATGACAGGAATTACAGGAGAGGCATTTAAGAGGTGCCAATGGGCCTCTATACAGGCAGCAGGAATGGCAGGGGGTTCAGCCTTTCACATCAGTCACAAAGCCACTTTGCAAGACATATTCCATAAAGGACTGAAGGAGTTAATTTGACTTCTTAAAATTTATTTGATAGAAATAGATATGTTCCTAGTTTACCTACCTTTGTTTATTTAGCCAAAAAGCTGGTTTCAAGAAATGTACTGGAAAAAAAAAAAAGAAAGCCATATTGTTCTCTCTTTTCAATTTGTATAAACATGATAAGCTATATCACAGTGTTTTAATTGAATTTATTAGGATTTGTTTTGTCTATTTTAAATATATATATGTTGAATTATATTCTACCGACTTGTTTCCATCTACTTATTACGAATCAAATTATGTAAATGGTGGCCTTGCTTACATTTTACAGAATGACCTGAGCTCCCTGGACATTGGTGTAGGCTGTGCAGTATTTCCCAAACTTTTGACATATGTGTACCTCTTTTAAAATTTTTGTAACGCTGAGTACCCCTCGTACTCATGAGAACATAGAATTAGGTGTAGCTAAGCACGGTGAAGTGCATATCCCCACCAAACTCTGGTGCAACGTGTACCCCCACCAAACTCTTCCCATAACCCTGCGAGTATGCTTACCACACTTTGAGAAACACTGGTGTAGGGGAAAAAAATAACACTTTAAGAATCAGAAAAAATGTCCAAAATTTAAACGTTGACCCTAAGATTGATTTGAGTTTTTATAAACACTGAGTGGCCAGATTATTATGATCTCTGAACGCATAATAATCTGGCCACTCAGAGTGTGTGTGTATGTGTGTGTGTGTGTGTGTGTGTGTGTGTGTGTGTATGTGTGTGTGTGTGTAGAGGCCCAGTGCATGAATTCATGCATGGGTGGGGGTCCGGCCAGCCTGGGCAAGGGGAGGGGACATGGGCAGTTGGCCGGCCTGCCTGCTGGTCGAACTCCTGGTTAAGGGGACAATTTGCATATTAGCCATTTATTATATAGGATATACACTGAATGGCCAGATTATTATGCGTTAATGGCCACTCAGTGTATGTCACCATTAAGAAGGTAAATTTAATACAGAAGTATATCTTGCATGAACTAACTTCTGACAGATACTTGGAGAGCAGGGAAACCATTTCTGCTTTGCCTAATAGAAGGAAGGAGACTATGCAGGTATAATTTGCATATATGTTTTGAAGATTTTTATAGTGATTCTCTATATATCTGAAAATTCATATAAAATAAACTATCTTGAAATATCCCAAGAAAAACAGCATGTTCCACTTTAGTTTGATTGAAATCAGGTAAACAAATGTGATTGGCATTGTGATTGAGCATGTGCACTCTACAGCCAGACAGCCTGGGTTTGGATCCCGGCTGGACTGCTTTTGGCTATATGATCTTAGGTAATGTACCTCATGGAGCATCAGTTTTTTTAATCTCTTAAAATGAACCCTATTCCATTTTATATGTTTTATAGACATCTACTTTATAGGCACATTTTGAGGATTAAATAAATTAGTATTTATAAAATACTTAGCAGAGTGCCTAGATGTAGTAAACACTTTGTAAAAATTTGAAGAAAACTATAAAATTCTGTTCAGTGCCACTACAATTTGTATGTTTAAAAGAACTTTTAAGTATGTTTGTTGGGGGCAAGTTCCTCAGCCAGGTACTTTTAAACATACAAATTGTAGTTGCAATGAACAGAACTCTTTCTTTAAAAAATTAATTCACAAACTTGTTCTCCCATGAACCAAACTTCAGATTTTATTGGGGGGGGGGGGTGCTTTTTGTCCACAAGGAGTAATTCTACAGGACAAAAATCAAGGCTATTTTAACTTCTCCCAGTTACATTCTTCAGACGCTAATTGAATTTAAGAAATGATAATGAGATTTACAGATGATTTTCAGGTTTGAAGCTTGAGTTACTGTGTTAATGATGGAAACATTTAATAGGAGCAGGAAGCAGAAAGAAGAAGCAGAATATTGGAAAATGTAATGTGTTTAGAATGAGGTTCACTGCCCTTGAGGTGCTTGTACTATATTTGATTTGAGATATCTCATAAAGCTGAATCGTAAGGTACAAATATGAGTTGGGTATGTTGACTAGAAGTTGTCAACAAATAGATGGACATATGTGTGGACCAAACTGTTTAGGTGGATTGTATAGGGAAGGGGTCTTCAAACTACGGCCCGCGGGCCACATGCGGCCCGCAGAGGAGTCTGATCCGGCCCGCCAGGTTTTTTGGGCAGTGAGCGCAGCCGAGGTGTTACAGTAGGAATTAGTAGTTCATATAGTCCGGCCCTCCAGCTCTCTGAGGGACCGTGATCTGGCCCCCACTTTAAAAAGTTTGAGGACCCCTGGTATAGGGAAATAAAATTTAGGGCAGAGCCCTATAGTATTTAAGAGAAACTAGATGAGGAGCCAGAAGAGAGCTAAAAATGAGTGGTTAGATAAGTAGCATAAACGTGGAAATCCAAGAAGTGCTAAAGAATGAAATGGCCACAGTTGTCAAAAACATTTTTATATTACCTGGCTAGTGTGCATTAGTTGGTTGGCTTCATCCCATGCACCAAGAAGTCACCAGTTCTACTCCTGGTCAGGGCACATGCTTGTTGTGGGCTGGATCACCAGTGCAAGAGGCAGCTGATGTTTCTCTCATCAATATTTCTTTCTCTCGGCCCCTTTCCCATCCTCTGTCTGAAATCAATAAAATTATTTTTAAATCACTATGTCATTTAAAAACTAGAATACAATGCAAAGTCTAAATGAGATATCTTCAAGTAAGAAAAAGTATGATAGCAATTAATCACAATTTATACACTTTTCATTTTTTAGACAGACAAGTTAAACTTTGTAGGAAAGAGCAAGTGGTTTAATACCACTGAAGGGATTTCATAAATTTAGAATGTTGTGGTTGAGTATTTATAACAATATATTCCTTTTATTGATGGAAAACTAATTCCAGGAAGGGGAAGTAATTTGCCTAAAGTCACAAGAACTTTAAATGGAAGAACAGACATTAGACATCTGTAATACTATCAACAATAAAAAAAATATATACGTTAAAAATAAAAAAATAAAATAAGTGGAAGAGCAGGACAAGAGTTAAGGATTCCTGATTCTTGATATTTGTTGGGGAAATTATTGAAGTAAAAATAAAATAGTTTATAATAACGAGGGTGCATTAACATTACTCAGACAGTAATGATGACATGGAATGCATAAGAAAAATCAATGGCCTATAAAAGAGAAGTAATAAGACTCACAACATCCTAGCATAAATGGGGAAAGGAATCTGTTACCTGTCTGGGAATGATTGAAGTGTTATAAGGTCTGTCTAGAAGTAGAATGATGACCTTGTGCTCCCCTTTCGTCATGTTGAGAGGTCCCTGTCACAGAAAATCACAATCATCTAGACCTATGCTGCTAATCTTCCTGAGCATTGTTCTAAGTATCAGTTGTATTCAGTGCAAGAAAACCAAGATGTGAGCTTCAGATATAATCTACACCCTTAATTCAAGATGTGCAATACAATCGACTAAATACATATCAAACTGTGATTATTTAATCATTAACATTATATGTGAAGAAATCTTTCACTTGGGGGCCAGGGCAAGAAAGTTGATAGAAATTGCTTGCTGAAATATGAGAAAATGAAGGAGAATCATTACTGCTTTTTCATCAAATTTCAGTGTCATCCAAAACAAACTTCATTAAGAAATTTTCACCGAGGCATAAAGCCGGATGCATTGAAATGTTGAGGTGTCTTGAAAGGGCATTATTCAATAGTGTGTGCACATACACTTGCCCCCATCCTATGTAAACATTATACTAGTACATTAAACATCTTAAGACATAATACTCTATATTCATATAATATTAACTACTAAAATGTGGTCTCTAAATTTTTTGACCGTTTACTCCATTAGTAAAACGTTTAGGTGAGACCAGGGAGGCAGATCTCAGCACTGCATCACCTAGCCTGCAGTTCACTTGGCTTTGATTTCTTCCAATGGAAGGAGCTGACTAATTTAAACTGTAATTCTATAATCATAACTTTGGGATGCTGGAACTTCCTGGCATATCATAAGACAGAGATCACCAAACTATGCCCCACCCCCAGGCCCAATAAAGCATGTTACCTACCAATAAAATTTTATTGGGACACAGCTATGCCCATTCACTACTTGTCTATGGTGGCTTCATGCTATAATAATGGCAGAGTTGAGTACCATAGTTGCAAAAGAGATTATGGTGCAAAAATATACAATATTTACTATCTAATCTTTTAAAGAAAAAGTTTCTGACCTCTGCCATAAAGGAAGATATTCAAAAATTTTGTGGGATAGGAAATATGAAGTGAATATTTTATGTACAACTTGCTAGCCACACTAAAAAAGCTATCTCTACTTTTCTCTCACTCTACAGGGGATTTTTTGACCTGGTCAAGAATACTGCACCTTAGCAAGTTTATTGATATGACAGGTCCCTGATTTTTCATATGTTTTGTCTATCACCTGGTAACATACACGTGTCTTCCTAAGTTTTACTAATAGAATACCATTTTACCAGGTCTAATTAGTATAATGCAAGCATGTTAAATACTAGCATGAAATGTTCTGGATACAACAAGATCTCTGCAGACTATATTATAACACAGATGAAGAGAATCTAAACAATCCTGAGTTAATATAAAAATCATATTCTGCTACACCTATCAGATATAGGCAATCCATCCTGATAGTCTTAATTGATTAGGATTGAGAAAGATTTCACTCACTTAATAGGTGCATAAATGCTTAGCAGGTACAAGGGGCTCTGATGATTAACATGAATAAAAATACCACATTTGCAAATGAGAGCTGTGATCGACATCTCTCTCTGATTCAGTTGAGAATATAATTCTATTATATCATCCAAGATCCATTAGACCACTGTATTAGAATTGAATTATTCAGGGACACAACAGGAATTCATACCTTTGCATCTTTTAGGTCTTTTTTTTTTTTTTTTACTCAGGGTAGGAGTCTTTGGAATTCCTCCAGAAATGCATATTACTTTCATTTATTTGTCCTGAAAAAAGCAGTTGTCCTTGTTTTTTTCTGCTACAATAGCTCTCTTTATCGCTCACACAACTATTGAGATTTTGGAAACTATGAAGTATGCTTTTTGCAATGTAAAAGAAAATTATAATGGTCTGTCTGGAGCATTGGCTCATTGTAAGATGGACTACTGGCAAGAAACCAATATCTCTGATTTCCACAATTTGCCATGCTGACAGATGGCCCAGTGTAGCCATTTTGAGTCCCTGGAGAATAGTGTCAACTTAGAGCCAACAGTGAATGACTATTCATGCAGGTGACATGCAGGACATTGGGTGTCCTGTAGTGACCCATTTACCAGTATTAACTGATGAAGTCCCAGTTTTTGAATGAGGTCTGGAGAAATAAAAAGCTCTGGAGCACCAGGGCCAGGCTGATTTTTTTTTTTCCTTCTCCCACTTTTAAAATCATGGTGTTTCTACTTTGTCAAAATATACTGTGTGTTAATTTACATAGATTTTTGGAGGATCTGTGCAGAACTGTGATTTGTTTTGCTGAAAGTTTCCTGAGTTGCTATATTTTCTCATGCAGACTTTTAAGGGTTACTACTTTTAAAATACATTATTTCCTTATTTAAAAAATACCAGTTATTTCTTAAAGCATAAAATAATGCCCATAATGTCTATAGTCCTCTTCCTGGCATTCTTTGTGGTCCATGGCTTTTTTAAAGAAACTTCCACTTCATCCAAAGAGTCTTTCCAGAAAACAAAGCAGCAGCATGGTTATATTAGCTTTGTTCTGGAATAACCTCGCTTTTGCCATTGCTTAGTATAGCCATCTTGTGGTGAACATCCATTTTAAATATTTAGTTCCTAGTCTTTCCTTATAGACTAGTTTAGTTTCCACTTTTTCTATACATTTTTCTTTTAGTATCTGGGCAAATAATAGTCTAGGTTAATTTGTGTGTGATCTATCACCCATTTATACATTCACACACAATACAATATGTTTCTCTTTTACTCCCCTTCTCTAGATATATAGAGCTCTATATAAACATGAATATGTGTCTAATTAGAATATTCTAGTATACTTACTTTTTTCTTAACCCAAGTTCTAGAGCCTGTGCTTTAAATAATTATGCACTCTACTTATTCATGTGATGTCTGTATTCTCTACTGTGCCAATGGCAACCTTTGAAAAAAATAAAATGGTTTATTTTCTTGCGAAGCATTGGCTTTATATCAGATTCTTTTATTATATAGCACATTAGGAAGCCATTATAAATTAATTGTCTCATAATCCTGATGGCTAAACTAAGCTCAATAAGGATAAAGTGCATTTCTTAAAACTCATTTTATCCTTGTGCTTAGTATAATGCTTGCACATGTTAGTTGCCTCATTATATTTATCAAAATGTTGATAATTATTTAAATTTTCTCAAAGCTAAACGTTATTCTATAGTTCCATCAAAGTTCTTCCTGCAAATTATCCTCCAAATAATTTTTTGAGTAAGTTTTAGCTTTTGATTTAAATTCCACAGAAATGCATTAGATACTCACTGCTTTACTTCTTCATATCTGTCCTTTCTAACATAATATTCCATAGTGGAAACAACAACTTGCTTTTCTTTACTTAGTCCCTTGTCCTAAAGCCATAACACATTGGTTGATTTCCATAAAATACTGTTTTCTGAGTTGATATTTTCTATAATGAATCATTAATTTCTTAACAAATTGAGAAGATATGTATTTTATAGCTAATATCTGTTGTTAGAAAAATGTGTGTTGTTTGACCTCACTAGTGTCTACATGGGCATCATTTTATGCTTTAAGGAATAACTGCTATTTTTAAAATAAAAAATAATGTATTTTAAAAGTAATGAGAGAGAAATAGAGCTTCTTTTGTATCTTAGCGCCCCCCGCCCCCCCCCCAAAAAGACAATTTAAGCCTCTTTAGGAAACAAATAACCCAAAAATATTTACCTAGTTTCAGTATTTATAACCCAATATTTATAACAGTTGTTAATTATATGGTTAGAAAAACATTTACTTTTTTATTTATTTATTTACTATTTTTTAAATCTTAATTATTTATCTTTTGGCCACAAAAGAGAAAAAAAAGTACAAATCATACAGGCATGGGCAAAGTATGTTTACAGTTGTGAGTATTCAAAAGTTTATCCTTACAATATTATTTATTAATTATTGTATTATTTATCTGTATTACAACTATAAACCTACTTTTTCCTACCCCTATATTTATGTTATATATATATTTATGTTAAAATTGTACCAAGTATGCCCTCTGACCCCAGGGAAATTTAATTAGAAATTAATATCAGAAAAAATTTGAATAATCACAATTATTTGGAAAATATTCTAAACCTAAAGATTTAAAAATAAGACCAAAACAATTAGAAAATACTTTAAATTTAATGAATATGAGAAGACAACATATCCAAATTTGTGGGATAAATCTAAAGCAGTACTGAACTACTACCTGGACCAATCTTTTAATCAAGTAACCTTTGAAAAAAGAGAAAGGAGGCAGAGCCTTGGGTGGTCAGCTTTCTTTGACAGAGAGCAATACCAGAGAGGCACCCAAGTGTGAATTGTTAACAGCTAACACTGCTGCCACCTCAGCCTACCCTACATGGACCAAGTGCACTTTTGTCACATTAAATGTACTATATACGTGAAGGTTTATTTATAGACTACCTGTTTATAAATGTATTGTTTTTCTGTAAAATAATTTTTAAAATAGTCATGGCATTGCTCAGGTTATATGTTTCTTTTTCTTTAAATCTTTAATGTTGAAAGTATTACATATGTCCCTCTTTTTCCGCCATTGGCCTTCTCCAGCCCACCCTCACGCCCAAGTTACATATTTCTTCTTGAATGAGCTTTTGATCATATATATTTTTAAAGGAACTTTTCATTTAATCCAAGTTGATAATTATTGGCATAACATTGTTCAAAATTAACATTTTAATTCCTCTTCTATATATAGAATTTGGAGCAACATAACCTTTTTCATTTTTGATATCAGTAATTTGTGTCTTCTTCCCTTTTACCCCCAGACCATGGTGGCTATACATTTATCTACTCTGTTGATTTTCTCAAAATAATAGCTTTTAGTTTCATTGATTTTCCTTATAATTTATTTTTTATTGTTTTATTCTCTGATCTATTTTATTATATTTTCTTTGGGACACATTGCTCAACTGGTTTCTTCTGGTGGAAGTTGAGATCATTGATTTGAGACTTTTTTTTCTTATTTTTTTGTTAATTCTCACCCAATGATTATTTTTCCATTGATTTTTTCATAGAGAGAGTGGAAAAGAGGAGGAGAGACAGAGAGAGAAACATTAATGTGAGAGAGACACATTGATTAGTTGCCTCCTGCATGTGCCTGACTAGGGCTGGAGATCGACCCTGCAACTGAGATATATGCCCTTGACTGGAATTTAACTGGGACTCTTGGGGCTGACACTCTACCTACTGAGCCAAACCAGCATAGCAAAATCTTCTTCTTCTTTCTTTCTTTCTTTTTTTTTTTTTATTATATAGGCATTTGAAGCTTTAAAATTATTTTTTACTTTGGCTTTTATTTTGTTCAGTTCTGAATTTTTTTCATTCCTTTAAATATTTGTCCACTCTGGTCTGGGATGTAGTTAAATTACTTAAAAACAGGGTGTTCCTTTCTGGCTTACTTTTTAAACATTGGTAGACAGTTTCAGAATTGTACTAAATTTTTTCTGGGACTAAATTTCTACTCTATTGAGGTAGAACCCTTCTAAGTACTCTCTGTGATGCCCTGTCAATGATGAGATTTTTCACATAAGGTGTTGCGAATAGAAACTATTATATTTTTGGTCAGTGCAAACTCTGGGAATTGTTCCTTTTTAATTTGCCAGTTAGTACTTTCTAAACTGTGTAGTTTCTTAACACTCATTAACTGATGAATTTTTAGCTAAAGCCTTAATGTGGACTCTGCATTTTCCTGGTGCTCCTCTGTGTGCTGTCTTCTCTTTGGGGAACTCTAGCTGACTTGTCCTCCCTAGAAACTGGTTTCTCCTCACATCAGGAATATCATCAGGCTTCATCTGAATTCCCTCCTTGCACCATGGCCCAGGAACTCTCTATGGGCAATCAGTTATTGCTTTCCTAGAGTCCATCTCATTCTTTTTTTCATCTCTCATAAATCACTCTCCTTCATTGCCTGATATCCAATGTCTTGAACTGCTATTTTATATGCTTTTCGAGGTTGTTAGTTTTTTCAGTTAGGAACATAAATCTGGTTCCTATTATTCTATTTTGAACTGAAGTTAAAGCAACAATGTTTTCCTTTTTCTTTTTTTCTTAATCAATAGACTTTTAAAAGAGCCATTTAAGTTTAAAGAAAAATTGAGCAGAAAATACAGAAAGTTCCATATACCATTTTCACCACCATCCCCTTCACATAGTTTTCATTATTATTATTTAAAAAATTTAAAAGTTATGTTTTTATTGATTTCAAAGAGAGGAAAAGAGAGGGAGAGATAGAAACATCAATGAGTGAGATGAGAAACATCTGGAGATGGAGCCAGCAACCCTGGGCATATGCACTAATCTAATGGAACTGTTGACTTCCTGGGATGACACTCAGCCAACTGAGCCACACTGGCAGACACCCTTTTATTGTTATTGTTGTTATTATATTTCAGTATAATGGTATATTTTTTATAATTGATGAACCAATATTGATATATCATTTTAACTAAAATCTATAGTTTATATCAGGGTTCACTCTTGTGTTCTACAGTTCTATGAGTTTTCAAAAATGTTTAATGTCATATATCCACCATTACATTATTATTGCAGAATCGTTTCATTGCCTAAGGATCCCTTGTGCTTTGTCTATGTATCTCTCCCTCCCTCTCTCCAACCTCTGCTAACCCTAATCTTTTTACTGTCACCCTTGGTTTTGCCTTTTCCACAATGTCATATTGTTGGAATTATAGTATATATCCTTTTAATATTGGCTTATTTCACTTAATAATATGCCATATAGTGCCTCCATGTCTTTATGTTGCTTGATAGTTCATTTCTTATTAATGATGAATCATATTCCATTGCATAATTGTACCACAGTTTGTTGATCCATTCATCTGTTAAAGGACATCTTGGTTGATTCCAAGGTTTGGCCATCATGAAAAAAGCGGCTATAAACATCTGAATGTAGGCTTTTGTGTGAACATATGCTTCAACTCATTTGAAATACTAAGGAATGCAGTTGATAGATCCTATGGTGATATTATGCCTAATTTTGTAAGATACTGTAACCTTATATTCCAAAATGACTGTACCATTTTGCAATTACACCAGCAATAAATGAGATTTTCTATTGCTCCATATCCTCATTCACATTTGGAGTTGTCAATATTTTAGAAATTAAGCCATTCTAATATGGGTAGAGTGGTATCATTTATAATTTTAACTTGAAGTTCCCTAATATATAATTATGAACATATTTAACATGCTTATTTGCCATCTGTAGTGAAGTATCTGTTCAAATCTTATGCACATTTTTGAATTTTTTTGATGTCTTATTATTGAGTTTTAAGACTTCTGTGTATATTTTTAGATCTATTTTTTGCCAATATTTTCTCCCAGCCTATGGCTTGTGTTTCCATTTCTCTTGACAGTGTCTTTCATCAAATGGAAGTTTACAATTTTTAACAAAGTACTATTTGCCAGTTTTTTATTTTTGTATGAATCATGCTTTTGGTGTTGTATCTAAAATGTCATTGCCAAACCCAAGGTCACATATATTTTTTCCTATGTTTTCTTTTAGGAATTCAGAATATTTACATGCACATTACGTTTAGATATATAATCCATTTTGAGTTAATTTGTTCAAAAGGTGTAAGGTCTGTGTTTAGATGTGTGTGTGTGTGTGTGTGTGTGTGTGTGTGTGTGTGTTTGTTTGTTTTGGCATGTGGATGTCCAGGATGTTTCAGTACCATTTGTTGAAAAGACTATTATTTCTTTACTAGTGGCCCAGTGCATGAAATTCGTGCACATTAAAAGGGAATTAATTAGATGAAATATTTCAATATTGCTATTTGCCCTTTCTCTATAATAGAAGTGTCAGAGATGAAATAAAATTAGTAAAATGTATATGAAAATCTCCCTCCTGTCAGAGTCTGGGGAGCACTGCAGGACCTAGAGTCAAGTCCCCGCCCACCACCTGCACACACTTCAAAAACGCAGGAGACCTAGACCTAACTGCCCCCACCCCCACTGCGTGAGACCCAGACCTGGCCAGCCACAGCCCATCAAGCTCTGCTGTGCGGGGGGCACAGCCTGAGGTCCCCCGTCAAGCTCCTCTGGGCGAGGGGTGCAGCCTGGGGTCCCCCAGCCCAGTGCTGGGGCGGGAGCATGGCCTGAGGTCTCCCATCCTGGTGCCAGAGTGGAAGGTGTGGCCTGAGGTCCCCCATCAAGCCCTGCTGGGTGGGAGGCACGTCTTGAGGGCCCGTGGGCCAGCATTGGGGTGGGGGGCATACCCTGAGGTCTCCTGGCCTGGCGCCAGGGTCAGGGGCACAGCCTGAGGTCCCCTGTCAAGCCCCGCAGGGCAGGGAGAGTGGCCTGAGGTTCCTTGCCCCAGCCAGGTGCCATGGAGCCTCAGGTCCCTGCTGTTCAGTTGTGACATTACTGTGTCCTGGCTAATTTGCATATTCCTCTATTATATAGATAGATTGAATGGCCTTTGCAGCTTTGCCAATGATCAGTTATTTTTATTTGTGTGGGCCAATTTAGGGCTTTTTATTCTGTCTCATTGACCTATTTTTCTATTATTTAACCAATATTACACCGTTTTGATTTCTGTAGTTTTGAATTTGGATACTGTTAGTTCACGGATTCTGTTCTTAAATATTGTGTCACCTATTCTGGGCCTCTTATATCCCCCTGCATAAGCATTAGAATCAATTGTTGATTTATATTTACAAAATAACTGCGTCTTCTAGAAGACATAAAAAACTTAAAGGGGTAAATAATTTTCTTGTGTTCACTATGGTTTTGTGATCTTAGTAGCAAATATTTTACTATTTACTGAGCATATGTCTTGTTTTATTTTTTATTAAATTTATTGGGGTGACATTGGTTAGTAAGATTATATAGGTTTCAAGTGTATAATTCTTTAATACATCATCTATATACTGTATTGCATGGTGTGCCCATTACCCAAAGTAATGTCTTCTGTGATGCAAATGGCGAACAGATATGTAAAAATATGCCCAACTTCTCTAGCTATTAGGAAAGTGCAAATCAAAACTACAATGAGAGACCACCTCAGACCTGTTAGAATGACTATTATCAACAAGACAACTAATAAAAGGTATTAGAGAGGTTGTGAAGAAAATGAAAGGCTGACTCAATGGCTGGTGGGAATGTAAATTGGTATAGCCCCTATGGAAAACAGTATGGAGGCTCCTCACAAACTAAGAATAGAATTGCCCCAAGATCCAGCAAACTCCTCTTGTGTGTGTCTACCCCAAAATTTTGAAAATGTTTATTTGCAAAACTATATTCTCCTATATAGTTCATTATAGCATTGGCCAAGATATGAAAAACAACAACAACAACAACAACAACAACAGTGTCCTTTGATAAATGATCGGGTAAGACAATGTGGTATGTATACACAATGGAATGCAATGTGGTATGTATACACAATGGAATGCCATACTGAGCATCTGCTTAAAAATGGCTTCCAGTTTCCCAAGTTAACTCTATCACACTCTTAAGTAATTTTCTTTCCTGTTCTTATTTCACTTTACCTAGATGTGATTTGCTTTGTAAAACAGCAGGTCTTTCTAACAGTGGTATTGATGTTGCCTTGACCTAATGAGATAAGTCTTCAGATGTGTTCCATTTATTGTATTTTTTATTTACTGAATTATCCCCCATGGAGAACAATCATGATATTTTGGAAAAATAGTTTTTGGCAATAAAATTCATGAAACACAGCAGTTTTTTGAAAAGCCCATTGCATTCCTGTCAGGCCAGTGAACACTAAAATGTCTTCATGTGTTTATCCACTCATCAAGAGTTTTTTAACTTTAGTACACTTACCAAACTGCCTGGCTCCTTTGGACACAGAAAACTTCACAGGGACTTTAGTGGGGATAGGACAGATCTGTCCATAGATCAGCAAACATTGTGTAGCTTCTAATAATTTTCAATGCTGGTGATGCTGGGATACTTTGTTTGGGATTTCCTCTACCCATTTGCACATCTTCCTCCCCTAACCACCACTAAAACAACCATCACCTCTACAGCAAACACAAACATCCTATCTTCCTGGTTCTAACTGACATGTTTAATCAAATGGTCATTATAGGACCCTTCTCCAATATGTGGACCCTGCCCCAAAATATTTGTATTTAATTGGTGGGGCTCATATATTAAGAATTCTTTTAAATCTCTCCAGAAAATTGTAAAGTGAGGCTAGGGTTGAAAGCCATTAGGCTGGTCCCAAAGATTGATTGACATGCTGCAGCAGAACTGAAAAAGTTTCCAGGGAAACAGTATCTTTTCATTGCACACTTGTTGCCCTGTGGTTTGCATAACATCCTGAGCTCAGATCTGAGTTCTTATCTTTACATCTTTGCTTTTTGCCACCCATAATTCAGTGCATTATCTTTTACCTCAAACTTCCTTAGTTCAAATTCTGTATATGCCATTTGTTTTTAAGGGTCTCTGGATAAAATGCTACAATTCCTTAGTCTTCACTTGCTGATTAGGAAAGTGGGAACAATGAGACATATATCTCAAGAGTTTCTGTGCTGTTTAAATAAATAAATAATATCAGTATTTGAAATCCTTTGCAGCATCCATGGCAGAAAAAAAAACACACACACACACACTCCTCAGTTAATGGAAATCTCTGATATCATGTAGAAGCAGCAGCAATATTGAGGAACCAAATATGACTTTGGATTCCTCCAAGAAAAAATTTGGGGCAAAGAATTAGTTTTTCATGTTAGACAAGATGTTCAAGTATTACACAGAAAAAAGGTTAAAAGGTACAATGTACTACAAATTACCACTTTTGAACATCATTAAGTTCCCAAAAAGCAGAATTTTAAAGTTGAGATTCTTCACACACACACACACACACACACACACCAAAAACACTTTTTTGTTTTTACTAGCGTACAAATGCAGAAATCTGAAATCATCTGCCAAGATGATTAATGAGGAAGTTCTGATCTCTGAAGTCATCAGAAGTAACCAATAAGTCCAAGTTTCATTGGAATAGTGCTGGGTCCCATGTACTTTCATGTGCTCAAGATTAAGATAAATGGTTTGGAGTCCTTGGAAGCATGTATTCCAGAAAGACAGAGCAAGAAGTATTGCACAGGTGCAGTGCCAGGCAGTGAACCTAAGCAGATAAGCTCCAGAAGCTATATCAGCTGCTGTGCAAACAGGGCCTTCACCACAAATTTAAGTGAAAAACAGAGTTATTCAGTTCACAGATTTGTATCTGTCCCCTGAAATTAAAGTCTGCTGCTAGAATTTATGACTATTTACATGTTTATCAAATGTATGCTATAATCCAGATTTATGAGAGAGGTGAATTATAGATGATTTTTCACTTTATAATATAGTTCTACCATATAAAATAACTTGCACTAAAGATTAATTTAAATAATGAGAGAGATTGGTTGTGTGTTTATCATATACTAGAGGCTTTGTGCATGAAATTTGTGCATGGGGAGAGGGTTGTATTCTCTCAGCCTGGCCTGCACCCTCTCCAAACTGGGACCTCTTGGGGTATGTCTGACTGTCAGTTTAGGATTGGACCTAAACCGGCAGTCGGACATTCCTCTCAAAATCCGGGACTGCTGGCTCCTAACCACTCACCTGCCTGCCAGTCTTATTGCCCCCTAACCACTCCCCTGCCGGCCTGATTGGCACCTAACTGCTCCCCTACTAGCCTGATCACCCCCAACTGCCCTGATGGCCCAATCGCCCCCAACTGCCCTCCCCTATTGTCCATCTTGTGACAGTCATCTTTGGTGGCCATCTTGTGATGACGTGAGGGGGCCATCTTGTGGTGGTCATCTTGTGATAGTGTTGCACGAGGGTGTCATGCACCTAGGCTTTTATTGTATAGGATGGCATTTCTTATGGTCAGATGCACTCTCTATATTCAAACTTAGTTGAGAGTTTTTTTGAATCACAAATGGGTGCTGAATTTTATTAGATTTTTTTCTGTATCTATTCATATGACCATGTGATGTTTATCTTTCATTTTTTAGAGATATATAATATTTGTTGATTTGCAAATATTGTACCAACCTTTGATTTCCAGAATAAATCCCACTTGATCATGGTGTATGGTCTTTTTAATCTATTGCTGGACCCATTTTGCTAATATTTGTTGAGAATTTTAGAACCTATGTTTATCAGGGATTTAGCCCTATACTTTTATTTCTTTTCAGTGTCTTTATATGGTTTTGGAATTAGGATGATGCAAGCCTCACAAAAGGAGCTAGGAAGTTTGAATATTTGGCATAGTTTGAGAAGGATACTGTTAGTTCTTTGAATGTTTGGCAAAATGTGCCCATCAAGCCATCTGATCCAGTCCTGACATGATATTGTATACAAAAACACTGAAGACTACCAAAAAATGGGAGAACATATTTGCTAATGTTATCTCCTAAAAAGGTTTAATCTCCAAAATTTACAGGGAACTTATACAACTTAACAAAAGGAAGATAAACAATCCAATCAGAAAATGGCCATTGGACCTAAATAGATACTTTTCAAAACAGGACATACAGAACGTCAAGAGGCATGTAAGCATGCTCAAAGTCACTAATCATCTGAGAGATGCAAATCAAAACATCAATGAGGTACCACCTCACACCTATCAGAATGGTATGTACGTACCAGGGAGTTGGGGAGACAGCGTGTGGGTCAATGGGGGGAAAAAGAGACATATATACTACTATTTGTAATACTTTAAACTTAAAAAAATAAAACAATGTTGAAAAAGAAGCAAAAAATATTCCAATGGCATATCTTACAGATTTCAAACTAATATTACAAAAATTTATGTATGGTTACTAAAGACTTCGAATAGCCTCAGCAATTTGCAAAAGAAGAACAAAGTTGGAAGAATCACACTATCTGATATCAAACTATACTAAAAGGCCATAGTAATCAAAACAACATGTTACTGACATAAAAACAAACATATGGATAAATGAAACAGAATTGGAGAGCCAATAAATAAATCTACACCTTTATGGTCAATTAGTATTTGACAAAAGAGGCAAACACATACAATGGGTTAAAGGTAGTCTATTTATTACGTAAATGGCTTTGTCAAAATTGGACAGATGCATGCAAAAAAGATGAAACTAGACCATCTTCTTACACCACACACAAGAATAAACTTAAAATGGACTAAAGACTTAAATATTAGACTCAAAATCATAAAAATCCTAAAACAGTAAAATTTCAGACATTTCTCATAGCAATATTTTTGCTGATATATTTTATTGTACAAAAGGAACAAAGGTAAAATAAACAAATGGGAAGCTTTTGCACAGCAAAAGAAACTATCAACCAAATAAAAAGGGAACCCACTAAATAGAACATATTTGCCAATGAAGCATCCAATAATATGTAAAGAACTTATATAACTCAGCACCAAGAAAACAAATAATCTAATTAAAAAATGGGCAAAGGATTTGACTAGACACTTCTCTAAAGAGGTCATACAAATGGCCAATAGACATGTGAAAAATGCTCAGTGTCACTAATCATCAGAGAGATACTAATTAAACCCACAATGAGATATAATCTCATACCTCTTTCTCAGTTTAGGGAGCCCTAATGCACTGTTGGTGGGAATGTAGACTGGTGGCTACTGTGGAAAACAGCGTAGAGTTTCCTCAAAAAATAAAAAATGAAACTGACTTGACCCAGCAGTCCCGCTTTTGGGAACAGATCCAATATATCACTAGAAACACTAATTTAAAAAATACATGCACTCCTATGTTCATGCAGTGTTATTTACAATAGCCAAAACCTCATCTGACAGGCTCTGATAGGGAGTGCATGTTTCCACCATATCACATGCCCACCTGTACCATCATCAGAAAAAAAAAAATTGTGTTGCTGCTTGAGGACATATGCAAATTAATATAAAACTCTATTAAAAATATATTGACATATACACCATGGTTTCATTAATATTTTATGGAAAATCCTGTCCTCTTAAAACCAAAATATTGACCCAACTGATTATAGGAAGTAAGCTTCAAAAAAATGTAGTAGCATCATTATATTTATGCATATAAAATATTTGAACATACAGAGGGGAAATGTATTTGATACTTTCAAAGAAAATTTTCAATGCCCATCAATTTTTCATTACTCAGCTGAAATATCATTGCTCATTTACTATGAAGCTTATGTCTGTTTATACCTGGAGATTCACTTGCCATTGTACACAGACACCTAAGGGTGTGCATATGTTCATGTATAGACTTCTGGAAAGTTTTTCTGAGTAGCTGTGCTAGAGATGATGCCAGTCATCCAATTGCTACTTCCGAATTTAGATAATGCAAAAGCTTCCATGGAGGTTTGAGGGTAAGAAGAAGAGGCAGCATCATTTCATAGAAACCTTGTCTCAACCTCTTCCTGTTGCTTGCATGAACTCCTTTTTTTTTTACATATCTAATCTTTAGAGAAGAACACCAGGTTCAAAGTTCCTTTTCAACTCGAAACTTTATAGCAAAGCCACAACTCTGTATTAATATAGCAGCTGCAATGTGTTTCTAGTTAAGTTGTCATAAACCTAGAACTTCTCACATCATCACTTTTGAAGGTCGGCACCACAGAGGGGAAAAAACATACACATTTATACTGGATTGACATGGTAGTTTGTAATCTACACGGTATTAAGTATCACAATATATTTCATTTTTATATGTTTTTGATGAAGAGGTAAAAGTGCATTTTCTGCCGTTGCTGTTCAGAAATTGCTCATCTGTTTGGAAGAGGCTAAAAGAGACTGAAGCTAAACATTATTTATGGAGATATTACCACTCGTCACTCACTCATTCCACCGCTAAAATGAGAAGAGGACGCCAATGCTATTTTATTTACAGTATTGATTTCCAGAGCTCACCCTGTGAGAGTCCTGGTGTGTATGCAAGATAAATGTTAGAGAACAGAGATATTCAGACAAACATGGTTTCCTTTTTTTTCTTTTTTTTTTCTTTTTAATATTTTTATCATTCTGATAATTTATATCCTTTTGAAATGTAATTGGAAATGTCTTCTAGATGTCATTTCACTGTCTCTATATGATACCTGATATTTGTGAGTACATTAAAAAGATTTGAATGCTCATGGATAATAGTGTGTATATATTTATTTGTATATATGTAAATATATTTACATAAGAATCACTTCTTACACTAACAAAGATTTCAAAGAACAAAACTGTTGTATTTATTCATTTAGGAAGACCTGGGAGAGGTGTAAACAAGCATCTATCTCCTCCCTGGCTTTCCCTCTGTTTTCTCATTCTTTTGGTTTTCTTCTTTCCATTATTGGTTAACTTCACGCCTCCATCAGCAGAAAACACACTTCCCTATCTATTAGCTAAGCCAATTCTCTTCCTTTTTCCCTTTTAAGTTCTGCCCATGACAGCTTCCTGCAGTCACTCCTCATTTTTTGCTTTATTCTTCACTGCCATGAACATCCACTAGGAGAAGAGTGATCTTCAGAAACAAGGCTATTAACACAGGTCAGATCAGTGCTGGGAGAGTGCAGGGAGTAGAAGGGAGGGAGGTGCCCTGGGGCCTTTGTGTGCTTTACTCCCAGGCTCCCTTCTCTCAGGAGCATCCCACTGCTCCCAAAGCCCCTCTGCCCAGGCTCTTCTCTTTCATCCCAAAGTCTCAAAGTCTGAAGCTGTAAATATGCAGGGGCCTTATGTAGGTCCAGGAATGAAAGCAGCCATTCTAGTCTTCTCCCCCTTCCCCACAAGTTTTTTTCTTCTCAATTACCAAATCAGGTGTCTGCACAAATTCACATTTTTTATTTCTAAAATTTAATGGTTCCTTTCTTTTATTAAGAACGATAAAGTGAACAGAAATCATCTTATCTTTAAGAGAGCATCAAGATGTCCAAACAGCTGAAACCAGTTTGGCTCAGTGGTAGAGCATAGGTCTGCGGACTGAAAGGTCCCGTGTTTGATTCCGGTCAAGGGCATATACATTGGTTGTGGGCACATCCCTGGTGGGGGGTGTGCAGGAGGCAGCTGGTCAATGTTTCTCTCATCGACGTTTCTAGCTCTCTATCCCTCTCTCCTCCTCTCTGTAAAAAAAATCAATAAAATATATATTTTTAAAAAGATGTCTAAACATGCTTATATATAGTTTTAGGGGTTATCAAACTATTGTCTCAGAAGAGCAAAAATTAATGCTGCCTATAGATTAAGGTATACCAGTACTGATTTCAGGAATTATTATGGAACCTTGGAGTATTCATTTAAGTTTTGATTACAGTCCATGCATTCATCACTTTGTATATGTGCTACAAGCAAAGCAAGGGAATAATGAAGATATAAATATACTTCGTATTTATAATTTTAGAAATGATGAGAATGAGATTTTCAGTCAAGAACAAGGTCATCTGATAAGAATATATACTTTTAATAACTAGGATCTTAGAAATATAGACTTGGATTACATATTTCTAATTGATGAAATGAAAAATATTCAGCAAAATATTATGCTTATGCTATCTATATAAGTGTGCATATGTTAAAATGTGTATTGGGAAAGAATGTATAAAAATAGAGTCTCACCTTTTCCTTACATATGTTGTAGTGGGTTATTTTCGAAGTTGGAATTTCTCAGTGTTACCTCTAAGTGCATCATCAAGGTGGCACATACAGCCACAGTCTCTTTTTGAAGAGCAAGGCAGGATTTACTCAGAAGGTGAAAAATTAATAGAATGGAAAATTCAAGATTACAGCTCATTGATATGAGTAGCTTTATGACATATGTAGCTTTTCTATAGAATTTTGTCCTCTGATTTTACATATAGAAGTCTATTGTTATTTTATTTTATTTTGTTTTATTATTTTGATTTCAGAGAGGAAGTGAGATGGAGAGAGAGATAGAAACATCAGTGATAAGAGAGAATCATTGATTGGCTGCCTTCTGCATGCTCCCTCTGAGGATCAAGCCTGCAACCCCATGCATATGCCCAGACTGGGCTTGGAATCTTGACCTCCTAATTCATAGGTTGAAGCTCAACCACTGAGCCAGGCCATCGAGGCAGGAGAAGTCTATTTGTAGAAAAAACTCTTAACATGCACTTCAGTAAAAACTTCAAAGTTAGTCCACCAGAGTCAATTTATCTGCCAGAGTAGAGCAGATCTTTCTTTTTCAAGAGTGCTTTATCATTAATAGGTCTCTTTTGTAAATTTATTTTAAGTGTACTTTTATTATTTTGCCAGTTTTATTGAGAAATAATTGACATGTATCACTGTATATATTTAAGGTGTACAGAATGATGGTTTGATTTATATATATTGTGAAATGATTATCACAGTAGGTTTAGTCTTTATTTATCAAATGAATATACAGTTTAACAAGTTAAGAACGTTATGATAGGGACATGAGAAATTCTTAAGAAATTTCACTTCAGGTTGTTAGTTGATTGACTGGTTGATTAGTAGTTAGACTAGTAGTTAGTTCATTGATTAATTGATTAGTACTGTGTTCAGCCATCATGGATATGTTATAATTGCAGTGCCTTTCTTGTATTTTGACCAGAAAGCTTGATTAAACAGTACCGTGTACAAAACAAAACAAATGAAGGAAAACAAAAGCTCTAGGGGCTTTAATTAAATTCAGGCTGGATATGGGTCAGGTAGGTATTTTGGCTGTTCCTTCCAATGAAATATGATGATATGAGGCTTTACCTGTAGACTTATGAATAGACTTCTACCGCCCAGTTTACATCTCTACTTATTGCTGTAGGTAAAACCTCCAGTCCTATGTTGAATAGAAATGGTAAGAATAGGTACCCTTGTTTCGCCCCTGTCTCTATGCAGAAAGCAGTCAGTCTTTCACTATTATCCATGATATTAGCTGGAAGCTTTCCATAGATCCCTTTTTTTCAATTTGAAAAAGTTCTATTCCTCATTTGCTGAGAGTTTTTATCATGCTTATTAAATTTTGTCCAATGATTTTTTTCTTCATCTATTAAGGTAAACAAATTTTAATTTTAGTATCACAATTTGGTGTATCATGGATTTTCACATGTTAAAAGAACTGTATTCTGGAAGTAAATTCTAATTGATGGTGAAGTATTGCTTTAAAAAATGTATTTCTGCGTTTAATGAGACAATATTGTATGAAGGATTATTGTGACTATTTTCATTATATATAGTAGTCTGGAGTTTTCTTTAGTATTTTGATCTGGTTTTGATTTCAAAGTACTGCTATCCTTAGAAAAATAAACTGGGAAATGATTTCGATTATTGAGAGCTTTGATAAGTTTGTGTAGAATTAGGATTATATCTTACATAAATGTTTGTTCATTTTCTGAAGTCATACTAGACATCCACCCAATAACTGGCTTTATGATTCTATAATCATAAATAATTTATACAAGTACATTTTCTCCAGTTTAGTTTTTGCTGTTAAGTTTTTGGTCTTAAGAAATCACTTAGATAATCAAATCATTCAGTTGAATATTATCTACATAGATCTTTGTTTCAGTTATGCACTTTGCTTCTTTGATTGTTACTCTAGAATTGCTCTTTTTGATATAACATTTTATAAATGTTTTCTTAGTTATGGTTAACTTTACATGGTTAAAATGGTTATTTTACATTATAAAACGGTTAATTCTATAATGTTTTTCATAAATTTATTATAAACTAAGGGCTAAACAAATACTATTTGCACATTTTTTTCTAATGTATCATTATACCCAGTTTGACCTATTGCTATTAAGTTGTTGAAATATTTTACCAGTTACCATGTTGAACAGTTTTGTCTTTGTTATTATAAAAGCATAACCAGAATGTTCAAGTGATTGAATGAGAACTAAAATACCAATGTGCTACTATTAGGTAAGTACCATGGAATAGATATTTTTAGGAATTTAATGGTTGAATATAAATTTATATGATTTTAGCTCTATGAAAAAAGTGAATTAGTTTTTTCAAAAGTGCTGAGCACATTGATTTGAAAATTTGTGCCTCATCCACCAGCAGCTGCAGTAAAACATTTCATTGCATAAAAGTCAAGAAAAACATTACCTGAAACTATGTTTAAATGAGGTAATTTTTCAAACTATAGCCAGGCCATAAAAATCTAGGGGTCACATTTACAGTATGACTTTAGATCAGGATTTAGTTCAACTTAAAGACCCTAGTTCTATCTGGGCTTCTTCCTCAAACTCCCCATAATTAATACAAATCTATTTTATTTTTAATATTTAATATTTTAAGTTAGATTACTTGTGGGACATTCTGAGCTAGTATGGCAGCAGAAATATCAACATTTCATGGATTGTTATGCAAAGATAATTCTACTGCATCTGAATCTGATTTTCCTAATTACATGAAAATCACATATGGATGTCTATACTTTCAGGCTCATAAAATTGCTAGAGGGGGGGCCCATAACTTACTTGGCTCTATGAAGTTCACTCCACCCCCAGAGGAAACCTTGAAGAGCAACATGATTCAAACTTATACTGTGTGTGGTAGAGAAAATTAATGCAGCAAGAAACAATTTTCACTTTTAATTAAAATTTACCTTTACACTAGCAGAATACAATGCACAAATAGAAATTGGATATTCATGACGACTGAAAATGGCCTCTCCAAAGATACTATCAGCCTAAGAAGAAATTAAAAATGTAAAAGAAGAGTAGTATTTACATCCAAATTTGAATATAATATTTGGAAATATTTACTAAGATGGAGGAATAAAACTTCTCAGAGCCAATCTTGTTGCTTGTATTTTACTAATTCCTTATTGGATTTTTTTTTTCCTGCTTATGGGACCTGAATGAGTGACTTGCAGGATAGCGTTTCTGGCCCTTGTATATTCTAATAAATAGTAAAGATGAACAATGAGGTAATTTTCCTCTACACGATGGTCAGGATTTGTGATTGTTGAGGTAAGAAACTGAAGGTATGGTTCAATCTCTCTGCTATCCTAGAAGTTCCTTTGATAATATCAAAAGCTTGCCATATTTCCTTTTTATTTTATTCTAAGGTTCAGAAATATGTAGTCATTCAGTCTTTTTAAACTAAATATAATTTGAGGATATATTTCCTAAAACATATCTCTTTTAAAATTTCTGCAAAAACACTTTGAAGGGATTCGTTCTGCCACAAATAATGTTTATCTGCTCTGACTTTCTAGGCCTCTGTGCTCTGTCATGTCCATCTCTCCAGTCTTATTTTTAACTACTTTTCTGCCCTATATCCTAATTTCCAGCAAAGGTGAATCATTGCCCTGCACAGCTCCCTCTTTATGCCTTTCCCTAAGCCATTAAAAAAAACAAAAACAAAACAAAACAAAACAAAAAACTCCTCTCTCTTCTTCTGCTCAAATTCCTTCACAGAGTCCATTTTAATACCTTCAAGCATGAGGCCAAGGGGGATAATATCTCCCATAATTCTTTGGGCACATTTTTGTGTCATTATAATCCTGATTTTGTTTTTCTATCTACACATAATACACAATGTGTAACACATAATATGAACTCAATGAATCTATTAAGTGAATGCTAAATAAATGGGTAGTTAAAATAACACAGAAAAAAAAATAACCTATGACAACTTGGGCAGAAAGTTCTTACAGTTTCTCCTAGTACTAAAAATTTTCAAACTAGTACTAAAAATTTTCCTCAATGCAAACCATGATGCCATAACACCTAGATTATAAGTGGCTGTGGCTCATTATGAAAGGTAATTTTTTTTAGGCTGTTCAGACTGTTATAGTAAAATACCACAGACTGGGTAACTTATGAACAACATATATGTATTTTTCATGGTTTTAGAGCTCGAAAATCAGAGATTGTGGTGCCAGCATGATTGAATTCTGGTGAGGGTCTTCTTGCTGGTTCATAGCTTGTCTTCTTCTTGTGTCCTCATGTGGTGGAAAGAGCTAGGGAGCTTTGTGAGGGCTCTTGTTTAATGCACTGAAACCATTCATTAGGGCTCCACCTTCATAAGCTAATCACTTCTCAATGGCTCCACCTCCTAATAACCGTAATCTTTGAGGGTTGGGATTTCAACATATAATTTTTTTTTTGGAGGGGGAGACTTTCAGATTATAGCAGGAATGAACTTTTAATTATTAAGGCAATGATAAAGTTCTAAAGAAAAAAGTATACTTACATGTATGAAAAATTTCAAAAATGCTTTATGGGAAAAGATCTTAGATCAGAGACTGATAAAATTAGCACTAAATATGATACTGAGATAATATCCCATATAATAAAAGGGTAATATGCAAATAGACCGAGTGGCAGAACAACTGAACAACCACTCACTATGATGTGCACTGACCACCAGGGAGCGATTCTCCAACCAGTAGGTTAGCTTGTGAGATGGGCCGGACAGGCCCTGGAGCATTCCCACATTCCCTCCCCAGCCTGATTGTGCAGTGGTGGGTTCCCTCAACCTGCTCTGCATCCTCATGCAATCCAGGACCCCTCAAGGGATGTCAGAGAGCCGGTTTGGCCAAATCCACAGGCCACTCCCCTTGGGAGGGTGCCAGAAGCAGGGCTAATGGCTGGCGAGCACTGCCACAGCAATGCAAACTTCTGATTTGGCTCAGTGGTAGAGCATTGGTCTGCGGACTGAAAGGTCCTGGGTTCGATTCCAGTCAAGGGCATGTACTTTGGTTGCGGGCACATCCCCGGTAGGGGGTGTGCAAGAGGCAGCTGGTCGATGTTTCTCTTTCATCGACGTTTCTAGCTCTCTATCTCTCTCCCTCTCTGTAAAAAAAATCAATAAAATATATTAAATAAATAAATAAATAACATAAAATATATTTTTAAAAAATTAAAAAAACTTCTCCTGATTGGGACTGATTGGGCTCGAGCCTGTGGCAGGCACAGTGGGGCAGGATGAGCAGGAGTGGCAGGTAGGAGCTGCAGGAAGTGTTGGGGTACAGGTTTCGGCTCAATCCCTGCAGGCCACCCAGAGCGACCCCAACCATCTACAAATTCATGCAGTGGGCCTCTAGTGTTTAGAATAAAAAGCATTTACACATGTGACTTAGGAGACACCTTTTTACTCCTTAAACTATCATTGTAGCCATGGACGGGGATGTCTACTGATAGGCACACCTCTTTGGGGTTTGAATAGCTATTTGCTGTCCCCCAAAACACACGGATTCAAAAATCCAGAGGGTTTAGGAAGTAGGAATGAATTCTGATAATGAAATCGATAATTTTCCATCACAGTGGGAATGTGATTGATTTTAATTATCTTTCCTGTTCTTTTCCAGGTTATCAGATTTTCTGTAATAACCAGGAATTATTATGATGATGATCATACAAAGAATTATGTGAGTCTGCAGTGTTTTTAAGAATAAAATAAATTCTACTGCATGGGAACTCTCAAGGAGAGCCCCTGCAGAGAGGGGAAAGTTATTTCTTAGCTGTGAGAGAGCCCCAAACAACTGACCTCACAGGTGCCCACGTGAGGGCCATTGCATTGAGCTGAGGGTCTCAGGATCCCAACACCTGTTCTCAAGAGTCAGTATTTTTCCTGCTGCTCTCACTAAGTTCTCAGGAAAAGTCTATTTCTTAGAGATATAGTTTAGTTCAGAAGATACAGGTGAATCATAAGCTAAAATACATGGTTCTATGCTACTTTTATTTGAAAGAAATTACATGTATATAGATGTGAAAAATCCTTACATCATTTGGAAAGAATTTTATCTTGCAAAGAACATGCAATGTTTTCTTCATCATTAGTCAGGTGTATGTGTATGTATGTATGTGTGTGTGTGCGTGCACATACATGTGGACATGCACAAGCCACTTCAACCCTGGGGCTTTAGTTTCTTCATTCACACAAACAAGAGTTGTGTTAGATGATCTTTTAGGGGGGTCCTCATCAGCTCTCAAATTTCTAAAACTCTAAGTCCTGTGTAGAAAGTCCCTTCCTTCTCTTAGCTTCTCCTGTGATGAATAGTAATAGATATAAGAGAAGAAATAATTTTGGCTAGACTATTTTTTAAAAATATATATTTTATTGATTTTTTACAGAGAGGAGGAAGAGAGAGGGATAGAGAGTTAGAAACATAGATGAGAGAGAATCATTGATCAGCTGCCTCTAGAACACCCCCTACTGGGGATGTGCCTGCAACCAAAGTACACGCCCTTGACCAGAATCAAACCTGAGACCTTTCAGTCTGCAGGCCGATGCTCTATCCACTGAGCCAATCCCATTTCAGCTGGCTAGACTATTGATGTTTTCTAGGATAGTACAATCTATGTCAAAGTCATCTTTCATTGACCTTGTCACTGCATCAATAGTAAACATTCAGAGAGTTTTTATATTTCAGGTTTCAAGTCTTTAAGCCCACAAGCCTCTGAGTAAAATAAGCAAGATTTAGAGGGGAAAACAATAGTTACCTTTGCAAGACAAAACATAGGCAACATTTCAAAAATTGTGCTCCGTTGTCTTCACTTTGTTTCAAGCCAACCAGAAGATGCTGTCACCATTGTCATTCCAATGCTTATTACTGCACTTCAGGACCTCAGGATAGCTTATCTCTGTTGGACAGGGTATACCAGAGGCCTGGAGCATGAAATTCATGCACGAGTATTGTCCCTAGGCCTGTCCTGTGATCAAGGCCATCTTTCCCAGCTGCCCACAGCTAACCCCGGTTCCCGTTGGCCATCAGGTGATCAGTGCATGACAGCCAGGGGAAGGGACAGAGAGGTCGGCTGTTCCTGCCAGCTCGCCAACCCTGCCCCTGCTGCGGGTGGCCATCAGGCAATCTGAGCCTGCTGGCTGGGGAAAAAGACCAAGAGGTGGTCAGTGCGCCTCATGGTCCAGCAGTTGTTCTGGTCATTTTGCCATTATGGTCAATTTGCATATTACACTTTTATTATATAGGATTTGCCCAAACTTTAGTGTTTGAGTAGCAGTGATATACTTTTACATTTTTTTTCATTTGTTAATCTTTTTATAAATATACCTAATGGAGTGTTACATGGCAACATAATTAATTTTTAAAATCATCCTGATACACTAGGAATTATAATTAATTAAGTACCATTATCTTGAAGCACCTTATAGGTTTTTAATGATATATAAAGAAATGCAGTATAAGTTTTAAAAAAAGGATCTAACTCCAGAATGTACTTGAAAAAGAAATCTGATTCTCTTTAACCAATGACGCTTAAAAAAGAAATAAAGGATGGCTAGGTTTTAAATTTTCTTTAAGGAAGCATTACTCAAACTTAAGTATTTTGAAATTAATACCTTGACAATATTTGCCATAGTCTCTTCTTATGATTACCATTTTCAAAACTTTATTTTTAAATTTAATTAATAATAAAAATTTTATTTATATGAATAAAAATTACTTTCTTGCAATATATATAAAGTAAGCATAAAAATATATGTATAACCAAAAATGTTATACATGTATTACCAAATGCATACATGTGTAAATAAAGCATACTATTAACTAATAAAATTTTTAAAAATTAGTAAAATAAAGCAATAATGTATATAATTAATTTCTGAGCTGTAAATTAGTTCTTCAATAAAAACACTGCAGAAAAATAGGGTTTGCTAATCACTAATAATTATGTAGTACATTGTCACTTTGAGATAAAAATGGGGTTTAAAGTTAATTATGCACAGCTATTTTTAAAAATTTTAATATTAACCAGCATATTTATGCATTAGAAAAACATAAAGGATATATGCCCATTTTTCCAATACTAAAAATTAATTCTTAATCAATCATGATGATATAAGTGGTTTTTATTCAACAAACTTTTATTTGAAAAAGCCATCTGGAAGGCTATTTTGGATCTGTTTTCCAGAACATATGGTAATTAATAACTCCTAGTTTTATGAGCATCAATTCATAATGTTCAGGAATATTTGCAGACTTTTTTCCTAATAAATTAACTATGTAATTCAATAATCATGTTTGTTGATTAAAAGACTGAATGAATGGAGAGGATTTACAATAAGAGTTCTGTCACTTTATTTTTCTGAGCAGGTAATACTCTCATAGTTTAGTGTTCTTATTCATATCATGTTATTAAATCCCTGTGAGGTGAAGTGATAACATGTAGCTGTGAGTCTCAGCCAAGACTAGAATATGATTCTAATAACTCCTGAGCCTCTCAAGTTCAACTAAGCTATGCTGGGGAAGTTGAAATGGACTCAAGGAGGTCAGCCTTGCCTTCATCTTCTTAAAGCGCTTGGTCTCGGCTTCCAGGCATGGGCTGACCTTGCTTAGATTGACACTTCTCTTCTCTGGTCATTTCATCTCGCTGGCCCACACTTTCTCTGCAAACCCTAAGACAGGACTCTGGGCAAGAAACTGATAACAGTTTATTAAATATGTCTGTCTGTGTGAGCAAATGCATACTGTATGAGACAGAATTAAGACAGACAGGGAAATTCAGCAGTATCTGGACCTTCTTCCTGTACTACTGTCCCCTCCCTTCTATTATATCCATTGTTTTCCTTGCTGTCTTTACAACTAGTGTGGTCCTACCTTTCCAGCTGGGCTCCCTTCTTCTCCCAATCTCCTAGAATAGGGGTGTCGAACTCAATCAGAGAAGGGGCCAGAATCTAAAATCCAGCCTAAATCGCGGGCCGAATGGTTTACTGAACAGTCATAAACTGACAATGTCATAAACTGTCAGCGGAGTGCAGTGATGACAGCGCGGTGCGGGCCACATTGCAAGGCCTGGTGGGCTGGATTTGGCCCGCGGGCCTTGTGTTTGACACATATATCCTAGAATATCACCTGTTTAAGGCCCCCTGGTTTGCTACTATTGGCATTTAAACCATACTTCAGCAAATAGCTATCATTTAAATACTTTAATGTCTAATAAATTTTGAATTTTTTAAAAAGAAGGCTTATAAATTTGTGGATTGACAATATTTAACTTCTCTTCCTTCTTTCCAGTATGTAATTTTGAGCATTTTCTTTTTAAAGATAGGAGTCTTATTTCATAAAGGAACTGTAGAAGGATGACATTCCATATATTTTTTAACAGCTACGGTTATAAAATAAATTAGTGGATTAAGGAAAAGATTGAAGGTTGAGATTCCTGGTCACCATGAGGATTGGGGCTATAACCAAGCTTTATTTATCTCTGCTAACCCAGCTCTTGGCTAACTGAAACAATAAGGAGGGTTCTCTATGAGCCTGAAGGGCCAGGGTCTGATCATTTCAGCAGTGTTTTCAAACATCACTTTTTAACTTATGGATTCTCTGTCACACATCATGAGTCCTTCTCACTCATTTATT
Source organism: Pipistrellus hanaki (assembly GCF_964339955.1). Lineage (NCBI taxonomy): Eukaryota > Metazoa > Chordata > Mammalia > Chiroptera > Vespertilionidae > Pipistrellus > Pipistrellus hanaki. The sequence goes on along the minus strand of NC_140512.1, from coordinate 44,436,400 downwards.
TCTTCTTCATAAGCATACACACCTTGTCTATTTCCTTAGTAGTTCTGATCCACATTTGAAAATGTGTTCTTTAGATATTTGTTTATTTGATAATTATTTGTCTTGCTATTACTATTTGTTATCAAGACAGGCAAATGCCTTGTCTTCATAATGCCTGAAATACAATAGACCTTAATTAAATATTTGCTGAATACTGAATCATAGGAACTTACAATTGGTTTTGGGAAATCAAGACACGAAAACTTCAGTGTTATCTCAAGAGGAACATCAAGTAATATTACAAAGTGGTACCTAATTAAATTCTATATTAAGTAAGTAGTAAGAAGTTCTATAAGAATTAAAAAGGTAGAAAATATTTGCAAGAGGAAAATAAATATAGGCATTAGATAGAGGGAGATAAAGAACGCCAAGTTTTATAGGATGGAAATGAAAATGTATCAAAAAAGGAATTTAGTAAATAGTTTATCCTGATATATAACTTAGAGATGAAAGGATGGCAAGGTTATGATTAGGTTATATTTTGTAGAGCTTCAAATACTAAGTTGAAGATGTTGGACTTTTTATGAAGTGAGCTAAGAATCAGTGAAATATCGGGGCAAAAACAAGCAGTTGACATTATGTTAAAGAAGTATAATTTAATGAAGCAGTCAATTTTCAGTGAAAAAGGAATAGATGATATAGGAGGAATGGTTAGGAAAGTGTCCATGATAGAGTTGATGAGAAACACAATGGCATTGACAATGGAAAAGGAAAGAAAGGAATGTATGTAGAAGATATTTCAAGAAGTGGAAGGATTATTGATTGCGAATTGAATAAAAATTAGAATGAGTGAAAGCTTACCTGGAAGTTATTGTTACCATTGAGAAAAAAAAGACAAAATTAAGTCGGGGTCAAAAATAAACACACACACACACACACACACACACACACACACACACACACACAGTCTTCCATAAAAAGAGTATTATTATTCACATCATAGATGATGTTGTGTGTACTTAAACATCTAAAATAATCTATAAACACACAATTAGAATTAAAATATGCTAGATGTTCATCTACAAACGTCCAAAACTTAGAGAAAATTTACTTAAAGCTATGCAAAACTTAGACACAGAAAACAACAAAACCTTACTGAAAGAGATTAAATAAATGAAGTGATATTGTACTGGTGTAGATTGTTATAAAGAGATTGTTTCTCTCCAAAATGTAGTCTAGATTTAATACGTTCTCAATTTCTGAAAATTGATAAGCTAATTTTAAAATTCAACTGGAAAAGCAGAGGAACAGAATAGTTGAGGTAGACTTACCACAAAAGTAAAATAATGTAGATATTCACATAAAACTAACTAATAGAATGAAATAAAAAGTTCAAACTTAAACCACACACACACGCACACACACACACACACACACACACACACACACAAGCTTTGGTAAATTTGATATGTAACATGTTGCTTATTTGCATGTGTTATAGTACTCTAAATTTATATAGGAAATTTCTGTACCTTGTAATATTGATGTGTTATACACATAGTATATAATCAATAAAAACTGTTTTGTTAAAGAAAGTTGCTTCATTCTGTTATGCAACAAATATCAACTTTCAGTCTTCTAGATGATTGCTATAGGTTTATTGCATCAACAGCTTCCATGGTTGCACCTTCTGTATCATAGCCTTTGATAGTCCCTGGCACCTTGACTCTGGGTTTAGTCAGTGATTGGGCTAATCAAACACCTGCAAAGTTAATGTTAGTAGAGGCTTTTAAAAATGCTTGCAAACTTTTGTTTCATTTTACAGAGCTCTGTCATTACCACGTGAAACACCTCTGCTAACCTGCTGTAGGGATTTGAGAGACACAGAGAAAGAAGCCAAGTCATTTTAGCTGAGGCCAGCCCAGCGCAACTGGCAAGCCAGCTGGCCAGAGGCACATGAACATACCTGGCATAGATCAGCCAAGCCCAGAGACCCACAGACATGTGAGAAATAATAAATGAGTTGTTTAAAGCTACTAAATGCTATGGTGATTTGTTAACCAACAATAACTACCATATAATGGTGATAAAGCACTTAAGAAAACACACAGAAACCCTGCCTTCATGGTAATTATTTTCAAGTTATCAATATACATGAAGCCAGATGGTGATAAATGCTATGGAAAAAAAATAAGAAAGCAGGGAGATTTGCTTCAACACCATTAAATAAATTATGTGTAGGCAATAAATGTTTCCTATTTAAATAACAAAGAAAATTAAGTTTTCACAATTGCCTTTTTAAAAGAAACTTTTTTTTGTATAGTTTTAGATTTACAGAACAAAATCTAAACATTGTATAGAATTCCCATATACCCCACACCAATTTTGCCTGTATTAACCTCTTACAGTAGTATGGTACCTGTTACACTCAAGGAACCACAGTGGATAAATTATGAAGCTTTTACTTTATTCAGATTTTCTTAGTTTTTATCTAATGTTCTTTATTTTTTCTAGAATTTTATCCTGAATATGATATTACATTTAGTATTCATGTCTTCTTGTGGTATTCTTTGCTCTGACAGTTGCTCAGATTTTTATTTTTTTTAATTTTCTTTAAAAATTTTTTTATATGGAACACTTCATGAATTTTCATGTTTCAGCCTATTGCAAGGGCCATGCTAATCTTCTCTGTATCATTCAAATTTCACTATATGTAGTGCTGAAGCCAACACGGATTTTCCTTGTTTTTTTATGACCTTGACAATTTTGAGAAGTTATGGCCAGGTATTTTATACAATGCCACTCAGTTAAGATTTGTCTGGTGTTTTTGTCATAATTATATTGGGATTATATGTTCTTTTAAAATATTTTTTATCGATTTCAGAGAGGAAGGGTAAGAGAGAGAGAAATAGAAACATTGAAGAGAATCGTTGATTGGCTGTCTCCTGCACACCTTATTTTGTGCATCTAGCCCATGAGCATATACCCTGACCAGGAATCAAACCATGACCTCCTGGTCCATAGTTCAATGCTCTACCACTGAGCCAAGCCAGCTGGGCAGGATTATATGTTCTTGGGAAGAGCACCACAGAAGTAAAATGCCATTTTAATCACATCGTATCAAGGGTTTATATGAACAGCATGACTTATTACTGCTGATCTTAACATTGATCACCTGACTGAACTGTTAGGCAGTTTTCTCCAAGATAAAGTTTCTATTTCCCACTTTCTCCAGACTACAATTTTTCAAGGGAAGTTACTATGAGTAGTACAGAATGAAGGAATATGGAGATTATATTCCACTTCAATGAGGGTACAGTATCTGTGTAAACTATTTGGAATTCTTCTGAATGAGAAATTTGTCATTTCTCCTCGATTTATTTATTCAGTTATTTTTATATCAGTATAAACTACTGATATTTATTTTATATTTTGGTTATAACCCAAAATAGAAAATATTTTGCAATTGAGAGTTCTTTGAGTTGGTTTCTATGTTCTTTTGAGATACTTGTATTGGGGGTGTGTGTGTGTGTGTGTGTGTGTGTGTGTGTGTGTGTCCATGCACTTGAGCATTTCCTTTCTGGCATTTAAGGTGCTCCAAGAGCATTCTGTATGTTTTCTAGAATGACATTTTCCCAAGGAGTGAAATCTTGGTTCCTTTTATTGCGGAATGCTATTAAAAACTAAAATTTAAGTCCTAAATGTGCTCATTGCTTTTAGGGTGGTGGTGTTTCTGGGTCCTCTCAGCTGACAGAGTAAATATGTATAAATGTAAACAATTGCCTTTTTCGTTTTATTTTATTTTTCCAATACCATTTATATCCTCTATGCCCTTTTCCACCTCCCCCATTCTCTCCCACCCACCCTGGCAATCACCACATTGTTCTTCATGTCCATGAGTTCTCTCACTTTTTTCTTCTTCTGCCCAAATCCCACCCTTCCCCCAGTATCCTCCCCACCCCCATGCCAGTTGCCTGATCTCTGGCTATAAGTCTATATTTTGCTTGGTTGTCCAGTTTGTTCATTAAATTCCACATATGAGTGAAATCATATAATACTTATCTTTCTCTGACTGGCTTATTTCACTTAGCATAATGCTCTCCAGGTCCATTTATGCCATCACAAAGGGTTAATTTTTCTTTCTTTTTACAGCAGAGTAAATAATTGCCTTTTTAGGCACTAAAATGTTATTTATATATTGATCACTATAGTTATTATATATTTAAATTAAAAAAGCATTTATTGTTTTCCTATAAGGATATAACCTCTGTAGATTTGTTATTCCAAATCCCAGTAAATGGAAATATATTTTATATCTTCAAGACATAATCTTTAAAGTTGCATGTTTAGAAAAAAGAATTTCTTCCCCTTAAATCATCTTTATTAGTACTTGCTTAGTGACTTATTACCTGGTAATAATAGTATTAAGGTACAGTTGGGGGAACTAATGCTGGAATAATGTCCACCTATTTCCTAACTTGCAAATCACATGCTAAGTTTGTCAACACAAGGTGTAAAGTCTAAGTATGAGAATATTAAATGAAAAATTTGGAACTTCCATGTGTTAATTCAGGATGTGTGGCACAGCACAGAGGCCCCGTTTTTCTCTTCAGTTCCATGGTTTATATACTAGCATAACCATGATTGTTAAGTTTTCTTTTGAAGAAGTGAAGTGTTTCTGTATTTATAGGCAAGCAAATATGTCAGAGGATATGGGACATGTGAAACTGAAGGCATATAGGTTAGTCCTTCAGCAAATAACCCAGGGCTTTTCACTAAATCTCATCTCTGGTACAAAAAAAATGAAGGTGTGAACTTCAAAAGAAACCAATCGAATACTGAGAGAGATGCCCAACAAAACACTTCCTGAAATGAATTACAGATTGATGATGGAATTGAAAAGAGAGAAGTTGATGCTGGGGGAAAAAAAATTCTTCAACTGTTTTTTAAAGGATCAAGGGAATGAAATACATCCACGGACTGGTAAGCCTGCACAGCCAGCCATTTCCATCCATCATCCATGTTCTGAGAGGCAGCCGTGCTATTCTGACTTTGGAATCTTGAATTTCCTTAACGAGGTCTCTGCTATTGGGTCGGCAACTAAGTAATTGCGGGTTTTACACATATATGGCTTCAGTTGAATTTTTAGGTTTGCAGATGTAGTACAAATGTAAAACACATTTTGTATTTGATAGTTGGCTATTCAGCTGTTAATCAGTAAAAAAAGTTTTTTGATCAGTTTTGTAGTTTTTGTTTGGCGTTCGTTGAAAAATGGAAAATCAAAAGGAACATTTTCGTCATATTTTGCTTTTTTATTTCCGCAAGGGAAAAACGCATCACAAGCTCATAAAAAGTTATGTGCTGTTTATGGTGACGAAGCCTTAAAAGAACGGCAGTGTCAAAATTGGTTTGCCAAATTTCGTTCTGGTGATTTTTCACTCAAAGATGAAAAACGCTCTGGTCGTCCAGTTGAAGTTGATGACGCCCTAATCAAAGCAATAATCAATTCGGACTGTCACAGTACAACACGTGAGATTGCAGAGAAGCTTCATGTATCACATACATGCATTGAAAATCACTTAAAACAACTTGGCTATGTTCAAAAACTCGATACATGGGTTCCTCACGAACTGAAAGAATCACAGTTAACGCAACGCATTAGCAGCTGCGATTTGCTAAAGAAACGTAATGAAAATGATCCATTTTTAAAACGACTGATAACTGGCGATGAAAAATGGGTTGTTTACAACAATATCAAGCGGAAAAGATCGTGGAGCAGGCCAGGTGAACCAACTCAAACAACATCAAAAGCTGATATTCATCAAAAGAAGGTTTTGTTATCAGTTTGGTGGGATTACAAAGGAATTGTCTACTTTGAACTCTTACCACCCAACCGAACGATCAATTCTGATGTCTACATTGAACAACTAACGAAATTAAACAATGCAGTTGAAGAAAAGTGGCCCGAATTGACAAATCGAAAAGGTGTTGTATTCCATCATGACAATGCAAGGCCACACACATCTTTGGTCACTCGGCAAAAATTAATGGAGCTTGGTTGGGATGTTTTGCCACATCCACCATATAGTCCTGACCTTGCACCATCTGATTACTTTTTGTTTCGATCTTTACAAAACTCCTTGAATGGTAAAAATTTCAATAATGATGATGATGTCAAATCGTACCTGATTCAGTTTTTTGCTAATAAAAAACAGAAGTTTTTTGAACGTGGGATTATGATGCTGCCTGAAAGATGGCAAAAGGTCATTGATCAAAATGGGCAATACATTAAAGAATAAAGTTATTTAGTTCCATGAAAAAATTGTCTTTGATTTTCTTTAAAAAATCCGCAATTACTTAGCTGCCGACCCAATAGAATATCACAAGCCATTTGAGTAAATCAGTTTCAGGCGACTTAGGCTGCATTTGTATTAAAAGGATATTATATATCTATCATTTCAATAGAGGCTAAAGCGAGACTGGCTAAAGGGGAAGGCAATGTGGCATCCGCCCGCAAACCTGAATTTATACTGTGTTTCAACTTTCCACTCACACAAGTGCTTCCTAATGTAGGCTGAAGCCATCCATTTCAGCCTGACTTATTCATGCCTAAAAGTGATTGCTTTAGACAGCCAATGAAATACTGAACTCCCTCCTCCTGTCTCTTGGTGGAGGAGAACTACAGATACTGATGGTTTAAAGTAACAAGATTGACTACATGGAGGATCAGTCAGAATGCCAAGATGAATCCTTGACAGCCACGTTGACTTTTAAATGCAGTTATAACCATAAAAGTGACTGGGTAAGAATGGTGATAGAGGAGTCCATTTATCTCTCACAGTGACTTCTATAGGGGATTTATTAAGGTTTTGAGCTTCAAGAGCTTATGATTTTCTAACAAGGAGTTGGTAAAAGTTATGATGGTATTAGCAAGCTAAAGTCAGCCTTAAAAATCACCACCAGATACAAGGAATTACAAATCATGGGGCACAAATGAGATGTTAGGAGATAACAAAGCTGAAGTTTCCAGATTTGTACTCTAAAGCAGTGTTTCCCAACCTTCTCCCATGATGAGAATCACCTGGTGGAGTTGTTAAACCACAGATTCCTGAATCCCAACTAAGAAGTGCTAAACTAGAATTTTTGAGAACATATAGGTAAAATTGCATACCTAACTTAGTGCTCTGTATATAAAATCTGTCTTAGAGCACTAGTTAAGTATACAATTTTACCTATATGTTCCCAAAAATTCTAGTTTAGCACTTCTTAGTTGGGATTCAGGAATCTGTGTTTTAACAACTCCACCAGGTGATTCTCATCATGAGAGAAGGTTGGGAAACACTGCTCTAAAGCATCATTTCCAGGGATCAAACATGTTTTTCTGTCTTTAGCCAACGTCAGGACAAGCTCACCCACACAGCAAATCCTAAGGTGTGGATAAAACGGTATTCTTTTTATAAGAAAATAACATCTTTTGGACAAGAATTTTAACTATAGCAATCAGTCTATAAACAACATTTAACTTCTGAAAAGGATATTTTAAAGAACTTTTTGCTTTGTTTCATTTGGGATTTCCATATGGAAGTTCGTATATCAGCCAAACATTTCAGAATTGTGAAGGAAGTCCCCTCCTTATCTGCCTCCCTCCTTTTTTACTTCTTTCCTCTCCACTCCTATGCAGAACAATTTTGCTTTGGACTCAAACTTGAATATTACACTCATCTAAACTTTCTGTCTAACAAATGAACTTACAATTAATAGAATGTCCTTGTCACTTCAGGCTGGTGTTGCTCAGTGGTTGAGCGTTGGCTCATTAATCAGGAGGTCACAGTTCAATTCCAAGTCAGGGCACACCCCTGAGTTGCAGGCTTGAACTCCAGTAGTGGGGTACAGAAGGCAGCTGATCAAATATTCTCTTTCATCATTGATGTTTCTATCTATTCTCCCCTCACTCCCTTCCTCTCTGAAGTCAATAATAACATTTTAAAAACTCTAAAATAAAATAAAAATAGAATGTCCTTGTCTTAGAAGGATTTTTTTTTTGCTATTAATTGTGGTTTATCAAAGTTTTACATTCAAAGAAATAATATTTTCTTCATAATAATTTTTAATTCAATAAGGTGTACAGTTTCCTTTATAATCATTTTACCAAATGGAGAAAATTAAAAAGGAGTTAATTGATGGTTGTGAATGACATATAGGAATTTTTGAACTGAGAAAATGTCATTGAATTTATTGATTAGATAGCTGATTTTTATGGACTAATTTCTACATTATCTTAGAGGCTGAAGGATCATTAAAAATGTATCTTTACTGCTTCCAAGCCTACATGATCACATTGCAGTATTAGAGCCAGAAAAGAATAATGGTTAAGGGATGACAGATGGTAATTAAATGGTGAGAGCAGCCAAAATTATTCTTCAAAAATTTGTTGGTAAAAAAGTGGTGGACTGAAGATTACACAGAATCAAGGAGTAGAATATTTAAAAGAAAAAATGAGTAGACATGATGAAATTAAAGATAAGAAAGTGATTACATAGAAAGCAGAAATAAAAAGTAAACTTCAGCAAGTTTTTTATAGTGATACTAGTGTCCCATGTACAGATTCATTCACATTGAAAGGAAATTAATTAGAAAAAATATTTTAATATTGCTATTTTCCCTTTCTCTATAATAGAAATGTCAACTAAATTCACGATCGACAATGACAGATGGAAACACACACGTGTGATTGGTGCCAACGAGAGCTTTATATGCATTGTGCATGCATGTCAACTTAGCCATATATATATATATATATATATATATATATATATATATATATATGTGTGTGTGTGTGTGTGTGTGTGTGTGTGTGTGTGTGTGTGTGTGCATGAATATATATGCATGAAATGCATGAAATTCGTGCACAGGTGGGGTTTTGAGGTGGGTGGGATGAGCTGAGATGTGATTAGCCCTACAGGCGGGCAGTGGGACGCCCTTGCCAGCCCAGGATCTGGATCCATTCCACTTCATACAGGTTATTGGGAACCACCAGGTGGCCACTTTTATATCCTTTCCTCCTTGCAGAGCATCTAGGGAGGGGAAGTGGCCATGGAGCCAAGTCGGACTTCCAGGAGGCCAGCAGCACTGCTGGTATCATGCCGGTGGCACTATTCCATTGGTGCCTGGCTCATTCTCCAGGTTGGATGTGCAGGACTCCTGAGGGAGTGGCTGCCACCAGGCCAGTGGACCACTGGGCCACTGGGACAGGTCTGTCAGCTGAGCAGTGCTCCTGCTGTGGGAGTGCAGTGACCACCAAAGAGCAGATGCTGCATTGAGCTTCTGCCCCCTGGTGGTCAGTGTGTGTAATAGTGATCAGTTGTTCTGGTTGTTTGGTCACTTAGGCCTGCAAGGGAGGGAAGTTGTGGATGACCAGGCCTTCAGAGGAGGGCAATTGGGGGTGACCAGGCCTGCAGGGGAAAGCAGTTGGGGGCTACCAGGCTGGCAGGGAGTACAGTTGGGGGAATCCAGGCCTGCAAGAGAGGGCAGTTGGGGGTAACCAGGCTAGCAGGGGAGGGTAATTGGGGGTGATCAGACTGGCAGGCATGAATTAGTTAGGGGCAATTAGGCAGGCAGGCAGGCAGTTGAGCAGTTTGGAGCCAGCAGTCCTGAATTGTGAGAGGGATGTTCGATGGGTAGTTGGACATCCCTTGAGGGGTCCCAGATTAGCGAGATACAGGCTGGGCTGAGGGACACCCCATCGCACCCCCGTGCACAAATTTCATGCACTGGGCCTCTAGAGGTTAAATAATTATTTTCATATCTTTATGTGCTAGTTCTGATATCTGTGTCAGTGTTTATTGGTTTTAATTGATTGATTTTTCTCTTAATTATTTGTCCTATTTTCTCGCATATTTTTGTCTGTAAATTTTTTATTGTATGGCAGACATTGTTAACTTTTGCTGTTAGATGTGTGCTGTGTTCACATTCTCATAAATATTCATGAAATGTTTTCAAAATGCAGTTAGGTTAATTGGAATCAATTTGATTCTTCCTTTGAAGACTGTCAGGCTTTATTCTGATCAACAGCTAAGTAACTTGTAGTTTAATTTCTTTCTCTATAGCCTTTGTTTTTTTAAGCTTGGGTAGGGAAAATATAGAATGGCCTTTCTTCTAGTCATAACCTTTTGGTGTTTTTTTTTTTTCTGTTTGTTTTTTTTACAACTAGATATGGCTTATTTAGTCCCAGTGGAGGTGATCTCCAGTTACCTGGTTGGCTGGAATTTAATCAATACTCCTTCCCATGTGAGCCTTGGGAGGTATTCATCTCTCATGTCGACAGTCATTCTATGCCTAACTTCATGGAATTTCAACCTAAGACACATATTATATTAGTCAGCAAAGATTTAGAGGGCCCCTCAAAGGTTTTTAGAGTTCTTTGTTTACAGTGCTTCTATGTATTTATTTTTAATTTAAATTAAACTAATTGGATGACATTGGTTAATAAAATTATATAGATTTGGAGTATAGAAGTCTATGATACATCACCTGTATATTGCATTGTCTGCTCACCATCCAAAGTCAAATCACCCCCTGTAACCATATATTTGACTCCCTTTACTTTGTACTAATCCCTCCACGCCCCCTTTCCTCTGGTAACCACCATACTGTTGTCTGTGTATATGAGTTTTTATTTGTTTTTCTTATTTGTTCCTTGTTGCTCTCAATTTTATATCCCACTTATGAGTAAAATCATATGGTTCTTGGCTTTTTCTGTCTGACTTATTCACTTAGCATGGTATACTCAAGGTCTATTCATGTCACATCTTGTCTATTCATGTGGACATCTTCCACCATCCTGCAGAAGCTTCTGCTTATCTCTTTTTTAATTTTCACTTGAGGATATGTCTTTTATTGATTTAAGAGAGACAGAGAGAAAAAGAGAGAGATAAACATTGATGTGAGAGAAACATCGATTGGTTGCCTCATATTCACACCCTTACCAGGATCCAAACCCACAAAGTAGGTATGTGCCGTGCATGAGAATTGAACCCACAATGTTTTGGTGTATGGGATGACACTCCAACCAACTGAGCCACCTAGCCAGAGCTTCTGATTGTCTTGATGTCTACTGAACAACTTCCAGCCAATTCATTGCTCTGTTTGGAATTTTCCTCCTTGTTATGAAGTCCAGAATGTTCCTCTAAAGTTGGGCCAAATGTAGGGCTTATTTCTTTTTTCTTCCTTCCTACAAAGATCACAGTTCTGTGCTATTGCTTCACAAAGCCTGAAAACAGTACTTTTATACATTGATCACTTTTTGTCTGTAATGAGGTAATTTTGGCCAGATGTAGGATACATATAAGCAAATTAAAAACAGTCTTCAACATCACACATCTTCTAGTCATACTTGGGAACAATTTAGTGGCCAAGATGGGCATGGCCACTTCAAGTGCTGGAAACCTAAATACTTAAACTTCCAAAGACAGCAAGTGTTCTCTCTCTCTTCTCCCTCTCATGTGTTGGGTCCCTGGCTCTCCTGTGACAGGGAGATGCACTCTCCTGTTACCAGGTGGCACTCAGCCATATTGGACTCCACACATGGACTAATAGACTTTAATTAGCTGGAATGCTGAACCACACACGACTGCAACATGGAACAGAAGCTCTGGACACTGGCCTTGTTTCTGAGTCTGCTGGAACCCTGGCAGTACCTTTTCCAGGACTGGCTTAAGGGGCAGGGTAGTCCAAGACAGGTAACCACCGAAATAAAGCCTTTTCCACCTCCCATCCTTCCATGGGGTTTTCTAAAAATGTTTATTTCAATGTACCCCAAGAGCTTCCACTGCCCTCCCACAAATGACAGGGGAGTTTGATTCTCTAGTAACACTATCATCAGAAATAGAAACATTAAATCTATTATTGCTTTAGGGGAATTTGCTGATAAGGCTTTGATTTGATAGCATTCCATAGCAAGGGAAACAGAAGTTAAGGCTCAGGACCTGACCAAGGTCTAGAGTGTGTAGGATTCTCTTTCCCAACAAAGTTGGGAGTTCAAGGGCCCAGAATAAAATGAGCAAACTCTGGGCACAAATTTTAAAATAACTATGCTATTCTTTAAACATATAATGTCAGACATCAAAATCAGCTGCAGGTAAGATTTTATAACTGGCATAAAAGGTTTGGAAAGTAGGCAAACAGAATTCCTTTCAATGACTATCTAGATAACCCAAATTAAAATCTTAATGGTTGTTCTTGGCAGGAGATGTACATAGCAGAAGAGAGAATTGGAAACTGGGAGAAAGATAAAAAATAAAACAATTATCCAGATGCAGCACATAGAGACAAAAAGGTAGAAAATTCAGAAGGCAGGATCAGAGGCAGAAAACTATTAAAAATTTGATTCCCAAACCAGCAAATTGATACCTTTTTTTAAAATAGAGAGATAAATTCCTGTTTCTTGAGAAATGCTTCTCAAATCATGGTCCCAAGCCAGGGGCATCAGCATTATTAGGAACAAAAATGCAAATTTTCTGGTCCCCACCTCAGAGAGATTGCATCAGAAACTCAGGGAATTCCACAGAAATATGTTATGCCTATAAGATAATCACAGGAAAATGTGGCTAACTTTTCAATCTTCTCTATAAAAATAATGAGAAGTTAAAAATAAAGACTAAATAGATATAATGGGCAAATATACAAAAAGCTGGTATTGCTATATTATATATATATATATATATATAAGACAAAAATAAATATTAAGTCATGAATCTAGAAACATAATTCTGAGTATGTACATTTTAATAATATAGTCTCAAGTATACAGGAATAAAGGTATTGGGATTTGGGTAGAAGATAGAATATGACATTTCTGCAAAATTATGAAACATGACATATGTTATCATTCATTAATTATTGTATAAACACTATCTGCCAGGCATTACCCTAAATATTAGAGATATAAAGGTAAACGCATGATTTCTATGGGTAAAGAGTTCATTGTTACATGAATAAACATTATTTTTTTTATTTTGGTAAAGAAAATATTTTAAAAGTCATATTATTGCCTCTTTCTACCTCCCAGAATCACCGACAATTTAGAGAGGAAAACAGCGGCACATACTGTACTTGACTAACTTCATGGACTTGGAAGGCAATGGACTGTTTCTGTGTTCACAGGTGGGGAAGTGAATTCAGTGACCATATTTATAATGCCTCTATTGACGTTTATGTCTGTTAATTCCAACATCTAATCACTCTCATGGGTACCTTCTGTTGCCTGCTTTATTTCTTTACTTTTTTTTTTTTTCCTGATATGGATTGTAGTTTTCTGTTTCTTTGATTGTTTAATAATAATTTGTTGGAAACTGGTTCCCCCTTCCCCAGGCTTGTTATTATTTTCTTGCTTATTTAGTAACTATCAGAATATTTTAGTCAATTCTATTTGCCCCTGCACTGTGAAGCCTCTGATGTTGCCCCCAGGGGTGCAGCCTCGGCCACACCCATGTTTTAGTTGATTTCCTAGAATGAATATTTTTTCATTTGCTGCATGTCATTTTTTCATTTGGATTATTTTCAGAGCCTCTAAATAGTTTTTTTCTTAAATAATAATTTTCACCAGTTTCACTGGGAAATAGATCTATGGAGTTCCTCAAGCCATCATGCCACTCCCATTGTATTCTTAAGAATTTAATTTTTATTTTTAACTTTTTATTGTATTTGGACTTTTTCTTTACACACGCTAAGAAATATACAGCCAATTTGTTCCCCAGATGGCTACTCAGGGATCCTGTCTTACTATTGACATATTCATCCAACTGATCTGAAATGCCACCTTCATCACATGCTAAATTCTCCTATATATTTGAGTCTATGTCTAGAATTGAAAATTGCTTCTATTTGTTGGTAAGTTCTGAGACTGTATTTGATGTAACTGGCTCCTGAAATCATTTTTATATTTTTTAAATTTACTAATTTATTTTACATTTTAATTTTCCTCAATAAAATTTAGAATGAGCTTCTCCAACTCTATAAAAATAAAACATATATTAGTATATTTTATTTTGAGTTTAATTAATAAATTAACTTGGTAGGATTAACATGACATTTAAGTAAATTATATGGCTTCCATTTGTTTATGGTTCATTTGCATTTTAGTAATGTTTAAAATCTTCTTTATGTATCATTTACATGTTTTTGTGAAGCTTGTTTCTAGATATTTTATATTTTTCATAACCCCTATAAATAATTTTATCTTTTTTTGTGTTTTCTTTTTAAAATTTTTTCTCACTATATTTTCATTTTTAGTAATATTTTTTCAATATATTCTTGCCTTGCTTGTTTAGTGGCATCTTCTGAAACTAGACATTTCTAATTATTTTTTCACTTCTATCTATATTGGTTTATATCTACAGTAAAATGTTAAGTAGCATGTGGTAATGAATTGTTTTTATTTTTTCCTATTTTAATGAAAATGCTTCTAGTATATATATAATATATTTTAAATTATATAATTATATAACATATTATATTATAATTATATATAAATGTAAAAATAATTTTAAAGTTCTCATTTTGCCCTATATTATTGAATGATTTCTATGTAGAATGGGTTTTCAGTTTTGTCTAATACCGTTTAAGCATCTATGAAGATAATAATATAATTTTTGTGTTAGCTCTAATTAGTAAGGAGAATAATATTTTTACTTTCTTAATATTGACTCATCCTTGTAATTTGGGAATAAATTGAATATTAATGATTTTACTTTATAATATGCTGCAAATTTTTGTTTCAAAAGATTTTATTTAGTGTTTTTGCATCAATATTTATAAGTATGATTAACTCATCATTTTGTGTGAATATGTGCAAATCCTACACAAATCTTAATAATTATAAAACAACAATAAAAAACACATGACACCAATACCATTTTATAAAATAACTAGAGGCCCATTGCAGGAAGATTCCTGCATGAACAGGGCTTCTAATGGGTTTTACTCCCATCATCGCCACCTTTCCGGCCCCCGGCCCACACCCCACACTTTTTCTCTAGCCACTGCTGCCACCCTCCCTGCTCTACACCATTGCCTGTCCTGGCCGCACTCTCTCTTCTGCAGCCACCTTGCTTTCTGCTTTCCCTCCCTCTTCCTTCTATGTTGTCTTCCCTTCCTCAGTGCATGCAAATTAACCACCATCTTTGTTGGGTTAATTTGCATACTCACTCTGATTGGCTGTGGGTGTAGCGAAGGTATGGTCAATTAGCATTTTTCTCTTTTATTTGTGCAGCTTCAAAAAATTGATTTACTGATAAGGGCACAAAAGGGGTTATGTAAAGAAAAGCCTACAGTTTGAGGTGGCCGCAAGGGGATAAATAGGAATTTGAAGGTTGTATGTTCGAAGAAGGGAAAAAAGACAGAAGCAGAAAGGATCATGATCTAACAAATGTATGAATTTCTAGCCTGAAGAAAAATTGTGAGTGGGTGTTTATATGGTAAACTTGTATGTAAGTACTGAGATACTTAGTATAGTTGTACAATTCACCACATTCCCTTCTGCCAGTGTGGAAACTCTTTCATCCATGATGCCTAACCTTTTTAACTGCTGACACAACAGGCTTGATTAATTATGTAAAAAACTAAGGGTAGGAAAGTGAGAAGACATTCAGCCTTCTCAAGTGGCCCCACTTTGGAGGGAGTATTGCCTTACAGAATTTCAGGGCAGGCCTGAAGTGGAGTCCAAGACAGAGTGTCACACTTAGGAGTAGGCGAGTTAGGAGCTTAGGATGTGTATGAAACAGATCATTTTATCCTGAAATGCTAAAGGAAGGTGACACTTGAAAGGTGAAGAGGCAAAAACAGAGCAGTAAATAATTAAGTTTTCTTTTGCCTAACATTTAAAATTGGAATGTCATATTCATATGCATAATTTCATTTGAACTTTATAGAAATTTAGTGTGTTAGGTAGAGCAAGCCATGTTATTATTATATTTTCTAGATGAATAACATTCTATTGGGTGAGGCATGTTCCTAGTCCAAGGTCACACAGCTAGTGAGTGGTAGAATCAGGTTTATGTCTAGGTCTTCTGAATATTGCCAGCTTCATTTTTCATAATAATTCTGACATATATAAATTATGTGTGCCTAAGGTAACTCTTGTGTAATCACCTTTGCCTCTAACCTAAAGCAGGATGTATTTGATGTTTTTCAATTATCATTAAATTGATGTACATTTTGGGACCTTCCTGGTTGTGACTGCACAGTGTCAACTAAACATTTAAATTAAGAAGCACAGGTGAGCTGGGACCGGTTTGGCTCAATGGATAGAGCTTTGGCTTGGGGACTGAAGGGTCCTGGGTTCGATTCCGGTCAAGGGCATGTCTTGGTTGCGGGCATATCCCCAGTAGGGGGTGTGCAAGAGGCAGCTGATCGATGACTCTCTCTCATCGATGTTTCTAACTCTCTATCTCTCTTCCTTCCTCTCTGTACAAAATCAATAAAATATAATAAGAAGCATAGGTAATTCACAAGAATGGATTGATTTTGATTTATTAAAACTCTGATTACATGTAAAATGCCATTTCTGTACAAATTTAATGCCCTTCAAAGTATTTTCAACTGCATTCAAGATATGTTTGTATGCTTTTTTGGTTTGAAAAATGATGATGCTGCAAAAGGTAATTCAGTAAAGATCTCTGATCATTGCCAGTTTGACAGGTATGGATCAAAGAGAAAGTAACTTGCTCAGTGATTCAGTAAGTTGAACTTTAAAATGTGCTTCTAGTCATCTATGAAATAATGCTATGCATGGATGACACCTTAGATTTCCACTTGGCCACTTGCAAAGATTAATGACCAATGTCACAGGCATGAAAGAAAAATCATACTGATTCTAGATAAATGCACTGCAGACTATGTAGTTTCCCTAAGTAGCACTTAAGTTTATTTTTTTTGCTCTTTGAGTAAAGCTATATTTTTAACCCTACCGAGAAGTGAAGAAGTAAGAGTGTAGCCTAGAGAGTCTTAAAGAGCTTTATAAAAAATATAAAGGGCTTTCTCAGCTGGTGTGGCTCAGTGGTTGAGCGTTGACCTATGAACAATTACTTGTCAGGGCATGTGCCAGGGTTGCAGGCTCGTTCCACAGTAAAGGATGTGTAGGAGGCAGCCAATCAATGATTCTCTCTATCATTGAAGTTTCTATTTTCTCTCTCCCTCCCTTTTCCTCTCTGAAATTAATAAAACAAATTTTTTAAAATTTAAAAAATATAATTTGCTGTTTGTCTCACTATGCCCCACCCCACATTTAAACTTACCACCTTCCATTTCAAAATGCTTGACTATTTACAGTAGAATGTATTTGACAAATTAACTCTTACATGTTTATTGTTCAGAAATAACCCCCAGAGTGCAAATTTTAAACTTTCTGATTATAGAGGAATATGGATACTTTAAAGCTTTTTAGGCTAAGAAGACTAAATGCCATCTTCTGAAATGTGCCATTTTCTTTTAGTAGTATACCCATGTATTTTGTAAGGTTTAAAGCTGAATAGACAAATTATATTTACATGATTGCTTAGCTCTAGGAGACTTGTTATAATGAAGATATTTATTCTATTCTAATCTACCTAATAAAAGAGTAATATGCTAACTGACAGCACCTTTCAATGCCCACCAGCCAATCAGGAGTGACTATGCAAATCAACCCAACAAAGATGGCAGGTTAATTTGCATATGCAGGAGCAGAGTGGTTGGGGGTGATGATGCAGGCATTTCGCACCACCCCAGCCACTCTGGGCCTCTAAGCAGGTTGGGAAGGCAGAAAGGTGGCTCTGGGCTGGAGCAAAAAGGTGGCTCTGGCCAGAGCGAAGGTGATGCCTGCAGCCAGGGAAAGGAAGGCCCATTCTTGCATGAATCTTTGTGCATCGGGCCTCTAGTTTTACATATTGGACTATAGTGGGCTTTGGCCAGTGACATAGCCTGTTTAAGTTCTACAAACAAATTCTGCCTGAGACAAGATTTGAACCATTTGTAAGATGTCAAAAAGTATAATATACAGGAATATACTTTTTTGTTTTACCTTTCTGTTTATAGCCAAACTCAACTATTGCATACTAATGAACTTTACACTGAAAACCAGATGGCAGAAATAATAATTTTATTCTAGGCGAAGAAACAAAGAGATTTTGTAACTCTTCTTATTTATTTTTGAATTAATTTTTCTTAATAAAGAAACCTTTATCCCAATTAAATACACTAAAAGTTGATTTCTTTGAAATCAGTTCCACTGTTGCTAATTATGATGAAAATTTTTAAATAAAATAACTGCTGTAAAACACATATACTTGTTCACTTTCATAAAGCATTCTTTTATTTTTAATGAAACATTTAAAATCTATTTAATTTATATGTAAACTAGAGGCCCAGTGCACGAAATCCATGCACTCAAGGCTGGGGGTGGGGAGGTCCCCCAGTCCAGCCTGTGCCCTCTCACAGTCAGACATCCCTAGCATTGCCACAGAGGTGGGAGAGACTCCTGCCACTGCCACTGTGCTCACCAGCTTTAGCCTGGCACTCTCCCTGTGGGAACCCACTGACCACCAGGGGGAAGGTCCTGTGTTAAGTGTCTGCCCCCTGATGGTCAGTGCACATCATAGCGATGATGGGTCATTCTGCCAATCCAGCAATATGCATATTAGCCTTTTATTATATAAAATTAATAGTAAGAATCTTTGAAAGGCAGCAACTTAAAGAATTTCTCATAATGCTTATGAGGCCTAGAACTGCATTTTGCATTTGGGTCCATTGAGTAGACAACCTGCTAGAAATTAATATCATGTCAGATCTGTGTTATGCAAAGGTGCAGATTGAATCCACCTTTTAAGCACAGGTTTTTGTTTTTTTTTGTTTGCATGTTTTTCTATTGCTGCTTCTTAAGAAAGATTTCTTAACAGGAGTTACATCTTTATAGTTCTATCATCTTTAAGACAAAAAGTAAACTGAATGTCCACTTTTGAAATATTTTCAGGATAAAAATTACTGTCTGTGTTTGAAAATGTGTTTCCTTTCTTTCATTATCTTTCATATTCTTTCATAGTACTTTGATTTTAAAAGATTTTTTTTCTTAGCGTTGACAGTTGTTCATGGGAAGAAATAGTAAATGCCTAACATTTAAAAGAATCCATAATTGGAGTGAATTTAGGTTCAAATAACTATAAAAGGAAGAGACAAAAACTTTTTAAGAAGAATTGAGAGATGTGTTTTTGCTTACAAGGATGTTTCACAATAGAAAGAGAAGTTAGGTCATATTTAGAAGGCACATTTACATAAATAAATGTATTTTGCCAATGGGTAAAATGTATTTCCCATGATATTATGGAGACTAATTTTTATTTTTTTATTAAAATAGTAATTTGTTCCTTTTCTAAAGGCAACTTTTTTGAACTCTCCAAATTAGGTAATTCTGTAGCATTGTTATACATATTGTGGTCATTTCATTTAAAGACACATACATTTTTATTTCCTACTGTGTTATCATTTGCTGCCTACCTAAACCCAGCCAAACAGCAGATAGTATAAACCTACATCCTAGAGAGGATGAGCTTGTGATTTCACCTGAAATAGACCTGCAAGTACAAAAAAGAAGCAGCTGTTGTGGAATCACCTAATGGGATACTACTCATCTGTGTAAAAAAAAAAGAAGAAGGAAATCTTACCTTTTTATGATATCATGGATGGACCTGAAGAGTATTATGCTAACTGAAATAAGCTAGGCAGAGAAAGATAAGTACCCTATGATTTCACTTATACCTGGAATCTAATGAACAAAATAAACTAGCAAACTAAGTAGAGACAGACTCATGGATATAAAGAATAGACTGACAGCTGTCAGAGGGGAGGGGATTGGGTGCTGGCTGAGAAGGATAAAATAATTAAGCAAGGATAAAAAGAGACTCATGGAAGGGGTTAGGAGATGTAGAAGAAGGTAAAAGGGAAATAGATAATGATGGAAGGACATTTAACTTGGGGTGGTGAACACACATTATAATATACAGATGATATATTATTGAATTGTGTACCTGAAACCTATATAATTTTATTAACCAATGTCAACCCAATAAATTCAATAAAAAATCTTATGAGCCCCATTCACATTAATAGTGGACCAAAAAAATCAATCTTACTTCCACAGGAAAATGTGCTTCACAGATCTCTGGGGCCTTCTGTGCTCACAGAGTTTCACAAAATAGGCACCAGTTTTACCCAAGTATGAACTGCTACCTGGTTTCCAATGGATTTCTAGTCCCATGAAACTGGACTCTATTTGGCTGGGATCTTGATCATTCTCCTCATTTTGCTCTCTTCTTTTTCCCAATGTAAAGCCTTGGTAACCCTATCCAGCCATTTCAAACTTGGTAAATTGCAAGGGAATCTAGCAACCCACTTTCCTGATAATATTTCAAGCATTATGATGCACTCTCGCTGATATAGTCTAGATGAAAAAAGGACTTTCTGAATACAGCTAATAACATGGATTTTATTTTTTAGATCTATGATACAAAGTTTGAAGCACAAAACATCTCAGAGGAAAGGCTTCCTCTGGCTCTCTCAGATACCATCTCCTTCACAGGGAATGGTAGCACCTTGATGCCCATGCTAGAATTCCTAATCATAGACTATTAGAGGAAAGTGGCAACTAAATGTAGGCTATGCTATGGCACATTGGATGCCAATGTTCAATATTTAAATAGAGAGGCAGAGGAGAAGAACCAGTAAGTTTTTAAGGGGGGTTTGTTGTCATACATTTCCATTATCTCATTATCTTTGATCTTATTCTAAACTAGAGACCTGGTGCATGAAATTTATGCATGGGTGGGGTCCCTAGGCTTGGATGGTGATTAGGGCTGATTGGGACCTTCTGCTCTCAGCTAAGGCTTCCTTTCCCTGGATGCCAGCTGCTATTAGGGCCTTTCTTCATCCTACACCACCCCCTGGTGGCCAACACAGGTCATAGCGAGCAATCAAATAACTGGCCTCCGGGTTGAACTCCTAAGGGGACACTTTGCATATTAAATTTTATATATATGTAGATAGTAACCTAGTAACAAATGAAAATTTAGCCCCAGGTCCTTACCACCCTATTGTCTGTGTCCATAGGTTATGCATATAAGATTGGTTGATCTCTTCCTACCCCCAAACTCCTTCCTACTGATATTCCATAATCTGTTTCATGCTTCTATTATATGTTTCTGGATCTCTTTTGTTTATCAGGTTATTTTGTTCATTAGATTCCACATATGAATGAGATCATGTGATCCTTATCTTCCTCTGACTGGCTTATTGCATTTAGCATAATACTCTCCAGGTCCCTCCATGCTGTCTCAAAGGGTAAGAAATCCTTCTTTTTTACTCCTGCTATTCCATGATATAATTGTACCACAACTTTTTTAACCACTCATTTACTGATGGGCACTTGGGCTGTTTACAGACCTTAGCTATTTTAAACCATGCTGCTATGAATATGGTGTGCATACATTCTTTCTGATGTTTCAAGTTTCTTTTGATGTTTCTATCTCTCCTTCCTTCTTTCTTCCTCTCTGAAATTAATAAACATATTGATTTAAAAACAAAAAAACAAAACAAAAAGGAACATGAAAATCATTGGCCAAAATAATGCAGGTTTTCCCTGATCACTGGTCTCTTCTATCAAAATCTGATAATGCTGATTCCTTGTGCCTTAGAGAGTACTGTGGATCGGGAAAATCTCCCATGAGGTGGCCTTCTCTGCTGTTTGAAATACTTTAATAGATTTTAGGAATAAAGTAGGGGAGGATGGGAAAAACATTCTGTTTTACTTTGATTTCTGGTCTCAAGCCTGCATTTATAGCTATTAAGACTAGTCTGTTCATGTTCCATAACCCCTTCAAACAGTTCATTTATTTACGTCACAGTTCTAGCTAGTGCATGCTGGTGGATTACCCTTGATACCAACAATGATTATCCAGTGTGTATACAGTATAAATGGGCCAGTACAACATGGTCCATTGCTTCTTAATACTCGGTGTCTAGCTATAATGGGTACTTAGCACCAAAGCCTCTGAAAATGATTTGTATAGTATCATTTTTGCTTATTGCACAAGAGTGGTTTAGGGCATTTATTGTGTATAGTTATGAGCCCAACTCAGGTAGGCAGATTTTTCAACCCTTCCACATAAGGAGGAAAGCGTCTTAATTTTATTGGTGTTGCTAATGCTGTTAACAGCTGTCCTGACAATAGCTTTTATGAGAATAAATGTTTCCTGACAAAAAATTTCTTATTAGCATAATCCCTAGAAACTCAACATCAGATCTAAGTAGACTGAATTTGTCTCCTGCTTGGCAATAATCTCCTCTGAGGACTTATTTAGATGTCTGTATCTCTCAGAACAGCTTCTTGCTTTACAGAATGTATCCTGCTCAGGCAATCTTAGTCAAGACTTGCACACAACTAGACTTACAACTAGTGGTCCTTAATGCACAAAAAGAAATACCCCATATGAAAGTGACGGTATCTTTATTTCTGGAAAGGTACCAAGGCAACCTTTGCCTCTGTTATCTTTTGTCATTCTTTCTAAGGTAGAAACTGGGCCAGGTATATTTCCTAACCACTGCTTTGTATTATTGCTCTCTATTATTTCCTTGACTTCATTCATGACACATGGAATTATCCATGACTGCAAGCATCAAAAGGCCACACATTATTTTTTTTCTCTTGTAGATATAACAAAAGGAAAATTTTATTCCTGTCTACTTTTCTTGTAATTCTGGCCAACATAATGTGCATCATTTCTGTTTGCTCTGCATATTTTCAGCTGTTCTTGAATTCTTTGTTTTCTTTCCTTTAGTTTTGGAAGTTATAGGCAATGTTATTTCTGAAACATTGTTCATGATTCATTTTCAACCCTACTAAGAGAAGTCATGTCAAGTTGTGCACTTTATGCATTAGGAAAGGGGATTTCAAGATGGGATATTCAGAAAGTACTCCACAATAAATTCTCTCTCACTACAAAATTCATCCATCAAATGTAGAGAAATTTTTGAAGTACATAAATAAAACTAACCCTCCCCTGAGCCCCTATAGACTTCCAATGCCGTATAAATTAACATTAAGACACAGAAACAGTAAAGGAATAAATATAATACAACTAATAAAACTAGTAGGAATAAAAAATAAAAGAAAAATTAATGTATTATGAAAAGGCAGACATTAATGGTAAAGCATTCAAGAAAGTTCCCTAGTGAATACTACAGAGAGACCATTAGAGCCTATGAAATGTGATGTGTTTGAGTGCTGTAATAGGTGTCACCATAGAATAATATGTTAGAGTCTCTTGGTGCCTCTATCACTCCCTGACTGAGTAAAGTACTTTTTGAACAGGCATCAACTTTTTAATGCACAGAAAGCTCATTAGAGCAATGTTCACTATTCAAAGGTCTTCATGTGAAATGGAACTTTCTTGTATCCTCCCAGTGGGGTTTAACTAAGAAAGAAGTATTAGGCTCTCATTAGAAATCATTATAACATATTAAAGTGTCCCAGTGCATATACCCCAAAATATAAAAGTATACGTTATTCACATGGAACCAACCGAAGTGTCCTTCAATAGTTGATTGGGTAAAGAAAATATGGTACATATATACAGTGGAACACTACTCAGTTGTAAGAAAAGCTGAGATACTGCCACTACAACATGGATAGATTATAAGAGTAGCATGCTAAATGAAATAATTCAGACAGAAAAAGTCAAGAACCATATGAAGTCACTCATATGTGTGATATAAAACTGAAAGCATCAAATTAACAAACAAGAAAAGCAAACAGTAACTTATAGACATAATTACTTATGGACATAACATTATGGTGGTTACCAGAGGGAAGGGGGTAGGGAACTAACGGGTAAAGGCAGCCAAATGTATGGTGATAGAAGATATGACTTTGGGTGGTAGGCAATATATAGATCATATATCATATAATTGTGCACTTGAAATCTACATAATTTTATTAACCAATGTCACCCAATTAATTTAATTAAAAATAGTAAATAAAAGTAAAACCTAGTAAATTATACATTTATAATATAAAATAATTCAAAATAGCTTTAAAATACTAAATCTGTTGTTATGGAAATAACAGTTTAGGAGGACAAACATCTTAATTATGTATTTTTAAATGCCACTTGACCTAATAGTCTATGAAAGAAGGGAATCATTGAATAAACTTTATAGAACAAAGAACTGTAAGGAATTATGAACTGATAGTTAATCTATTAAAAGTTTTGCTTTGTGTTATAAAACATAAATGACAAAACTACACCCACATACTACATCCTGACACTATAATTTATTATTCTTATTGTACCATAGTCATGTCCTTGTTTAAATGTATTGCAAAGTAATGATTTTTTAAATAGGAGTTTTGTCTTTTTATAACTGGGCATACACAATCATTTTATTAGAACACAAAGATTGTGGTTTGCAAATGTAATTTTATTTCTTATTAATCTTTTTAAAAGTCTATTGCTCTATTTATGTCTCTTTTGCAATATTTAACATCCTGGAAATCTTTTCCTCAACATAGCCTAAAGTAATTCAGTTTTAAATATTCAAAGGCTTAAACCTTAATGGCAAAACGTTTGGAACTTCTTGAAAATCATTTTGCAAAAACATCCACATTTTCCTGACACTTAATGATTATTGATGTTAAAATATAATGTCATCAATAAAGGTAAATAGAAAACACTTATAGAGAAGAGAAAGTTAGAAAAGGGTCCCAGTAGAATGAATTATTGATTTAAAATATTTCCTTAAAATACATAGGAATTTCCAAATCAGATTTATTTTTTATTAAATCCATTGGAATGTATTAAAGATGTGCTTTGCCAAAATATCCAGGAGCAGGGAAAAGAGCTGGGCCTAGGCAAGTTTGATGTTTAATAAACCAAGTTCATTTTCAGGGTCCCATCCCTTCCCTTTCCACCTCTGTGCATCTTAGAACTTGCTTACATCTCCAGTTTCATCTGACAATTCTCTTTGCCTTTTTATTTTATTGAGGAAATAATCACAATCTATAATCTCTCTTGTTGTTTAAAGCTATTAAAATGTGTGGGGCCTGATGTGACAGGGATCTCCCTTTCCGCGTCCAGCACGGAAAGAGAGATGAATGAACCGGTTCTAAGTGGAGGCGTCCAGGGATTGAGAAATAATATAAATAAAGAGAGAAGACACAGAGATAAATTTTAAACTGGGAGCTGGGTGGGCCGCCATACTGTCTGCTGGAGAGTCAGGAAGAAGACGAAGACCCTTCCCAGTGCATTTATTTTATACCCCCAATACCAGGAAGTTATCACCAACTTATTTGCATTCTTAAGGAGGCCCTAGCATGCCTTGATTTACATATCTAGTCCTGCCCCTGCTGACATCTGGGCTGATATGACTGACAACATGTACACTATCTTGGGGAAACATGTTCCCAAGGTGTGGCTCTGCCTACACCCTGAGTTCAGTTGACAATAATTTTTAAAAAATTGCCTATGTGCCTTCCCAGGTGGCCCTCTACAAAAATGGTCCTATAATATGGGGCATTTTACCGAAGGTTACTCAATAATTCTAACATGTCAGAAAACATCTTCTCCATCAATACCCAGTTCATTTGAATAGTGTTCAATGTCTTCAGAATGTAAGAGGGAACATGATGGGTTGTTTGAAGGAATATGGATCAGGGTTTTTGCTATATTCATTTTGCAGCTCTTGACTATAAATAAAACACTTTCTGTATGTCCTTCAAGAATTAGGAGGCCTCAAAATTTATGTTATAGGTATATTTTTCTCATTTGTGGATAATGAAGAATAATTTATCTTAGTTTTCTCCTATGTTTTTCGTTTTAAAATAAACAATGTTATAACTCTGAGATAGTTTCAATGTGAGTACACATTAGCCTGGACCATTCTGTGGAAGCATTTCAACAGCAAAAGTCACTGTATATCACAAGGACTCTGAGAGCAAGCCCTATTGTCATAAACTTAAGCAAAATGACAATAAATCTGTTTTGCTCTCCTCTCTTCTTTGCATTGTTAGTGTTTATCCTGCTCTATTTTTTTTTTCCCACCGTGTGTATCTATGGCTCTGCTATTTTCATTCTCTTTTATCTCACTCCCTATTCTCTATTATCCACAGTATCATTTACTTTATTATTTATTATTCAACACTTTATTTCTTATAAACTCTCTGCCGTCTGCTTTTGTTCCCATGTGCTCCACTATAACTGTTCATTCACTCAAATACTTAATGAACACCTACTATGTGAGACACTGTGCCAAATGCTACTGGTATATACAATGATGAACAAAACAAAAGTTTCTGAACTCAGGGTGATTACACTATATATGTTTCCAATACATAAGTTTTATTTATATTCACATAGAGATTTAAAAAAAAATCTTTAATTTTAGATTCATTTTAGATTTAGATAAAAGCTGTGAAGATGGTTAAAAGACCCAAACGCTCAACACCCAATTTCCCCTGCTATTTACATCTGACATTAGTATAGTATGTTTGGTACAATGAATGAACTTTCATTGATAAATCATTGCTCAATAAAGTCCATGCTTTATTCAGATTATTTTAATGTTTATCTAAGGGATTTGTTTGTTTGTTTTATGGACAACTTTCAGGATACCATATTATATTTAGTTATCATGTCTCCTTAGACACCTCTTCGTTTTGACATTTTTTTGAACTTTCCTTGTTCTTGATGACTTTGATAGTTTTGAAGAATACTGGTCAGGTATTCTATACCATGTCTCTCAATTCGGAACTGTCTGATGTTTTTCTCATGATTATACTGGGGAAAAACACTACAGAGGTAAAGTGTCATTTTAGCCCCATCAGTGTCAAGCACACAGACTATAACATGACAACCCTGTTGATGTTGACTTTTGTCATGTTTGTCAGGTTTCTCCACCGTAAAGTTATTTTCCCCCTTTACATGCTGTAATCTTAAGGAAGAAATACCAGGAGCAGCTCACATCTAAGGAGTCAGTAAATCTACATAAAATATTTGGAATTTTTCTGCACAGGAGATTTGTCTATTCCCCGTTTGTATATCTACTTAATCACTTATATTAGTGTGGACTTGTGGATATTTATTTTATGCTTTGGGTAATAATTTAAGGCAATTTTATTGCTCTAATTGCTCTGGCTTTGGCCACTAGGACCTCTTTCAGTGGGCTCCTTTGTCCTATAACATATCCCAAATGATTGTGAGGTGCTTTATTTGCTTTTTTCTTTTTATTTTGTTGTTAATCCTCACCTGAGTATATTTTTTCATTGATGTTTTGAGAGAGTGGAAAGGAGGGGGAAAGGCACAGAGAGAGAGAAACATCAATGTGAGAGAGATACATTGGTTGCCTCTCACCCGTGCTCCTACCAGGGCCAAGGATCTAGCCAGCAACAGAGGTATGGTATAAAATCCAGGACCCTTCAGTCTGAGCGCTGATGATCTATCCACTGAGCCAAACTGGCTAGGGCTTTCGGTTTTGTTTTAAAGCATTTTCTTCTTTTTCACTACTATAATGCTCCGGGCTTATCTTACATTGTATTTTTGTTTTGTTTTGTTTTGGTTTTCTGTCCTTGTTGTTTTTTTACTCCAGCCTAGAAGTAGCCATTTATCCAAAGATTTTCTGGTTTATTTTCATTTCTTTCCATTTTGTATTAGAAACCAAGATCTGATTGTAACCAGTCATTTTTAAAGGTGTCTTTTGGGTGTTTTTCCTTCCTGAGTAATACTTATGCCAGTATCTTTGTTTGTATCCCAACAAACAATATTTATTAACTTCGATTTTTTTTTGCTAAAAATTGCTAGAATAATATTTCTAAGATACTTTAAAAACTAAGTACTTGCATAGATATAACATACATTGCCTTTTTGATTTGTGCTAAAACTCTTTAACATCCATTCAAGATCCTCATGTACTTACTAAGTATTTTTTCCTTTCTTTCTAACCCATTCTCTTGTCAGACTGACCTTTTTACACAATTCCATTAATGTCATAACCATTCCTGGTTCTGTGCTTTCGTTCATATAGTTTGCTAGTAGAAATTTCTCACTTCGAGATATAGTTCCAGACTCATCAGTATATACTTAAGCATCACTGGTATGAAGGGACAAATGAAGTTACATTAATATGTGTGCCTAACTGTAAACGAGACAATTTATACTCTTTTATGCAGAGTGACACCTCCACTTTCCAAGTTTTCTTCCTCTCTTTCTAGAAGTTCTCTAGGCTATAACTTCACACAGATAGGCTTTGGGCTTTTTCCCAAGAAGTATATTCAGCTTTTGCTCAGGAATGCTGCCAAGCACCTGTAAAATGGACAGCAAATAACTTTACTCTTCCAGCACTGACTCATAAAATTATGTCACAGTAAGGATGTTTGGGTTTTATGGTATCATTGTTCACTAGTATATATTGCCTGAGATGAAAGATCTTAAAAGGAAAATTAAGAATAATTTAAGCTCCCTATATTGAAGTTAACCAGTAAGAGACTTAACGAAGATCTTTCAAGGAAGATTTATTTATAATGTATCTTATGAGAGAGGCATGGGCGGGTATTAGGGAGCCATAATATGGCAGGAACCTGAACGAGCAGCAGGGAAGCTGGTACCACTCATGGGAGAGACCAAAGGAACACAGGGATGGAGACGGAGTGCCATCCAGGCGGCTGCCTTGAATGTAGCAGAGGCTTTGGTAGAGGCAGCCAATGTGAGGCAATCTCTCTGGAGAGGAGTCAATGGAAAATTGATTTGCAAGGTGATGAGACTGGACTAGAGAAAATTGAGCATGTAAATAACTAAAAAACTTTCTTTCCTTTTCTCTGATCTTTCTTGGGCTCTTTATAGGCTGTATTCAATTGGAAGTGAGAGAGCATGGTTGTCCTGTTGATATAGTCCATACAGGTAAGACTCGGAGGCCCAGAACAGGATGAAGAAGGATGGACGGTGGTTCTAGAGTAGAACATATAAAAATATTTGGCACAACATCCTTGACTATGTATTTATATCTGCCATGTTCTGAAAAATCAGCTACGTTTTTCAAAAAATACTAAATGACAGTTGTCACTCTTGGTCATAGACATTAGGGTACCATAAAAGCTGAATTTCACATTAATGCCCTTCAAATTCAAAAGAAAATAAATATTTCACTTAATAAAAGTAATAATGGCTTGCACTTGCATAGCATTTTGCAATTCTAAGTGCTTTTATCTGAGTGGCCTCACTTAATAGATATTAGTAAATAATACCCACTGGTCCCATATGTTCTGGATACTGTTCTCAATTCCCACAACTCCATGAGGTAGTCTACTTTATAGGTGAGGAAAAAAGGACACAGTGAGGTTATCTAACTTGCCAAGTGGTAGAGCCTGAATAAACAATGATAATGAAGTATTGCTGCTTTTGACAAGTACAACAGAAATAGAGAATAAACATGCATTAATGCAGTTTTTAATAAGAAAACCCCGAGGCTGGAAGAAGATAAGATGGAATACTTTGGGTCTTCTCAGTGAAGAATTTAACAATAGGATAATAGTTGACTGTAAGTTCAGTTTTGTTTTCATTATTTTTCATTAGTAAGAAAGATTTCTTTCATGATGAATTCAGATTTCAAGATCTTGTTAGTGCTAGTACAAAAATATCAAATATAAGTAGCTTATATAAACATAAAAAGCTGTTTTCTAAGAAAAAAAAAGCTTGAGTTTATTTTAGGTACATGTGTTAAATACTTATTAATAATATTATTACTTATTAATATTCTCTGTTGTCTCTAGCCCAATATCCTTATGATTCATATTCCTCAAAATGCATATGTACTTGGGGTCTTACAACCTCGGTATATTTTTTAAAAATTTATTCAATTCAGCATATCCCTTTTAAACTTTTTAAAAAATATATATTTTATTGATTTTTTACAGAGAGAAAGAGAGAGGGATAGAGAATTAGAAACATCGATGAGATAGAACCATTGATCAGCTGCCTCTTGCACACCCCTACTGGGGATGTGCCAGCAACCAAGGTACATGCCCTTGACCGGAATCGAACTCAGGACCTTTCATTCCTCAGGCTGACGCTCTATCCATTGAGCCAAACCGGTTTCGGCCCCTTTTAAACTTTTTTTCAATGCCAACCTATCTTGATATCTTTCTCTGGCTTATCATGTACTACAAAAATTAATATGGTTTCACCCGCTATTGAAAATGAAAATTTATTCTTTAAGATAAAAATACAAATTTGTAATGTAAACCAGCAAACTTTACCCAACTCTGTAATGTCCTTTCATACCACTGTCCACTTAGCTCACCATACGTTACCTAAACTGGCCTTTCTTCAGCAACCCAAATAAGTCAAACTCCTTTTCATCTCAAGGCTTTTACATGTTTCTTGCCTCCACTTATACTACTCCAGTATTTCTCATTGCTTGGTTAATTTCCCCTTCATATTCAGATTATATATTAATATTAGCTTCTAGAGATGACTTCTGTGAATTCCCAGTTTTAATATTGAAATATTTCTTTATAGTCCAACAATTTATATTTGGCAATTCAGCATCTCAATTTATATTAATTTATTAATTTGTGGATTTTTCCCCCCCATCAGCTGCTGCTCCCAAGGACAGTAAACTCCAGGAGATCAAGGAGCTATGGAGAGATCTGCAGATTCCTCTTCTTTGTTTGGTTTTAGAGATGCTCAGATGAGGCCCAGCTGTGAAGCAATGCAAGCTGCTGTGCAGCCTTGGGCCTTCTTTTGGATGTTCCGGGTTTCTCTGACTCAGCTGCAGTTTATTAGGTAAGTTTAGATTTCAAAGGAACATGCCATTCATATGCAAAAGCCTCTGTGCTCAGCCGGGGTTGGGTAGAGTCTTAGAGTGGAGCAAACAGCAATGGCTTCCCTTCAGTCCTGCCCCAAGAGGCCCCTGGATCTCAGTGTCCCTTGGTAATTGCTTCAAGCACCTCTGAGAGAAAGCTGCCCTCAAGTTCCACCTGCTGCCAGACAGTCCAGTTTCTCCTTGTATGAGTCTGTGTCCCCAGAGTCTTGCCCAGAACTGGAGTTCAGAGCAGTTGGGAGCCAGTGTCTCCCTGTGGGTTGAGAAAGCCAGCTGTGTACTCAGTTACTAGCCCTCTCTGCGTGCATGCGTGCCTCCATACCTCTACACTTTATTTCTGCAGCTCCTCTGAGTCTCAGTGTGCTTTTCTCTTCCATTCGAGTTGTAGAATTTCCACTTAGCCAGCCTTCCTGTGGTTCTGGATGATGTGTGTCTTATCTTTTAGTTGAAGTTTTGAAGTGGTTGTGCGAGGCAGCAAGTTCAGGTGTTTATCTATGCCGCCATCTTGGTATCTCTCTGTTACAACTTTTTAAATGTTTCCTATAATTGTTTATCCATTATTTTAATTTCATAGTAAAGTTCCTATATCAGCTGACATTTTTGTTGAAAGCAACAAATGTTGACTCTGTAAATTTTAACCTAATGTTAATATACTGCAAGGATATTTTATGGTTCGCAGGAATTTGGGGAAGGTTGAAGAACTTGGGTCCAAATTGAGTAGGAATTAAGCAAGAAAAGGGAATTTACAGGAGCTACCTGGGAGGAACCCTTTATCTCTCTCTTTGAGATACTTGCTCCAGATTCAGACCCAGGTGGGATAGTATTGTTGGCTTATCTGAGTTCTCATGCCCACATGAGCAACCAGAGGAGCAAGGAAACACAAGCTTTAGGTGCTGCTGCAGGTTCATTAGAATTAGATGCATCTTGCTCTTCTTACAAGATTCATCTATTCAGGTGCTGGGCAATTGACTTAATAATGCTCGCCATTGCATTGAAAATAATACATATACTTGGTTGCCTGAAGAGAAAAAATAAAGTTATAGGATATGTCTGTACTTGGGTACACATAGATACAAGAGTTTCCTGAAGGTAAAGATACAGTATTGTCAGAGTGATTGACAACCAGCAATCCAGGATAAATTTGAGGAAAGAGCAATAATATGGTAAAACTTTAGTCATGGTTGTTTTTCCCTTTCCATGGCATACAGCAAAGAGTTAACTCACCAGGTTTGGGCTGCCCAAACCCTGCATATTTCAAGGCCTTCTTGGACTGGCCCTTGATTGCCTCCTGGAGTATAACTTCTGAGCCATTGGAATAGTCTGCCTGATAATCATGTCTTTGTATCCCTGTGACCTTGAGTCACACTGGATAGATTATGCTAACAATGTGATTTATGGTAAATGCCTATTTTTATATGTATGCTTGGGTCTTTGAACCATGCTACCATAGTTTGGCCTCTGGGGAGGCAGTATACTGAGTAGCTAAAGTCAGTTACAGGAGCCTGGCATACATATCTAGGTGACCAATTCCCACAAAAAAAATCCTGAACACCAAGGCTCTGTTGAACTTCCCTGGCTAGCATCACTTTGTACATGTCACACATTTTGGGAAAAAATAAGTACTGACTCTGACTCCACTGGGAGAAGACAACTGGAAGCTTGTGCTTGGGTTCTTCTGAACTCTGCCTTATGCACTCATTCCCTTCCATGATTTTAGTCTAGCTATTATTACTATAATAAACTGTAAGCATGAGTATAACAGCTCTCCTGGGTCCTTTAAGCCCTTCTAGTAAATAATGAAAACCTGAATATGGTCTCACTGACCTCCAACACACATGGGAAACAGGATTTAACGTAGGATTTCCATAACATCTTGACTTCAAGAGTAGAACTATTCTCTCTACATAGCAAACATTTCCCTCCTCAGGGACTCCTGTCATAATGTATTGCATGCTATTATGATTTTTTTAATGTAAAGATAAATATAATGCTTATCGAAGAGAAGGCAGAAAACAATAAAAGGGAGAATTAACACTTGACTGAATGCTTCCAAAAACATTTTGCAATAGCACAAGAAGCAAGATAAATAAGAAAAAATGAGAAGCCTAGAAGTTTACATTATTTATAAAAAAGCTAAGCAACAATACAATACTTTATGTCATTTCTTTCTTAGAGTGGAGTTATTGTACACTATCTTTGCATAAATTGATTTTATTCATTCTCCCTTTTGTGACCTTCTGTAAATGTCCCTTTATTATTTTATGAGGTTGAGTTGGCAAGATGTTAGTTACAGTGACAAAACAAACATGATAAATTTCTGCTGTCCTGTGAAATTTCTTCAATGTGGAAGTTCTTTTGCTGTTTAGAATCCTAATGTTATGCTCAGCAGCCCTTTCCATCCATCAGATAGCGTGCTGCCATCTGTAGAAGTGCCAAGTACGAAGATTTATGTGTTGCTATTTAAGGAATTGAAGTTTGGCAAGTTGGTGCTGTTCATTTGGCCAAACAATAATACGCTAATTAACCTACTTGACCTAAATTACACAGCACTTGAGGATGTGCAGCCAACCAGTTGTTCAACTGGCTGAGTGTTCCTGACCCTACAGTTTTGCATGAAGGGAGCTTTACATCACAAAACAAATGGTTGTTGGACTGCTCTACTTCGTCATCTGAAAGGGAGTTAATTATCTTCAGTTTACTAAAGGAAATTTATATTTCCTTTGGTTTGTTATGATTATACCAATATTTCACAATTAATGTGCATCAGCAGGGGCAAAAAAAAAAATCATACTTTCCCCCCAAAAAAAACAATCAGCATTTTGTCCATTGACAAACACCACAAAGGAAGTATAGACATTCATATTTATTTTTGCTTGAGCTTAGGACATGGAATTCAAGATCCATATATGGGATTCAGAGTAGATGAAAGCCCAGAAACTATATCCAAAGTTTTATTTGCATATGTTTAGTTTTTTCAAGAAACAGTTTTGTTAAGATTCTCAAAATGGATTCTAGCCCCCAAATAAAATAAAATAAACTTTACTAGGTATTTAGGACTTATCTTTTTCATTGTTTGATTTTTTTCAGCACAATTTATTCCCTACATGCCCCCTTCCACCTCCTCCACCTGTCTCCCCCCTACAGTCATCTCACTGTTGTCCATGTCCATGAGTCCTTTCTCCTTTTTCTTTTTTTCTTCGCTCACCCCCAACTCTCCCTCCCCTCTAGATTTGTCTGCCTGATCTTCTATTTTGCTTGGTAGTTCAGTTTGTCCATTAAATTCCACATATGAGTAAAATCCCATGGTACTTGTCTATGACTGGCTTATTTCACTTAGCATATTGTTCTTCTCAAGGTTCTTCCATGCTGTCACAAAAGATAAAGTTGTCTTCCTTTTTATCACAGATTAGCATTCCATTGTGTAAATGGACAACAGCTTTTTTACCCACCCATCTACTGATGGGCACTTTGGCTGTTTCTAAATCTTGGCTATTGTAAATAATGCTGCAATGAACATAGGGGTGCACATATTCTTTCAAATTAGTATTTTGGGTTTCTTCAGATAAATTCTAAGTGGAATCACTGGATAATAAGGCAGCTCCATTTTAAAAAAAAATTTTGAGGTAACTCCATACTGCTTTCCACAGTAGCTGAACCAAGCTGAATTTCTGTAAAATCTTAGACATTTCTCATAGCAGTATTGTTTTTTTAAAAAAATATATTTCCTTGGGCAAGGGAAACAAAATAAAAAATAACGGGACTACATCAAACAAAAGACTTTGCACATCAAAGGAAACCATCAACAAAATGAAAAGATAACCCACTGAATGAGAGAACATATTCACCAATTATATATCTGATAAGGAGTTAATATCCAATATTTATAGGGAACTTATAAAACTCAACATAAAAACAAATAAACACACAAATAATCTAAAAGACCTAAATAGACACTTCTCCAAAGAGAACATACAGATGGCCACTAGATATATGAAAACATGCACAATGTCACTAATCATCAGAGAAATTAAAACTGAGATATCACCTCACACCTTTCAGCACAGCTATCATTAATGATCCTTTTAAAAATAACTTCTTTCTGTGGACCCATATCTCTGGTCTCATTATTTATTAATTAATCTTGAAAATTTATATAATCTCTTACCCTAATATGCATCTCAGCAAATTTCAAATAAATTAAAGCTCTCCAATAATTAGAAACAAATTAAAACAGCAAATATATTAAAGAAAATTAGTGAAAGGAAGCTATCAAAGAACATGCCAAAACCATGCTAAAATTGCTAAAATTTCAAAAAATTTCTTGAACTCTTGATAACAACGGAACAGGAAAGAAAAATTTAGAGAAGACAATTCAGTTGCGAGAAGAAAAATTCAGAGAAGAGAGCAAAAGAATAATGGTAAATGGGAGACAATGCAGAAAAATTTACAGGGGATTTTAGAAAATGTGCCAACATTGCATGTACATAAAATACTGAAGTAACAACAACAAAAAGGTAGGTGTATTGTCCTGGAAATCATTTTTCAATATTTACCATCTGGGAGTCTTGTTAAACTCAGACTTTGATTCAGTAGTTCTGGAAGAACTTAGTAGAAATGCCTTCCATTCAGCATTTCTAACAAACTTCCAGGGAATACTAATGCTTTCTGCAGACTATACTTAAATTAGTAAGGCTGTGAATCAAAATTGAATGAGGGGTAGATGATCTTGTCTGAATTCCATAATATCTGTAACTTTTTCTGTGTGAACCTAGACACATATTAATACTCAATTTCATAATACTTGCCCGAGTGTTCCATCCTATATTATGGAAGAGGGTCCTCATTTCAATGAACTTCAAATGTTTAGTCCATTTCCCTTATCCAAAGTGACCTCATTACCATAACCTCAGTAGTGGTAGAAAGGGTTTGTTATGAATAATTATATACCCTTTTTACCTTTATGGGCCTGAAGCCATTTCAGAAACAGGACCAGAAACCAAATATTGTAGTAAAAGATGCTCCCATTTCTCTTATCCCACAGACATCATAAAATGCAATATTAACATTAACCTTCATCAACCCTATGTTCAGGTTTCCATCACTGGATGCCTTGTGTCCTCATGCCCCTGCACTCATTATCAGATGCATTATTAAATAATGAAAAGCATTTTTTCTCTGTTTCCTCAGTCACAAGAAACCCATAAAGGAAACTTTTACTGGGGATCAGCTTTTTAGTGCTTATTACTAAGAAAGTGAAGTATGTTTAGAAAGGGAAAAAGTAATTAGGAAGAAGAAATAGCTTATTTCTACAGACATATGCTTTTACCTCACTAAATTCTGAAGGCTGATTAGTAGTAAAATATTGGAATATTTTCTCTTTCTATTACACACATTCACAGAAACATATATGAATACACAAATAAATACTGCTCTATTGTATCAGCCATTATCACATACCCCAAAGGCCTAAAGTCTTGTTTGAATTTTGCAAACTTCCTAACTCTACAAGGTTACTATTAAAATAGGGTTAACATTTGGGCACATAACTTTTTTTCCCCCCTCTAGCGTCATGCAGTAAACTTCCAAGGGAAATAATTCCAACATCATTTATTAGCCACACTATAATCCTTCTATATTACTGAAGACAATCATTTTTAGCCTTGTCTAATAAGAAAGAGTTATCCATCCATAATAGTTACAAAGTCTATTCGTATCTTGACATTTTATCTTCATTGTTTATAAATATATCCTCCACTAACCGACCAAGGCCACCTCTGATCACAAAGGTTAATTTGGTGTGTTTTTTTCTTTTTGGAATCTTGTTCATGCAACCTATGAACCCATGATTCATATCTGTCAAGGACAGAAATGGAGAGAGGCTGGCCAGTGACTAAGTGTAATGAGAGAGGCAATGGTAGCATCAAGGCCACTGTTCACAGCTCACTTCATGAGGCAGTGAGGTAATTTTAATACTGATAAGGTAGTTTGTAGGAAGATATATTTTCCTTACCTCCTTTTTTCTTGTCAGTTGACACATTTGAAATTCTCAGAGGGACATTAAAGCCGTAGGAAGAACTCTTAGAAATAATTTTCCAAATCTTTAGAGAATTAAGAAACTAAACATATCAAGAAATATACATTTATTATAATAATGATGGATGCTTAATAATATATTCTATATCTCTGAAAGACAGTATGTATCTATAACATTTTGATGAGTGCTCTGTATACATCTACTAACTATGATTTTTTAAAATTAATATTCATTAAACCTGTATCTTACTGTGTTTTTTTTTCTTTCTCCTAAAAATGCAAGCCA
Source organism: Pipistrellus hanaki (assembly GCF_964339955.1). Classification (NCBI taxonomy): domain Eukaryota; kingdom Metazoa; phylum Chordata; class Mammalia; order Chiroptera; family Vespertilionidae; genus Pipistrellus; species Pipistrellus hanaki. Next base: position 44,399,211 of record NC_140512.1, on the reverse strand, counting down.
CCCTTATAGGTAAGAATTTTTTCAATATCAGAAGAGATACTAAAGATTCAAGGAAGCCTCACAATGTTATTGAAATAGATGCATAATTTACTAAGAAACCTACCTTTAGGGAGTAAGTAACTTTTGCATGCAATTAAAAAAAAGACTTGTCAAAAATTTGAATCATTCTGAATATGTAATGTTATTGGCTTTAAAAAAAAAAAAGTTACTTCCATTTCCCTAACGTTTGCTTTGGTAATGACAGAGGGATGACTCAGAAGCATGACTTCCCAATGCTGGTTAATAGCTTGTTCTTTTCGTAACTGAACTTTGTGTTCTTGAATTTTTAATCTGGTTTTCCAGGCTTATTTTTTTTATATGTAAAATGATGAATGCCAGAAAGAGCTGACCTCTATGACCATAAGCATAAACTGTAAAATCTATAAATTGCTTTTAAATTATCATATTTGGGACTGCAGGTCTGATTCCCCATCCCACTGTCATGGAGAGTTGACAGTGGCCTTTAAGCGTCATTGGAGCAGCAGGCATCTCCTTATCGCGAGTGAGTCACCCCAAAGTGCAGCTTCAGGTCAATTGTGGGGACACAAAGACTTTCCATGCATATATTTGACTGCACATGGCACAGATTGAAATCCTTATTATTAATATTCCCCTCCCCCCCTCAACTATCTGTTAGGAACCTGAATAAGTATTTGCAACTCATCAAAGCTGGCTTTCTGTCACTGGTCTCATACTGTACAAATAACTACCAATTTTTTGGACAGAACTCAAGCAGAAAACTTATCAATGCAATTTGTGAAACTAAGAATTTGAGTAGCCATCGTGATAATTTCTAGTGGTAAATTTTAGGGCAATGTTAAATATGAGAACACATCTCTTTCTAACCATAAAATCATGATCTTTGTTCTTTTTCTTTTTTTCAAATCCTCACCTGAGAATATGTTTTTTATTGATTCTAGAGAGAGAGGAGGGAAGGAGGCAGGTAGAGAGAGAAAAAGAGAGAGGTTGAGAGACAGAAATTGATGTCAGAGAGAAATACAGATCAGTTGCCTCCTCTATGCTCCCAGACTAGAGACAACCTAGGTATGTGCCCTGACAGGGAGCTGAACCTGAAACCTTTCTGTGTATGTGACCACACTGCAACTAACTCGGCCAGGGCAAATCATGATCTTTTTACATTTTTCTATAGGAATTATGAACTTTGCAACTCTCAAATCTAAGACACAGAGTAGGCCAATAAAGCGAAGTGGCTACCAAATGATATATGGTTAACCTTAATATTTAATTACTAGAGGCCTGATGCACAAAGATTTATGCAAGAACTGGCCTTCCTTCCCCTGGTTGCTGGCACCGCCTTTGCTCTGGTCAGAGCTACCTTTCCACCTTCCCACACTGCCCAGAGGCCCAGAGTGGCTGGAGTGGTACAGAAAGCCTGCATGGCAAGGATGCAAGCATCCCTCCCCGCCTCTGCTGCTCATCACCTGCTTATGCAAATTAATCTGGCATCTTTGTTGGGTTAATTTGCATACTCACTCCTGCTTGGCTGGTGGGTGTCACAAAGGTACGGTTAATTAGCTTGTTACTCTTTTATTAGTGTAGATTCCTGAAAATATTTTCTTGTGAGAGAACTTTCAACAAGTGTCTTGAATATATCTATGTGTTAGTATAAAAAGAAAGACTATTTTCATGTTTACCCTTCTATAAGAAACTTTAATTTCAGGACTTGAGTTATTGGAATGTCTGAGGAAAGAAAAGTAGAATGGACATTGGGAAATACATGCAAATTGTAGTTCTGATAAAGCCTTAACACCTTAACCCATTTGGTGTTTGGCTTATTTGACTAAGATAATTCTTATTAAGCCTAATATTCATATATAAAGTTTTATTTAAAAATTTCCAAACTTCAAAAATTATCAAAATCATTTAAATTATTTTTTCTACATCTTGAATTTGAATATTCTTTCTTCATTTTATTGTGAGAAAAATGAGTGTTAAAAACTTTCATTTCTTATACATGTAATATATAAACCCATTTGAGATAAAGTCAAAGGTAAAAAATGTTGTTATAACCTAGGTATTCAAAGGTTGTCAGATTTAGTATAATAGTTATGCTAATAAATAAACCTATTTCCATTGATTAGCTTTTATATAGGGAGGTGGGCAAAAGTAGGTGAATAATAAATAATGCAATGATAAATAATACATGAATAAACCCTGTTTCTCATAGTGCTCACAACTGTAAACCTACTTTGCCTACCCCATATGCACACATACATATGGATATCTTCCATCTTATCAATAAGAGTGGGTCCTATGACTTACCTTAATGTATCAACGAGTCAGCTAGGAGCTGAGTAAATACATGTTGATGGTGTGGGAAGCTGTTGATGGCCTACCCAGACATCCTTGAGCAGGTTGAGGCACCATCCTCATGGCTCTCAGCTGCACCTAGCTCTGGAGGCCTGTCTTGGCCTGTTGATGGCTGATTGTCCAAGGGGTTATGTACTCTCAGCCTGTGGATGGAGTGTAACCTCCTTGCTTTTGGGCAGTACAACTGTGGTCTAATTAATGCTCCCCAGCTCCCCATGGGATCAGGCTGATCTTGACTTCTCCCCAAACCCCATCTTTTCCCCAGCTTCTTCCCCCAACTATGCTTACTTTCTCATTCACTTATAGACCTCTTCTTGAGAGTAACTTGACATCATTATTAACTCTGTATTCTCTGGTGCAAATGAGAATAATTCTTGAAAACAGATTTAAAGAAAGCATGCAGGGGCATGAAGATACAAGGCATCTAGTGATGGAAACCTGGGTTTAGGGTTGATGAAAGTCAAAGTCGGTACATAGGATTTTTAGCCTTTCGAGGTTAATGTTAATATTGCATTTTATGATGTCTATGTAACCCTCTTTTTATTTTTAACTGTGTAATAGTAATAATTACACTATAAGTAGATGATCAGTGGTGTCCATATGAATAACTTCAATGTTTTTCTGTTGGTTGGAACCCGGGATGGTAACATGCCCAGCACATTCCTGGGAGTACACATCTTTGCTTTTCCCCAGGATATGCTTTCTGAGCAGACTATAGCTGACTGCATCTGGCAAATTGTGTATATTTAAAGGAGGTCACTTTGAAAGCTACATTAACTCTTTCAGGCCTTTAGGGTACCATTTAGTATAACTTAGGGCTAGTCTTAGCCAATCCTTACTCAAAACGATGCTTTAGGGAATTGGATGAGTTAATGAAACTTTCAAACATGCCAGCCAGGGAGAGCCTGGCAAAGTGCAGGCAGGTGGCAGGTTCCAGGGCAGAACAGCTATGGTTGGCCCTTTTTTCAGCACTGAGAGACTGGGACCGGCCTCATTGCAAATGTGCTCCCTCCTTGGTACTGTAGAGGTGTGTTTTACTGAACGATAACCTAGGAGTCTGAAGGAATTAATGTTGTTTCCATTTATTTATAAACAGTTGAGACATTGATATAGTCTAGATCTGTGTTCTGAAAAGGGACATTAATTATTTCCAAGTCATTAAACAGAATCCAGTGTATTCTGAATCTTAACTCACAGCATTTGTATTAGTTTTCCATGACAGCCATAACAAAGTACCACAGATTGGGACAGAACAACAGAAATGTATCGAATCACAGTGTTGGAGGCCAGAAGTCTGAGATCAAGGTGTCAGCAAGGTTAATTCCCTCTTTGAGCTGGAGGAAAATTTATTCTATTCCTCTTGCCCCCCTTCTGCTCTTTTGCTGGCAATCTTTGGTGCTCCTTGGCTAGTAGAAGCATCACCCTTCCTTTGCTTTCATGGCTACATGGTGTTCCTCCTGTGCATGTCTATTATCCCCCTTTTAGGCTATCTGTCATATTGTATTAGAGCCTACCCTAATTATTTCACTTTAACTCAATTACCTCTATAAAGACCCTACTTCCAAATAAAGTCACAATGTGAGGTATTGAGGGATAGGACTTCAACATATAAATTTGAGGAGGATACACAAATAGCATTATAATCAAATGCTTTTGTGTTGGCAGATGTTTGGATTTGAAGTCAGGAGACCTCAAAGAAGTGCAGTATTTCAGGATATATCTGACATGGATGAAATAGCAGTGCACTGAAAATTAATACATTGACTACAGAAACTAAAGAAGATCTAAAAAAAAATATAAATACCATGCTCATAGGTCAGGTGACTTCAGGCTACTAACATTTCATCCTTACCACCCCCACAAGTGGTGTGTAGATTTAAAACAATTCCAATTTTTAAGAAATCAAAATCCCACCATGTTCTTATGTACACATTGATGAGCTAATTCTAAAATTCATATGGAAATTCATGCGCAGTTGGTGGGGTATTACCCCATGAATCAAAAGTTTACTGGTTCAATTCCCAGTCAGGGTACATGCCCAGGATTTCAAGCTCTATTTCTGGCATGGGGATGCAGGAGGCAGCTGATTGATGTTCCTGTCTCATCAATATTTCTCTCTCTCCCTCCCTCTCTATAAAAAGCAAATATAAACATTTTAAAATAAAAATTATATGGAAATTCAAAGGACATAAACTAGTTGAGTCAAGTTTGAAACAACTGTAATAAAGTTGAAGAATTTACATTAGAACTTATACAATGAAAGCATTGAGTAAAATATCAGGTTATAAATTACCTCACCAAAATAAAATATTTTCACATTCACAATTAAGAGTCAGAAGCTGCCCTAGCTGGTTTTACTCAGTGGATAGAGTATTGGACTCGGGACTGGAAGGTCCAGGGTTCGATTTCCTTCAAGGGCACATGCTCTGGTTGCGGGCTTGATGCCCAGTAGAGGGCATGCAGGAGACAGCCAATCAATTATACTTTCTCAGCAATGTTTCTATCTCTCCCTCTCCCTTCCTCTCTGAAATCGATAAAAATATATTTTAAAAAAAGAATCAGAAGCTATAGTAAGAGATACCACTCCCATTTACAACAACCTCAAGAAGTAAAAATAGTGTATTTATTTAGAGTATATTTAATAAGAAATATGCAAAAGCTAAGGCAAACAAAAGCAAAATACATGGACAAAATAATAAAAACAAAACCAAAAACATTGAAAACACTAACAAAAGGTGCAAAGTAGTTCTATAATCAAAATAAGTAACAATTTATAACTAGGTTTATGCCTAACAGAAGTACATTGAAAAGAATGTTCATAGCAGCATTATTTATAATAGCTCCTAAATACTAGTATAAACAACCCAAATATCTAACAGCACTACAATAGACAAATTAATTGTATTTTTCTAAGACTTAAAATGGAATGAAATATAGTTACATAGAATATGAATCCATCTCAGAAGTAAAAGGTTGAGAAACTAAAAACAGGAAGGAAAGACTGCAGAATATATTATTCCTTGTACTTATATTACAAAAAAAAAATCAGACAAAATTAAAACAAACCACTCTTTTTAAAGATGCATATTTAGTTGATAAAGTATAAACACATTAAAAAATACCATACAAATATTGAATGATTTTATGGCATCTGTGAGGATTTAGTAATTATGAGAAGGTGTAAGGGCAGTGAACAATGCTAGTCATGTGTTACTTATCTCATGATCTAGAATATTCATAAATTCTTTTCTTTTAAAAAAAGCAAGTTAGAATGTCATCAGAAAGAAATCATTTTTTTAGGTTACCTAATTAAAGGCATAATAATCCTATCTAATAAAAGGGTAATATGCAAATTTATATCACTCCAACACACAAGAAGGCAACCCCTATGTGGTCAAAGATGGCAACCCCCATGTGGACACAAAATGGCCACTACAAGACAGCCAGCAAGGGAGGGCAATTGTGGGCAATCGGGCTGCAGGGAAAGCAGTGGGAGGGAGCAGGCCTGCAAGGGAGGGCCATTGAGGGCAATCAGACTGGCAGGGGAGGGCAGTTAGGGGTGACTGCGCCAGTAGTGGAGGGCAGTTGTGGGCAACCAGGCCTGGTGGGGAGGGCAGTTGGGGGTGACCAGGCCTGACGTGGAGGATAGTTAGGGGGAACCAGGCATGCAGGGGAGGGGAGGGTAGGACCAGGGCCAAAATGAGAGGGCATTTTGGGTGGACTCAGGCCTGCAGGGAAGGGCAGTTAGGGAGGACCAGGCCAGCAGGAGAGGGCAGTTAGGGGCAATTAGGCTGGCAAGAGAGGACAATTAAGGGTGACCCAGCTGACAGGCAAGGGCAATTGGGGGTGAACAGGCCATTAGGGGTGGGCAATTAGGGGCAATTGGGCTGGCAGGGGAGCAGTTAGTCATCAATCAGGCTGGCAGGGAAGTGGTTAGGAGGCTGGCAGGCAGAAACAATTATGGACAATCAGGCAGGCAAGCAGTTGGGATCCAGCAGTTCTGGATTGTGAGAGGTATGTCTGACTGCCCATTTAGGCCCAAATTCTAAATGCTATAAATTTCATGCACTGGGCCTCTAGTATAGTATAACTTGTACCAAATATATCAACTTCATTTAAAATGTACTTTTCAAAACAATTTATTTAGAAACTTTGAAAATTGGCTTAAGTAGTTTTCTTACTAGATTTAAACTAAGATTGATCCTCCTGCTAGATTTAAACTAATATTGATTGTTCCTTTACCTGGAAAAAAGTCACAAGCTCCCATGATAAAGCCATAAAACTTTATCATGACTTTGGTAAAAATAAAGATAGCAGAATATTTCCACGCTAATTATTTCAATCTACTTGGGAATGAACTTACTACTTTAATAATTTATTTTTCTTTATTATGCTGACTTCTTGAATTAGTCTTACCCAAAACTCAAATATGAGAGAAACAAATGAAAATGGTTAATATTCATTTTATTTAGGGGCTTTATTTATTTATTTTTTTTAAAAAAATTGGTGAAAGTTTTACAAAACAGTGAATAAGATCCTTCAATTCATAAATACATATTGAGCCTCTTCAATGCAAACTCTCTGTGCTACAGATAATCTGTGGACTTTTAATATGTATATATATTTTTAAAATATATTTTATTAATTTTTTACAGAGAGGAAGGGAGAGAGATAGAGAGCTAGAAAAGTCGATAAGAGAGAAACATCGACCAGGTGCATCTTGCACACCCCCTACCGGGGATGTGCCCGCAACTAACTTACATAAACCCTGACCGGAATCTAACCTGGGACCTTTCAGTCCTCAGACCGACGCTCTACCACAGAGCCAAACCGGTTTTGGCAATATGTATATTTTTTGCGAATGAGAGCAGTTCATAGGAAGAATTTTTTACCCAAATTTATAAAGTGAGCTTTTAGAATCTGAGACAGAATCAAAAATTGTTTCTTGATTCCCAGTCCTGTGTTTTGCACACCTATGGATATCTACCAGAACCCCTTGATAATTTCTGAATTTACATGATCAAATCTTCATTCAGAGAGTTATAGAGGAATCAGAGTGAGATGCCACAATTTAGGTCATTTTCTTCAAACATGCTTCTCTGAACCAAACTAAATAAGAGGCTGTGTTACTCATTGAACTCAAATGAAAATAAAATAAAAGGAAAAACACTACATTATCTCCTGGAATGACAATCTGTAGCAGATACTTACACCATATGAGTTTTTCAAAACCTTTTCTTAGAGCTATTATTAGAGGGAGTTCAGGACAGGAAATGAGGATCCTGGGAAAGACAAATGGGGAAAAAGATCCTTAGAGGTAAGAAGGCATAGAGAGTATTGAAAATAAAATTTAATCAACATATATTTCCGGTGTATTTTTTTGGAAAGTCATTTCTAATTATATATTGAGGGTCTTTTTTTTCTTTCTTTAAACCAAGTTTTCCTTATTAACAGATTGGCTAAAATTGGCTCCCATTCTACAGAATTTATTGAAAATCTTGTGGTACTTTTGCAGTGGCAAGGACTTCTCTGTATAAAGCAGAATTAAGAATTTAAGAAGTGTCTTGTGTGGTTAATAATAATAATATACAACTGCCTTACCCTATAAACACTCATTCTGCACAGCTATTTATAACTGGGTTTTAAATGGAGACCATTTCCTTTCCTAGATGAAAAGCTGTACAAATCCTTAGAGAGTGATACAGAAAGTGATAGTGTAAAAAAATGTATATGGGGAGAAAAACATACAACGAAATATATGGAAAATCGTGACAGAATGTAGAATGCTTTATTGACAATAACCAATTTCTAAATTTTGTATTTAATAAAGCAGACAATTGTGGAAACAGCACTAGATTTAGAAGAGAGAATTCAACTGTGAAATTACAAAAACAGTTTTACATAACTTAGTGCTCATTTCCCCACACACAAAATATCTCATCAATAAGTAGAACATGTATAACTGCCCCTACTTTATAAAAAGGGAATGGCAATTTTAGGACAATTTATTAAATTACTTGTCAGAGTTGCTATAGTTAGTAAAAGAACAAGCCACAGACAGAACACTGCTGGTCACAATCAAATTAGATTTTAAATTTAGGTATTCTGATTCTAAATTTGAGCCTCCTTTGCGATGATAGGAAAACAAAGGTATTAGAATAGTCTTGTGAACATGCAGTAATAGGAACCAGATTTATCTCCTAACTGAAACAATTTTAAAAAAAAGGCAACAGACAAAATAAAGGAAACAAGGATTTCAGACATTAAACACGAGTAAGGACAGAATAGTGGTCCCTGAGAAGGGAGACAAATGAGATAGCTCTGTGATTGCCCCAGTTCACTATACAATGGTGGACTTGATGAGCTGAGGAAAAGAGAGACCAAAGTGGGTAACATTTGCAAAGTAGAGTATCAAGTAAAAGGCGGGTGCGGGACAAGAGGGAGACAGAGAGAAGGAGAGCCTTGGAAGGCAGGAAGGGATCTGAATATCTGCAAAGGCTGGCTCTCAAGTCCTTGCTGAGTGCTAATTAATATATATGAGACAAGTACCCAGGCTGGGAAAAGGCCCTTGTAAAAGGATTAGAAGTAATTTACAGAGGTCACAAAGGGTAGGAATAGTTCTTGTTCCCACAATTTTGAGGGATTACAATTTTGAAATTAAAATCTTTGGGTAGAGTATGCTGAAGTGTATTGCCTCAGTAGCAAAATTAGCTTTCTGGCTAACCAAAGAACTTATATGCATATACTGGAATGCATAGTCCATGGACACAGACAATAGTGAGGTGAAGGCCTGGGGTGGGACAGGAGTTATGTGAAGTGGGGCAAAGGGGGGAAAATGGGAGACATCTGTAATACTATCAACAATAAAAATAAAAAACAAAACATACACACACACAAACACACACATAAATTAGCTCTCAAATAAAGTCACAGCTGGTTGCACCTAAAAAAGAATAAAAGTAAACTTTGAAAGGATTAAACTATTTCCAGTAATTCTACTATACCCCAGAATAAGGGTCAAGGATATTTACAGAAATATAAGCATTTGCAGGATCCCAAAAATTAAAATTTGAAATGTTTGATATCTGATCCAAAGTTACTAGTCATGCACAGAGGCAGGAAAATATCCACAATAAAGAGATAAAAATCAATATAAATAGACCTATAAAAATACAGATGATAGAATTGACAGAAAGCATATTTAAATGTTTATTATACTAATATGGCATATGTGTAAGGAAACAGAAAAAATATTATGAATACTAAGAAGAGGTTTGAAAGAATTAATAATGCTCAAATCAAGCTTTTAGATTTGAAAGCTATAATGTCAGATATGACAAATACTTTGGTTGGAAATAGCAGCAGGTTAGATATTGCAGACAAAAAGAGTAATGAACTTTATATCAGGAATAGCAACATCCAAATTGAAATTAACAACTACTTTGGGACAATTTTGTGGATATTTTTGTATATGTAATTGCGGTCCATGTAAAAGAGGATTTAAAGGAAAATATATATATATAAAGGCCAAAGTAATATATAACTCTCCAAATTTGATGAAATCTATATACTCTCTAAGAAGTTCACAACCCCCAGGTATAAGAAATATGAAGAAAACTACATTAAGACATATCAAAATCCATTTATTTAAGACTAATCAGAAAAAAAATCTTAAAAGCAGAATCATAGTAGGAGCCATGCCTTTAAAATTGCTGGAAAGAAAAGACAAAAAACAAATAAACAAAAACCTTCTACACTTAGAAGTATTTTCCTAGTAAAATATATTTCAAAAACAAAACTGGAATAAAATTTTTTTAAGAATATATTTTTATTTATTTCAGAGAGGAAGGGAGAGGGAGGTATAGAAACATCAATGATGAGGCAAGAATCCACAAGGGGGAGATCTCCATGCTTCACTAACATCCCATTCTGATAATCAGAGGCTGTGTAGCTTTTCTGTTGGGATATTATAGACTGATATATTCATTATTATAGATATTATATTCCTTTATTGGGGAAAAAGTTTGGGCTAAAAATATCTTTATTCAAAATGTACTGTATGTTTCCAGTTAGAGTGTGCAAAGCGAGATTCTTGAGTGAGAGTTGGAGGATGGATTTAAGGCAGTAGCCTCATTGTAACTCATGCCAGTTGTGTCTTGTCTGCTGGCCAGTACCATTGATATGGGACAGCTATCTGTCTGCAAATATTTCAGCTGGTCTAGAGGTGTGTTCAATTTCATGACCAAGGGCTCCAGAGTCTGCTGCAGGACTCCCTTACTCTCAAAATCAGAGGCAATAAGAAATTACCCCAGATGCAGTCCATCTTCATGGATTCTGGCTCATGCTGTGTTGTCTTTGCTCTCCTCTATTTGCATCCCCACTTACATACATACTTCTTTCCCCTTCCCAGATGCCTTCTTGTGGAGTTAAAGCCCAGCATCAGGCTGTAAATTTACACAAGATTATGAACTTTACATATGTAAAATTTAAAAGCTTCAGCCACTTTGAAGACAGTTTCATTGTCATCTTAGGTTCTTAGTCTCATTTCCTGAGAGGAGAAAATTTTATATATCCATTCACAATGCCACCATCCATGGAAGCTTACCTTAATCATGTCAAAGCTCACTTCTGGGTATAGGCTGTGTTATATAGCTAGAGACCTCTAGCACCATGTTGAACAAAGTAGATTTAAAGACCAGAGGCTTTAAATGAATGAAACACATTACCATTCTATTAGAAACCAATGCTCTTCATTATCTCCCAGTTACAAATACATATAACACTTGTGTGGATTTGTGAACCTAAACTAGTATTTGGCTTTAATTACCGCACAACACAAGGCAACTATATTCATGAGAAAGGTTAGTTTTAAATTATATATTTTAATGTTCCCTTTATTCCAAGTGGAAAGTCTTAAAATCAGTCCGTGCTGTCTGTGATTTTTCCATCTGAGTGTATTGTCCCTTTGGTTTTGTACTCTTTTTAACTGAACACAAGGGAACGTTTTCACCATTTGTGTGATTACCATGTGCAGTTCACTATATAGATGAAAGAAGCGACCATGTCATTCATTGATGTTTCCAACCTGTCCATGGGTTCAGCATCCTTAAATGTGGGGAAAGCACAATTGTAGGGGCCATTGAATGAAGTCAGGAGTTCACAGAGTAGTATTTATTTTTATCTCATTCTCTTCCTCCACCCCACAAGGGAACATTGAAAAGGAGAAAACTATGGTAGGCACAGAAATTAACCCACTGCTTAGGACTCCTTTTGTTGTAAACCCAGCTAAAGTTAAGTTTAAAAAATAGGAGTGTGTCAGTACGTGGGTATGTATGTGTGTATGTAGGTGTAATGAAAATGGAGCTTTTGTTCTACAAGAACAATGGGCTTTGAGTTCCTCATTCAGCTCCCCACAGCCCTGTGAATAGCTTGAAAGGTCTCAGCTGTCAGCACTACTGTAGGAACATGAAATCACCAAATTGTAGTAAACACTGCAGAAAAGAATTCCCATTAAGACTAGAGAAAGGCTAAGGCGTTTGTCAACAATTTAGATAGATTCAGCTCCAGCTGGAGTTTCCCTTGACTAATTACATTCCTTTCTGTCCAGTTTTATTAAAGAAAGGAACAAAAGCGCATCTGGAAGTCCTGACATTTCTTACTACCTGATCTTGGTAGTAATTGTCTTAATGTCAATAATGGAAGTAGGCAAATGTTACTATTAGATTAATGAGTTTTTTATTTGATTTAGATATGTCTATTATTACTATTACTGCTTCTAATCCCATTTTCCTAGCTATGAATTGAGAGGCTGGATTAGATATCTCAAAGGTATTTTCTGTGCATAAAAACGTATTATTATTTCATCCTAATACTCACATTTTACCTATTTTAGTTCTATTACTTATTATAGCATTAATATGACCACCACATTTCATGCTATCAATGAACTAACTCTGCCATATTAGCTTTCAGATGGCTCAATATCCAAAATTATTTGGCCAGCTCTCAAAACTTTTATCTGATTGCTTTATACTTATCAAGGTTATAACAGTGAAACATGGCTGAGAGAGAATATTGGTAGCCTGAAGAAGTATAAAAGAGGTAGATGGGTTGTATTTTCAATTTTATTAAAATTCTTATTTTCTACTAGCTATAGTTTTTTATGCTCAACCTAATATCCTTTTGGCTATGGGCAACTTTTCATGAGTTTTACAATCTCGTCATAAAAACAAAACCTATCCCATTAACACATTACTATATACCTCAATAGACATATAATATTTTGCTCGCTTTAGAGGTAGAGAAAGAAATAAAGGCAAAGAACAATTTTCAATATTTTGAATTTTTCATTAAAGTGCAATTTATTGAATTTTGCTCGTAGTCACATATTAACCAATATGCATGATGAAATATTTGAAACTTTTTTATTTACTGATTTCTATAAATCTGTCATATAGGTAAGAATTTAAGATAAATGTTCAATCATACTCAACTGTGCAAAGAAAGCTTAGATTCTTTTTTCTAATGACTGAACCTCCTTTCTACTGGTTGACAAAGTTCTACTTGCAGATATCTCGGTATTTCCTGGGTTAATGAGTTTTGTGTCAAGCTAAGTCGTTAGTATATTTATATTTCGACTCCCTGCCTGAGTTGGTTTTATACAATAACCTTTGTATTAATGATTCTCTTTTTAGGATAAGAGTCTGGACTTTCATGCCCTTTACTGCCACACCTCAGGATCTTGTCTCAGTGAGTGCACAGACCTATATCTTGAAGGATTGTTAAATTGTCCTCTGAATTCCAGTGATGGTAGCATTGAGTTCCTTGCAGCTGAAGACAAAGGCCTGCTTTTTACTGGCTGTTGGCCAGGGGCCTCTCAGCTTGTAAAGCTGCTCCCATTTCTTTCCATGTGGATCCCTCTGATTTCAAACCAGCAACAGTATGCCAAGTTCTTCCCATACTTCTAACTTCTCAGATGACTCCTGTTCTGCCACCAAAGGAGAATATTCTGTTTTAAGGGCTCTTGTCTGATTAAGCCAGGCGTGCTTTGATGAGCAACAACAGGGAGCCAAGCTGAGGAGGAAGTGAGGTCATGAGGTTTTTTCTTTTTTCTTTAATGAAAGAAAAACACAACATGTTTCTGTGCTGATTATAATAATAATATAGGAGGAAAATGATTATATAGGAGAGAGAATTGCCATGACAAAATGCTCAAGTGAGCAAGAGGGAACAGCACATCATACACAAGTGAAGGAAAGGGCTATAGTTCTCCATTTACTATAAGAGGTAGGATGGCAGAGCACATGGATACAGTTAGTGGTAGTTATGGCTTCAGTTTTCATAATGAAGTTAGAGCAAGGTCATGCCCTGAGAATGAAGTTGATGGAAGAAAAGAGGAAGCAAATATGAATTTAATTATATATATAAATTAGATGAATATGTGTATGATTTTTATTGTTATTTTAAATGGATACTGGAGTGCTTTTACATCTGATCTTGATTACCTTATTTTTGCCTTCTATTCATAGAATCTTGAGCCAATACACTTGTTTTCCAAGTGTTTTGCCATAAGTGCCCTTGGGTCCTGAAGCAGTATTTTATCAATAACTCAGAGTATTCTTCATATTAGGTCTTTTCTTTTGTGCTTCCTTTTGGGTATAACTTCCATAATTTATTTATTTTTGTCAATGATTTTCAGTCACTTGCATTAATTGTTGTTTCTAATATAATAGTATTTAGATGTATGAGTACTTTATAACTAAATTCTTAAATATTATACATAAGGATGCACCAACTCTATTAATAGCAAATTGGTGTATTTACTCTAGCCACTGATCAGTATTGTGTGATAATAGTGGTTTTATGATTGCTATCATAAAATAATGCTTTAGGAAAATTAGCCAAGTCATCAAATTCAACCACAGTGGTACAAAGTAGGCATTTGTGCATTCAAATAAGTGCTGAAATAAAAAGGTAAGTTGTTCTATTGCACATTAGATTCCTAAAAACAGACTTCAGGGAACAACTGGTTAGGCATTTAGAAACCATACAGAAATGTTATCACTATCTAGCCTTATTAAGCGAAAGACATCCTCATGTGTTTTACTCACATTTCCCTGACAGCATAGACATTACACCTAAATACTTATACTATAATTTTATTGGTAAACTCAAATGCTGTTATGAAAAGACCTCGAATCAATAGTTCAAATTTAGAGGTACCATTTGAGTGAAAGAGAAAATCCCTGTGTGAGTTTGGAGTTATGTGTTTAGAAACTGCACACTATATAAAAGCTAACTAAACAAATAACATTAAGTAGAGGAAACTGAATGCCCTCCTCAGACATTTTATGACTATTTTGTTATTATAAATAAAGAGTACATTTATATGCTTTATCACTCTTTGCTATGATATATTTCCTCTAGGTTTTCCTCCGAATCCCAAATTCACCAACATAAACAAATGTATCAACTCCAGTACCCTATCTATAATTTATACTTTGCTAGCTACATGTTGTTTTTCTTCCCTTCCCTCCCCTCTCTCTTTCTTTAGAATTGCTCTTGTTATAGTATGGAAGGAAATCCAGAGGTAAGTAAAGCACAAATATATGCCTAGTACAATTAGAGTCTCAGAGGGACTTAGACAACTCCCCCAAATAGAGAGAATGAAACCCATTTCTATAAGGTGATCTAAATTTAAGTCTTAGCAATTTAAGTACTTTAAAAATGCATAGCATATTTATTTTGCGGAAAAATAAATCCATGACAATACAAATAATATGTCCTTATGCTTGGCAATGCTTTGCTGGGTTGTATGTGAGATGGTGATTAAGAAAGCCCAGAGGCAAGATGTGTAGGATAAATAATGCAGTCAGAACTGTTAAAGCAATTTTGGATTTCCCTGAAAATATTCATTCTTTTAGTAAATATTAAGCACCTGCTGGTCAAATTGCTATTAGAAATATTTCCTTGCCCATGACATTTGGATTATTTCCTGTCATGTTTGTTAGCCAAGGTTAAGGATGAGTAACATGTGGTGCTCTAAGTGAAAGCTTTAGAAAATGTTTCTGTGGAGGTTAAGTCACAATACGAACAACCATTTTTTTCCAGTGGAAGAAAATATATATATTTAAGTATAAATTTATATATATGTGTGTGTGTGTGTGTGTGTGTGTGTGTGTGTGCGCGCGCGCATATATATTTGCCTCCTTGGAAGACATTGTGGGCCAAGCCTAGGAGAGGGGGAATGGTTAGATTTAGTGTGATGGTGAGGGGTAAGTGGCCAACATAGGAAATGAAAGAGGGAACCCAAAATCCGAAGGAGTAAATATACCAATTATATCAAAAAATACTAAAAAAAAAAAAAAAAAAAAGGCTTGCGGAATGATGATGATGTGTGGATTGTAAGATGAGAATTGTTATCATTAAGACATACAAAAAGACCTGAAGAACAAGAAATGAAATATTTTAGCTCCTTTGTTAATATTATGAAGGCTACAGAGATTTTTCTCTCTTATGCTTTACCAGCATGTTAAAGGTACTTTCACTCACAGCTAGAGGCATTCAAAATTTTGTTCATATTTTATGATTGCAAGAAAGACATCTTCAGGGAAAGTAGCTTTGTCTTCAATATAAATTTTAGAAAGCAGCATTTGTGGCATTAGTATTATACCCATCATCAAATTTCTCCAAAACAACAAAAAACACACTTACAAAAGAGGGCCAATTACAACTCTTTGTATAGTTACAACAAAGATAAATGTATTGTATATTTAATTGTATAATTTTTCACTAGGATTGTAAAAGTTTCACAAATGGAATCTCATTACTCTAGTTTTCAAATGTTGAGAATTAGAGAGAACAGTAATTAGGAAATTTCTGTGTCATTCAGAACAGAACAAAATGATTAAACTGTGGTCTGTATGTGGGGAATAAGATATGAAAATTCACCTGGCTGGTGTGGCTCAGTGGTTGAGAGTTGTCACACGCACCAGGAAGTCACCAGTTCACTTCTAGGTCAGGGCACATACCCAGGTTTCCTGCTCCATCCCTAATAGGGAGTGTGTAGGAGGCAGCTCATGGATGTTGTTCTCTCTCATCAGTGTTTCTATCTCTCTCTCTTCTCCCTTCCTTTCTCTAAAATAAATAAAAACATACAATTTAAGAAAAAAGAAATGATATGATAATTCTATAGCCAGAACTGGAAATACTAAAATCTATCAAGTTAATTTTTTGCCTTTAAAAAATCGATAGCCTTTAGATGTTGGTTTAACCTTTATTTAGTTGAATGCATAGACAAGACATTTTTTACTCAAAGTTTTATACTTGTTCAAATAAGGAACTTATTACTATAAATTTTCTACACAGTTCTTTGAGAATCATTTTAATTATGCATATTTTATACACAATTCACTTCCTTTGTCCCAGTAAAACCACCCTATATTTAGCTTTCTTTTTTTTTTTTTTCCAGAATATCAGCTGCCTGTGATTGACAATTTCACTGGCTGATGAGTCCAATAGTTCATACCTTCAAGTATTTCTCAATTTGCACTTTTTCAGTTGTGTAAGGTGTCATATATGGAAAGCTTAGTTAACCAACATCCCATTTCCAATGTATTTCACTAATGTAGAATTTCCTACTGGGAAACTACCATTCATTTAATCCTTAATTTGATTATGCTCTTTCTGCTCTTGTTTTCCTTTTTCTATATTTAGCCTATGAAATTAATTGTCCTTTGGTAGACAGAGAGAATAATGGCATGAACCTGGCCATTTGTTTTAGAAGGATAGTCACTAACTATGGATATCCCAGAAGAAAGCCATGTTCAGACTCCAAAAAAGTAAACACCTGAGATATAATAGATAAACTTGAGTAGATAGCGAAATAGTTGGCTACATAATATATCAAACTGTTGTTATTCCTAGAGGTCTGGAAGTTTCCAATTATATTGTGACAGATTGTCAGCATGCATAATTCTCAAGAAACAGTAGGCAGTCTTGCCTAGCCAGTTACTAAGGATGTTATATTTTCAAGGGAGACAAGACCTTGGCTTCTAAGACACTTCATCTTTAGCTTGGAAATAAAACAATAACAAAGGAGAAAACATGTAATAATGACATTGTCTTGTTTCAACATACAAGTTCTGAACCATCCCATTTCACTTGGAGACCACCATTCCCAACACTCTGGTAAGATTTGAACAGCGTCTGAGCCTATCAGAAAGCCCGAAGTGGTATAATTAGAAAAGGTTTAAGAAGCACCAGGGGTTGTCACCTGAATTTCACTGTGAGTGATGACAAGACACTAATGCAAGCAGGAAAGAAAAGATTGCCCCGGGGATCATAAATTCAGCCGATTGAGAGTTTCAGCTATCTCCTTTCTATTTTAAGTATTTAATGGCTCCTAAACTTGAGTCACTCGTGGCTACTGGGAGCACTGAATGGCAGTTTAGCAAATGCCTTCCCAAACTCATATACTGGGAAGGATTCGAAAAAGTGAGAATAGCTAAGCTAAGGAAAGTTGTTTTAAGATTTTCTGACCAAAAAACCTATAATGGCACTTCAATGTATTATGGGTTGAGGGCAGAGTTGGATGAGAACCAAGGAAAAGAAAATGTCCTAAAGACTTCTGGGATGATGAAGGCAATTATATGCCAAGGAAGGCAATTATATTTCAAGGATATATATATATATATATATATATATATATATATATATATATATATATATATATTTCTTTTTTCTGTGTTTAAGGAGTATTCAGTCATTTATAGAATTAAAAGCTGCAGGCAATTTTATGTTTTAACAGTTGATAGCCTATACTTTTTACAGCTTTCAAAACTTCTCCAAAAAAACCTTTTAAAAAAACTGTGAAGGTGCCAGGCAGCTGTTAAGCAATTGCAAACATTTTAGTGATCCCTAAACATACTTTACACGAGGAAAATGTTTTTTCCTTTAGGGGAAAAATTTCAATTAAAATCAATTTTATGTCTGCATTCTCCTTGGACTTATAATATTTTAGTTGTCTTCCCTCTTATTATAAAACCTGGATTTTTATCAGCTGAGAAAATCAGAGCATAGCAATATTTTATGCAATATTTGAATTGCTAATTAAGTGTGGGATTTATTTTAGGGTTGTGGTTTCTGAAACAGTGGAAATAGCAGCTGCCGTGGTTTATGTTATGCATTTGAGACTCCATACTCTTAGGCAAAATGTGTAGAGTATCAAATAGCCTATCTCTATTATGGGACACTTGAATTCATTTTACGGTTCTCTCTACCCTGAGAAAAATGGACTAATGTTTCATTCTGCTGTTATTAGCAAAACACTTCTCTCTCCCTCTCTTCCTCTCACAGTTTTTCTCTCTCTCCCTTCCCTTCCTCAGCCCCCACTGTATTCCTGATCACTTCTTACCGCAAATATATGGTCCTGGCCAGGTTGCTGATTTGGTCAGAGCATCATTCCCATACACTAGGGTTATGGGCTTCATCTTCCAAACGCTCTCTCCTTCTCTGTTTGTTGAAGCAACCAAGTTGTTCATCTTTAGAATATTGCATAATTTGGATTTTGTTTATGATACATACTGCTTATTTCCAATAGAGTTATCTGTTATTATTTCTTTTAAATAGTCATTTGTCATATGTATGCAAATGAACAGCTCTTTTAATAGGTTATTTTTTACTCTGAGTAAAATACTTATTATTTGTTTTTATGACTGAGACTAAACCAGTTACATGTGTAGAAGGAAACCATTGATCAGATTCTGCTCCACACCTCCAACCACAGCACCCACAGTGACAACTGTGAAGATCCCTGCGTCCCTTTCTTCTAATGCTCTGGGAGTGAAGTGAAGTTGACTCAAGGCTAGTCAGAGGTCAGGGAAAGAACAATAAGGGAAAAAAGAAGAGCACGGCAAGCCATGAGTTAGTATTAGAAACATTAAAGGTACAAGCAGATAGAAGAAATCTAGATCTACTCAGTAACCAGAAAGTCTACAATTTTGAGAGAAGTGAAGTAAGAACAATCTGAAAGAAATGTATATGTTGCAATATAAGTACTTTAGATGACAGAATAAATTCTTCAGGAAAATAATCTGGTGTTTTCTTTTAGTAAAATATTCACGCAGGACATTCACGGGCCCAACCTGTGAATCTCACCAGAAGGAAGAGTTATAAGTGTTAGGAAAACAGTAATTCCTCCCAGCTTTAGTGCATGGTTTAGTTATGTAATATAGCATTAAATGAAAATTGTAATAAAGATATAGTAAAAATTGTCAACACCCACCATTCCTCAGCCCCCACTGTATTCCTGATCACTTCATAATGCCAATATATGGTCCTGGCCAGGTAGCTCACTAGGGTTATGGGTTTGGTCCTCATTCAGGGCACATACAAGAATCAACCAATGAATGCATAAATAAGTGGAACAACAAACCAATGTCTCTCTTGCACTCTCTATCTCAAAGTCAATAAATAAAAATTATATATTTTTTATTATATTGCTCTCAGTGAATTACATAATTTCCTCAATGGTTGTGTTTTTGACATATTTCTAGGGACTTCATATTTTACAACACTATTGTAAAATAGTCTTTTTAATAATTTCACATTCTCACTTTTGTTAGTAAAACTAGATTACTTTGTAGAAGGTAAATAAATTCCAGATACCAGGGCCTCCACTTAGGTCTCCAGGGGGCGTGGCTGGCCTGCAAACAACCACAGGACCCTCTCCCAGGCAGCCCCATGCCCCAAGGGAACCCCCACCCTGATCCAGGACACCCTTCAGGGCAAACAAGCTGGCCCCCACCAGTGCACCAGACATCTATCCTATCTAATAAAAGAGTAATGTGCAGATTGACCATCACATCACTCCAACACACAAGATGGCTGCCCCCATGTGGTCAAAAATCCTGCCCCCATGTGGACACAATATGCCCACCATAAGATGGCCGGCTGGGGAAGGCAGTTGGGAGACACCAGGCCTGCAAGGGAAGGCAGTTGAGAGGGACCAGGCCTGCAAGGAAGGGCAGTTGGAAGTGATCAACCCTGTAAGGGAGGGCAGTTAGGGGTGACAAGGCCGGCAGAGGAGAGAAGTTGGGGGCAAACAGGCTGGCAGGGGAGCAGTTAGACATCAATCAGGCTGCATGGGAGTGGTTAGGGGGTGATCAAGCTGGCTGGCAGAAGTAGTTAGGGGCAATCATGAAGGCAGGCAGGCAAGCAGTTGGGAGCCAGAAGCCCTGCATTGTGAGAGAGATGTCCGACTTGAGGTGTCCCAGATTGGAGATGGTGCAAGTTGGGCTGAGGGACACACCCCTCCCCTCCCCCCACCCCGCCTCGGACCTGTGCACCGGGCCTCTAGTTTATACATACTTACATAATTGTGCATGAAACTGAAAATCAAATTCATGGCAGAGAATGAGACATGACATAAGAAGAGGTCACCACCTAAATAATATTTTATTAATTTTAAAAATCTGAAGCAGGTTGACCAAATGTCAGGAGAGATAGCATGGGATGGTGGGTACTCTGGTATTCATTTTGTTAGTCTGTATGTTTAGGGTGTTTGACACATTTCAATATGAAAGTGATTAAACAAATAAAGCAATTGAAAGGAATCAGAGAATGGATATAGTAAAATGCTGATGCTGTTTTATGTTTTTATTTTCCTTCTTGCTTTAAATTAATCTTTTTACTGCCTTGGTAATGAAAGAGTACATTTAAAATGCTTTATGTGAAAGTGAGTTATAATGAAGATATGAAACTAAAAAAAAAGTGCAAAAGAAAATTAAACTGTTGACCTTAAAATGCCAGTAAAGCAAGTTTTCTGGCAGTGGCATTTTCTTTTTTTCAAGTGGAAATTAATATTTACATGAAGAAGCAAAATGGAAGAAAAGTTGCATATCTTCTCAAAATTGCAAGGGCTATTTTATAAATTCTGGGGATGATTAATTAAGTATGAAATATTGGTAATGATATTAAATTTTAATCGAGACAGCAAGAAAATGGTACATTATGCTTATATGGTTTTGCATTGCTCAAATTTCATTTAGAAATATGTATGAAAATTGCTTTAGTAGTAGAACAGACAAATATTTCTCCTGATTAAACTTCTGTTTGCCTTTCTTTTTTAAAAATAAGATTTTATTGATTTTTGAGAGAGACAGAAAGGGAGAGGGGAGAGAGTAATATGGATGTGACATGGAAACATGGATCAGCTGCATGCATGCCCCCACCAAGGATGATCCTGCAATCCGGACACCCCCCCCAATTATCAACACTTGGGTGCATGGGATGACACCCAACCAACTGAGCCACACTGGCCAGGGCACCTTTCTCTGTTTTTAAGCAGTGCTAAAGGCTAATAAGGTTTTTTTTAAAAAGCATAGACACTATCTCTTAGTAATAAGAAACTAAAGCAAAGCAAACATTCTCATACTGGTACAATTGCAGCACTACATGACTAAGGGAAAGAAAGAAAACAATTACAGGTGTTCCTCAACTTAGGATGGAGTTACATACCAATAAACCCATCATATATTGATATATCTTAGTAAATATAGAATATATTAAGTAAAACAGCACTTAATACACTTAACATCCTGAACACCATGTCTTAGTCTATCCTACTGTAAACATGCTCAGAACACTTCCATTATCCTGTAATTGGGCAGAAACGTCTAACACAATGCGTACACTGTAGAGTATTGGCTGTTAACCCTGTGATCATGTGGCTGTTGCAAGGGAAGCTGCTGCTCCTTGCCAGTGCCCAGCATAAAGAGAAATAAAAAGTATCTAAATCACTAGTCTGGGGAAAGATCAACATTCAAAATTTGAATCAGGGTTTCTACTGAATATAGATTGTTTTCACACCATCATACAGTAAAAAAGAAGAAAAAAAAAGTAATTTGAGCCATCCTATGTTGGGTAGGGCCAGATGAGTAGAGGTGATTTGGTGTTACTAAGACACCCAGCCTTACAAGGAACAGAGCTAACTGCTCAGTCATGTAGAATATTCCCAGAGAGGAGGAAAGAGTTTATGTCGAATACTTTCCACATTCAGACATGCATTATTCCAATCTTCCACAGCTGGCATTTACTGCTTGTACTCCTTGGTTTTGTTACCCACCCAGCTAGGCAGCTGCTGGGGAGGTTAGAGGGTCTGTAAGATCCCACCCGGATCCCGGTGATCCTGGTGGCCCTCCTGCAGCCTGTTAAGTAGGATCACACCCAGACAGTGGTGGCCCTGCTGCAGCCTGTGAAGAGTCCTGTGTAAGTGTGCTTTCCGGGACTTGCAGAGCTCAAACCCCTGGGCAAAGGATGATGCGGAGACAGGATATGCTGGGTAGTGTAGTCAGGGAAGCTTTTTGAGCAAGAGGCAGGTAGACCAAGATAATCTAGAGGGGCACAAAAATTGCGTGTCAGAGTATAGGAATTTAAGGAAATTATCAAGAAAAAATTTTAATGGACAGAATTTACCTTAGCTCGAGCCTGAATATGTAGTAATGCCCTGAATAAGCAAGATGTTGTTTTGGATAAATTTAGTTATTGTAAAACGAGAAACAAAATGAGCAGCAATGTTAATGTTATGAAAGCCAGAAACCTTAAGCCAAACATTTTTTTTTTATTTCCTGAGGAGAGTTCTTCAGTGAAGATTTGGGTCAGGTGGGGGTTCCATGGGAGCCAGCCTAGCGTGTGACAGTCCATCTCCGCTGGGTTCCTGGAGGGCTGTTTGGAAGAGTCATGAGAAAAACACTTCGTTTCTGTGATGCAAGGTTAGGAAGGTTTTTTTTCTGAGCGAATGAATTATCTTCACAGAATGAATCTAGAAATGCTTGTGTGAGCAAGCCCGAGGCCCCTTGCGTTCTTCTGGCTCCACTGCCTGGGCTTTTTGCATGAGCATCCAGGGCCCCCGTAAAGAGACCTCAGGAAAACAACATGAGCCAAAGGCTAGCATGGGTGTTGGCGCCGTGTTTCTGGCAGTCTGCCTGAGAACATCTATTTTGGGTAATTTGTTCTCCAAAGACTCCACGGTAATATTCTTTAATAGGGTTAGAATCACATAATTCAGAAATAATTAGAAGAGTACACAGAGTATAAACCTTGAAGGCAGAGTGGCTGAGTGCAAAGGCTTTGGAGCTCCAGCACCGCCTCCTCCTCGAGTGTCTGTGCAAATTTCCTTCTCTGATAACTGGTGGGAGGGAAGAGTATCTTTAACTCATAGGTTTATTGTGAAAAAGAAAAAGAAAAAACAATTTACATATAGTGGCATATGTAAGGACTCGATATGAGCTGATTCTATATATTATGCAGTTCTTGCCACAAACTGTTGGTGCCTTGGATTAACCTTTCACATCATTTTACTTTGTGCAGAAATATAGAATGACAAAGCAGGAAGGGACTTGAGGATAAATTGGTTCAGCTGTTATTTTACTTAAAATTTTCCTGTTTTCTGTGTTACAACATTTTTTATGAGTGGTCAACTAGTGTCTTAATACTTCTCATACTTGGCAATGGATTCACTACTTTGTATGGCTGCTTGTTTAACTACTGGGCAGACATCCTTCTATTCTCCTAAGGGAAAGATCAGACAGAGGCAGAAAACCAGGACTACCGGCTTTATCAGAGGAGAAGGAACTGCCCGGCTATCTCGCAAGGGGAGAACAGCAATATGGACAGAGGTGAGCACACCTTTTGAGGCGAGGAATGAGAAAGAATGGGGGCTTAGTGGACTGGGCACGCGGTGATAGGTGGCTTCATGTATGGTCTTATAACATAGTCAGTCACTCAGGTACTTAGGGACAAGGGCTTAGGATATTTGGCAGATGCTGATTGGTGGTTCAATGTATACTCCATATGAGGTGCCTGGTTAGGTGCTCAGTTATGTCCAGGCCACAGATGCAGGTTACATCATACTCCACCCACCAGTTGGGGGAAGGGAGGATCTATCACTAAGTAGAATTAATGTTGCATTCCCAATGAGAAATATGTTGTAATTTCCTTTGAATAGCAGTTAACACATTATATTTAGCCTGATTTGTTCATGATCACTTTCTACTGCCAAATGAAAAATAAAATTTTCTTGATGTTGGTAACAAAGGAAAAGGACAAAAGTAGTAATAATTTGCCCTAACTGGTTTGGTTCAGTGGATAGAGTGTCGGCCTGCAGACTGAAGGGTTCCAGGTTCAATTCTGGTCAAGGGCATGTACCTTGGTTGAGGGCACATCCCCAGTGGGGTATGTGCAAGAGGCAGCTGATCGATGTTTCTCTCTCATCAATGTTTCTAACTCCTTGTCCCTCTCCCCTACTCTCTATAAAAAATCAATAAAATATATATTTAAAAAGTAGTAATAATTTATATTTTAGTTTATTATAAAATATTTAATGCTTAGAGTTTAGAAAAGGTCTCTACAATTACATTGTGAGTTCTGATTTTCAAAACTCCTACCAAATTTGGAAAATTGTTTTCAGATCACAAACACCACACTACCAACACCAACACCTTCAAAAATAATAATTAAACCTGCCATATTGAACCATAGCCCCCAAAGCAAATTTTTTATGGGTGTGGACAATGAAAAGTCCATAATATATTGCCTTGATTTTTCCCACCCAATATCTACAATAGGAAGATGAAATGAATATCACCATTTCCCAGGTGTCATATAGAATTAGTAAAATAACTTGAATGAATGCCTGTCTTCACTAGCATATTTTTCAGCTTGCATTACCTATTCTTTATGGAAATGGGTGATATATGTTTCTGCTAATAGAAGGAAAGCAATGACAGCCCACTGTACTGAAGGTTATGTTATTAATGATTGCTAAAAAGGTTGGAGATAAAGGCAAGGGAAACTTGTACATATAAATACAATGCATGTACTGCCCTTTCAGTAATCAGCAGGTAAAAAAAAAATTCTCTATCCAGAGGCCTGAAACATGTTATTGATTTTAATAGGAATTAAAAATGTAGCAGTAGCATGACTCTAAAAAATATTTGAACTTTTTTATGTCTCCCAGTCTTTCATCTAATTAAATATCTTGAGATATATAGCGCTCACAGCAAAAAAGGAAACATGCTGAACACTGAAAGCAACTATTAAATCTTTCTGAGTGTTTAGATGAATACAAAGAGAAATGTTAATGAATACTAATTTTTGAATTGGGTATGGTTGATAATAAACAGACCTGCCTATTCACAAACAACAGCTTCTAGCTCCATACTTAAAACCATGTGCATTTTATTGATTATAATTGGTAGATAATGTAGATGTGGAGGGGATGGGTGAATATTGAATCCATAAGTATTTTTCTTTCACATGAAGAATTATTTTTAAAATATTAATAAATGTCATTGAATGGAGTTCCTAATGCATAAGTTGGGAAAACCTGATGAATAAATGAATAAATGATAACTTTGCTCTCTTCCCACCATCTCCCTTCACTAGCCCTGTGAAAACAATATGGTCACTCAACTCTAAGTCACTATATTCCCTTTGGTGAAATAGAGATTATTGTTTACTAGAGGCCCAGTGCACGAAATTTGTGCACTGGGGTGGGGGTGGGGGAGGAGAGGGGTGTCCCTCAACCCAGCCTGCACCTTCTCCAATTTGGAATGCCTCAGACATCCCTCTCACAATTCAGGACAGCTGGCTCCCAAACGTTTGCCTGCCTGCCTGCCTGATTGCCCCTAACTGTTTCTGCCTGCCAGCCTGATGACCCCCTAACTACTCCCCTGCCAGCCCAATGGCCCCCAACTGCCCTCCTCTGCTGGCCTGGTCGCCCCTAACTGCCCTCACCTACAGGCATTGGTCCTCTAGTTTCTATATATTAAACATGGGCATGACTCTTAGTTTACAAAAAGGTAAAAACAAGACTAAAAAGGTAATAGCAATATTTTTTAAAAAGTGCTAACCAGAAAGTTTCCAGAGTAGTTTGGTTGGAAGCTAAGTAGGATTTTTTTGTATAATATTGTTCATATTGAATTCTTTTCAGCCTTTCTAAGGACAAGAATAGAAGCTATAATCAAATGTGATCAACAGCTTTTTACATAAAAACATTTTATATGTGTGTTATGTGGATAATTCTGTCTATCAGCATCAAATTTGTTTATATTTTTAATTTGGGGGAGATTTTGGTTGTTAACCTTGAGAGACTATCAATATAACTACTACCGTGTTTCCCTGAAAATAAGACATCCTCCGAAAATAAGACCTAGCGCAACTTTGGGAGAAAAAATTAATATAAGACACTGTCTTATTTTTGGGGAAACAGGGTAGTATCTATCTATCTATCTATCTATCACTAGCAAATACATTTATGCATTGCTTAAGAGCAGGGGTTTGTCCTGAGAAATGTGTGGTTTGGCAATTTTGTCATTGTGTGAACATCATAGAGTGCACTTACACAAAATAGGTAGAAAAGCCAATGAGAAACCTAGGTTATTAGGTATAGATGATGGCTTCTAGGCTACAATTCTGTAGAGCATGTTACTGCACAAAATACCATGAATATAAATCAAGCACAAGAGAAATAACGCAATCAAGAGACCAGGTAAATAGGAGATGTAAGAGGCTGCTGCCCCAGTTACTGTTTTACAGAAAACTATTTTATTATATAAACTTGAGGCCAGGTGCATAAAAATTCATGCACTGGAGCAGGGATCCCTCAGTCAGGCCTGCACCTTCTCAAAGTCCAAGAGACCTCATGGGAGGGAGGTGACCCGGTGATCAGGGGAAGGCAACGTCCCCATCACACCTCTGCTGCTGCCGTGGCCAGCCCTGGTTACCTGAGCCTCAGGTGGCCCTGGGCAGCTGGGCAGCCTCCAACCTAGGCTTGCCTATGCCTCAGACCAGCCCTGGGAAGCCGGGCAGCCAATAGCCAAGGCTTGCCTGTGCCTTGGGCTGGCCCTGGGCAGTTGGGGGGCTGAGGGAACTGGGCACCACAATCTTGTGGCTGAGGGTGCTGCCATCTTTGGGGGCATGACAGTCAATTAGCATATTCCCTCCTTATTGGCTGTGGGCACCACCATCTTTTTGATGGCATGGGGATCAGTTAGAATATCCCCTCTTTATTAGAATAAAAATAGTACACTCTAAATGATAAAAACATAGCATAGTAAATATATAAATCACTAATATAGTTATTTATTTTCTTTATGAAGTATTATGAACTGTAGGTAATTTTATGTGTTGTCCTTTTATAGGACTGGCAGAATAATAGTTTTGTTTACACCAGTGCCATCACAAACATGTGAATAAGGCATTGTGCTTTTGTGTTATGGCAATTATGGCATCACTGACTGATAAGAATTTTTCACCTCCATTATCATCCTAAAGGACCATTACATACATGGTCTACTGTTGGCCAAAATGCCATTTTGTGACACATGACTTTACAACACAGTTATGAATTTCTTATTTTTGAAACTTTTTTAGGTAAGTTGTTCAAAGTTTTCTGATATCATCCAATGAAAGTAAATATTTTTACATTATTTACATAAATTTTTCCTTTATGGAAATTTTCTGAATAGATCATACTCACTTATGGTCCATAAAAAAATAAAAAGAAAAGAAGAAAAAAGAAAACCTATTTGTTGAATGTTTCTGAAGTCTATAAGACCTACAAGAAACTTGCTAAGTTAATATTCAGTGCTTTTTAAAGAGCTGTGGTCATGCAAAGACAGCTTCCCAAAGTATTCTGCAGCCTGAAGCCATGTTAAAGGACTCTTGTTAGTGGTCTAGCATCTGAATGGAAATCAGGAAGAGAGGTTGGTTTAAGTTGGATGGTCATCTGGAATGGCTGAGGAGAGCAGAACCTCTGGAGGAAGAGCAAGATAGAGAACAGAAGAGACAGAGCAAGGTCAAGGTGCAGGTAAATGAAAAGAGAGTTTGCTGTGTAATATTCTTGCTCTATTTGGTATACACAATGCTCATATTTTCTGTGTTCAGTACAAGAACTATGCCAAACATAGTTCTTAAACTTAGGCTACAGAATTTGGCAATCTGCTCCTTTGCTGCACTGAGTTCATGCTTTATCTCCTAAATTTTACCTCTCCAGTGGAGTGAAACTCATTTTTTTGTTGTTATTGTTGTTTCTTCACATAGTTTATTGAAACTACATTTTATTCATAATTGGTTAATGTTATACTCTTAAATCTTAATTTTGCCCTGAATTAGAAATTTAGGTTATTTTTGTTTGCTCCTGAGACTGCTGCTTCATCTTGCTCTTCTTCTTTTGTTAATAGAGATGAAAGAAATGTGCAATTTGAGAGCCATATACTGCCTTCTATGATCCCAGCTATTCTGCCCTGGGTAGGTTCAGATTTATAATTAGCCTGGTAATTTACCCCAGTTCATATGTGGCATAACTTGATGGTAAAGAGCTCAATTTTTGAACTCAGCTAAATCTTCATAATTATGTGTGTGTGTGTGTGTGTGTGTGTTTGTGTGTGTATTAGAGGCCTGATGCATGAAGATTCTTGCAAGTATAATCCTTCCTTCCCCTGGCTGCCAGCACTGGTTTCCCTCTGGCACCCAAGACCTGGGGCTTCACTCTGGCCACCGCCTCCTGCCTTCACCCCAGGGCTGGGCGCCACCTCCTGCCTTCGTTCCTGGCCAGCTGCTGCCATCTTTGTCACGTTAATTTCCATATTCCCTCCTTATTGTCTGTGAGTGCTGCCATTTTTGTCACAATGCGATGGCCAATTTGCATATTACTCTTTTATTAGATAGGGCATAAATAGTTTGTTTTTAAAATATATTTTTGTTGATTTCAGAGAGGAAGGGTGAGGGATAGAGTAGAAACATCAATGATGAGAGAGACTTGTTGTTTAGCTGCCTCCTGCACACACACACACACACACACACACACACACACACACACACACTGGGGATAGAGCCTGAAATCCAGGAATGTGCAATAGATTATAGATTCCTTGAAAGCAGAAACCATTTCCTCTTTCTTGAATACCACCAAATCAACACTTTTTATTTTTGTTAAATAAATTATCATTACTTGTGATTCCAACTTAATCATGTTTGAATTTAAACTTTAATTATTCATGATATGGTTTTTCTTTTAATTAAAAAATCCTTAAAATTTTTGTGCATTGAGTAAGGACTTCAATTATCTGTTTCTGCTAAATGTTATTTATAACATGGGAATTATTTAAGTACTGAATATTGCTAATGTTGCTGGTGTATTGTGATAGAACTTTCAGCAGTTCTGAAGGAGTTCAGAACATTTAGGAGTGTGATTTCTGAGTGACTGTCTCCATTGTATTTCACACTTGCTTACAAATATATCAAATTGGAGGTTGCATTTTGAACCTTCTCTGATCATTGTCTACTTATCTCAGGCCTAGTGAGTGAGTACCATGCTGGCTACTGCAGCAACGACTCTTCTTTTCCTTCTTCTAAAATATTGATGACCACGAAATATTCTGCTGTGTTTAGCTTCCAACACTATCACTGTCTCCCTCCAGCTGAAGCACAGCAGGCTGAAGGGCTTATGTGGGAAAGAAGCGTGTCAAAGTTTTGATCTCTAAGAAATAGTATTATATCACCAAATTAATAATATCTTTTTGGAAAATTCCCCCAGAGAAATATCCTAGGTAACTATTTTCCTGTGGGAAAAATGTGGATTTGCCATAATATAAGAAAGCTTTGCTCCAACAAATCAGAAATAATTTAAATGTGAACAAGAAGAGTTTAAGCTGAAGCTGGTAACTATATTCAAATACTGTTAAGTTTTAGAAGGAAAAGAAGAACCTAAAGCAGACGTTAACCAATCTAGCGTAGCATAGCTGCCAATGCTGAAATGCTGCTTGGTCAGGGTCAGGATCAAGCTAGCAGTGATAGATGGAATAGTATATGAAGTTGCGAAAATTTTGGAAAAAGTAAAGAAAAGCTCCTGGAAAGGCATTTTATTTCCTAAAGAAGACAAGCTCAGTTTAATCAACTGTTATACACTCCACTTCGAGCCATATTCTTGGACCTTTAATTGATTTTTTTTTTGAGTGAATATAAAAAGTGCACTTCAAAGTTGCTTAGCACCTCAAAAAATTTATTATTTATTCATGTTTACTTTATTTGGAAAATTATTCTATGTGTATGAAGACAGAACATCTATTTATAAAGTGCAATGTTATAAAAACCATAGAACCTTTTTGATATTGTTTAAACCTTATAAAATACTGAATGGACATACACACACTTTATTTTTTTGTGTTCCTATTGTCAGATATACTTTGTATAACATGACGATAGTTAAGATGAGTGTTCAAAATAGCTAGCCTCTTAATTTTTATACCGTTCTGTTTTGAAAATGACCTCGGTTTCATATGTTTACTTGTATACTGTGAAACTTGCAAAAACAATTTAAAACAAATAAAATGTCTTTCCAGGAGCTTTTTTTTTTTTACTTTGAAGTAGCTATGTAAGCCTTTTTGACAAGTTCCATTACAAAGAAGAATTTATCAGTTAGGAAATGACTCCGGTAGACAATGTGGAGGCCACCAAAGAACCTGATGTAGCTTCGAGTGCTGAATTTTATGAGCGAGGTGCCTAAGTGCCATTATGGAGGCTAATTCTGCACTGTAGATGTCATAAAAATATATTGCCATTAATATCCTAAAGTGAATTCTACCAGAAGACCTTGGGAAGGTGTGAGGGAGCAAGAAACAGGAAAAAAACTTGCATCAGTTACCTTGGATTAACATTCCCTGGAGAGAGCAGAGGCTTGCTTCCTTTCATTTGATGGCTACTTTTAACCGTACTTCGGGGGGGAAAACAACCCCCAAATGTAAAGAGATGCTTACTAATATTTATCTTATAGGTCAATTAAATTATCAAATCCTAGTGTGAGGTAAATACTTTCTTTTTTAAAGCAGATATTTCTCACTTTCAGTGAATGCAGAGATTCCTTTTATCATATCTCTAATAAATGGGCAGTTAGCTGCTTTTTTTTTCCCCATGCAAGGTACTTAGAGGACAGTGATTATACACACTCTTTGCCTGGTGGGTGTGACTCTGTGGTTGAGTGTCAACCTATGAACATCAACTAGGAGGAGGTCATGATTCAGTTTCCAGTCAGGGCACATGCCCGGCTTGATCCCCAGTGTGGGGCATGCTGGAGGCAGCCAATTAATGATTCTCTCTCATAATTGATGTTTCTCTCTCTCTCCCTCTCCCTTACTCTCTGAAATCAATAAGTATATAATTTTTAAAAAACATACTTCATTTTGAGAGAGTCATTTTGGAACATAAATCCTGGCTCTGTTGCTTAAACCTTTCTGAATGCCTCTGTTCTTATCACCAAATATTCTTTAAAATTTTATGGAGTAGTGAGGATTTAAGAAATCCTATATATAAAGGGACTAAATTAGCAATAAACATATTTTAAATGCCAGTTTAATTACTTTTATTTTTAAAAAACTTATTGAAAGATTACATTCTTATAAATTCCAATCATTTGTTCAAGTCTGTTGTACCTCTAAGAATGGCTCTACTCCATTTACTTCATGTTATCTTTTAAATATTAAAAGGTGGTCATCAAACCTTGTTTTATTGTTTCTAGACTAGATGAATAAACACCTTTCCCCCCCAAAAAAAACCCCACAAAACTCCTATTTTTCGAGCACTCCTCAAGATACAGTATTTCAGAACCTCCTACAGATGCATTTAGAATTTTCAGAACACCTTTAAATAGTGAAATTCCCACGCTCACTAAGAATGAAGAAAGTGTGAAAGAATTATTTTGACATAGAGCGCTCTGGAAGTCTCTCTTTGGGAGATAGCAAATCACGTGGAATGTGATTGAGGAAAGATTGAGTGTGGAAAGTATCCTTGAGGGAGTGCTGAAAAGTTATTTGAGAACTAGATTGAAAACAGGTCTCAAAAACCATGCTAACTGATGTAAACAGCCTTACATTTATTTTAATGAAAAGGAGAAATATTGATTTCTTTAAAGGAGGAAGTGATATATCTGAATCATTGTGTTTTTCTTTGTTTATTTTTGCAAAGGTCTCTCTGACAGGATAGATTGGAGGTGTAGGCTGTGGGGCAAAGTGAAGAGAGCCCAAAAGGTTCTACAGTAGTCTGGTTAGGCCTGTTGGGGTCTGAACAAGAGCAATGACAGTGAACATGGAAGAGGCCAATTCAAGAGAATTCTGAGAGGGACAAGAGAAGCAGGGTGAGTTGGCAATTTTACTATTTGAGCAGGCAAATGAATGGAGTGGAACCTCACTTGGCACTGTGGGGAGGAGTAGTTTGGATAAGCCACAGGGGGTAATAACTCCACTGAGGGAGGTGGTGTTTGAAGTTCCTACAGAACACCTTATCGGGGAAGTCTTTATTATATAGATACTCTGCTGAAATAATAAAACAATATATCTCTTTAACTTTCACTAATTCATTTAGAAGTGTTTAAATTTCAGCTTGCATTTCTCCTGAGGAACAAATGTCTTCTAATGTTTATAATATATGCTGGAGTTCAGAAAAGATCTCAGAGGAGTAGAATATTTATGGAGCAAGAAGGAGTCTCTAAGGATCTGCTTCCTGTGGTAATCTCTCCTAGCAGCATTTCATTCTTTCAAAAACAGAAAAAATGAACACGGTAGAAGAGTTAAAGCATTTTCAAACACCATGTCGTTAATTATCTCTACACGACTGAATCAATAATATCATTTGCTGTGTCTTTGTGATCGAAATGAATTATCAACATTTGCACAATAATTTTCAAAGCACATTGGCGTATATATTCCATATATAATCCTTGCAAAGTCTTTTGAACAAGCCAAGACAAAGCCTGAAAATTTCATGCTTATTAAAGGAAAGTCAAACATGGAGGCAAAAAAAGGTAAGATATCTTCCTCAGAGTTAGGTACATTTTCCAGGTTACTGAAAAATATACATCATGGTTAGCAAAACTTGAACTTGAGCCTGAATCTCCAAATTAAATCTAGTGAAGGATCTTCTTAAACCCTTATGAAAAGCAATTCTTAGTAGGTGCATAGAACTTGGCAAGGCAATGGATAAAATTCTGCCGCAAGGATCTGCAAGATTCTTCTGTTACTGTGATCACAACAGATAACAATGGGAGGAGTAAGAAGATTATTGCAATGTCTAACAGTAGAAAGAAAAGTTCTAATGGAAACAACCACAGGATGAAAAAACTTTGCAGTGGCATTTGTGAGACTTACCACTTTCTGGTAATTGTTACACTAGTATGATGAGGGTTCCAAGAATTCATAAAAGGCAAAAAATAGAAGTAGGCTTTAGAAAAAAAAATTGATAATGTTGATTTTAACATTAAGAGGTTGGATGTGTATTTGTCTTAAATGTAAAATCTAAGAACTGTCAAGGAATATGGATAGTATTGTTTTAATTGTATGTAGTTAGAATTGACAACTGGTTGAGCCATTTATTATACAATGCAGACATAATGATAACACATTCATGACCAAGGTCCTAGTCTATAAAAGAAAACCAGAAAATAAAAATAAGGCATTTTGGATTAAAAAAAAAAAAGGACAAGTAGATCAATGGAAGAAATTTGAGAGCCCAGAAATAAATATGCCCATATAAACATAGTCAGCTGATCTTTGATGAAAAAGCAAAGGTAATGTAATGGAGAAAAGACAGTTTGTTTGTTGTTGTTGTTTTTTAACAAATGGTCCTGGAAAAACTAGACCTCTACAAGCAGAAACCAAACAAAAAATTTAATCTAGACGTAGAATTCACAACTTTGCAAAATTAATTCAGATTAGACCACAGATCTAAATATAAAATACAAAATTATAAAACTCCTAGAAGCTAACACATGAAAACAACCTAGATGACCTTGGTGATGATTTTTTAGGTAAGACACCAAAAGCATAATTCATGCCTAAGTGATGGTTTATATCTCATCTCACTCGAGGATCAGTGACTTGAAAGCTAGCTGGCCCCCTGTCCCTTAATTCCTTTACTAGGTAAGCCACTCCAAACCTGATGAAACTGGAGGCATTAGACAGCAGGACAAATCTAACCCCACTCCAAGCCTAAGAATAATTTCATCACTAACCCAGTGGGGTAGTGGCTAAAAATTAGGTTGAAGTAATGGAATATAGACCGAAATTTTCTTCACACATGAGTCTGTTAACTAAGAGGCACATCTGTTATTTTTCCAATTGGCTTATGACCTACAGAAATTTAGAGAGATTATTGTTGGATAATATATTTTTAAACATAGTTAACTGTAAAATAACCATGGAGAATCTTAATAAAAAATTAACTCAAAGTTGGGCAGATGCTATCAGTGATTATATCTATAGAATTAAGGTGCTAAAAGTTTGTGCAGGATAAGTCCAAGGCACAGCAACTATATTTTAAAAATTACCATGGAGATTAACGTAATGGTGCCACATAATAATAGAGAGAATTCTGAAGATTCGGTTATCTCAATTGCACAGAAGTGGATATAACTATTGGACTTTCTCCATGTTTTCTGCAAGTTTACCCTCTCTAATATATACTACAAATTTCTGACACTATCAGAAGTATATTCCATTACAGATTGGTAAAGTTGAACATCTGAATATCAGTCAAAAATGTCAGTTGAATGAAAGAATGAAAATGAGAAAAGAAAGCATCTCTGCTAACTTCAAATGAGGGATAGGGTCAATTAGTCAACAGAGAAAGTGAAATTAGAGAAATGAATGGATTCAGTACAAATATTTTAAATGTTATTTTTCTCTCAACATTTCTCTTACACTTTTAATAACATATTGATATTGAGATACCCAGGAATTCTTTTTTAAAGTAACACTTTTATTCTTTGTTTATTTTCCCACTTATAAGTAAAATTTCAGGTGCCTTTCCATCTGGATGACTGTTTTAAAAGGAAATGGCATAAGAAGAGATGCAACTAATTGAATGACTTTCATTCCAATAAGATGTGCACCTATTTCCCGGTCATTATTGAACATTAGTTATCTCTACTATGAATAAGAAAAAAGTCCAGCTCATTCAGATCCCCTAGGGCAGTGGTTCTCAACCTTTTTAATGCCGAGACCCTTTAATACAGTTCCTCATGTTGTGGTGATCCCCAAACCATAAGATTATTTTCGTTGCTACTTCATAACTGTAATTTTGCTACTGCTAATGAATCGTAATGTAAATATCTCTGTCTTCTTATGGTCTTAGGCTCTACAAGCAGCGGTTCTCCACCTGTGAGTCGT
Organism: Pipistrellus hanaki; assembly: GCF_964339955.1. Lineage (NCBI taxonomy): Eukaryota > Metazoa > Chordata > Mammalia > Chiroptera > Vespertilionidae > Pipistrellus > Pipistrellus hanaki. Next base: position 44,363,623 of record NC_140512.1, on the reverse strand, counting down.
GACAGGTTGAAAACACAGATGTTTACATTATGATTCATAAAAGTAGCAAAATTACAGTTATGAAGTAGCAACGAAAATAATTTTATAGTTGGGGTCACTACAACATGAGGAACTGTATTAAAGGGTCTCAGCATTAGAAAGGTTGAGAACCACTGCCCCAGGGAAAAACGTCAGACAAAAATGTTAAATTCTGTATTTTTTATTAAAGAGGCAGTAAAGGAGAGGAGTAGGGTAAAAGTCAGAAGCTGATTTGTTAAACCTCTGGAAATCAAAGTTCTGAGCAAAGGTGTGACTTCTCTTGAAAGTTCTCAGTTTCTAAATCAAAAGATCATTTTTAGCTGCCAGTGTTGTAGATTGCACCTGCAAACTATTAATCAAGCCATGTTCCTTTTCTCTGACATCATCGGCAGTAATAAAGATTCTGCAAAAGGAACTTAGATGACAGTGCTGGAGTTGATGAATGAGACAAAAAGAATCCAGCCTGCTCCTGCATAACTACACGAGCTTAGCAGGAGGTAATAGTGTTAAAAATTTACTTTCTGTTTCTGAGGTAAGTAGAACCTGGGTCAAGCCACCTTAGGAAGAAAATACGTGTTGAGTGAAGGTCTGCAAAATTCACTGCCTGGCATCACCAATCTTCACTGTTTGCTTCAGTTCCTGTGGTTCCCTATTCATTCAATTGTTTTCTGTTTTATTGCAATGTAAGTACAGATGGGAATGCTGATAGGCAAAACAAAATCACCGTATTTTCTTCCAAGGTATAGATTCATAATTCTTCATAATGGTTTGTCTCTTCTCTGTTGTAATGGAATAATCAACCAGCACAAAATCATTATATGGCTCAAAAGAACAGCCCAACCCAAACACCAATGAAATGTCTACCCGTTCAAAGGCAATAATGTATTTTAAATGAAAGACACGTATCCAGTGCCAAAATAGAATCACAGAATATTTTTAGAGAACATCCAATTTAAGCTCTTCTTTATATATATGAAGACTGTTACATGCCTCAAGTTTAAAAGCTAGTGTAGAAGTATATGAATCTGAATTTTCTGACTTTTCTCGCAGTATTTATTTTGTCATATTTCAAAGTCAGACTACAGCTGAGTTTCATTCCTGACTGTACCATTAATTGGCTTTATGATATTTGACTCCCCCCCCCCCCCAGAGAATCAATTTCCTCATGCCTCAAGTAAAAGTAACCACAGATAATTCATAAAATAGTGTTGAGGATTAGAGCCGACTTCTTATTCAAATCACCAAGAATAATTACTGATTCATTTTAGGTGTTAATCTATACATATATAACGCCCTAATATGCAAATAGCTCGAATGGTGGAACAACTTGACAACAGAACAACCAGTCACTATGATGTGTGCTGACCACCTGGGGGCACACACAGAGCAAGAAGGGTGTCAGCAACAGAGTGCGGGACATGGCAGGTGTTGGCTGCAACAGGATGATGGAGCAGGTGAGTGGGGGTGCCAGACCAAGGGAGTGCACTGGTGGCTGTCATCGGGGTGAGCCTCTTTGCTCCCATGTGCCGTGGTCCCACCTGGTGCTCGCACCTGCTGCCAGCACTGGCACCCCTGGCACCCACTGCCAGCTCCTGGAGCTGGTCATAATCGCCCCTTAGGGCTTCTCCACCTCCCCCTGTTCCTGAGGGGCAATCAGGGCAACAGCTGCCCCTTGAATCCTCTGCTGGCACTGGCCCCAATCTCTCCATACCATCAGTGGGTGCAAGTGGGGCCAGTGCCATCAGCACATGGGAGCAGTAGTAGTGGGAGGGATTGGGTAAGAGTGTGGAGGATGGGCCGAGACCCACCCCTGTGCCCACCAAAGTCTTGTGGCCCACAGTTTTTTACATTGTGCATGAATTCATGAACTGGGACCCTAATAGGTATATACTTACTACACACTATCTCTGATTAATTCTGTGTGTCAATGTGACTAGGCTATGGTGTCCATTTCTTGGTCAAATACTATTCTAATTTTGCTGTGAAGACATTTTTTACATATGATTTAACACTTACAATCAATTGACTTTAAATAAAGGAGTTTACCCTTGATAATGTAGGTGAGCCTCATCCAATCAGCTGAAGACTTTAAGAGCAACAACTGAGATTTCCAGAAAAAGCAATTCTGCCTCAAGACTGTTTCTACCCTGTCTGAGTTTCTGGTCTACCAGCCACCTGCCTGCCTTCTGGATTTTGTCTTGCCAGCCCCCACAATCATATGAGCCAGTTCTATCTATAATCTATCTATCATCAATCTACTATTTAATCTATCTATCTATCATCTATCACCTTCCTATCTATTTATCTGTCACTCATTGTAGACAAACCTAATACAATCAAGAAAGGAACTGATAAAAGAATGAAGCAAATGGCCCCTCACCACTACAGAACAAAACATTTTATTAGTCTGAAAACAAGGTCTAATTCTGTATTCCACAGGGACATAGTTGAAGGTAGTTGATATATTTAAATATAATAATTTTACCCTTTCTCTGAAGTATAAAATATTAGAGTTGTATAAGCATTGGCTCCTTTAATCTAAGTTCTTTATTTATGGATCAAGAGACAGGTTTAGCCGGCACCGGTTTGGCTCAGTGGATAGAGCATCGGCCTGCGGACTGAAGGGTCCCGGGTTTGATTCCAGTCAAGGGCATGTACCTTGGTTGCGGGCACATCTCCAATAGGGGGTGTGCAAGAGGCAGCTGGTCGATGATTCTCTCTCATCGATGTTTCTCTCTATCTCTCTCTCTTCCTCTCTATAAAAAAATCAATAAAAAATATATTAAAAAAAATAGAAACAGGTTTAACAATGTCATCACGCTGCTTAGAGGAAGACGGAGACCATGGAGATTAGGATTCAGGTATGCTAACTGAGTATTTAGTCTGCTCATGCTTCCCAAGCACATGTTTTGGTATTGGATTATTTTCTTATTGCCCTGATGTGGCAATTTGAGTGTGTCCTATGTGGAATGGGACAAATAAGGATAAAATATTTCCATACCTTTTAAATATTGGCATTGTTTTTATCTCAACTGATAAACAAGGATAATGTTATATAAGAATATATAATTTAATGAATAAGAGATAAGTACATTACATGCTACTGTCATAATTATGTCTCTCTCATGCCTCCATTACTGTCTTTTCTGAGAAAAATTGCTGAGGCAGTAATGTTACTTCTGTAAACTGACACTCTTGCCAGTGAAGAGCCATCCTCATGCCATATTCATCTTTTAAAACCTATAGTCATTTCTTTTACCTATCTTCCTGGACTTACTGAAAAAACAAAAGCAAACAAACAAATATCATATTTAGAAGCTGGGAATATTAGAAAATTAGCTAAGGTGGACACACTTGTATAAGTTAAACTTCAGAAAGCAATGGGCTACCTTATATTTATAAATATTTCAAAACCTGTGTTCTATTAGAAGGAGGCAGAGAATTCCCTCATCCATGAAAGGTCTCCCTTATGCATCAGAATGAGCCACCACTTCTCTTGCCCATTGGGTTAGTGTCAGAAGAGGCCAAGTCCAGAGTCAGGACTTTCACTTTCACCCAAGTCTGATGATAAGGGTAGCCCCTCCCCCTTCACACTCCTTGATGTCATCAGAGGCCAGGGGGGAACCTAGACTTTTACCTCCATCTGGCAGTAAGGAGATGGCATGACCCTTCTTCTGGCCAGAGCAGTGTCAAAAGAAGCCAGATAAGAATAGAAATTTTAAATAAGCTCCAGTCTCATAACATAATTCCCAAAATGACCTGTTTAAAATCACTCATCATACCAAGAACCAGGAACAGCTCAGCTTGAATGAAAAAGACAGTCAATAGATGTCAACATTGAGATGACATAGATATTAAACTTATCTGCCAAAAAATTTAAAGCAGCCAGTAAAAGATTTTTCAGCAAGAAATTAACATGTTCTTTCCAAATGAAAAACATAAAGTCTTGACAAATAAAAATAGAAAATCACTGCAAAGAAAGCAGAAGATATAAAAACAAGTAAATGAAAATTTTGTAAATAAAAAATACAATAACTGAAATAAAAAAATTCAATGGATTAGAAGCAGAATAGAAGTCAAAAGAAAAAAAAAACAGTACAAATAAACTTTCCAATCTATTTTTTTTTAAATTCCAGTTTACTTTCAATATTACTATGTGTTAGTGTCAGGTGTATATCATAATGGTTAGACAACCATATACTTTACTGTGTTCCCTCAACATTTCCAGTACCTACCTGGAACCATACATAGTTATTGCAATGTTATTAATTATATTTCCTGTGCTTTAATTTACAGAATGAGTGTAAATTAACAATCTGGAAGGAAATTTGAAAAGAGGACTGAAAAGAAATACTGAAAGAAATAATGGCTATAAATATCCCCTAATAATCAAGAGACATAAACTTAAATATTTAAGAAGCTTAGTCAATTCCCAATAGGATCAATCAAAGAAATTCATACAAAGATACCGTATAGTTCAAACTTCCATAAACTAAAGACAAAACAACACACAATATAGAATATATAAAATATTCTCAAAACTAACCAATAGCCGAAACCGGTTTGGCTCAGTGGTAGCGTCGGTCTGCAGACTGAAAGAATATACAGTTACTGCTTTATATACTTCTTTATAACAGTTACCTCTGAGCCTCATTCCATGTTTTGGTTTGAGTCCTCCCAGTTTGCACACTGTCTTTCTGGTGTGTGCACAATGTACTTTTTCTAATTGCTACTTCAGTGACTTCAGCTATTTCTGAACTTTGACAGGTCCCAGAGTGAATATTGAAGCTAAGTTTTTATAGAGAAAAGAAATCTTGACGTTGGCTTTCATCTGACCTACCATCCGGCTACCAGAGAGACTGGGAAATGAGGCATCTTCATATAGATGTTGACATTTACAGAGGTTAAGAAAGTTGGCTTGACTTAACTCCTACCCCCATCAGACTGTCAGGACTAGGAGGATAGATGATACCATGATGATGATTTTAAGGCTGCTCAGAAAGAAATTGAAGTTAATACAAAATAAACCTGCAAAAGTACTTCTGCAGAATTTTCTGTAAGTTAATGGGCATGTCAAATTTTCTAATTATGGAACTCTGGCAAGAACTGTTCAGAGCTATGTAGAGTGGTTGAGGGAGGAGTTTATTGTGGGTAAAATCGATGTTCAATTTGAATCTGCAGGCAAACTGAGCCAAAAATAATATGACATGAAGATAAAGGTCAAGATTCGAACTTCTATGCCAAACATAACTTCACTAACAAAGCGTCATCCCATGTGAGTGGGTGGAAACTGTAGAGTATGTTCATGTAAGAAGTGGGTGAAGCAAGGCCGGAAATGGTGGGTAATCTATGGCACTGCCCTCAGTGCCCCACCAGCTGGCCTCTCCTCCTGGCTCTCACAAGGAGGCAAGAGGAGGCTGGAGCATTTGCAGGCAGAGAGCAGGGGCAAATGCAAATGGGAATTCTTTTTTAAAAACATTGATTTAGAGACAGAGAGAGGAAGGGAGATTTTTTTGTTCCACTTATTTATGCACTCACATGTTTCTTGTTGTATTTAATTTGACCAGAGATCAAACCCAAAACCTTGGTATATAGGTACAACATTCTAACCAACTGAGCTACCCAGCTAGGTTGCAAGTGGCAATCCTTGAAGGTGAAAACAGTTAACTGTCTGGGAATAGAGAAGAGGTTGACAACTTCCTTTGGGAGAAGTAAGAGAAAAACAGCCAACTAGTCAAGAAAGCGTTAAAGTTGTGCTAAGAATAAGGAGTTTAGACCAGATCCACTAAGAACTCAGAGATTGTTGTTGGGAGGAAATGAGATGACACATGTGAGAGCACTCAGTAAATGGAAAGACTCTCTGCTAATGTGAGCCATTAATACTATAATTCTCATCCATTACATTATTGTGGGAGTGATGTGCACAATGGCTTGTAAAAGCAGGAAGAGTCCAGGTGAGGAGAGCTGTAGGATTCTGTTGACTCAGCTTAACTGAGAGTTGGGAATATTCCTTAAAAAGAACAAGTTCTTCTTTCTCCCCCTTTTCTTCCCACTGGACCCTGAGAAAAGCATTCTTTTTGGCCTGAAGAGCCAGCTGACAATCAAATCCAGCTTCAGCCTCATGTAAACCAAGAAAAATTGTAACAGATGCTTAATCTTTAAAAACACCGGTAATCTGTCTATGTTTCTGACTCTGCTTCATCTGTGTTTGGCTCAAAATATTTATTATTTCTTCCTTTACTTCTCATTCAATAGAAGCAGATGTCACAGTGCTAATATAAATCCATATGTAATCTAAAATGAGGAAAACCCAAGGAAATGGAGTGTGGGCCTCTGATTTTGGCTCCTTCATAGAATACACACCTGTAGAGAAGCACAGAACTTGATTGGAAAGCCTGTAAGGAGGACTCTCTGAAAGGTCAGAGGCATTTAGGGGATTCTTGCCAAAGGAGGCAGACCCTGTTTTGACTTTACCAAAAAAGTCTGAGTCCCTGGGTATTTTACTGGAATCTTTATTTTTATACTTCAAAATGTCATTGTTTAAAAGAGACTGCAGATGCATGTGCGTGTTTTTTTTCAAGGATACTTACAGTGCTGATCATATCTAGAGGTTAATTTTAGTTCAAGCTGTTGCTACAATAAGAGCCTAAGGAGGCAGGTGAATGGGGCTGTCTGGTTCATTTAGCCAGGCAGTCCCTTAGCCCTCTCTTTCATAGAAACTTGTGTCAGAGTAATCATTCATCCGTCACTCAGGGTCTGCTGGTCAGCCCCAGCACATACCTTATATCATTATTGCAGTAATAAGGTTAGGTGAGTAACTTGTTCCCACTTCCTCAAAAATTAAGTTCATAAATTATGTGCCTTGTATGTGTCTTCTATATGCCTTGTAATAAAGTTTAATAACTCAAAACAACAAAAAATCATGAAGAAATATGCATTTTTAAAAAGACAAATCCTTGGTGAGGGAAGGTGGCTTGCCATATGAAGAAGGGAGGTAACATTGCTTAGAATAAAGGCTCAAGATGGATAATGTGGAACTGCAATTCACAGAAAGAATGATGTGTCTTGCAAATTGAATGATGAACTGCCAGGAACAAAATTAGAAATCAATATGCTATATAAAAATTAGTCATTGTAAGACCAATAGCAAAATACAGTAATTATTTTTAGAGATGGGATTGAAAATCAAAACACAAGTACTGGGATCAAATTGAAGGCTGCCACACATTTATCAAGGGCACAACACCAAAGACTGTCAAAGTAGCATAGCCTTTCTTCTTCTTCCTTTTTTTGGCTTAAAATAAATAAAATACCTCAAACAGGCAAACTTTATAAGTGAGCCTAGAGAAAGCCACACTTAGAGGAGCACCAGTTCTTAAACATTTTTGTACACATAGTTTATTATTGACATCATTGAAATGAGCATCTATTTGCAGTATCTAAGAAGCACTTAAACATTTATCTTAGAATGCTAGAATATGGTTATTGTTTAACCACCACGCTTAATTGGGAAACATGGAAGAGTGGCTGAGGAGATCTGAGCCTTCAAATCAGAGGCTCTGACCTCCAGCAAAGCATGTGAGTGTGTGAACACACACACACACACACACACACACACACACACACAGATACACAGTCCCTCCTCAGGACAAGTATGAAAAAGGCATTACTTTATAGGCTTCCTTCATACTGTTCCATAAAAAAGTGCTTGCGACTTACTAATATTATATTTATGTAAGAGTTAGCTACCATAAGAAATTCTAAGTTTCTCTAACCTATAAGAAGTTCAACATAAGAAGAAGTTCTAAGATTCTCTAGTTTAACCATGGGTTTATTATAGGGCTGGGGAGTTGTGTGTCTCTGTGACAGGAAGCAAGAAAATGTGCACAAGTTCAAAGGGAACAGAGAGATAAAGAAAAATAATCACTTAAAAGAGAAGTATGTATGTGAGAGTATAATACATGAATGTGCTTAAGAATACAGGTCTTGTAATTTATAGACCTAAAGAGCAAATGGTTGTTTTGTTGGGATAGTGTTCTTGCTATTTCTTCACTGGATTTCACTTGGTATCAGGATTTGGGTAGAAAAAAATGATGAGACCAAATCATAAGGATAAAGCTTCCTTACACATGGAGCTGGGTCCGTCTCAGCCTGGGGGAGGGAATCCTCTAAGATAGGGGTGTCGAACTCAATCAGAGAAGGGGCCAAAATCTAAAATCCAGCCTAAATTGCGGGCCGAATGGTTTACTGAACAGTCATAAACTGACAATGTCATAAACTGACAGTGGAGTGCAGTGATGACAGCGCGGTGCGGGCCACATTGCAAGGCCTGGCGGGCTGGATTTGGCCCGCGGGCCTTGTGTTTGACACATGTGCTCTAAGAGGAAATAAGTATCTCCAGTGTGAGGTGGCGATTACTGTCCCTAATTGAATATGTATGCTGTGGCAGTTATTTGAATGTTAAGCTAGGGTTTAATACTAGTGCAATAACTGGGTAGTGGGATGAAGAAGAGGGATTAATAAATCCACACATAATAGTTTTGGCAGAAACATTGCAGTGAGAAGTTGGCCACCTGCCACCAGGAAGAGGGACTTCACCAGAATGTGATCATGCTGGGACCTTGATCTTGGACTTCCCAGCCTCCAGAACTGTGAGAAATACGCTTGATGATTAATCAACTATCCAATCTATGTTATTTTGTTATAGTTGTCTGAACAACCCGAGACAGATCCTAATGCATAGTTTGAGCAATGTGCATGTTTGTTGACTTTTTCTTAGAGTTTATTTTAGGTCCCCCAAATGATTATGCTTTATAATAGTCCTTTTTTCTTCTAACACAGTCACTAACAGTATGGATAAATAAAGTTCACACTGTGGCACAAAACCAATTGTAACTTATTGATAGTATCAGATAGCTGTTTTAGAATCAGGGAGGAATCAGAAAGGGAGGGGGGGCTATTTCTGTATGCCAGCCCCCCAATTGCTATAAAGGCAGCTGAAAATACAGGCCTTTGTGTATTTGTGTGAATCCATAATATCACTTATAATTATTAAAAATAAAATTGAATTTGAAGGAAATTTAAAATTAATAGTGAAATGAAAACCTTGAATCCTTAGTTTGTAGTAGTACCTCACTTTTTAAGCAACACTTAATTTCAAACTCAAATATTAGAATAGAGCCAGTAAACCCTTTGTGAGTATGAAAAAGCATTATAAGAGATAGATTAAGTAATTAAAATAATTAAAGTTTATTTAATTTTGGTGTGAGTATACATTTATATAATGATTGACAAAATAATTTGGCTATGTATATCTGGTACCTAATTTTTGAGAGAGTTATACCTTGAAATCACAACTAGAAATCAAAGTTCCAGTTTTTATTGGGCAAAAGTTATTTTCATAGAATTATAGCCAAAAAAGAAAGTAATAGAAACATTATGTGGTAGAGAGGAAAATAGCTTAATAAACTATGGCATATTTCTACCATAAATATTGGATTTCAAATTTTATATGAAAGTTAACATTCTTTTGTTTGAAAATTATTTATTGACATTGGAAAATATTTCAACTTAAATGTTAAGTAAAAAAAAAGCAGGATACAAGCTGTTTCATTTTTTAAAATAACATTAAAGATAACCACACTAATAGTAATAATATTAAACACATACAATAAAAAATACACTAAAATATTGAGCTGCTGTCTGGCTGCTGAGATGAAAGATGGTGTATTTATTCTTCACATTTAAACCTTTCTACATTTTGTTATTGTTTAAATAATAAACATGAGTTGATTTTCAGTCAGAAAAAATTATAAAGAGCAACCAAATATATCTGATAAAATGCAAGCTCATATGCATTACATTTAAATGACCTCTCACAGCCAGCAGTCTTATTTTTAAACATTTAACTATTGGATTTCAAACCCATGGCAAATTGGTAGCAGGAATTTAAAAGGAGGGATGATAGGATCTACTATATGAAGACAGAGTGGCAAAATATAAAATAATTGACACCTTTCTCCCTAAGGAAGGAACAGCAATATTATGGAAAAACATGCAAATCCTCTAAAATCACAGCTTACTGAGGCCATTTAGAGCAGGGACTAATGAGCAACCAATCTCAACAGCCTTTCAGGGAATCAATAATATGTGGAAGAAATATTTCTGCAACAAAAATTAAAATGATTTAAGTCCCTGATCATGTATCCAGCTCCCAAATGCTATAAAGACAGCTCAAAGTACAGGCCTTTGTGTATTTGAGTGAGTCCATAATATCCTAAAAATTATGTAGCTAGGATATTATGGACTCACTCAAATACACAATTTTTAAAAAATTATGTAGTCCCCCCCCCCCCTTTGCTTCATGCCACTTTGCTGACCATGTGCCTGGTAGCCATGCCTCAAAATTTAGAGGAAATCAAGGACTTCCAGCTCACAGCCAGGTGAAATGATGCCAAATCTGTCAAGATCAAGAAAAATAAGGATGATGGGAAGTTCAAAGTCCAATGCAGCAGATATCTTTATGCCTTGGTCATCACAGACAAAGAGAAGGCTGAGAAGCTGAAGCAGTCCCTGTACCCAGGTTTGGTGGTGAAGGAGCTGAAATGAACCTGTATTAAAATGTTAAAAATTAAAAACAATTAAAAAATTATGTAATGTCTTTAAGACTCAGAATTGTCAACTTCTAAATGGGAATAATTAGACAATAAGGTGGCAAAGGCCTGGAGCAGGAAGTGGGGAAAAGATAGAAGGGGTCAAGGGGGGGAAAGGGGATATATGTAATACTTACAACAATACAGATTATTAAAAAAAATAATAAAATAAATAAAAAGAGAGGATTTAGGATTACACAAATTTATATTTAAATATCTGCTTCAGGACTTTGAGAAACTGTATGCCTCATTTTTCTCAGCAGCAAAATGGGGATAATTACTTTAATCTCTTAATACTATTTTGAGAATTAAATGGGATAATATGAACTGCTTAATATGACACCAGGGATATTTAAGTGCTAAATAAATGGAAGTTATTTTTATTATAATAGTAAATGTGGTAGGCCTCAATCTAAATCATTTTCTCCAGAGTCCCCCAGGTTATAGAAAGGAGTGAGCAAAGTTGAAAAGTTTGGGCTTAATACAGTGTAATGAGTATTCATGCAAATAGTTTACATAACTAGCATGATGATTTTATAGTTCAGAATGATTTGTTTGAGAACAACAGCATTATCAACCTATCTTTCCAGTCTTGCAACAACCTCCTTTCTTCACAGTGAGTGCATTGGAGGATGGGGAGTGAGGCAGGCTTCTCTAGAGTGTCATATGCACCTGACCCTTGGTCTCTGGTCACTGAAACCCAGCAATCCCATTTAAAGATGTTTTAAAACAACTAAAGTTACAACAATCTAATTGCCAGAATTGGACTCTGGGCCTCCTAACTTTGTTTAGCTTCGTATAATCAGTTTGTTATTTTCTAATTCAAGGTGAGTGGAGTGGTTGTTTCCTGAGCAGGATGCAAGGGTGATTTCTTTCCTGGGTTCTTGTCCAGGTTGATTCAAAGAATGAAGCCAGGGACAAAAGGTAGTATATGAAAAGGTTGAAATTTATTGGAAAGAAGTACATACTCTCCTGTAGGGAGGGGATCCCAAAGCAGGTAACCTGCTAAGCTCCTTTTTCCTACGGCTTCTAAAGGCTGCAGTTCTTTGTTTCTTGATGCTGCCTTTCAATTGGTAGAATATCAACTTCAAAGCTTAAAACCCATGTGGTGACCCTGTTGCCCCTTCAAAATTCTCTATCCCCTGTGAAAACTTGTTTTTCTCTTTCTCCCATTTGTCTGCATTTCTCTATCCCCTATGAAAGTTTGTTTCCTCTTTCTCCCCATACCCTGTGGCTTTTCCCAATCTTATGTGAATGGATGTCTCCCTCTCCCCTTATCCTGGCACCTCTTTTTCTATGAATGTATGCCTTTTGGCAGCTCTAAGTCCCCACCTTTGTAGTTCTCCCGGATGGACCCTCTCTCTTCCTAAAATGCCCTAAACCTGCCTAGTTTACCTCTAAAACTCATTTCAAAGGGAACCATAACCTATAGGCAAAGTGTCAAAGTGAAGAGTTTACAGTCTTCTTTTTCTCACTACCTTTCTGCCTCCATGGATTTCCAGCCATGGCATAGATATGTTTTCCCAAATGAAGCCTACTTTCAGCTTCCACAGTGCTTTATTGCCTAACTACCCAACAAAGGGCATCCAGAGAAGCCTGTCTGTCTACCCCGGAAGTGGGCTCCATTGTGGCCTTAATGAACTCACCTTATTAGTGGTCAGAAACTACAATAGCATAATTAAAACAAAAATAGATTCAGAGAAAGTTGGATTTTTGTGAGTATTTGATGCTCTCCTTTAGGTCTTAAGAAAAAGTTTTCTAGGAATTTTGTGAACACAAAATTTGGAAATTGATTCTACAATATTTTGTGTCACTGGGTAACTGCTCCAAACACTCAGCTGATATACTGGTTCTGTCCAATTATTTAGAGAGCATATCTCTTTGGAAAATAATCAGGTTTTAGATGACATTCAGTCTGGCCCACAGGTTAAAATTGAATTGGTGAAACTAATTTTACTGTTGTTTTGCTGATGATTTTCCAAAATGATCTCTGCATTGGAAATACATTTTTTGAGTGCTCCAGTGTAACCAATGATGAGCTAAGGCGTAATAAAATGATGTTTTTGTTAAATATATGATACCCACTTCTTCATACTTTATCTGTTTTGAGCTGCAGGTTGGAATAATAGGTTTTTCTGAAATTGTATGATGATTGGGTAAGAAAATGTATAGAGAATAGAATGAATATTTTAAGAATTGTATGAGGAAATAATAAAATTGCATAGATAATAACAGTGGAAGAAAAATTATGTGTTTTTGAGGCAGAGTTTCATAATTTTTGTGTGTGATTTTAAAAATCAATGTAGAAAATAATTGAGAGATAATTGGAATAAAAATGTGTTTGTGGTAGATTTATGAGTATTTACTTTCCTCTCATCCTAAAAGTTATCTTCAGTCAAAAGAACTTTGACCATTTCTCCTGTAGTCAAAATAAATTGAAAATCCTGAAAAAAAAAGATGATCTGACAAAAAAGATCCAGATGGTTAGTGGAATGAAATCATTGCTTGATGTACAATGTCACAGAGCAGATGATTGGATAGTTCTCAGGTTTATTTGATTCAAGCTATGTTTAGAATAGACCTGAGTTTTCAGAGAATGTCTCCCCTATATTAACACTTTTTATTTATTTCAACTTTTCTTGTGGGCCATACTAACCAGTAAATAGAGAATTAAAGTTAAGTCATTACACAGGGAGATCAGTTATAAAGATCTAATGATAGATGGGGAAATATCTCTTTACTTAATAACAGTATTCAGGCCTTTGCTTTGAGGTAGGTCAACAAACCATTCTTTATTCCACGGGTTTATTAGAAAATGTAACTTAAAAATGACCCTGCCATGGGTTTGCCAAAAGGTAATGGTGGAGGTTGAAAAACAAATCCAAAGTTAGAACCAGAGAGTAAATTATCTGAGCTTTGTCTCAGGATTTATGAACAAAGTGTAAAGGGACACACACACACACACACACACACACACATTCTCTAGCTTTTCCAGATAGCAGCCTATATCTGTGAAACTTAGAGGAATTTTCTTGCTTAGCTTATATTAAATATATCACAATTTTAGGTTTCTAATTTAGCAAGGAAAGTGTCCTGCAACAGAGAATGTGATAAAACTAATTTTAACAATATAATTATAAAAATACCAATTTTCAAATATAGTATTTATCACTTGCATAATATATTATGTGTAATTCTTGGTTTGGGCATGGTGGTTTAAGATGATAATGTTTTCATATTTAAACAAATTATAAAGTTGTCTTTCAGTAAGAAGGCTATTATTAAGGCTAGGAGAGCCCATGAGGGAACTGACTGCAGGGGAAAATACTAAATCCCTCTAAAATTCATGCACCCAACACCATAAATTAGAATCTCACCTTGATATCTTCTGTGATATGTTACAACTTTAATTATTTTTAGTTTCTCTGAAGCAGTATTACAAAGGGCTGTCTCATCATAGTATCTATTACTTCACCCTAGAATGCAGGTACAAAAAAAAAAAAAAAAGAATTATAACTCCTTGACTGGTTGCCGACTTGATAATAAAATGAATGCATGAAAAGCAGCCCAAGGAAGAATATTTTATTAGATCAATTAATATTGTAGAAGAGTTTTGTTCCTGGGTTAATCATTAGTATGAACTCTTAGCTGGTAGTTAAGGTTTGGGGCTAGTCATAAAAGTAACTTGGAAAGGACACCTCTGTCTTTATTCTCTATCAAGGACTCTCACTCAGATTTATTCAATGTGGTATCAGAAGATTTTTCAAATAACTCATTTTCAAAGGAATTTGAAGAAGAGTGTTGAGTTACTTTTCAAGGGTGTTTCACTTGTTTTCATTAGAACTTTTTTGCAGATGAAGAAAACATGAGAACAGCTAGGTACTCTAACTTATTGATTATATTTAAAAAAAAATAAAATATAATGTAGGTTTAGCTTAATGTAAGTGCAACTCAATAGTTGTTGCCCCTTATGATTCTTCACTTTTTAAAAAAGTGTTAACTTTGCTAAACCATGGGGTTGGTGTTATTATGTAGTTTGTACTGTCTCTGCCATGTCAAATCCTAACTACAGGATGGTGGAACTTGATTGATGACAATAGGACTGTGTTCCAGGCCACCCAATGAACCATGCCCCTTCTCTTTTGGATGCCTACAAAAAAATACAATATCTAGTAGACAAGATATCCATTCCCTCTTCTCCTAGCCTGGCCAACCTTTCAGAGAATGGATCCTTGCAATGTCACAGATGACTTAAAATATTAAAGTGACAAATATTATTGGCCTTAGTAAGTATTTCAGACTGTGATGTCACATGTTATTGGTACTTGGATTCAATGTTATATATTGTGATAATTTTTTTAAAAAATTAAAAAGAAGAGAAAATATTAGAATTCATTGTTTAAGGTGTTTTTTGTTTGTTTGTTTTTTGCATTTATATAATATACTAGAGGCCTTGTGCCTTGTCAGAGGAGTTTCCATTTCAAGAGGAAGTTAATTTTCCTCGAGGGTCTCTTTCCCATCATTGCTCATTATCTCCAGGCCTGCACTGAGAATCCAATTCTAGTATGTGTTAGAGACCAATTACAAAGTCCAACATGGAGAGGGAAGGTCCACACACAGGGGCTTCAAGATTTTCCTCATTTCCCTTATCTTTCTTCTCCCCTCCCTTCATTATTTATGTGTTTGTTTGTGATGGTTAATTATAAATTTGGGTCTAAGGGTAGATGATTATTGAAACAATTTCAAAAGAAGCAGGAGGAAAATATATCATTCAGGGATTCTTAGCTTGGAGCTGAATCTGCTAAAAGACAATAATTTGAATGGTCTTTTTGTGTGGGGATGTGTAGAATGGGTGTGTTTGGGACTCTATACCATAAAGTTACACTAAGTTAATTAGGAGCTTTTAAAAATTTTATTACCAAAAGAGTTTATGTGGGTATTGGAACAGTATCTAGAATATAATGGGTAGTCAAAAAATACTTGTTAAAGGAATAAAACATGCTGGGGAGGTAGTGAGAGAAATTGCAAGATAATTGAATTTTAAAAGTGTTCGGCTGATTAACACTCAAGTCTCCCTTCTTTGGGGGTAATTACCCACGTTATGTGAGTCTTGTTGAGAGGTTGTACATGCCTCTAATATTTTTTTTTCTTTTTGGTCTTAGAAATTCAGTTTTTCATTAATAAAATGTACTCATTTGAAATGATATCCTGTTTTCAGAAAATTGTTTAATTTCTGCTCTAATTCTTATTTCTTTTCTTTTAGTTACTTTGGGTTTAATTTGTTCTTTTCTAGATTCCTTAAGTGGAAGATTAGATTGTTCAATTTAAATATGTATTTTGTAAATATATGTATTCAATGCTATAAATTACCCCAAAAGTACTGATTTCATTACATCTCACATTTTTAAAAAAATCAGGTGTAGATTAAGTTCTAATTGTCAAAGAGTTTGTACATCAAGTCAAGGAGGTTAGATTTTAGGCCAAGGGCATTTGAGAGCTCACAGAGGTTTGATACAGTCAGCTTTGCTTTTCCAGATCATTCTGCCTGCAATGTGGGGCCTGGTCTAGAGAGTGGTATAAGGTCCACTTCAGAAGTGGAGACAAAGCATCACATAAAAGGTCTGCTTTTTTTTGTTTGTTTTAGTTAGTTATTTAATCACAAATAAAACTGTCTATAGTCAAAGATGAAAAGGTCAACATTGCTATTTTGGGTTGCTTACCAAGGAAAATTGCAGGTCACACCCAAAGCACAGCTATTCTCACATCCCTACCCTGTTCTCTTAAGTTTTAGAGGTATCTAACTGTGTCTTCCCCTCAACCCTCACAACATGTTGGACCTGGATTTCAAAATCTTGTTGTTGGAAGTACATTTGTAACTGGCCAATTTTATTAGTTTTAATGGTGTTCACAAATCTCAGTGTTATAAGTAGAAGGGAACTTATAAAGTACTAACCTGAGGGTCTTGGGAATCCTAGGCAATGTGTTAAAGTAATGCCAGAAATCAGTTCTAGTGTCAGCATTTCCAAAGCTTAACAGATACTTAAATTTTTAGTCATTCACAGTCTCAGTCCCACAAATTTTGATAAGTTGTCGCTTCACTTAGTATATTTTGAAATTTCTTGTGAGATTTATTTTTGACCTGTGCATTATTATTTTTCTGAATTTTTTATTATCATTATTTTTAGATAAATTTCTATTGATTTCAGAGAGTAAGAAGAAGAGAGGGAGAGATGGAAACATCAATGATGAGAGAGAATCATTGATTGGCTGTCTCCTGCATGCCCCCCACTGGGAATTGAACCTGCAACCTGGGCATGTCCCTTTGATTGGAATCAAATTAGGGACCCTGCAGCCGCAGGCCGACACTCTATCTCCTGAGCCAAACCAGTTAGGGCATCATCATTGTTATTTTTTATTGAATTATTGGGGGTGTCATTGGTTCACAAAACCATACAGGTTTCAAGTGTACAACTCAATCACATGTCATCTGCACACTGCATTGTGCACCCATCACCCCAAGCAAAGTCTCTTTTCAAACCCAGGCCCATGTATTATTATTGTTTAATCTCTGTCTATGTTGGAATGTTCCAGTTCTATTTCTGTTATAGATCTGTAGTTTGATCTCATTGTAGTCTGAGAACAGACGTCGGATGATTTCTCTTTTATATTTATTTTTAAATTTGCTACTGCTTGTTATATGGCTCAGAAGGTGGTCTGTCTCTGTGAATGTTCCATGGGAGCCTGAGAAGAATGTGTATTCTGCCTTTGTTGGATGAAGTAGTTTATAGATGTCAATTATACTCAGTTGATTGATGGTGCTGTTGAATTGCACTATGTCCTTACTGATTTTCTGCCTGCTGGATCTGTCCCATTCTGAGAGAGGAGTGTTGAAGTATCCGACAATGATAGTGGATTCATCTATTTGTCTTTGCAGTTCTGTTAGTTTTTGCCTCACACAATATGATGTTCTGTTGTTAGGCACATAAACTTTAAGGATTGTTATGTCTTTTTGGAGAATTGACCACTTTATCATCATGTAATGGCTTTCTTTATCTTTGATAATTTTTCTTCGAAATCTGCTCTGTCTGAAATTAATATAGTGACTCCTGCTTTCCTTTGATTAGGGCTAATATGGTATATTTTTCTCCATTCCTTTACTTAGAATCTACATGTGCCTTTATATTTAAAGTGACAACATATAGGTTGTGTTTTTTAATCTACTCTGCATTAAGACCATTGTTGTTCAAATTAATTATCGATATAGTTGGATTAATATCCACCACATTACTGTTTTCTATTTGTTGTCCTTGTTCTGTTTCTATTTTTTCTCTTCTACTCTTTTTCTGCCTCTGTGGTTTTGATTGAGCATTTCATATTATTCCATTTTCTCTTTTTTCTTATCAGTTATACTTTTTGTTTCTTTTTGTATGTGGTTGTCATAGAGCTTGCAATATACATTTACAACTAATCCAAAACCATCTTGAAATAACTCTTTTCCCCTTCACAGGTTGTGTGAATTCTTTATAAAAACAAAAGATTCTTCCTTCCTTCTGTTTTTTCCTGGACTAATATTTTTTGTGTCTGACATTAATTTGGGTAAATTCCTAGTCATTATTTTTTCAAACATTTCTTCTTTTCCTTTATCTCTTCTGTCACACTCTAGTCTTTCCATTTTGTGCATGTTATGCTTCTGTGATTGTCCCATAGTTCTTAGATATTCTGTTCCTATATTTTAGTCTTTGCTCTTTTGCTTTTCAGTTTTTGAGATTCTATTGGTATGTCTAGCTCAAAGATTCTTTTCTCAGCCATGTCCAGTATACTATTAAGCCCATCAAAGACAATCTTATCAAACAACATATATATATTTTTTTTTATTTCTGGCATTTCTAGCATTTGGATCTTTCTTAGACTTTCCATCTCTCTGCTTACATTGTCCATATATTTTGGTATGCTGTCAAGTTTACCTATTAAAGTCCTTAACATATTAATCATATATGTTTTAAATTCCTGGCCTCATAATTGCTGCATTCCTGCTAAGTCTCATTCTGATTCTTGCTCTGGCTCTTCAAACTGTGGGCTTTTTTTTTTTTTTTTTTTTTTTTTCTGGATGGTATAACTCATCATTTTTTCTTGATAGTCAGACACAGTGCCTGACCAGGTGACAGGAACTGCTGTAAATAGGTCTTTACTAACTTGGTGGTAAAGTGTAGGGCAAGGTAAGCATTCTATTATTAGGTCTCAATCTTTTGGCGAGCTGCTGGGCCGTGCATTCCACGTGTTTCTCATTTTCTTCCTTTCCCTTTAGTGGGCCAGGGTGACTAGCATGGGATTTTACATTTCTCACGTGGAAGCCAAGAGCCAGCTAGAGATGGTTAGGAATTAGGCTCTAGTTAAATAGTTTCCCCTGAGTGCCTGCCTTGTTGAGATCAGGACCCAAAGGAGTATTTAAAAATGGCTCCATTTCCCCTCTCCTTGATGGAAGCCCAGCAGAATTTTTCTCCGATGTTTACTGAGGGAATGTGGATGAGTCTTGGATGTGAATTTCTCAGCATCCCGAGTGTCCCCTGTGACAAAAACCCCTAGGAGTTCTAACTCGCTGAGTTGTTTGCAGGAGGCCTCCAGCTCCAGCGGGCATTTTCTCTCTTGGCCCTGGCTGCTGCATGTCCACTGTTTAGGCGTGAAGTCTCTGCTTTGGTGAGTCTGATTTCCTTTTTTTAAATATGTTTTCTGTATCCAGCATTGGGGGCAGCCGTTTGCCATGTCCTCCCTTCTATTTTGAATCCAGGAAGAGTTGTTGAGTTTTCAGTCTGCTCAACTTTTTATTTGTTAGGACAGAGTAGTGACTTTCAGGCTCGTTACCTGTGGAACCCATACCAGGATGTCTTCCTTCGCTTTCATTCTTTTCCTGTGCAATTATCTTAAGATGGCCCTGTCTGCAAGGATTTTACCTGTATTTTATAGGCCTTTTAGTTTCTCGTGCTGCTTGAACATTTCTCACAGTGTTATATTGAATTGTCATTTCTCCTAGCAAGGAGTGTTTTTAGAATGTTTAATTTTGACTGCTTAATTATTTTTAAGGTCTTTCAAAAACAGAGTGTCCACTACTTAAAGTCTGTTGCTTAGAATCCTCTGTCCCCAGAAATTATAATCGAGCCTTCAATAAAGTGTAGGAGGCTAACTCAGAAATCTCTCCACCTGTTTCCTAGAACAGTTGATGCCATGCATTTTTCAATTAATTGAACACCTGTCATTATTGTTTTAAAACAAACAAATGTGGAGGGGTACGCAGAGCACAAAAGTTACAATAATAGTGAGAACACTAAACTTTTCTGTGATAGCTCTATCCAGCACAGGGTGCATAAACTGAGGCGAAGGGTCATACAAGGTGGGATTCTAATAGAAACATCCCTCATCAGAGCTGGGAGCTCACGGGTTGAAGGAGAAGTGATTGGCATTTTGAGGCTTTGCAGCTGTGGGCCTTATTGTCTGGGTTCAAGACTAGACCTTATTTTTTCAAAAAGGTGTTGGAGTTTTAGTTCCAAACTTTGAAACCCTTCTGTTGAGCCAGGCTAACTGAGTTTACCTCTTTACTGGGTGACCTAATAAGGAATGAGTTTCCCAAGGCCATCAAATGGACAAAGGTTTGTTGCTCTCCTTCATAGAGTTACACAAAACAAGTTTGTAATTTAAAGGGAATATGTATTAAAATCCAATAGTGCTTTTGAATTTTTCACAATATTCAGGTGGTAAATAAAGGTTCATTTTCATCTTAATTAGTGATGTCAGTACAAAACATTTTTTAGTCCTTTTGAAATAGTACTTTAGTTTGGCTTTTTTAGTTGGAAAATCACCAACTTACATTTAAAAGGCAGGAAGGTCTATATATACATAGACCTTGTATGTATATATGCATAAGCTATGGACAAAGACAATTAGGTGGTGAAAGCCTGGGGCAGGGGGTGGGAGCAGGCTGGAGGAGGTTAATGGGGGAAAGAGAGAGACAGATATAACACTTTTAACAATAAAGATTTTAAAAAAGGATTAGTTGTAGTATTTCAAGGACTGCAATTAGAAATCTTTAGAGACTAACCATTTTCCCCATTAATCTGCCTAAGCCTGCTTTCTCTACTAACTTCTTACGCCTGATTTCTCCTTATAAATTCAGCTTCCACATGATTTTGGCTTTCTGTGACTTTTTATTTTCACTTTTTATTAAGGAAATTTTCAAGCTCACATAAAGAGAATTGTATGACAAACTCCCATTTATTTATTTTTAATATATTTTTTATTGATTTTTTACAAAGAGGAAGAGAGAGAGATAGAGAGCTAGAAACGTCGATGAGAGAAACATCGACCAGCTGCCTCCTGCACACCCCCCACCAAGGATGTGCCCACAACCAATGTACATGCCGCTGACCGGAATCAAACCTGGGACCTTTCAGTCCGCAGTCCAACGCTCTACCACTGAGCCAAACCGGTTTTGCCCAAACTCCCATTTATAATTGGAGGGCTGACAGCAGAGCCACAGCCCTGCCCCTGAGGACACGCTCAGATTCAGGAGTTGCCTTGCTTCAACAATTGTCAACTTTGCAATGACTTTTTACATTCCCTATCCTGTTTTAATGTATTTGTGCATATTCATTTATTTTCTGCATTATTTTTAAAAAAGCTATTATTCCCAGTTATCTTGTAGGAATCAAACTTTTTCTTAAGTTAATTACCATGTAATTAAGAACTCTAGAAAATGAATAGTAGTTCCTTAATATCATTTAATACCCAGCTCATCTTTAAATCACCCAGATCAGTGGTCGGCAAACTGCGACTTGCCAGCTACATGCAGCTCTTTGGCCCCTTGAGTGTGGCTCAGCATTAGAACCGCTTCTTCAAATAGGCTTGCCCAGGCCGAAAACCTCCTTCTGCACATGGAACATGAAGTTTCAATCATACTGTATGTGTGCGCCCACACGTGGTATTTTGTGGAAGAGCTACACTCAAGGGCCAAAGGGCAGCAGGTGGCTCGCGAGCCGCAGTTTGCCGACCACTGACCCAGATTGTATCAGAGATTATTCTGAATGTGCTGATATTGCCTGGTGGAGTTAATTGCTTCCCTCTTTTCAATATTTCTGCAAATCGATATTATAGATTCATATTGAAGCAAGAACTTTTTATGGATCACTGTGTAATCTTTTAGTATTTCATCATTAAGGTAATAATGAAAGTTTCTGCATCCACTTATTTCTTATTTGCAAATGGAAATCTTCTAATACTATCTTCCCACTTTGTATTTTCTGGAGTTCCATGAAAAGGAAATTTACCCTGTCAACATTTGGGTACTTTGCATCTATACATAAGGAAAAGGTAGAATAAATAATTCACAGCTATGAGTTGGTGCCCTAGCAACTTCTATGGTATCCAAATATATTTATATTTTCAGTATAATTATCTTATGAATTTTTGTATATTTAATTTAATTTAGTTCAGCATATCATTAGTATTTCTTTATGCTGTTTAAGTTGTCTACTGGGAATTCTGTCAAATTATTTTTGTCCTTTTGACATTAACTCATTGGACTCTTCTTGCTTTGTAGCACATATAGCCAAGGCTCATTTGTTTGCTTCTAGTCTTTTCAGTTGTGAGATCAGCTATTAATATCTTAAAGAGAAATGGCATGATGTATTTATTGTGATACCTCACATTTAATAATTTCACATTTTACACACACATTTTATTTCTCTTTTAATAAAAACCTAGGTTCGTAACTTAAATTAATTTAAATACTTATTTTCTATCTGATTTGCAGACATTGTTTTAATGTAAGCAATATTTGTTTAGCCTCCTTACCCCTTCTGTCCCAGTGTCTAGAGACTGTTGTATGGTTTGATTTTTAGCGTAGGTAAAATATTCACCTGGTTTCAAAGTCAAAATTATAAGGTATGTTTAAAAAAAAAAAGCTTGCTTTTCTCCTTGTTTTTTGACCTATCTTCCCCAGTTAGCTGTAGGTAATAATTTTAATTATATTTTTGTTATCCTTTCATACTCACAGGCAAAAAATAATTCTGGAAAATTAATCAGCAATTTAGAAATTACGTTTTTACATCATGTTACACACCTAAATAAATGCCATAATTAGTGAATTGCTACATGTAAAACTTAAATTAATTTTCATAAAATGGCATTTCATGTTCAGTTTCAAACTCTGAAAGGAGGAAATACATCTAACCAGAGAAGCTCTAAAATAAAGCACACAATGAAAAAAAAAAAGTTTATTTCAAAGTAAATCACCGAGTTGATTTATCATAAAAAATGTTTGCAATAAATCTAATTATAAAAAATAATAAGTACTATTATTATGTACACTCTTCATTTTATTTGATGCTCTGTACTTGTGTGGTGTTTGTTTTAGCATACCACTTTATAAGTGAAGAGTTGTTATGGACTGTTTGAGTCCCCCCAAAATTCATGTTTAAGCCCCAGCTCCCAGTGTGACTGTGTTTAGCCATAAGGACTTTGGGGAGTTAATTGGGTCATAAATGTGGGGTTGGCCTGTCTTCTGGTTCCACATGGTGGCCAGGCATTTCATGGTTGTCAAATTCTACGTGCAGATCTGGTCTGGATTCCTCAGGAGGGATAAGCCCCTTCAGGGGCCTCTTTCTGTCCATGGGTTTCTTCCCTAGAGGGCTTCCTTCTGAAGAAAGAGCTGGTTCTGTGAGAGCTGTGGGTGTCTCTCATTCTCCTGGGCTTAGAGGAATGTCATGTCTTTGCTGCCAAAAAGATATGGTGTCTTACGTTCCACACCCCCAAGGATGCCTGTCTGAGGCTGGATTTGTTGCCATTGAGAAAACACACTTTGGAGGCCTTTGTTTCCCTGTGAGGAATCTGATCTTCCTGCTGTTGAGTCCTTAGCAGTTGGCTTTGAAAGTCTGAAAATTAGGAACTGCTTCTTAGAGTACCTTTCCAAAACGAAATGCCTGAGGGATAGAGAATCTGAGGGTGTCCTCAGGGGCAGGCCTGGGGCTCTGCTGTCAGCCCTCAAGTGCCTCCCACCAGCCACATATATCTCATTCTGTGTGTGTGTGTGTTTGTGTGTGTGTGTGTGTGTGTGTGTGTGTGTGTGTGTGTGTTTTAAACATACATACACTTGCCTATACTCATTCACTTGCTTAGGGTTACACAGCCAAAATGTAAAATGGAAGAGAAGTCAATTCTGACTCATCTGTCTCAAAACTTCTTTGTTCTTTCCTGTTGAGCTTTCAAGAAAACATTTATTAAATATATAAAATGTTACAGGTAATAAAAACAGCTAAGTAATATTTTATGAGTAATTAATTACATAGGAATAAATACAACCAGGGAAAATAGGTATTTCAGTGGGTGTGTATGTTACTTCATTAGAACAAAAAAAGAATTAAGCAAGATATTTTTTCTTAATACAGTTAAGTGGTAGCATATGTTTCTCAAAATTCTGTCAATTATTTGTTGAAATCTGAATTACTTTTGAAAATTGGAACTATGTTATTAAATATATTCCTGCCATTTGGTAAATTGTTTCTGGGAATCAACCATAAAGGAAAAATAATATCACATTTCCCCCTCGAAGTGGTTAATTACTGGTTACTTATAAAACATTCCTTCCCAAACTTGATGGTTATTTTCCTAAAGCTAAAATTATTTACAATTCAGCAACTTGAAATCATGTGTAAAATAGTAAGAATGAGGAACCCATGAAAAGCATATAAATAATAAAAGCACTTTATTTCTAATACAACAACAAACAAGTATAACAAATGCAAAATTAATGATATACATAATTTAGGGATTAAATCAGTTATTTTCCACTTGTTGTCTCTTGTTACTTATAGATGTTTTTACTTAATTAAGGTAACTGACTTATGAAGAGATACCTTTATTCCAGATACTTAGGATTGAATTAGGAAATAGTGCCTTTGGGGTTTTTTTTTGTTTTGTTTTGTTTTGTTTTTTCCCTACACATCTCCTTTTCATAGACATTTTACTCAGGCAGCATGATCTAATAGTTTGATATGAAATGTACATTTCAAATATTTTCCAGGAATCCAGGTTTAAAATGTTACTTTTCCTGACATACAATTTCTTCTAGAATATCTAAATTTTTTTCTTGGCTCACAAACACCTATGAATATTTGAGCATCTCTTAGTTTTTTGTTCACCAAACTATTGTCTTGCCATATATATAATGAATGGCCCTTGCACAAACTCACACACTGGGGAATGTATATGAGGACAAAATAAATATGTACTAGCTGCACATGCTGTCAAAATAATCATTATTTTATTTAGTGACTAGAGGCCCAGTACATGAACTTGTGCAGATGTGATATCCGGCCAGCCCGCCCCGATCTGGGCCTATCAGGCCAGGCTGGCCAGGGGGAAGGGATGAGGGAGGTTGGTGGGCTGACCCCACCCCCCTGGTCGAACTCCTGGTCAAACTTTCAGTCAAGGGGAAAATTTGCATATTAGCCTTTTATTATATAGCATGATCTGAATTTGCTGATGCACATCTGAATCATTCCAAATATGGAATTCTTGTACTAGTTCTAATTTATGTTATCATAGCCAGGATAAGTTACACAGCAGGAAATGATATCAAATTTTTCTTCCCTTCAAGACTCTACGGGACATGTACCTCACATGTGTGCACTCTTCATTCAAAGCTATCTTAAACTTATTGCAATATTATAAGAACATGTGATAATATTATAGCCAGGGAGTCGGGGTGGGGAAAGGGTTGCTCCTAGCTTTCTTAAATGTTTCTGTACAGAAATAGAAAATGCCATTTCTCATATTTTACTAGCCAGATCAAGGTACTTGGCCATGACCAAATTTTAAAAGTTCAATGCTCACACTTAGTTTTAATAACACAACTGCTTAAGTATAGGTAACACAAAATCTAACCAACTTAACAGTGAATTATGGGAGAGAAAAACAATAAGACAAAAATGTAGTGGTTTGCTTAAACATAACTTCAATATAGATCAACAATGCCCATTTAAAACAAATAATATCTTGGGTAATTAACTGCTACACAACTAAAAGTGAATTATGAACATTAGCATAGTGTTTTATTTTTTTATTTATTTAATTTTTTAAATATTTTATTTATTTTTTACAGAGAGGAAGAGAGAGGGATAGAGAGTTAGAAACATCAATGAGAGAGAATCATTAATCTGCTGCCTCTTGCACACCCCTCCACCCCCCCAACTGAGGATGTTCCTGCAACCAAGGTACATGCCCTTGACTGGAATTGAACCTGGGACCTTCTAGTCCCCAGGCTGATGCTCTACACACTGAGCCAAACCGGTTTTGGCTAGCATAGTGTTTTAAATAGAAGTAACCATGAAGCCTGATAAATATAAAACAGATCTAGAGATTAATAATAGGGTTAAAAAAATAATAGGGTTTTTTTAACCCTAAAAAATAGGGTTAAAAAAAATCAGAAGACACAAAAACATTTGACCTAGTGGTAATCAAATTTGCGGAAGCATTTCTTACCACAAACATGGAGTAAAAATTTAAGTTAATCTTGAGTAGCACAACCTAGTTAAATTGGACAGATTAAGGAAATCTACGTTAGTACAAAATAAGGAAGAGGCATCAACATCAGGAAGGGACATTTTGACAAAGACGTTCTCTGTTCAGTGTATTGAAGAGGGGGCTTAGTGATTGTGCATCAAGGAGACCATATAAACAATCCTTACCAGTTGACTTGGTGAACCTTGAAAGTTTCCTTTAGCTCTAAATTATGTGGTATGATTCTATGTCTTCATTTTATTTTCAGGGCCATATTATTTTCTACTATAGATTCTTGAATGGATTGTTTCATTTTAACTTAAAACATGTCATCCGGACAATGTCTTTCAGAATGCAATCTTTTCCCTTAGCTCAGTTTAATGGTTGTTAGTATTTATTCAGCCTAAGACCTCTATTCCCTCCCTTTCATTTCCTCTCAGTCCTCTGCCTCCCAGGACCATCTGTCATTTCCATTTTCCAAAGGAAAACACATTTTCATTTTATAGATATGCCAACTTGGGGTATAACTGGACTATTGAAAGTGAAAGAGACAGATATTGTTTAATAGCAGCTTCTGTACTAGAGAAAGGGCTCGGCTCCTCTCCTTCTCCCTTTAGATGTTTCTTTCACTTAACTGACTTGATATTGTATATATATTTCATCTGAGGCGAAATTAGAAAGACCAGGAGACAGAGCTGAAATGATACTGCTGCCAATTCATCTTCACTTGCACTTTTTTTCACTGAGCGTGTCAGATGCTACGGGGAAAAGAGACGAAGCTCGGGTGTGACAAATAGGCCCCGTGATTATTTTTAACAAGTCACAGAAAAGTAGGACAAAATATCTTAATGTTTTCCTCTTCCCCTTCATCCTTCATTCAACAGAAATTTGCTGTCATTTGTAAAGGTCATTGGGCCTGTGAGGAGTCAGGCAGAGAGAAAGTTTAGTTCATTCCTCAAGTCGACTTTTAAATAGCGATTCTATTGAAATGCTGTGAAATAAGTGCTTGGAACTAGAATGAGTTGTCTTTTAGGGGAATAGATTTTATTAGACTACCCACAGTCTTCTGTCTATGTGGGGTTATTGTGAGCTTCAGATAATATTGCATGTTCATGTGGAAATGAAGGGGATGTTAAAAGCACAATTTTCCCCTTGTTCCTCTCTAGAAACAGATTGGTTTTAGACATGAAATCCTAAAGAATAAAGGAGGCTTGCATGGGATACTACTTGGCACTTTATATATATACTGATTTATTTAGTAACTTTTTCTCCTCTTGGGAGGTGTTGTGAAGTAATAGACTCCTCTAACTGTAAATGCGACTACAGCTAGCATGAATAAAAGATGGAACAGAAATGAATATCAATGGTCACTTACCCATAGTCACTTTGGTTTTGGAAGTGGACATCAAACATTGACACTAATTGAAGAACTTTTAGCGCAAATAGTGGATAGAGTGCCTCCAATTTACTCTTGACAAAAGCCAGGGCTGCATTTTTACTAGGAAACTTGTCACTATAAATTCATGCTACAATATAATGTGGCAGTGACAAAGGAAACAGCTAATGACTTGCTTGAATGCCTTCTCTGTGAAAGGCACTATAAGGCAGGGGAATTGTAGATTAGAGGGACTTCTAGTCATCAATATTATATTAGTCATCATCTTAAATGCTGCATCTTGATGTAGCAGCATTTGAAACAATTCTATGCTTCTCTTTCTTGGAAAGCTTTCAGTTGGCTTCCAATAAAATGTTGTTTATACTCATAACAGAGGCCTGAACCTTGAAATTTATGCAAGAGTAGGCCTTTCTTCCCTAGGCTGCTGGCACCAGCTTCCCTCTGGCACCTGGGACCCAGGCTTCCCTTGCAGCTTCATCTGGAAGGTCATCCAGTCTAATTAGCATATTATGCTTTTATTATTATAGAAATTCCTCAGCTTCTCTTTCTGGTTCTTCCTCTGAACCTTGGAGTGTTGGGAGGAAATCATCAACATGCTGACTCTCAAATTGTTATGTCCAACAAAGATTTCTGCTTTTTATCTCCACTCATACAACAACCTGACTAATCCTCAATCCAGTTTAGATGTACAATAGAAATATTTAAGTAGATATTTTCCAAACAGAATTTGTGATTCCCTCCCCCACCCAACACAACTGCCCTTCTTTCAGTCTTTTCCACCTCTTTCAATTGGGTTTTTATTCTATTAACTCCTCAAATAAAAGAAAAAACAAACAAAACAACCTACAAAAAATAACATCTTCTTTGTAACTTCCTTTTCTTTACCTCTGCCTCTAGCCTAATCCATCTGAAAAACCCATCAACTCTGTCTTCAAATTACAATGAAAATCCTAGCACTGATCTCCCCCATCCAGCGTTGCCACTAATCTAGGTCTTGTCTGTCCCACCTCATGTGCACAGTCTGATTCTTCCTGTTTTTCAGGTTTAAGCTTAACTGTCTCTCATTTCCCAATTACCTGTCTGTTGTTGTTGTTATTTTACATATGGAGCTTAGTTAATACAATTTGAAATAATATTATTTTATTCTCTATTTTTAATATAAGCTCCATGAAGATAGAACATTACCTTTTCCATTCACTATTTTCAGCACATAAAGTAAGCTTTAAAAATATCTATTAAAGGAATAAATGGGTGATCAAATGATTGAGTTATAACTATCAATCACTCGCTGCAATACACTGATCACTGGATACTGGTGCCAGAGAAGACAGGGCAGGGCTTTTGATAGTGTGTTCTCTCAATGTGGGTCTGCCTCCTAAATATATATATTGTACATATGTAGAGGAGGAAGTAGGCATGCTCAGGGTGGATGTTAAGAAAGCATGAGCTGAGTCATTGGGGAGGAGAGGGATAGTGGATGAACAAACAATTACAATGTATTAAGGAAAGGAAATTAAAGTCAGAAATATAAATAGCTCAGGGCAAAATCACGGATAACCTTAAAACTCAAGGAGGTATGGCCAGTGTTGCCCAATGGTTGAAAATTGACCTATGAACCATGGTTCAGCTCCCAGGTTGCGGGCTTGATCCCCAGTAGGGGGAATGGATGAAAGCAGCCAATCAATGATCCTCATCATTGATGTTTTTATATCTCCCTCCCTCTCCCTTTCTCTCTGAAATCAATAAAAATATATATATAAAGGAAAAAAAACCTCAAGGAGTGTGTGTGTGTGTGTGTGTGTGTGTGTGTGTTTGTGTGTATTGATATATATATATATATATATATATATATATATATATATATATATATTTTAATCATTTTATCAGTAATGAGCCTAAGAAAACTATAAACAGAAGGCACTGTAGGAGTCACATTTTACACTGTTTAATCTGGCTAGATCAGAGATAATAAGTCTGCCTTCAACTAAACAAGCCAACCATCTGGGTTATAGGTGGGTGGGATATAGAATGAGATTAACCTGTCTATTGGTAGAGGGAATAAAAATGATGTAAGAGACATTACAAACAGTATTTATCTACTAGGTTTTATCTAACAGTTGGATGTAGGAAATAAAGGGAGAGAAAGAGCTAAGTAAATTTTTAAGCACCTGTAGTTGGGAGAATGGCAGTAAAATTAACCACAAAACAGGAAAAGTGTCAGTAGTGGGATTCTAATGTGAATTCTAGCTTTAAATATTTTGAACTATAAATAATTGTAGCCATTAAGAATACCCAGTTGTCAGTTACTAGTATTAATTAATAGGCCTTATTTTTAATACAAATAGTACTTTACTGAGAATACATATATAATTTTAAATTTAATTTTTATTTAATAAAAATTGCTAATGAGTGCTTATATAAAGAACAAAGATGTTAATATTGAAGTCCAAGTTTTGGAATGCTAAATTCATGGCGGTAGCTGAATACAATAAAAGGAATGAGAAAAAGATAGTGTTAGCAGAGAATCACAAAAGGAAAAAGAATGGTTTGTGCAATGCTCCAAAAAAGGTAAGAGAAGAGATTTCAGAAAGGAAATAGGGAACACTAACAAATGGTTGAACATTTAAAAAGAATAAAGACTTTTGGAAAAGTTTTATATTTGGTGCCTATGGGATCACTAGTAAGATTTTATTTTTTTTCTATTTTTAGTTTTAGAGGAAGTTGGTTTAAGATGAATGAATCATGACAAACAAATGTGATTGGTATGATTTTGTTAGTTAATAAGGACAGAACTAGTTTAATATATTTATCCAAAATTTGGAATTTGACAAGATATGGATGACTTCTTACTTTAGCCCTTTGTACAACTTAAGCATCAGTAGACACAAGCGGCAGACCTTCACCACATGCCACACACTTCTATAAAAAAAAAAAAAAAAAAATGTTTTCCTTAAGTGGCAACCCTGACCAAACTTAAAATCACTTGTTGTGAGAATTTTCAGCTAAAAGTATTCAAGAACACCCGAATTGTGAGTAAATATATTTGTTTTTATAATATTGATTGCAAATTGATAAATTAAATTCAAAATATTGTGGCATGCGGTGATGGTTTCCATTTTGGATGAGTGGCAGTTAACTGGTTAATCATGAGTGATGCCTAACCCATCTTTATGGCATATGACCCTAGGGAAATTAACTTGCTATTTACTATTGATTTTGTATATTTTCTTTGACTAAATACACATTACTGATACTCTGTAAAATTAGAGGTAAATTTATAGCCCTAACCAGTTTGGCTCAGAGGCTAGAGGATCGGCCTGCGGACTCAAGGGTCTCAGGTTCGATTCCGGTCAAGGCCATGTACCTTGGTTGCATAATACATATGTATTACTTCATAAATTGTATTTATATCATTAGGAACAGTGTCAGCAGCAGCAGGACCTGTAGTAATAATAATATAGTAGTAATACTGGCAATAATAACTAATAATATAATAATTTAAAGTCATTCTTTACCTTACCTGTATGTCTCTGAATGTTCAAACAGTTGTGATTTCTTGCTATTTACATTGCAATTTACCTACCACGTGTCTTCTGATCATCTCCTCCTTCAAATTAGGCTTTCTTGCTTTTGTAACACCCATCACTATTTTTGTTGTTGTTAATCCAAATCCGAGGATATTTAGACCCACTTTTAGAGGGAGTGGAAGGGAAGGGGTTTAGAGAAAGAGAGAGACATCAATGTGAAAGATGCACGTCCATTGGTTGCTTATAGCACAGGGATTGAACCTGCAAAGGAGGTAGGACCAATGTTCAATCCACTGAGCCAAATAGGCTAGGACAGTCACTCTCTTACATATATAACTTTCTTATTTAAAAAATTGGCTTACTTTTTGTGTCTTCCCTAACTACATCTCATCTGAGAATGAAAGTTGGATCTTTATTTTGCCAGCCAATGCATGCAGAGTGAAGACAATGAAAAACTGCATTTAACTGAGGCTATCAGTGAATGAATGAGAATTGTTTGACAGCTTGCAGTTCAATTCAGGGTGTATTTTTCATGATTCTATAGGAGACAAAACAAGTATCTTTCTTAATTTTTCATTATGATTTTCAAATTTTGATATATGTATTATGGACACGTCTTCAAAAACTTTTTTTTTAGAGGGAATGGGAGACTTACTAATAGTTTGGGGTCTTCTGGATACCATGCTTTTGTTGCTTTCCTATGATTACTAATGGACAAAAAACATGGTCTAAAATTATAGACCTATCAATTTTTTCTTAAAAATCTATAAATATTTGCTGTATTGTCATCTGGGATTTAGTTTTTCTCTTCCTTTTATGTGATGTATTTTTAACATAACCATATTCAGTGGATTTCAATGAGTACTTTCTGTCTCTGAATCTTCTCATCTTTGTCTCAATTTTAAAGTCATGTTGACCTCACAATTTGCTCTCTTGTTTCATAAAGGTCCTGTATTTTCTCCTCTTAAATACATTGGAAATGTCCAATGAGTTTCTAAAGTATTAATCTGGAATAAAATATAAACATATTTTATTTTATATGTAATATGTGTCACCTATAAATATCCTCAGATGTGGATTCCAGATTAATATAAAATAAAGTATTATTTTACAATAAATAGTATATACATATAAATTATAGGTGACACATATTAATATAAAATATGTAAATATGACAGACATATAAACCTCTAAATATAACATATTATTTTTATATTTAATTTAATTAGATTTAAGATATATACGTTGTTTTCCTTTTGTTTTGAAATTTTAATAAGTCACTTATATAGTTTATTTATGTTGACCTATCTATCAATGAGGATACATCTGTCTAGAAAGTGTTTGCCAATAAACCAACGATATACATTCCCTTTATTTCACTGCAAAGAAAACAGCAAAGTCAATGTGCACAGCTGTTACTCCCATTCCAGAAAATGGCAGGATGTAGTTGACTTGGCTCTAGCAAACAGAAAAGTAGTATTCTCCTACCGTCACTTCCACAAACACGGGCAGCCTTACCACTGCTTCCCAGCATGCATTGTCCCTGGGGATATGTTCTGTCTCTGACACTTACTGTGCTTTGTACATATGGGGCTGAAACTACAAGTTTGCAACAACCTGCAAGCATGCAACAACCTATAGGTACCTGTTTACCTGGAAACAAATGGTCTCTGTGTGTGGTCCTAGTCTCTTTCTGGGTGTTAGTACATAAAATCATTATCAAAGACTGATGTATGGAAATAGTATTTAGGCTGCAGCAGACAGCCTGGAGATAACATGTAGACAATAGGACCTACACAGTAGAAGGGGATTACTCTGTTTTCTGGTTGGAAGAAAAACCTCCAGTTTGTAAAGCAGGATGAGTATTAGGCAGGAATGATGAAGTATGTGCTTTACTATTACATGAGCACAGCATACATTCATCAGTAGTGATGTTTCTCAATTCTGCGACAAGTCCATATTTCAGAGAAAACCTTACATATTTAAAACACCGAGACTACATTTTTAGTGGTGTTATAGGTTTTCATCTTTTCTTTGCCTTTATGTTTATTTTAGTAGGAAGCTGTAAAAAATACATCAAGCCAATATTGCCAAATCAATTTTAAATCAGAGGCTACATTTGTTTTCATCTTATAACGCAGCTCAAAAGGTTCATGGAAAACTAGCAAACTGCTTGAAGATTGGACACCGGTTTAAAAACAGATAAGAAAAAAATCAGATAAATATTTTTACTCCCTTTTTTCCTGTAGAAAGTCCTTTATCTTTTTTAAAATTGTAAATATAAGATATGCTTATTGTAAACATGTAAAACATAAAGGCATAGAGATGATAAAATGTTACAGGCTTCTTACACACCTTTGCAAAATGTTCTGCTCAAATAACTTTATGTATGCTTTTAAATTTTCTGACAAAGGAAAAATTCCAAGTATATAAAATTATGCCTTAATAGCTGCCAAATTAAAAAACAAACAAAAACCAAACACCACAAAACTATTGCCAAAAAAAATAAAATAAAATAAATAAGAGCGATCAAGTGCCTGTTTAAAGAATTAGAACTAAGTTAGATCTGAGGAAGATACCTAGAAGGATCATTGGAAAAACTAACATTTATATATGGAATGGAGGGGAGCAAACAGGTAACTTCCAATTCCACACTCATTTCATTTCAGAACCTCCTGCTGGATCAGCTGAGGCTTCAGATACTGAATTTAAGTTCCTTTTCTTCCTCAGCTTCTTTTTCTTCCCTCACAGGAGTATTGATTGTCAGAGCACTACCCAATAAAGTTTCTGTAGATTAATCTCCTTCTCAGGATCCAATACTGGGAGCTGAACCTGCCAGCACCATCCTCCCCTACAACTCTGGTTACTGAAAATTCACACATATCCTTCTAACTATATTTAAACTTATAGGCAATAGCACTAATAATACATTTACCACTAAAGATAACACACTGTTATTCATACAAACAAATACACATTCTCAACACAAAAATGGGAAAACGAACTCCTGTCTGTTTCATCTTGTAATGACATTTATTCTTCTCTTGTTCATGATACCCTTTGTTACCCTGTAACTTAAAGATATAATTGCATCTTTAACCACCTTCCCACTTTAGGTAAATTCATAAGGGAAGATGGGAGACTACAACATGTGCCAGTATACACTGAGTGGCCAGATTATTATGATCTTTGAATGCATAATAATCTGGCCATTCAATGTATATCCTATATAATAAAAGGCTAATATGCAAACTGTCCCCTCGACCTGGAGTTGGACCAGCAGGTAGGCTGGCCAACCGCCCATGTCCCCTACCCCTGGCCAGGCTGGCTGGACCCCACTCATGCACTAATTAATGCACCAGGCCTCCTGTGTGTGTGTGTGTGTGTGTGTGTGTGTGTGTGTCCCAGTGCACAAAATTTGTGCATGGGGTTGTGTGTCCCTCAGCCCAGCCTGCACCGTCTCTAATCTGGGACACCTCAAGGGATGTCCGACTGCCCGTTTAGATACTGGTAGGATTGGGCCTAAATGGGCAATCGGACATCCCTCTCACAATCCAGGACTGCTGACTCCCAACTGCTTGCCTGCCTGCCTTACTGATTGCCCCTAACTGCTTCTGCCTGCCAGCCTGATCACCCCCTAACCACTCCCCTGCTAGCCTGATTGATGCTTAACTGCTCCCCTGCCAGCCTGATTGCTCCTAACTGCCCTCTCCTGCAGGCCTGGGTCCCCCCAACTGTCCTCCCCTGCTGGCCTGATCACCCACAACTGCCCTCCCTTGCAGGCTAGGTCCCTTCCAACTGCCCTCCCCTGCTAGCCATCTTGTATCCACATGGGAGCAGCTATCTTGTGTGTTGGAGTAAAGGTAAATTTGCATATTACTCTTTTATTATATAGGATAGAGGCCTGGTGCATGGGTAGGGGGCCAGCTAGTTTGGCCTGAAGGGTGTCCTGGATCAGAGTGGGGGTTTCCTTGGGGCATGAGGCAGCCTGGGAAAGGGGCATGAGGCAGCCTGGGTGAGGGCCCTGTGGTGGTTTTCAGGCCAGCCACACACCCTGGCGACCTAAGTGGAGACCCTGGTATCCGGGATTTATTTATCTTCTATAATTAAAACTTTGTAGCCTTCAGTGGAGGCCAGGGCAGGCCAGGAACTTGGGTTCCTCCATCACCGGGGAAATCCAAGCCTCCTGCTTACCCAGTGGCTGTAGCCATTCTTGTTGGGATTTATTTATCTTATATAATTGAAACTTGGTAGCCTTGAGCAGAGGCCTGAGTTGGCCAGGGTGTGCAGGAAACCCAGGCCTCCTGCTCTCTCTGTGGTCTCAGCCATCTTGGTTGGGTTAATTTGCATACCCATTCATGATTGGCTGGTAGGCATGGCAGGTGGGTGCAGTGGATGTATAGTCAATTCACATATTAATCTTTTATTAGATAAGATACTGAGTGGCCAGATTATTATGTGTTCAGAGTTCATAATAATCTGGCCACTCAATGTATATGCATAACTGCTATAGATTTTATTTCTGCAAGTGATCACAAAATCATAGTTGATATTTGTTATTTTTTCTCTTCCTCTGTTTATTTAGTCCCTCTTTTCATTTTGACAGTATAGCCTCAGACAATATCATTTTTTTTAGCTTATAGAATGACATGAATCTTCATTCCTGTGGGGTATAATCTTCTGATTGCATTAATATATGATAATTTTAATGTTTATTACTGCCCATGGAAGTACTATGAGGTATGTAAGAAAATAATATATTCTAGCAGTATAATAAACATATGGCATAATAATATTCTCTTGTCCCTATGAAGAAAGCCTCCACATTTCCAGACAATATAAGTATTAATGAGTTTTCATTACAGCACCAAACAACCCTCACATCCCATTACTTGCAACAGTAAATGACTATTATTTATGGTTGTGAGTCAGCTGCAGTTCTACTTGGCTCTGTTTAGCGTGCATCAATTGGGGAGGGCTCTGTTCTCCATGTATCCTTACCCTAAAACTCGGGCAGTCCCCATGGAGGCCTGGACAAGCGGCCTGGGCCAGTCCGCTCATTCTCATTCAAGCTTTTACTCAGTGTGGTAAGACACATCCATGTGCATCCGATTGGCTGAAGCAGATTATATAGCCCAGGCTCACATTAATGAGCCCTGAAATATAAAATTTACAAGTTCTCATTGTCTTTTTTTCACTGAAAGGCAGTTTTCCTACAAAAACCAAACTACTGTTCTTTGTAATACTGAATTCAGCCAATTCTGAATTATTATCAAGTCAGCCAATCCATGAAAGTTATCATTTCTGTTGCCTTTGGTCTCTTTTCTGGCATCTTCTCTGTAATCTTCTCTGATCTTCCCGTCTTTCCTTTTGCTTTCTTCTTTTACTCTCCTGTGTTCCCTACTGTGTTGTGTTGTTACTCATCTCTTTATTCTTCAGTTTTGATTTGAAGTAGAAAAATGCTAGTACAAAGCCAAATGACCAAAGTTCACTCCATAATGTGCCCCTAAACCTATGACCTCATCAATGTAGATAAAAAGATAACCCTGAGTACACAACAGCTTAGAGATTCAAGATATTCCAGAAAGAATCTAGCCTTGTAATATATGAAAACCATATAATTTCATTCAACGTATTATAATTAATCCTTGTACTTAATAAACATATGGCATAATAATAACCGCCCTTACCATTAAATATGATATTAAAGGTATAAATTCTATTTATTTGTAATATTAAATTTGGTTCACAAAAAACCACTGTAACAGATTTGCACCTTAAACCTAGAAATAGGTGGAAACAAGTCATTATTTTAAAGACCAATGCCAATTTAATCAGTCTCTGGGGAAGGGACCCAGGCATAAGTATTGTGTAAAACTCTTCCCCTGTAGGCCTGGTTGCTCCCAGGGTCAACTGCAGGGAAGGGCAGTTGGGGGCAACCAGGCCTGCATGGGAAGGGCATGCAGGCCTGGTCTCTCCCCACAACTACCTTCCCATGCAGGCCTGGTTGCCCCCAACTGCCCTTCCCTGCAGTCCTGGTTGCTCCCAACTCCCCTCCCCTGCAGGCCTGGTCTTTCCCAACTCCCTCCCCCCCACCCCCTTTCACTGTCCTAATGGCCCACAACTGCCCTTCCCTGCTGGCCATCTTGTGTCAGCCATCTTACGGCCATATTGTATGTTGTAGTGATGGTCAATTTTTATATTACCTCTTTATTATATAGGATTCCTCACTTGGGTTAGTTGAACAAATCAACTCAAATTAGAATGAAAGGTATTATTTCATGTGCCCTTATGGTTTTTCTTTAGGTAAAACATCTTATACAACTACTTAGATTAAAACTTAAACTCAATTACTACTTTAATAGTTTGGACTTATAATAGTACTAGTAAGTATAAATAAAGAATAAAAAAAAAAACAGGAAAAATAACCAATGATGTAAAGTAACTAATATGCATCTTGCTTATTATTTTCCTAAAAATGAGGCCAAAATGGAACATAGCTCTTTAGGAAATTGATTGTATTACAGGATTATACCCACAGTTTGTTTGTTTTTTTTAATACTCATTTTATTTTATAAAAAAAAAGAAATGCATATTCATAATAAATTAGGAGGTTAAAGCCTAGAAGTCAGATATTGGGATAGCTCTTTTCATTGGAAATTTCCTTAGGCCATCACAACTGATTACTTATAATTTCCCCTTGAAAGAAAATGCCAGGCATAGATGCTTAACAGAATTTGAGTTTTAAGTGTTTTGATGTATCAGTGACTAGAGCTGAAATAGAATTTTTAGTTTGTCACAGCAAAACATTTTATAAAAACTTTAGAAAATATTAAAATAAAAAGTATTTATTGGAAACTTTAATGATTTAAGGCTAACTGTGTATTGATAATATTGATAGGCTTTGTGGCTGTGTAAAAGAATGGAAATATATGTCTAATTGTTATTTTTTCTTTTTTTCTTACAT
Organism: Pipistrellus hanaki; assembly: GCF_964339955.1. Lineage (NCBI taxonomy): Eukaryota > Metazoa > Chordata > Mammalia > Chiroptera > Vespertilionidae > Pipistrellus > Pipistrellus hanaki. Next base: position 44,325,517 of record NC_140512.1, on the reverse strand, counting down.
ATTAAAGAGCTGCTACAACACTAGTGCTTATTGGGAAAATATTAACAAGTCTAGTATAAAATAACCAAATTTATATTTCAGTAAGCTAATCTTTATTGGAAATTACTTTGCATAAAAATGACCAAAGTTGCATTTCTTTTTCACAAAAATATGATGAAATGGAGGTTTTCAATGATATGACATCACTCAAAAAACATTTTAAAACATCCTGAATTTATGGACTACATTTTTTCCCGTTTAATAGTTTTTAATTTTGCCTTTAGTAAATATTAGCTCATTAATCCTTCATTTTAATATACTTTATAAGCTCTGTGTCCAGTGTTGCCTCCCAGGTAAACTGGTCAAATGGCTTACCTTTACTTCACCACTGCTTTTGGTCTCTACCTCCCTCACCATCCACCTTCTGTCATTGCCACTGTACACAGAAACTGAGCCACTTATATCTTGGCATTATTGATATTTTGAAAATGTTGTCTTTACACATTAGATTCTCCAAATCTTTAAATGCAACTGAAATGTAATTTTTGGACTGGAACCCAGATTCTTTGTCGATGGAGTCGAAGAATGAATCCATGGACAGAGGGAAAGAGTACCACAGAATGGACTTTCACGTGGGGAGGGTGAAAAGGTCCCACAGAGTTCCTTTTCCCTACGGCTTATAAAGGCTGCAGGTCCTGGTGCCTTGATATCCCCTCTGATTGTCACTATTCCCTTAGACTGGTCACTATAGTAACTTCTAGGCTCAAAGGTCTACTTCCTTATTGTTTTCCTATTCCCTCTGGGCTTTCTTTTTCTCCTCCTGGATGAAGGGCTTCCTTCTCTTTATTTTGTAAATATAGACCTTTTGTTGTTCCCAGCCCCTTCATTGTATGGAAATGTACTTGTTGCAGCTTTTCAGCTCCCCTATTCTATGGAAATATACCTTCTGCTGTTCAGCAGCCCTGTGCTTCCTCCATGGTCCCCTTAATTTCCAAATTTTCTATAATTTCCTAAAACAGGTCTTTTTTCACCCCCCAAAATTCCTGTTTCACAACTTTTGTAAAATTTCAATGTTAGACTTCCTGTCAGTGTTAACAGCAGGAAATCATCACCACCTTTATCAACCACCTCCTCATTATATGTTTTAAAAAACAAAATTCAAATGAGGGAATTTTAAAGATAATATTGGCTTATTTAAATGATTCATAAGTTGTGAGTCATTTAATCTAGCAGTTAGAATAGGGGTGTCGAACTCAATCAGAGAAGGGGCCAAAATCTAAAATCCAGCCTAAATCGCGGGCCGAATGGTTTACCGAACAGTCATAAACTGACAATTGTCATAAACTGACAGCGGAGTGCAGTGATGACAGCGCGGTGCGGGCCACATTGCAAGGCCTGGCGGGCTGGATTTGGCTCGCGGGCCTTGTGTTTGACATGTGTGAGTTAGAAAGAAGAACTAAGAAGCTATATAAAACAAGAGATTATGTAGGTATAAATGAGCAGGAATACGGAAGTTATCGTAGGCAGAAGAGGGAATTGGTTATTACAAGGTTACTTTCTTTATTGGAAATGGCATTGATGCAGGTGTTATGGGGATCTGGGGATACAGAGATCTATGACCCACTGTGGGATCTTGGCTTCGTGCAAGAAAGAATTCAAATACAAGCCAGCATAAAGTTTAAAATGAAAGGGAGTTTATTAGTGAAGCAGTAAGTCAGAGAGTGGCTACTCCACAGGCACAGAAGGCCCCCTTTTAGCAATTTTTTTTTCTTTATTGTCCCAATTAAGCTCCAATTAATTGATTATCTGTCTAGACTTAGTGGGACAAAGCAGGTGACCAGGAGTCAGCAATAATGGTCTTCAATGTCTAGACAGCTGAGCCTAATGGGAACACATGACACACAAGACAGAATTAATATGCAATCACATGGGGTTCATTTACCTATTCCTAGTGGGTCCTAGGCTCCAGCAAAGGCCACCCGGCGATGCACACTGAAGTACAGAGGATGAAAATAGAGACAGGCAGGCGGCCGCAGTTGGTTCAGGCTCACACAGCAGAGCAGTTAGGGACTTGTGGAGTCCTCCTCTTATCGGGCAGAAGACCACAACTGAAGCTGGACCCGGGTTATATAGACCGCCGAAAACAAGTTGTGTCCTTATCAGTGTGGGCCAGACAGTGTGCCTTATGCTGGGAGCAGGTCATTTACACTTTAAGGGCGCAGAGCTTTTACATCAAGATATTTGGGTGTTCATTAATTTTGGAAGTTAGAGTATTGGGGATTTCCGTACAGCAAACATTTCACACAATAATTAGAGGGGTTACATTATCGTAATATCTATTAAGGTTCATTTAATTGGGGGGTAAGGCATTCCATAAGGGAAAGGAATATTCTTGATTTTCCCCAGAAAAAAGGTAGAGACTTTTCAAAAGAGCACAGTTGGCCATGTTGTATCTTTATATGGACTTTTCATTTCTAATCATGGTGTCACAGGGTGTGTCCTGGGGGATGCTAATGTTTTAAAATGAGCATATAAGGAGACTAGGGGTTACCATTAAGCAAAATCAGTCACTATCCTAGATCAAGCTTGAGTTTGTCTTTAGCTTCTAAGCCATAAATCCTTTGGGAATTGGCCTCACCATCACCTTGATAACCCTTATAAGCATATAAGTTATAAGCTGATTATGTGATTCTTGTTGACTGGTTTAAAGTTCCATTTCTGGAAGAGCCAAACTGTAATTAGGTTTGGTGACATAGGGCTTAGCATAACTGACTCCATTTAGGGCTTGTTTTTAACATTTTCATCATCAACAGTATAATCCTTGGTATTTATTGAGCTCCTACTCATATGGCAAGCCTTTTTAAAAAGGGTTTATAGTGTTGTTTAATTTAATCCTTAAAATATCCTAGGGAGTATTATCTTAATTTTACATTTGGTTGGACATATTAAGGGATTGAGGGATATTTTATTGCCCAATGCATCACATATAGTATTTAGGCTAAGGTTGAATTATATCTGGTCCTCTCTATTTCAGGGCATAGATTCTTGCCCATGAACTTCTACTAGTGAACACTGGGCTATAAATTTATGGCATTTAAAAATAATTATTGATGTAAATGAAATTCTGCATTAAAAAAGTTAAAACATTAAATGAATAAATGAATTTTTACCAAATGAATAAATAATACCCAATTCTTTGCTAATATTTACCAAAGTATTTTCCCCCAACTTTTAGCCTTCTGAAAGCATATAGTTTATAAAAGACATGCATTCCTACTTTCCTACTTATAAATTATAAAAACAAACTAATAAAAATAATCAAATAATAAAATGTTAAATTAACTGTGTTAGTTTCCTATTCCTGCTATAAAAATTACCACAAACTTAAACATAAATATTATCTTATAATTTTGGAGGTCGGATGCCTAAAATCAAGGTGTTGGCAGGGCTGTGTTCTTCAGGCTTCCAGGAAGACCTATTTCCTTGTTTTCTCCAGGTTCTAGAGGACATGCATATTCTTTGGCTTGTGGCCTCTTTTCCCACCTTCCAAGCCAATAGCATAGCATCTTCTGTCTTCTCTGACCTCCTGCCTTCTTCCTAGAAGGATGCTAGTAATCACATGGGTCCATTTGGATAACCCAGGATAATCCCTTATCTCAAGATAATTGATGTAACCACATCTGAAAAGTTGTTTTACATTTTAGGTACCATGTTCACAGGACTGGAGATAAGGATCTGAACTTCTTTGGGGGACCATCATTCATTCCCCCACAATGACATGATACTAGCATAAATGATTCATCAGAAACTGCTTTTGTTTTTTATCACGCACCAGAGTCCTGATACACAAAACTCATGCAAGGGGCTCAGCCCTCTTGCTGCCTAGGCCCTCGCAGCCTCTACTTCCTTTGGAAGGTCATCTGGACAGTTGTTCTGCTGTTTAGTCTAATTAGCATATTAGCTCTTTATTATATAGGGTGGTTATTGTTGTTTAAATTCCTGAAAACAAAATAAGTATATTTATGCACAGCTTGGTTACAAAGGAAATGAAGGAATAGGTATATCCTAGAAAATAGGAATCATGATGTATTTGGCTTTTCTCATTAACTTACCAATTTGAAAAAATATATCTAATTAAATATCTATAAGATACTATGTTTAGGTTTAATTTTGAATTAAATTGGAGATGGACATTAAATAATACCATCAATGCTAAACACAATAGCAAGTTTTCTCTTTCATTTAGTCTATGAAGATCTCAGAAGCATTTTTTCCTGAGACATATTAGTGAATTACTATCAATTATTCTGATGTATACTAACACACATTTAACATTCTGTGTGTGTGTGTGTGTGTGTGTGTGTTTATTGGGGCAGGTCAGGAAAATGGGTGATAACGTGGAAAATAAGTAATATTAATGAGATTAATTATTTAAACTCCTCTGAAAATATGTGTTGTTACTAACCTAACACATGCAATTAAAAATACTTTTCCCCTTATCTTTTTTTCAAAAAATCTGGAGAACATATTTTCTTCAAGTAACTTAAATTGCTTATAAGTTTATTGTAATAATAATGTTGTCACTGTTTTCATAGGGAATATTGTTGTCTGGTGTCTAACACTGTCTTAATCATTACTTCAAAAAGATCTGGAGAACTTGTTTAGTTCTAGTAGTTTAGATTGCTTATAAGTATCATTTTTTTTTGTGACAACAACTTTGTCACTGTTTCATAAAGAATATTGTTGTATTATTTGTAGACACAACATGAGTATTTGGGAATGCAAATCAGATCAAATTCTATGAAAAATGTAAAAACTCAAAACCTTTTTTTGAGAAAAGAAATTCAATTTTCAAAGATTTCAAAATGGTATTTTTCACTGACACTAAAACTTAAAAACCCTAGATTGTAAAGTTAGAACAGTATAAAAAGAATGCATGAATCTTATCTTAGCCTCAGTAAATGGCAGTTTTTTTATACATTATCATATTGAGACTATATTCTTTATTTCCATTGTACTTAAAAGTAGATTTTCTTTGGAGATAAATTCATTCTCACAATAATTCTACAGCTGGAGATTGGAAGCACATTTTAAAAATGCTCTTATTTCTGAATGGAAGGCAGCATTTTTCCCTAGAAAGAAACCATTTGGATTTCTCTTAATCACACTTTTTCTTTTCTGTTCTTTTTTTTTTCACAATAAAAGAGATATTTGCATTTGCTTCAGTGGTTATAAAAAACAAAGTTATTTCAAATTGTGATTACATCTAACAATTAAAGAGCACTTTATTCAACAATGTTTCTTTCTATTTGAGAATATATCAAATACCTACTTAATTGAGAAAGGCAAGGAAAATGCCAATTATTATCTGTTATCCTCGATCCTAAGCATTAAATCTAAGATAATAACATCAGGCTTAGTCTTACCTGCTATCTAGGCATTATTTTAATATTACATAATGAAGTGGATACAGAAGGAAAGTAGAATGTTTCTTTGTTGATAGTACCATTAAATTTTTTTTTTAAAGTTCTCCCTACCTGGTAAGATTCAATTAATTTTTCCCACTTTTATACAATAGGGAAATAATATTCAAGGTCTAAGATTGCAGAAGTAATTAAAAGACAGAGCTAGCATTCAAATTCTGATCCTCTTGATTGAAATTCCATATTTTCATAACTCTATTCTGTCACAAAAGAAAACAAAAGTTTGATTTGAATCCTTTCCTCCAAGAAACAGAGAAAAAATAAAACAAGGCAAGGTTCTATGTTATGTGATGTAATGATAGTTGGAAAAGTGATCAGAACTCCAGGAGTAGAGAAGAGGGACTTTGATGTTTAATGGAGAAGAGGATGAAGAGGAGATTCTTATACATTTTATGGTTCTTGAACTAGTTTTGAAGAGTTAGGGTAGTGAAATGCATTATGGAAAAGGGTAATAGCTGGAACAAAATAACATGTGGACCTGGGATGTTAGCCTGAAAATGGAAGCACCAATCCAACTAAAAGGTTAATTTTGAAATGATTCCTGAAAGGAACAATGTGCTTAGATGTGACCAGTTAGAGATGGAATACATAGAAATGGCCAGAACCATTTATTATGATAGAACTCTAACAGTCTGTAGCAACCAGCTAGAAGCCAAACCACAATCTCTAGCAGTGAGCTCCAATTTGCCAGGTCTTGATTAATAGCTGCTGACTTTCCTAATTTGTGCCCCTGCTTCTAGCTTAGAGCCAATGAGAGGAGGCCATATATGATCTTCTGACCAATCACATAGGCTGCCTTGCTTGAAGTTAGTCTGCCTCCAGCTTCCTATGCCAACCGTCTTTAGTCTGGGAATATCTGACATCTTTCCTTTCTCCCACTCCTGGGATGCTTTGAGCAGAGATGGGATTTCAGACTTCCCTCTGGTTCCTCTACTAACTCCACCCTATTCTTGCACTCTAGGTAGCCTCTACTGAGCACAGGGTAGCAGGCTTCTTTCCACTGGAGGGTGGTGAGATTTGCAGTTTCCCATTTGCCTCCTTTGACACTAGTGGGAGGATCAGATATGCCTCTTTGCTGCTAGGTGAGGTGGAAATCCAGGATCTTTGCATGTCCCCAGTGACACCATGGTCATTACTGCCGGGCCAAGATGAACCTCCTAGCTCTTCTGTCTTCTTTGATACTGCAGCCATGGGTATGAGGGAGGGGGAGCAGTTTGCCATTGCCAGACAAGGCTGTTTCTCAGGTCCCTACCTGACTTTGATGACAGGGTTGGTGGTGAGACTGTTTTCTCCAAGCTGTTTGTTGGGGTAGAGTTTTTCTTGGCTGAACATTTGTTGGGGTTGTTTTGTGTCTTAACAGGTTGCCCTTCTCTCCCTATCTTTATCTAGAAACAAAGATTTTCTTGGGCCTCTTTTGTTTGCTCCATTGGCACATATGGGTTACGTGAGGCAAAAAGAACATCCAACAAACATACCAGCACATTGTTCTTCAGGTGAAGTCACAGACTGTTTTGTTTGTGTGTGTGTGTGTGTGTGTGTGTGTGTTGTCTTTGTAGTCTTCTTAGGTTTGTTTTGGATATATTGTCTAGGAATTTTAGCTGAACCAAACAAGATAAGGTGAAAGTGTGTCCATACCCAGGCAGATATTTTCAGAAGTCTAGGTCAGTGGTCAACAGAGCAAAACTCATTAGTCAACAGAGCCAAATATCAACAGTACAAGGATAGAAATTTCTTTTGAGAGCCAAATTTTTTAAACTTAAACTTCTAATGCCATTTCTTCAAAATAGACTTGCCCAGGCCCCAGGCTGTGGTGTTTTGTGGAAGAGCCACACTCAAGGGGCCAAAGAGCCGCATGTGGCAAGCGAGCTGCAGTTTGCCAACCATGGGTTTAGGTTGATAATTTGGTATGTCATTTCTTTAGAAGTACTTTGTGGGATCTCTCTGAAGTGTGAAGCTCTCTGTAGTGTCAAGATGCCGGTAATCATAAGAATAAAAACTAGAACTGAACCAACTTCAGGCAGAAACTTTCTTAATCTTGATCACAACTAAGAAGTCAAGTTATTTTAGAAGCAACTTCAGGATATCAGAAGTGGAGTGCTATTCTCCATAAGAAAAACATGTGTTGTGAAGCTTTGGGAGTTATGCCTAATTTAAGACAATATCTGAATTCTGAGAATATGGTATGGTACCATATGGTCCCGGATGGTGAATGGTTGTTTCACAATGAAGATAAAATTACGTAGTGCTGCAGAATTTAACAGATTGTGAAGCAGACTGTAAAATGCAGTGATAACATAGATCCTAAAAACTTCCCTAGTTGAAAGTGAGTGGAGAAAATTATGGATCAAATGTTTTGGTCATGCTGAAATGTGTTCTGAGGTAGCAAAGGTGATCGGAGATAATCTTCCCCCACTGAGTGTGAGGAGTGGCAGATGTCAATCAGAGGGGACATCAGGGCACCAGGATGTTCAGCCTTTATAAGCCCCGGGGAAAAAGAACTCAGTGGGACTCTTCCCCCTTCCCTTGTGGGAGTCAGTTCAGGGACTCCTTCACCCCCGGCCCTACTCTTCCCTCTCCCCATGTGGGCATCTGTACTTGTTCTTTAATAAAACTCCACCTTTGCTATACCACTTTCTATCTGTGGATTCATTTTTCAATTCCCACGGACAAAGGATCTGGGTTCCAGCCCAAAATTTTGGTATCAGTGGCAAAAGTGATTGGTGATCATCTCCCTCCACTAGGTGTGAGGAGTGGCAGATGTCAAATCTTTCCTGTCAGAGAGGAGCTTAGGTGTCTTCAAGGTTCATTGACACAAAGGAATAAGGTGGAAACTTGACTAGGCTTACAGGTAAATCTTGTCCCTATTAGTGGTGGGCAACACAACAAAGAGAAGAGAGTAATAGAATGAAATATTTAGCAAAACTGAAAGGAAGGAAGTCTGTGGAATTCTGTGGAATTTTGGAAGACCAGGGAGTAAAATGGATGACTTAGGGATTTTAAGAGCAAGGGTTACATATTAGTAATTGTAGGTGAAGGATAGAGCCTCTAGTCCAGGTGTCTCACATCCACTGTTAGATAACCCAAACAGGCTACTTTATTCTTGGACTACTTATATGCATATAACCTTTGTCTGTTGGGCATGGAAAAATAAACTCCTAGGTTAGAATAAGGACCTAAAATATTATATTTCTGAAGATGAACTAAAAAAATGCCTTAAATAAAATGTAATAATGTTTACTTTTGTATCCATTAAAAAAGTTACTTCTGTTTGTAATTATAATTTTCTTTTGCATAGTTCTAGTTTTATTGTATCTTTCCTCAAGGTCTGTAAATAATTTATTGCAAAAATATTGGTGTTAAGCTGAATATTATTAAGATATATTAGATTCTTCACCATTTTCTCTCTTCTCTTAAAATATTTTTCTTTTTATTCACTTTGACTTGATATCCGACTCCCTGTCATTGATCATGCTACATTTACTGCGAACTGAATTCCACCAGCCAGTTCTTGATGACTCCTTCCACCTGTAAGACAACACAATAAATCATAAGGAAACCACTCCTATTAAATAGATATTTTCTGTGGAATTTTGGAAGACCATAAATTAAACTTTTTTTTTAAGTTTAAGAATTATGGGCACAGGAGTTCCATCCCTAGATAAGTGGAATCAGTGCCCTCCACACACTCTTTCCCCCTGAATGCACTATAGAACCTTAAAATATGTATCTGGTGGCTGCTGGAAAGTGCAGAACCACCTCCCTGGCTGTGGGCTATTGCTTTTTCTCCAGTATCCTCTGTCCTATACTAAAGCCCATGCCAAATCAGAAAGTTGGCAGTAGAGAGTGAGTTTTAGGAAACCATGTTTCCTAAAGCTCAGAAAAAATGGGGAAATTACCCCGTATTTCTTCTTCCACATGCACACCAACCCTAAAGGAGTTCTGCCATGGGGGTTGTGACGGTGCCAGCAGCTGTAGCAGAAGGGACCTGTGGTCCCCTAAAATTCTGAGGAGGAGAGGGTGGTCTTTCACTTTGAGCTGAGAAGCTGGGTTCTCAAGAGAGTGGATCAAACTTCCACTGACTTGATTCTCCTTCTGTCCTGCTGCTTGGCTTTAGATGTCAGAGCGTTTTCAGGAAGTACATAGTAGCATGAATAAAAGTACAGCTTTGTTATTTTTAAAAAATTCTATTTTTCAATGACTGCATTCAGTGTTATTTTATATTCGTTTTAGGTGTGCAGCACAGAAGTTAAATAATCATATACTTTACAAAGTGTTCCCCTGATATTTCTAGGACCAAAGTGCCCAATAGACAAGTGGTTGACAAATATATGAGGCATATATACACTGGAGTATTACTTAGCCATATAAGAGAATAAAATGATGAACTTGTATGCATATACACATGGCATATGGACACAAACCATGGAGTGGTGAGGGCTTGGGGGAGTGCGGCTGGGGGAAGACTGAAAGAGGTTAATGGGGGGAAAGGGAGGACCTATGTAACAGAGATTAAATAAAGATTTTTGAAAAAGAATGAAAGCTTACCATTTGCAATGGCATGGATGGACCTACAGCATGTTATGCTAAGTGAAACAAAGTCAGTCAGAGAAAGACAATAGCATATGATTTCACTTAAATGTGAAATTTAAAAAACAAAATAAATGAAATTGAAACAGACTCATAGATACAGAGAACAGACTGATGGTTGCCAGAAAAGAGGGGACGAGGTGAAAAAGATGACGGGATTAAGAAGTACAAAAGGACTTTTTTTTTTTTTTCAGAGAACAGAAATAGGAGTCCCAGGTACTTGTGATGTATTTGAAATATCACAATATCACAGAGAGGGATAAGTGACCCCAAGATTAGTTTATGAATGTCTGGGATCACCTGTAAGCTAATTTAAAATCTCATACCAATGATTTGGGAACAGAACATGTCCAAAGAGCACTGCTTTTGAAAATGTAACTGACTTTGAAACCACAGGAGGTTGGTAGGAGCTTTAAGCTGTAATTCAACGAAGTTAATAGCCTGATAAAACAAACAAAAGAAATCAACATTCTCTATAAGATTGAAACAGCATCCAGAGTTTCAAAACAAAATAGTACACATGTTCAGGATACAACCCAATATAACACTACATGTGCAGAGCTAGGAAAAACTGAAATCACGAAAAAGACAATCAATAGGCACCAATACTAAAAAACACAGATGTGAAATTAGCTAACATATTAATTTTTAAAAAATGCTCCAAAAGTAAGTATAAGTACAGACTTGAAATAAATAATAAGGCAGAAAGTCTTAGCCAAACTTTAGACTATCTAAGGAAGACCCAAATGCAAAACTAAAAAAAAAAAATACAGTAAGCAAAATAAAACAATATATGTAATGGCTGAAAACTGCTGAGAAAATCAGGAACAGTTACTGGTTCTTCTCCAGCTGAGACCAGCTTTTCTCCAAAGGGAGTTGTTAGAATTCCTATTCTCATTTTACCTTAAATCAGTGGGGAGTGGTAGAGGAGATAGGAGGGGAAAGAATAAGGGAGGGGAAGAGCAGGTCTACATAAGGAAGCTCAGATACAGTGGGGGAGCTATAGAAGATGGAGGAATGAGGTGTAGACATGTATTAGCTTCAGAAGCGTTCAATACCTGAAAAAGTTTGGCCCAATATTATTATTATGTCCTTCTGCATTTATTTATAGGCCAAAAATACTAGTATATGTTGGAAGGCATTGATATAGGCATCAGGGTTATCAGAGTAACTCCCGAGATCTGTCTTAATTTGTTTTCATTCTACAAGTGAGAATATGGACAGGCCGTGGGCCATATTCTTTTGGCACCTCCATTAGGGGACAGACCCTAAGAGTGGAAGGTAGAGGATTGGCCTTTGAGGTTCCTATGATGGGAATTATTTTCCCAGTGAATGGAGGCAAGGCCTGGAGAAAAAAATAAAAAGAATTGCTGTAAACTGCAAATGTGGTGAACGAATAAACCTATGGATTCAAAAAGTTCAACAAACTATAAACAACTCAAATTCATGCCCACATACATCATAACCAAATAATAAAACAAAAGCAAAAAAAAAAAAAAAATCTTGAGAACAAGACACCCCCCAAAAAATTATAATTTTCTTATAGAGAACATTTAGAATTATTATTGATTTATCTGAAACTATGAAGGTAGGAGGTAATTAAAACATTTTTAACATAATGAGGGGAAAAAGAGAAAATTTATCCCAGCATTCTATAGCCAGTGAAAATATCTGTCAGGAACGAAGGTAAAATAATGAACATTTATATAAAAATAAGAGGATTCATAGCCAGCTTCCTGGCCCTAAAGGAATTTCTGGAGCAATTATTTAATTCAAGGAAAAGGATGCCAGATAAAAATGTAGAAAATTAAGGAAGCAATACAAATAATAAATATTTGAATCTATTCATTTGTATTTTTGCACTTCTTTCCTTTTATTAATAATTAGTTGATTACAAAGGGATCATTTTCTGTAGAGCAGAGAGTCTAGCACAGCCTGACTTGATTCTCTGCTCAAAGTTGCACCAGGCTATAAATCCTTCTCTTCCAAGCTCACTGGTTATTGACAGAACTCATTTCTTGTTTATTCTTTCCATGTCACCCCTCTAGTCAACAATGTGTGGAGTTCTTGTGTTTCAAATCACTCTACCTTCTCTTTCTGCCACCAGAAAAGGAATCCTCCCTTGCAGGACTCATGATTGCATTGTACTTACCTAGATAATCCCCCTGTTTACCATTGTTTACTAACCTTAATTATATCTGTAACATCCCTTTGCCATGTTGATAACATCAACCTAAGGGGAACACCAGTGAGCAGAGATTGTGAAAGCTAATTGGGTCAATAGCATAGACTATTCTCTTTTGAGTTACTGAGAATATGTTCTAAGAGTAAAAACAAAACTACAAATATTTGTGTCTCTTCTTTGTACCCATTACCTTTCTTTAATTCCTAATTGAAAATTGCCAACTGATGAACTTTCTCAGGATATTCACCAAATATTGACCAGGATTCTTTCATTACTTAATTGCAGTCATGAAAATATTTAAAGGCTATCAATTTAAAAAGTTATGGCAAGTAGCAGAAAACTAATTCCAAAATGTGGTACTGAGTATGAACAATTAAGTCATCTACCGATAATTTGGAAGGTGGATTGCTTCAGGGTTTCATAATTATGTGATTTAACAAAGACACCAGGACAATAGGATGAATCTTCCCTTCAATTATGATAATATGATGATTATGTATGATAATTGTTTTATAAATTTGTGGGGCAGTTAGCTATTTTGATTACTAGAATATACATTTAAGAGATCCTTTTCATCTGCCTCATCCTTGAATCTACCCTGACTAGTATAATGCCCGGCATACAGCAGGAATTAAATACATTTTGTTGAATGAGTAAATGAACCTTTTAACCTGCCCTGTAATTCTGACAAAGAGAAACTGAGAATTCCTGTAAATGTAGGTTTCTATCCTTTGATTTTTAGACTGACATGCTTGCAGTCAATGTACATAGTTTCTTTTTAGTTTCTCAGAACTTGGTCCTAGGTTTCAGATTATTCAAAATAACCTTAGCTTGCATAACTGTTTCTTAGTAATTTCTCTGTTAGGCAATGCATCATAACTAAAACAGAGCTGTATGGGTATAGATGTCTAGATTATCGAGGGGACAAACAAATATGAAGCAAAGAGACTCCCATAAAGAGAAAGCATTGAACTTAAAGATGTCATGGAAGGCTTCTCAGAGGAGATGATATCTGAGCTAAATTTAAAGGAATAAAGTAGGAAAATGAGATCTTTTGAAGGGAATATTTACTGTGCAAAAACATGGAGGCATTCCTATAAATTTTCTTAAAAAGATGTTTGCATTGGGTTCTAGGCAAGAGACAAAATTCAAATTAATAGATTTAACAAATAAATTTTCTATAGAAAGCTTACTATTTTTCCTTTATACAATGCCATTTTTTCCTTATCCTCCCCAGAAATATTTTCATTCCCATGCCTATTTTTAAATTAATAACGTTTTGTGTATATTAACAATATATGCATATAGTGTATACATAGATTATATATTTTAAACATTGTTTTCCATATTTTAGCATTGTACATCATTCTATATTTATCTTTTTATTTTCTTTCAGTGTTATATTTATGAAATTTATTGATCTTCATTAAGTGTACTTGTTTATTTAGTTCTGTTGCTATATACCGTTAAATGAATACAATATAATTGACTTAAGTTAATATGTTGAAATTTTAGGTTTTATTCAGTTTTATTATTGTATATATAATGCTTCTTTGTCTATTCTGTGCACATGGACAGGCATTATTTTTAGAAAATATTACTAATCTTGGAATGACTGAGAGCCAGGATATGAACATGTTCAAGTTTCCAGACATTAACCAGTTGCTTCCTAAATGTGTTGTTGTAATTTCAGTTATCACTAATAATTGCTATTATTTTACTTTCTTGCCGAAAACTTATATTTTAAGAGTTTAAAATTTTTAAGAGTCAGCTATGTATAAGTCAGTATAGCATTGGTCTTCTTTTTTAAAAATATATATCATTGATTTTTTACAGAGAGGAAGGGAAAGGGATAGAAAGTTAGAAACATCAGTGAGAGAGAAATATCCATCAGCTGCCTTCTGCATACTCCTACTGGAGATATGCCCGCAACCACAGTACATTCCCTTGACTGGAATTGAACCTGGGAACCTTCAGTCTGCAGGCTGACGCTCTATACACTGAGCCAAACTGGCTAGGGCTGGTCTTTTTTTCTTTATTTTTGTTGTTGACAGTATTACAGATGTCCCACATTCCCTCCCCCTTTGCCCACCTCCACCCAGCCCCCACCCTCCTTCCCTCTGGCCATCCCCACCCTGTTGTCTGTGTCTAAGGGCTATGCATGATCTTGTTTGACCAATCTCTTGACCTTTCATCCAGTCCCCCCAAATCTATCCTCTGGCATTTGTGGGTCTGTTCTTTGTATCCATGTCTCTGGTTCTATTTTGTTTGTAAGTTTATTTTGCTCATTAGATTCCACATGTAGGTGAGATGATATGGTATTTGTCTTTCTCTGACTAGCTTATTTCACTTAGCATTATAATGTCCAGGTCCATTTATGCTGTTGCAAAAGGTAATAGTTTCTTCTTCAATTGAATTTTTATGCATTTTCCTGATTATGGCTGCTGTAGTTTTTTTGTTGTTGTTGTTGTTGTTGTTTTTTTGTTTTGTTTTGTGTGTGTTTTTTGTGACACTTTATTAATGGGAAGGAAATACTAAGAGTCACCCAGTGAGTTCTCTGGGTTCTAGACAGTCTTTTGCCCCTAGTGTTTGCAGTAAGCAACGTTCCTCTTGGTGATTGGGATCAGTTACAACACAAGTAAGGTAGTCCTGTTTTCTAGTCGGTTTATGGGGGGGGGGGCGGGGGGGAGAGGAGACTCCAGAATGATCAAGTAACAGTTGTATCTCATAGTTTTATGGAACCATTGGTTTATCCCCTGATGAAAGCATACTCCCCTTGGGAACTATCATCTCTAAACCAGAAGAGATTGTAGTTGCTAATACTGGAAACAAAATTTTATGAGTGAATTATGAAGTAAAATAGTGAGAGAAGCCATTTCCATTTCCATTCCTTATTCTTATATTTGTTATTTTTGTAAAAGGGAATATATAGCACCTTATAATGGTCCCTGATATGAAGCATATACTTCATTCTATAAGACATCTGCCTTATCATATTTTTAAGGATGTAGACACTTAACTGTCACCATAACTGTCTTCATTAAACCAATTCCATTTTCAATTAGAACTGGGTTTCTATGTGATAGGGTATGTAGTAAGATCACTTAAGAGAGGAAGGAAAGGGGATAAAGAGTTAGAAACATCAGTGAGAGAGAAGGGAAAGGGAAAAGCCCGTAGCTACACTTCCTTTGTATTGAAGTTAGTTCCTTTATCAGAAGAAATGCTGATAATGTCAATACCATGAATATGGTGTGAGATATGAATTTTCCTTTTCTGTCTATAATGTTCTGTCACCAGCCCTGGACTCATGGAATGCCTTATCCTCCTTCATGTAACCTTTGGAGTTTCATGACTATGCAATAAGCTGCTATAGTGACCACTTTGTTCATTAACTCATTAAGAAATCACTGGAGAGAACTGGCTTGGGTAAGAGGGTGATTGAAATGAACAAATAAAGTCATATTGTCCACTACAGGAGGTGGTCTTAACATTAAAATAGGAAACATAGCTTCACTGTTTGCTCATTCTGAGCAGCATATCAACAATCTTGTCACCAATCGCCTAATTCTGTACTTTCAATTTAATACCATCCACCAAAACAATATCAACTACATATGAATAAATTAAAATTCATATTTCTGGTCATCATTATTCCAGGAAAAAATTTACTACAAACTGTACCACACGAAATTCTGCTAACAGAGGACTTGCTTTATTTTACTATTTCTGAGCTAACCCTGAGTGGGGAAGTAATGCCATAACTGTCCCCTTTCAAAGGGTCCCCGTGTATCTTGTAGAACCAAGAATTTAGAAAATCAGAGAATAGGGTCATTCATGGCTAGACATCTCTGAAGAGATGGTAACCACGAACACATCAAAGGTAACACTAGAAATGAAGAATTTGGCCATTCTGAACCATGAGACCCAAGAATCGTGGCCAATAAAGTGAATAGAGGGATATCAGTGACTAAATTACAGTTTATGGTGCCAGGATCTTACACTAGAGGAAGCCCTCCCTAATTCTTTTTCATATTTTTGGAGTCTCTCCCGCCCTTGATACCGGTGGTAAGTTTTAAGCCTTCTTACAAAGGGGACACAGTCTGCAGGATCACCTTTCAAGAACTATCAATATTCTTAAGTAGGACAAAGAAGGTTAGTTTGGAGCTGAAAAGTAATAAAATAATAACTGGCACATCTGGATTATTACTTAAAATAGCTTCAAGATATACTGGATTTTCAAGTTGCTTCTTCTGTTTATTAACTTTTGCCATTTTTTCTTACTTTCTTATTAATATTTATTTTTCTGAAAACATGCAGATTTGTCCTTCATCTGTTACATAGATTGTGAATATTTTCTCCTGGTCTGTGTCTTATTTCCTCACAATATGTAGATAGTTTTACTTTTTCTAAATACTTCTTTCTCTAAAATTATGGATACTAATTCTTTATCTGTAATGGAGGTTGCAAATGTCTCTTCTCCGTATCTGGCTGGTCTTTTTGTTCAGTGCTATATTTTGCTTCACAAATATTTGAAATTAAATATAGGATAACAATTTAAAATATGTCTTTTATTTTGAAATATTAGGTTTACAGAAATTTTGCAAAGATAGTACTGAGTTTTAGTATAAAGCACTGACCTGATTTCTGTCATTGTTAACATCATATTACCCAAGTGCCTCTGTCAAAATTAAGAAATTGACTTTGGTGTGTTACTATTAACTAAACTCTGGACTTCATTTGGAAATCATCTATTAATGTCCTCATTCTGTTGCAGGATCCAATTCAGAGTAACACATTGAATTTAATTTCCATGTCACTTCAGTGTCCATCTGTAGCAGTTTCTTAGTTGTTATTATTATGTATAACTTTGATTATCTTAAGGAATATCAGGCTCACATTAGATCTGTCTTATATGTATTAGGATAAGACTGGGGTTATGGGGTTTTGAAAAGGTATGTATCACAGCAATAAAATGCTCTTCCTCTCACATGATAGAAAGTCCATGATCTACATATGACAATACAGATGTTGATTTTGATCATTTGATGAAGGCAATTTGCTAGGTATCTCCACTGTCAAATTAGTATTTTTCCCACTTACTTATTCAGTTCTTTAGAAGTGGGTCACTGAGTCTAGCCTGTCCACAAGGAAAGGGAAGTACCAGGACATAAATTCCACCTCTTGGAATATATATAAATAATTTGGGATTCTTCTGTAAAAAAGCTATCTATTTTTCCCTTTGTTTATTGAATTTGTATCTTTGTTTATTCAGTCCTTAGTCACTATTTACATCAGTGTGAATTTAGGGATATTTATTTTATAATTTGAGTTATGATCCTATGCTACCTTCTTTATTCTGTTTATAAAATTGTTCCAGCTTTGGATATTGGGAGCTTTGTAAGGTCTGTTTCTCTTTTTCTTTGAAATACCCCTTTTTTATGGTCTGTTTCTTTAGCCTGCCTTTACTTTCTGATATAGTATGATGCTCCAGGCTCATTTTATATTTTTCCCAGCCTCAGCCCTAGAATCAGACATTTCTCTAAGAATTCTCATTCTTTCTATTTGAGGTTAGAAACTAGAAATTAGAAACTAAGGTCTGGACTCTGGGTATGGTCATTGCTGATAGGTTGTCATTGCCTCTAGGACCTTCTGGTAGTCAGAGCTAAGTAATGCATGTGTGTATACTGATCTATAGCTATAATTTTTTCCTACATGCCTGCTTATTGAACTACCCTCTATTTATATTTCTCCATCCCCCTCCCTCTCTTATTTCCCTCTCTCTTTCTTTCTACACACACACACACACACACACACACACACACACACACACACACACACACAAAGTAAATAAATAAATAAATAAATAAATAAATAATAAAAATGAGGGGGGTGTATTAAGTTGAATTAATCCATTCTTTCTCCAATTAATACTAATGTTTCTTTTATAAAAAATATCTATTTATTTTAGAGAAAGAGGAAGGGAGACGATAGAGAGATAGAAACATTGATCCATGATTGGTTGCCTCCTGCATGTCCCCTACTAGGGATCAAGCCTGCAACCTGGGCATGTGCCCTGACCAGGAATAGAATGGGTAACCTCTTGATTCCTGGGTTTACCCTCAATGACTGAGCAATGCCAGCTGGATATGTTTCTTTTAAAAAAATACTTATTTATCTATTTTATCTTTCATGCACTGATCCACAGTGTGTGTGTGTGTGTGTGTGTGTGTGTGTGTGTGTGTGTAATCAAGTATCAAGTATATGGCAATTAAAATAGCCATCTTGATCTCCTGAGGTGGGGTAAGTGGGTAATATAGAGCTTGATGAGGAAAATCCAGATCATGTTCTCTATGCAATTATTGAATTCAATGACTGTAGAAGTTTGTGGACCTTCAAAGGAAACCCTACATGAATTAGCTTAAGGGAATTCTATAGAGAAATGTAGTTCTTATATATGTGCCTCCCTCCCTCACACTAGTGTTCAGTATACAGGAGAGAGCAAAAGTATGCTTATAGTTGTGAGTATGCAAACAACAGAGTTAATTCTTGTATTATTATTTATTATTTTATATATGAACAACTGTAAACCTACCTTTATCCCAGTCTGTATATCCCAGTAGTTTCAGAAGGACATAAGGATGTTTTTTTTCTTATATATTTGGTAATATCCATTTCTGAAGCCAAGGAAGATTCAAAAAATGCCTTGGGGAAAAAATCCCTTGGGCATTGGATTTATCATCAGATTTTGACTTTTTTTTTAAAGAGAGAAAACAACTTATGTTGTTTGTATGTCTTCATTGATAAAAGCTCTGTCTCTTATTTGTGCTCCAATAATTATTACAGTGCCTGGTAATTTAATAAAACTGGGGATATTGCACATATTTTTACAATACTGTATACTAGATACTTTTCAAAGTGTTTTGATTGTGAGTAAACAGACAAAAACTCTTTTAACATCCAGAGATAAAATTGTTGATTTTGCCCCTGAAGGACATAAGACATACACACACATAGGCACACACACAGACATACACATTGAATTTCAATTTACCCCTTCTGGAAAACCAGAAGATTATCATATTTCTTTGTTTACTAGAGCTATAGATAGCACCATGACTGTACTTAAAAAATAGTGATATTAATGATGACCTGGAAAGATATAACTTATTTTTATGAGAGTACACATAAAAGCAGTGTCCTCACATTGCGTATTCTTAGATTCAATATTGATCACACTCAATCATCCTGACTAGCATAAACATGCTCATACACTTTTATTAAAAATACTTTAACTTGTCAACCAAAGCCTTATAGCCTACACTTTCTTACAGATACTTTGTTGCTCTTTATTCCACTTAAGAAACTTTGAGTTCTATAAAAATATTAAAAAGAACTTTAAGATAGCCATTGTTGATAGGAGAGAAAAAATAGAACAAGATAAATGGGAGTATGGAAACACAATCAGATACAACCAAGGAACACAGGACAAGAATAATCTAGACTATCAGCAATGCTGCCTTCTTATTTCTCCTTGAGGATGAATTGATTATCAAGGATTAGTTATGTATAGAAATTAGACCCTAGGGAAAATGTTACTGCCTCTTGGACAATGACTACCTTTCAGAGCTGAACACTGTGAAATCTGGATTCTGTTTTTCAATGAGCTATGGAGTGATATCATAGCCTTTGTTTCCCTTTTTTGTGACTTAGTGAAATGATTGGCCTGCAGTAACTGGCTTCTGTTTTTAATTTAAAGAGGCATTCAATTGTGTTCATAACAGATTAAATGTTTACCTTGATTTTATTAGTGTTATACATCTCCTCATAGAAATCTATTTTTAATAAAAATCTGTTTTTCTACTTACCTAAACATCTGTCAGAAAAGTTGATTATTGTCCTGTAAATCCTTAACAAAATTGATTAACAAAATACCACACCAGGTTACTTTGTATCTTTTCAAGAATCAGCATAGTACCTACATCATCTTAACATATAAAGAGGTAATATGCAAATTAGGCTGGGATGCCATAATGGGATGACTGGACAGGAGGAGGGGCTGGACATGGCCCCAAGCCTGAAAGAACAACATACAGGCATGGCCCCGAGCCTGAGAGAGCAACACATAGGGGTGCCTGCTCCGAGCCTCTGCAGCATGGCTTGAGGCAGGCCCCCAGTGGGCATAAACACACACACACACACACACACACACACACACACACACACACACACACACACACGTGCCTGCTCTGAGTCTCTAATGGCTAGACTGTGGCTTAGGTCCGCTCCCTAGGGAGCGGACCTAAGCCATCAGTAGGACATCCCCTGAAGGTTCCTAGTCTGTGAGAGGGTGCAGGCTGGGCTGAGAGACCTCCCCTCCCAAGTGCATGAATTTCATGCACTGGGCCTTTAATGTATGTATTTCTGACTGGGAATCAAACCAGTGCTCAACCACTGAGCTATGCCAGCCAGGCTATTTCTTATATTTTATTATCTGTATATTCTATAATATTGACAAAAATCATCCCTATGTCATTGGATGCTATTTTGCATATGTTTTATTCAGCTAAAATTTATATTTTTAATTTTATTGTTCTTTCATTGTAATAAGAACACTTACTATGAGATCTCTACCCTATTAATTTTAAAGTGCATAATAAAAATATAAACTATAGGCACTATATTTTATAGACATTATCTAGGATGAAATGTATTAAGTAAGAGTTTATTTTCAACAAATAATAAAATATTTAAATATACATATTTAAATATTTTATTTATTTTTAGAGAGAAAGGAAGGGAGAGGGAAGGAGAAACATTGTTATGAGAGCACAACATCCATCTGCTGTCTCCTGCACACCCACTACTGGGGATCCAGCCCAGCACCTGGGCATGTGGCTTGATAGAGAATTGAATTAGCAACCTTTTGGTATATGGGACAATGACCAGCCAACTGAGCCACACTGGCCAGGGCAATAAATACAACATTTTATGATGTAATAGTACAGCTCAAAGTTTGTTTATTTAGCTGAGGGTATGAATTGACTATCTCTTGACTTTTCAAATGAGAAAACATTTCATACTTTCATGCATTCAAATTTTTGGCTAATTACAAGATTCATTTGGAACAATGCATACAATATAAGAAAAATAACTTATTGTAGACTTGTATAATAGAATCTATCTTCTTGTTTATGTAATTAGCTACTGATTTAAAAGAAAACAAAACTTTTGCACCAGAATCACCTCTATTTTGTCATCTTGCATTCCATCTCCCCTTTAGATTCTCCACTCTGATTACCACTGCTTTAATTACTCTGGTACCCAGGGGCTTGCTCATTCTTTTTTTCAAAGTCTAACCTCAGGGTGGAAACAAATCTCCTACATTAGATTTGTTGGAACAACTGAGACTTGAAAATGTACTTTTCAGTAGATTTCAATACCAAGGAAGAATAAGAGGAAAATAAAAAAAGATGTAAGAATCATTGAAACCATATAGCTAAGAATTATTGTTAAGTATTAGTGGATGTATCTTCCCTTCTTCAACCTCCCCATGTACATATTGTTACTCTTACCTGGACCATTTCGTACGATTGGCAGTCCCTTTGCTTGGCCACTTTGCTTTTCAATTTCTATCCCAACTATCAGAGAAGGGCCAATCTTCTTCCCTTTTGGTGGTATTCTATTCCTAACCATCTGGAACTCCATCTGCAAAGTCCTTTTGTGCCTCTGCCACTGACTGAAGGTCCATGTTGTTTTTTCTACTGTACACTGTTTGCATGACATTCTTTCTCCAATCTCCAAATCCCATCGAATTCACCTCATACTCCATTGCCAAAGCTGTTTGATATCTCTGTCCTGAGTTTCTGCTGTTCTTCTGCTTGGACAGCCCTTTACCATTGGTCCTCTTTGCCAATACCTGCTCACCTATTCTTCAATAGCATTTTATTTTCTGTCTTCTTTGAGAACCTTTATGAACATGGCCTAAGCAAGGTTTTTTGTTTGTTTGTTTGTTTTTATTTCTCCATCTTCTGTGTCACCAACATATGTCGAACCCATCACTTTGATAGATGACACAGGCTAGTGACATCATCGTTCTGCATTTCAATTTTCCTTAGAGTGAAAAGGTGAATGCTAATAAAATCCATCTTGCTGTTTTTTCCCCCTCACCTGAGGATATGCTTTTATTGATTTTTTATAGAGTGGGAGGGAGGAAAAGAAAAGGAAGGGAGAGAGAGAGAGAGATTGGTTGCCTCCTGTATGAGCCTTGATCCGGATTGAACCTGCAACCCAGGTATGTGCCTGGACTAGGAATCAAACCCACAAATTATAGGTATTAATTTAATTATTATAATCATTGTGTTTATCTTACCTTTAAGGAAAACACACTAAAATCAAACATAAACACACATACAAATCACACACATAGGGATAAATTTAGTAACCCAGAAAATGAAAATATTACATAGGGTTATTAAATTTGGAAATTGTTTTGAAGAGCCATCTAAGTGCAAGGATGTTACAAGAATTTCCGATTATTTACCAGGATAAGCATTACATTTTTGTTGTATTTGTTATATCAAATATTAAAGGAAATATAGATGTTTTCTTCACTTTCTTTTGTCCTTAAAAATTCTGGTGCCAGGGTGCTTTTTTGACTGTTTAGGTATTTAAATTCCATATATTTCTCTAAAAGTAATAGGGTATTTATCTATATAAAGCTTTTAGCACCCCTCCTCCCCCATTTTCCAAGTAATTAAGGACTAGATAGTTGAAGGTATTGATAAGTAGCAGAGCATGTATGTTTTGTGTAAGGTGACAGTACTTAAGAGTCATCCTTCTCTTTCAAGAGCAGTCATGCTAATGGGAAGCAGGAAGCTCTGAGTCCAGGAGCCAAAGGGAAAAATCCCCTGAGGAAGATGTCTGCCAAATCAGCATGTGTGCGGTGTAGACAAGAAAAACCCAGAAAAAGTCCATCTTCTTGACCTTTATCAATGATTGTGCCAGTTCATTTTTTCCGAGTTCCTTCCCAGGTGGAAGAGAAGACTCAAGTGTGACATGGCCTCACTATGGGCATGGGTGCTGCCCCGATGGTAATACTCCTCACTTAGGGGAAGGTTGTTTGATGGACCAGAAGCTGAAACCATGATGGACTAGGCTAGGGACACTTTGAGGGGAATGCCAGGATTTTTCCCCCTGAGTTGGAAGGAGGAATTTGTCAGGGCTGAGGCTCTAACACACACACACACACACACACACACACACACACACACACACACACACATATATATATTCAAATAGCTTTATTAAGTTATAATTGATATAAACTGTACATAGTTATGTCTTTCAATGAGTTTTGGTATATGCATTCATCTGTGAAACTTAAACCACAATCAAGATAATACACGTATCTTCTCACCCAAAAGTTTCCTTGTGTTCCTTTGTTTTTATTTGGTTTTGTTTTTATGGTAAGACATAATAGGATTTCTTGCCTCGATATATTTTAAAGCATTCAGTACAGTAGTGTCATCTATAGGCACTATATCTTCATTTCAATGTTAAAATATTATTCACTGTTGTCAAAATTTGGAAATAATCCAACTGTCCATCGATAAATAAATGGATACATAAACTGTTACCTACATACTGTGGATTATTCTGCCTTGAATAAAATGAGGAACTCCAACTATATAGGACTAATGGATGACTCTTAAGGATATGATGCTAAGTGAAATAAGCCAGTTACAGAAGGACAGAGGCTGCATGATTTTCCTCTACCAGGTTACTAACATAGTCTCAGAGAAGCAGACATGAGAATGTGGTTTCCAGGGTTTAGGGTTTATGAGGGGAAAATATGAAATTGATGTTCAACGAGTATAACGTTTCAGTGATGCAAACTAACTGTATTTTTTTTTTGGTACATATGTTGTGGATTATCCTCTTAGATGAGTGGTTTCCTGAGGTAGCCATTAAAATTAATATTTGCAAGAGTCTTGGGTTTTCATAGCATGAAGGCAGAATTAAGTGAATCCGTGTAACAGCCCTGTTCATCTCATCATTTTAAACAGAACTTTAAACAAAGCTTAACATAATACTCCAGGGAAGGGTTGTTTTGTTTGATGGTGTTCCTATCAGCTTAGTCAAGACTGCCAGTGATAATAAAACTTGCATTTGTTGGTAAGAGTGTCTGCCGCCCATTTCCCAAAGCCAGACTTCAGATATTAATGAATATTTTCTCTCCTGAGAAGCTCCAGTGTGGCAGCTCTGGTCAGAGCACGTCCACGCCATGCCCAGTGATCGGGACATGACAGCAAGTCTAATGTGCTGAACGTGCAGGGCCAGATGCAAGCTATTACACACAATTAGCGAGCCCGATTCCGGGGAGCGGCTTTCCGTGCCTATGGCAAAACTGGGAGATATTAATAATTGCACTGCTTCAAGCTTCAGCCTCTTCAGCTGAATAAGATGTTTCGTGATTTCCCCGGGAGCATGAGGCTTGACGCTAAAATACATTTCCTGACAGATTGACAAATAGGGCAAGCTTTTAAAACATATTTCAGATTCTAGAATATAAAACAAGAATAAAGGAAGGGTTTTATTTTTCTCTCCCCAGTGCAAACAAATTGTTTTCAAAGAATTATCTTCTTTCTCTAACATTTCCATTTTTTATTTTATTTTTTTGGTGAACACGTATTTCTTTTCCACCTATTTTGCTTATTACAAAAATACATAAAAATCTTTAAGATTACATTAGTAATGTATTCTATGAGTGTTAAATTAAGCAATCATCAGCTATAACAACTTAGGGGTATCAGGTTTGGGGGGGTCAATATGAAAAATAGCCAAGTGTTTTAGCTTATGAGTTATTTATTGTGGTATTTGTTATTGTGTGCCCTCCACTCCCCAAAGATGTCTACACAGTAATCAATGGAATCCTTGCGGATGTTGCTTTATGTGGCAAGAAGGACTTTTCAGATGTTATTAAGGCTGGAGACCTTTATATAGCATACTGCCCTGAGTATCTGGATAGGCATGATCTAATCACATAAGCCTTTTAAAGCAGAGCAATTTCTCTGGCTTAAGGTACAAGAAAGACTGGCAGAAGTCAGATTTCAATCGTGGAAACCCCTTTTCTGGCTTTGGGACACGGGGCCAGGGCCACAGCACGGCCTCCAGAGATTACGTGCGACAAGGAAATGAGATTCTGCTAGCAGCATGCCTGGGATCTGAAGTAGGTTTTCCCAGAGACTGCTGATGACAGCCCAGCAGTGGTGTCTGTAACCTAGAAGGGAAAAGCCAGCTCAGCCAACCCAGACTCCTAACTTATAGACCTGGGAGATAATAAATGTATGTTCTTTTAAAGGGCTTAGCTAATGGCAATTGATGTCAGACACAGGAAACGAATACACTCATTTATGGATTACCTCTTTTCAAAAACGATTTAAACTGCATTTTAATACAAACAGAAGCACTATTATGTTATAATGAAATGTCAATAATTTAAGATTAATTAATAAAAATCTTAACATCTGTAAAGTAAGGATCACGTTTAGCATAGAGTCAGCTATAAATCCTGCTTACTGAAAACATACCAGTTTTTCTGGAGAAATATACCTTTTCATAATTTGTTACAGAAATAGAGACTGATACATTTTGATTGGATGTATGAAGTAACAGGACTAAAATATTATTCTGTTTGAGGTAAGAAGATATATATGATTTTAGACTACACTGGATGAATAAATTATTTGGAAGAAAGCTAGAGGATAGAAAGGAAAATATTGACAGAGAAGAAGTCAGAGTTAGGAAAATATTGAATTAAGGGAATAGGGATGATGGGTGAAATTTGCCTTGAAAGGAATAGGGATATTGTTTTATCTTACTCAAGAGGAAATAAAACACGGTAAAAGAAATATTACTGAGATCTGAGTATGTGTCTGACATTAATGCATGCTAATTAATTCAATGTTCCTGGGACGCACTAGGCAAACAGTATTATTCCTTTTCAAAAATGATACATTGAGACTTGGAAGTTTAACCTGTATATTCTCTGTTCTCCATCAGCACAATATGAGAGCCTTGTACAGCAAAAATATATATTCACGTTATTTTTCTACTTAAGACCTCCAGTGATTCCGCATCCTACACATATCAAAGCCAATGTGCTCTGGCATACAAGGTCCACCCAATCTGGCTTCTAGGTAATGGTCTGAACTCATCTTCTTTTTTATGGTGCCCTCTGCTTCAGCCTCTGGGGCCTTCCTTCTGCTCTTTCCAAATGCTCAAAGCTCACTCCCATTCCGAAGCCTTTGTATCTACTTTCTACCAGGAATTACCACCACTTCTTATCCCACTCCTCAATCATGTTTCTGCTCAAATGTTATCTCTTCAGAGTGGTCCATTCTGCCTGTTCTATTGAAAATTGTTCTGCCATCCTGTTTTATCACAATCTTTCACCATTTACCTCTCTCCACTAGCTACTCATATAACTTCTGTAATGTTCACTTGAATGTATGTTCCACAGGAAAGGCACATTATTTTGCTTGTATTTTTATGTAGCCCCAGATTCTATAATAGATGAGTACCTGGCACATAGTAGCTGCTCAATAAAAACTTATTGGATAAATAAATAAACAAGAGAAGAGTCATATAGCTAACAAATCACAAGGACCTTAGTTCCAAAATTCTTTTTTTTTTAAATATTCCATCCACATGAGAAGGTGAAGGTTTGCATATCATGTGGTCTTAAAGTGTCCATTAATTAGTAGATAGTATTTTCCTCAGGAATAGCATTTCCTCAGGGGAGCAATATAAGGCACATCCTGACATCTTGACTTTTTGTTGTTGTTGTGTAAGTTATAAATAAAGCTAAGATTAATTGAATATTTTACATATATTCCCTTAAAAATGATAAGTGATAAATACTTAAGAAAGATTGGCTTTAAGGACTGGGGAAAAAAAGGGAATAGCAAAATTTAGGCTTACTAAATAGAAAACCTGTATTCTAAGATTCTATTGCACAAAAAAATTAAAATTTTACTTAGAATTAAAAAACACAAAGTTTTTGTTTCAACAAACTTATTTTTCAATTTGGTTAATGTGTGGCACCCTGAAGGCTATTTAGATTCTCTCTCTCTCTCTCTCTTAGAATTTCTTTGCACAGGTAGATACTTCTTTGGAGAACAATGTATTTTTCTAGATAATATTTATTATTTAGGAGTTTGCAGAGGAAATGTCAGTTGAATGGATGAGCTACACTAGATTATACTTCTGAAGAAATCAATAAGTACATAAACAATATCACCTTTGGAAACTATTAGATTTGTTGAACACTTTACTGCTTAATTTACATTACAGTTTTTGTATGATGTTTACCTTGCTACATTTACTATTTTATTAATCTTTTCTACTTCAGGGAAGAACAAAGAATTTGCTTAGCATATGGAATAAGATTGTTTCACTTTTCATCCACTTTGATTTTTTTTTTTAAGAATAAGGTTGTTACTGATTATGATAGAAAAACATTGAGTCACAGAGCTGTTTATGCATGAGCACAGTAATTCTTCATTCTGTTTATCGAGGGCAAGTTTGAAATTGAAATGCCATATGCCATTATGAGGAACCAGTAGTTTATACATGAGGGCAGTTTGCTGGGATTAATGAAAATGCTCAGAACAGCAAACAAAATAAAAGGTAATATTTCTATCTATTGTTATTCTGCATCCATTTAAAAATGTTTTTTAAATTTAAACTTAATAGTAATAATAAATATGGTAATAGATTAATGAAAACTTCTGTTATTTCATTATTCCATAACTTTAACAAGAAAAATGAAAGTTAAAACTGTCTTCCTACTGACTTCTTGGGCTCATAAAAAGCCATAATCCTATAGCCATATAATCAGCATAATCAGGAAAAAGTAAGTAAAATCAGAATTGGACTGATGTTGATGTGATTTTTTTTGAAGTTTTAATAAGCTTTTGTTTATTTTGCCTGGTCTATTTATCAAAAAAGTTGTGTGTTTCTCCATGCATAGGATACATTATCTATATGTCTATGTATCTATGTATCTATAATCTATGCATCCATTCATTCTATATATCATTATAAAAAATTTTATATATATATATATATATGGGTATATATATATATATATATCCATAATAAGTCATATATAATACAAATCAGTATTATATATGACCCCATGTAAATAATATATAATACCAAATAATTTATCTAACAACAAACTGCAGGAGCAAAATATTGTTTCCAAATAACATTGCTTGAAGTAAATGACTACAAACCTGAGACAGGGAAAATAGGATATATGTAATTAATGTTAAGATAAAAAGGGATCCTAGGTGTTTAATTGCATTTCAGAGAGAACAAAATTTTTAAAATTAAAATCAAAACTTTGGTATTCACATGTTCAGGTTGATTTTGAATTCTTCAATACTAATGATATTTTATTGCATACAAATTAAAAAATTCTGAAACATAAAAAAAAATAATTCTTAATTTGTTGATGAATTTATTCTGACATTATGTAGAGCTGTTTAAAAGTTATAGTAATCAAATTGCAAATAAATAGTTGTAGGCAATAAGAATTAGGAAAACTGGGTTACAACCCCCTTTAAAATTTTGGGAACAGTAATAAATGTTTATAACCTGTTACCTCATTTGGAAAAATGGGTAAAATAATATTCCATTTCAATAAGATTTTTAGGAGAATCAAGTGAACTTTTTAAAAAATATGAGTGAGTAATGAAACTTGGAATGAGGACATAGTCATAGAAACAGTAATAGCATGCCTGTAATCAGAGAAGGATTACATCTCTGTTGAGATATTATTGCAATTTCAGCATTTAGACTTGTAGATGTTATTCAAAGAGTGAAAAACCTGGTGGGAGGAAAATTTTCAGAACAATAGTTAAGATGCAATCTATTACCCAGCAGCAGAAAACATCAACCTAAAAGGAAGAAAAATAGAGGAAAAAAATTAAGTCAGAATGGAGGAAAAAAAGAAAAAAGAAATGGAGAGAATTATGTGCAAATAAAAGAACTTTATTACTTCGTCAATGATTGACTATGGGAGGAAAAAAAGTAAAAAATCAGCAATATTTGTGAGCATCTAAGAGTCTGAAACCAGTAGTGTAGTGACTTTAATCATAATAAACTGAAGAGAAACCAAGAGATGTTTGTAATAACTATATACCCTTGAAAGAAAAATCATTTGCCTCTCTATTGTAATCACATATAATCACATTACAATTTTGTAAAATATATTCTTTTATTGATTTCAGAGAGTAATGGAGAGGGGGAGAGAGATAGAAACATCAATGATGAGAGAGAATCATTAATTGGCTGCTTCCTGCACACCCTCCACAGGAGATTGAGCCCACAACCTGAGCATGTACCTGACCAGGAATTAAACCATGATCTCCTGCTTAATCACTGTGAGCCATGCCAGCTGGGCTAATCATATTGAGTTAGGGAAATGTTTAAATGGCTTATAAGCTTAAGTATATAATATGTTGGGTTATTAGCTGTCTTAACTAGAATTGATTAATATTTTTAAATATATCAATCATAATGTATATTTGTTTATATAGATTTTAGATCCCAAATATGATTATTCACTTATTTTCTAGAGTCTGCAGAGTTCGGTTCAAGTTTGGTTTCTGCAAATCTTAATTGTTTCTGTTAGTAATGTTCTTATTAATTTCAAAATCAGTAGGAATTAAGATACCTAAGTAGGCTTATGGATACGACATAAATGAAGGTGGTAGAATGTAAAGATGGTATCATAATAAAAAAGGGCAAAGCTGTGAATCTTGGGAGATGGTATAAACAGGAATTAATTAGTTGTTCTACTTTGCATGTGTTACTTATGAAATTTGGGTGAGTATCTTAATCTCACTGAACCTCTCAGCCTTGCCATGTGAACAATGGGATAATGCTTTATGTGCCCTTTAGAGGCAAAAACTCCTAAACAACCAGGTGATGAATTGAAAGTCCTTTGTTATATATGATAAATATTATGTGCATGTCTGGTACCACAACTTTTTCTGAGGGAACTTTGTGCTGCTTCCATTTCAGGGCAATACCATTATGCTCTATTTAATTCTTTAGCACGAACTAGTTGCTATAGATGACATTCATATAGGGCTCTGAAAAAAAGGTAATATTCTGATACTATAAAAAAAAAAAGCCAGAAGGGTTTGAGATCTGAAATGGAAATTATACATGGGAAAGAGAATTCTGGCATGTAGGGGATGGAGTTAACCACCGGCTAGGTACAATTCACAAAGCAGAGAAGGATTATAGCTCTACCAGGGATAGTCAAAGACATGCTATAAATGTGAATCAAGAAAATATTTAAATGTAAATGTACAGTCAGGAAAAGAATCCCAGTGTGGAGGACAAGGGCTTTCAGAAAAAAGAGAATTTTGTGTAACCTCTATGAGAAAATAAGGGGGTCATATATAAGTCAAGTAGTTGAAAGCTTATTATAGCCACCCTTTCTCTATATAGGTCTTGTATAATAGATTTCCATCCTTGAAGACTCTGTTTTAAATATTAATGGTTTAAACTGGTGTGTGTGTCGGGGGGGAGTTGGGGGATGGCATTCATAGGTTTCTATTGGGCAAAGCAAATCATGAATTCAAAAAACAATTTCATTTTATTACTCATTGGGTCTTGGCATCCATGTCTACTATGAGATACTGTAGGGCAATGAGTGCTCTGATTATGGGGAATTTGGCAAGGCAATAGTCTGATGGTTAAGGTGAGGCATACCTATTTTTCCTTTGTTTTCTATTTGATAAGATTATAGGTGGCAGCTTGTTTAAATTTAATGAGATCCCCAAGTATATCTGTAATTCGAGTCTCAGTATTGATTAAGGCCATCAAGGTTGGAAAATAGGTCTATTTCAGAAGACATTAAAGTTAATTCAAAACCTATTTTGTGGCAGCACAAAAGATAAAGCACCATTGTTATCAGTATTAGTATATATAAACAAATCTTACAAATTAGTAATAGACAGTTTAATAAAACTGGAAAAAAGATTTGAAGGGACATTCCCAAAAGGCAGTTAGATGACCAATAAGCTCATAAAAAGATGATTAACATTACTAGTCATCAGAGAATTTTAAGATAAGCCACAATGAAATTCCACTATATACTCACTAGAATAGCTAAAATAAAAAAGACTGACACTAGCCAGTTTTGGTAAGAATATGGAGTAATCCGGACTCATACAGTGCTAGTGGAAATACTGTTAGAAACACATTGGTTAGCAGTAACTTCCATGCCGTGGAACACACACTTATGGAAGCAATCAGCAATCCTATTCTCATCTTTTCCACAAGAATGTGCAAATATTGGTCCACCTAAAGATTTCTGTGTGAGTATTCTCAGCAGCGTTATCCATAATTTTTAAAAGCAAAATGAGAAATAATCCAAGTGTCCATTAACTAGTGAAAAATGAAGCAAATAGTGGCACATTGTTCTTCTGGAATATTATTCAGAAGGAAAAGAGAACAGCCCAGCCAGAGTGACTCGATTGGTTGAGCACTGTCCTGTGCACAGAAAGGTGGTGGGTTTGATCCTCAGCCTAGACAGGGACAGCAGGTAACTGATTGATGTTTCTCTCTTTCTTTTTCCCTTCTTTTAAAGCATGTTATTAGGTGAGGATTAAAAAAAAAGGAAAAAGGAAAGAAAAGAGAAGAAAAGTAAAGAGAATATAATAATATTCACAAGAGTATTACTAAATCTCTAAACATTTTGATAAGTGGAAATAACCACACAAAAGACTACATGTTTTGTGATTCATTTATATAAACTTATAGAAATAATGGAGAGAGACAGAAAGCAGGTTGGTGGTTGCCTGGGGCTGGAGATTAGGAGAGCAGTTAATCTGTAAAGGGCCATGAGAAAATTTTTAGGACAATAGAATGGTCCTCTTAT
The DNA here is from genome assembly GCF_964339955.1 of Pipistrellus hanaki. Taxonomy (NCBI): domain Eukaryota; kingdom Metazoa; phylum Chordata; class Mammalia; order Chiroptera; family Vespertilionidae; genus Pipistrellus; species Pipistrellus hanaki. The sequence goes on along the minus strand of NC_140512.1, from coordinate 44,293,317 downwards.
CATTTTTTTGTGGTGGGATTTAAGGAACTGTACTCAATTATCAAAATTTTTCAAAATGTATATTCTACTGAGATGGGTGAAAACAATGTAAACAAATATAAGATAGAGACAGGATTTTACTTTTGCCAGCTAATTTTTACCTTAGTGGTGTTAAGCAAATAATATATTTTTTCTGGCCTTTTCATGGAAAATGGAGAAAATAATACCTATTTTGCATGGATGTTGTCATGCTTAGTGGCTTAGTGTACTAGTAACATGAATAGAGAGTACTTAGAAATGTGCAGGTACATAGATTTCTATATGTGAGAAAATGAGAGTGATTATTATTTTTTGTTAATTCTCACCTGGGGACATTTTTTCCATTTATTATTATAAGAGCCCTTGACTGGGGTATCGAACCTATGAACCTTCAGTGTGCAGGCCAACACTCTAACCACTGGACAAAAACCAGCCAGGGCAAGAGAGTGATTATTCTTATTGGCAAAAAGACACCTTGAGTCAGAGGAGAGATACATTAAGTTGTTTTGCATATAACTTTATTATGCAGAGCATTTTGGAGCCTTTATAGACAATAAGGGCTAGACTTAAGAATTATAGAAAAATGCATAATATATTCATATTGATGTTATTAATGTTGAAAAACAAAATATTGTGCTGAAAGGTTGTATTGATAAATTTACTATAGCTTTAATAATGGTGGACTATCATGATATGCTCACTATAATATGGAAAAGCTATTTACTTGTGTATAAGAATAGCATTGGTTTTAGAATGCTTTGACTTTTAAGATCTTATGATTAAGAGCAATCCAAAGTTTAGAAATTGATGAAAATTTGTTAATTTCATTGAATTTAAATTTTCTATCATAAAGTTCAATGAAGTTGAGGTAGCAAATTGTACTAGGCATTGACCAGAAAAATTGATATTGATCAACTAAAAATAGAAGAAGATATATAACTGGATATATTGTTATAGCATTTTTAAAAGAATGTATTTCATAATAGCTCATGCAAAGGGAAGTTGTATAAGAATTTGATGGCTGCCTTTGAATACGCTAAGAGAATGTTATAAATAAGAATGACACTGAACAGAGGGGAAGAAAATGGAGCAGACTGAACCCTGAATATTTCATCTCCTGTGTGGTTGGGAATCCAAGGGGTTCTACATATTATTTCTCAATTTAAATAGTTTTTAAAGTAGGTTGTTACAACCCCAGCTAGTCTCCTATTTTCCAGAGCCCATCTGTGAAGATGTGTATGGAAATCCATTTGTCATTTTCTGTCTTCAAATAAGAAGCTGCTTGTGTTGCTTGCCAATTGCATTTTTTTTTCCTGCAGGTAACATTAGGAAAGAATAAAGGTAAGGTTTCATGTACTATTTTTTAATAATAATTTTAAAGTACAATGAACATTTATTCTTGATAAGACAGCAGCTTCTCATTGCCACTGTATCTAGCTCTGCTACTTTTACAAAATGGAAATCCATATTTATGTTCTTCTAAACACAGAGCAATATGCTAAGTACTCAGAGAAATAAAGTAGTTTACTAAATGTCTCATAGCTTCAAAAGATTCATGGTCTTTTTGAACCAATGAGAAGTAAATTAGAATAGATAGATATGACAGTAAGAAGCTACTGAGTATCATCAGAGTAATTGTGCAATAAAAAATAAAGTGGTAACTAAAAAAAAAAAAAAAAAAAGGTTTGTGTAACATTTGAAATTGTTTATGTAGAATGGATAATGACTTAATAGATGGGGTAAACAGTACTGAGACTATTCCACATGGGGGGGAAAGCATAGATAAAGGAATATGCATTAAATTAATGTGGAGCTACTGATAAGTCTGTTTGTCTGAGTTGTTGTGTCGTAGATGAGTTCAGTAGTAAATCAGAGTAAATGTGAGACTCGGATTGGGATAGACTGTGGTTGCCAGTTATTTGGATATTATTTTATTTATTTTTAAATATATATATTTTATTGATTTCAGGGAAGAAGGGAGAGGGAGAGAGATACAGAACCATCAATGATGAGAGAGAATAATTGATTGGCTGCCTTCTGCATGCTCCCTACTGGGGATCAAGCCCACAACTGGGCATGTGCCCTTGACCGAAATCAAACCCGAGACCCTTCAGTCTGCAGGCCCACACTCTATCCACTAAACCAAACCAGCTATGGCTGGATATTATTTTATATGTATTGAGGAACCACTGAAGGTTTTGGGGACAAAAAATGCAATGCCTATAAAACAGAGTTTTGGGAAGTTTAATCTATTGCAAATTATGAGGTCAATGGGTAGCAGCTCAAAATGAAGGACTTCAGGAGAAAGCTTAGAGAGGAAATTAAGTAAATATTCAAAACCAGTGGTAATAAAAATGTAAAGAGAGGGACAAAGCCAAAAGATAAAAATGAAAACAAATTTAGTATTAAAAAGTGAATACTTGAATTTGGAGAGAGATATACCAAAGATGAACCCTAAAATATAGTCTGGGGTAAAAAAAAATCAAAGCACAAGAAATAGACATTCATAAATGTTTCAGATAATTTTAGCAATGGAATTTTAACCCAGGAATACATGAAAATGTGGATTAGCAAATTGTGATAACATTGTAAATATTATAAAAATTCAAAACATACTTCATCTTCTGGAATATAACTTAAAAGTCCTTTGATTTTAGCCAGGGGTAGCATGAAGCTAATAAAGCTTACTTTTCAGTTTCTTATTTGATTCTATTTCCAAAATATTTCACCTGTGATTTTTCTCCTCCACACTGTACTATGAATTTTCCCCACAATAAAATATCTTCCTGTCAGGTATCCTTGCCAATATTAATTTATTCTTTTAATCTACTCTCTGTATATGATCACCTTATCCCTGTACTTAAAAAGCTTTTATAAGTTTCTACATCAGTTACAGCACATGTCTATGATCCAGCATTTACTACCCTTCAGGCTTTGGTCCTAACAAAATTATAGGCTCTATTTGTGGGTGCTTTTGTAAACATAAATATGATAGCTGCAACACATATAGCTATTAATGCAATTCTGTTGGTTTGATGAAGAAGCTTATTAGTATAGATTCAAAGAATCCTAACAGTTTGTAATCATAGAACTTCAGGCCAAATACAATCCAGACAAAAACATTAATGCTCAGAAATGTAATTTGAGTTGTATGAAATTTGCTATTGACAGAACAAGAACCAAAACCTTAGTCTAACTCATTTGGAGCTATTAGTCTCTTATGTGGCAATGCAGATATGTATATCCTATAAGTCTATAGAGCTATGGCATCATCGTATAGGCACAGATATCCCAGGCAACAGAAACACACCCTAATTATGTTAATCCATTTGTTGGCAACTGACAACTCTTTTTTTTTTTTTTTTTTTTTTTTTGTATATTTGGCTTCCATCTAGATTCCATCTGGGAATATCTATGGTTAAAATTTTCCTGGGTAGCAGGTTATTTTTCTATACCTCTCATTGACTTTAAATGGAAAGTGAGGTGCTTATGATTGTAATCTCATACTGAGACACTTAATATTAATATTTTAAATAAGAACTAATAAATAGAAAAATACATGCCATTTATAAAATACTTTAATATTTTAAAAAATGTAGAATGGGGAAAACAGAGATAACTATTGTTTCTTCCTTCTCAACATTCTCTTCCAGCAAAGGACATTATGTCTTCAAGATAGAATAGCAGCTCAAAATGCGGGTTACAACAATTCAGTTGTGTTAACATGGAAAAGTAAAATTTGTACTAGTTTTCCAGACATGGGAAGCTTTAGATACATGACTTCATCATTCCTTGGTTGTAATGACAGTGGGGGGCATACATAATTTAAAGATTTTCTTATAACTTTGTGAATGCTTTCTTACTTGAATCAGGTTTAGGCAGAGCCACTTCTTTATTTCCTTGGCACAATAAATGGTATAAGGCCAATACAATTTCCTGGTTTTACTTGAAAAAATGTAATCCCATTTTTAAAGTAACCGTGGGTAATAGGCTGGGGAGGAGGGCATATCCTGTCATCAGAGATAAATGACTCATAATAACTTTTTAAGCATTTCACAAAAATAACTTTCTTCTCCACCTTCCTCTAGTTACTTATTACAAAATTGGTAGATAACCAAGCCATTGTACTTTGGATACCAGATATATCATGAAATTTGCTTAACAAAGCATTTGTTTGAAGGATCCATTCTTTCACATCAGCTAATAACCGATGGGCTTAGGCCTTAACGAACTATTTTCCTAGCACAGAGTATGCATTGTGGAACTCTTTGCTTTTCATTTTAGCATCTAAAGCAGTGGTTCTCAACCTTTCTAATGCCACGACCCTTTAATACAGTTCCTCATGTTGTGGTGATCCCCATAAAATGTGTGTGTGTGTGTGTGTGTGTGTGTGTAAAGCTTCAAAGTCTTTAACAACACACACATTTTCCAACAGTCTTAGGTGACCCTGTTAGCAATTCTCAATCTGTGGGTTTAGAACCATGCTGTAAGCCTAAGACCATTGGAAAACACATATATTTACATTACGATTCATAACAGTAGCAAAATTACAGTTATGAAATAACAAAAATAATTTTATGGATGGGGGTCATCACAAATGAGGAACTGTATTAAAGGGTTGCGGCATTAAAAAGGTTGAGAACCACAGATCTAAAGTAACTCATATCATAGCCATTACTGAAGGAGACAATCACCTGCCACTCCCATATGTGGCTTTAGTGTTAAATATTTCCATTTGAAAGTCACAAATGTCTACCCAACCCTCTATTCTGTAAATGTTGAAACAAGGTGGACCAAATTTCATGAAATATTTTTAAGCAAATAATTCTTACTAGAGGGTCTTAACATAAGGGAAGACAATCTGTGAAAAAAGTAACATCAGAAACCTAACAGATGGCCCATAACAAAATGTTTTATAATCTATTTATGAAGCTTCAAAGACTTTAACAATACACACACACACACACACACACACACACACACACACACATATTTGGTTCCTGCTCATAATGGCCCTGGTATAGAATTTCATTTTTGTTTGCTTGATTTGGGGGTAATTCATTTTGTCCTCCCTCCCTTCCTTTTTGTTTTACATGTTTATGTTATACCAAACAAACAACACCATTAGATAAAAGTAAGATTTATACAAAAATTCTAAGCACAAATTTGTGGTTAGCACTAGGTTTTCTGTTTCCTTAATAGCATCTATCATTTTCTTTTCTGGTTTATTCTATGGCAAGAATTTATTATGCTCTTATTATGTCCCACATACATTATAGTTGCTACAGACACAAAACATATTAGAACATGGTCCTTTCCTTCAATGATCTCTCATTGTAGGGCTGGGACATACATGTCAAAAAGATGATGTGTCCAAATAGAGATACAAATAAGCTATAAGTTTATCATTACTGTGAAGCACTGACCTGATTGGAAGTATCAGAAAATTATTTTTAAGTATTGATAATGTACGGGCAGCAGGGGAAGTTGTTTAAGAGTTTACTAGAAGAGGCATCCTGGTGGGAGGAAGGTGCAGGTAGAAACGTGCCTTTCCTATTGCTGACAGCTATTCTCCTGGATAGTTCACCTCTGGCCTATTTTGTAGGAAATCAATGTTTCTCAACCTAAATCATAGCCGAGAAGCCCTTCTTAATCTCAAGTGTATTTTTATTTATGTCTTTCTTTGAAAAGTAAAAGTCTTCTTATAAAAGAAAAACTGTTTCGAAGTTGCAGAAAGCATTTTTAAAAACTTATTGAATGCTAAGCATTTCTCTTATGCTCTTTTAAACTTTTCTACAATATCATTAGGGCTATTTGTCAAAAATGAGTAGACCAAGAAGGAGGTCAAATAAGTCAGACAGGAAATAAATTAAATCCCCATACTCTGTTCTCCTAGAATGGAAGACATTTTTGACGTTTGCTTTTTTCCTATATCTGTCACTCAAATAACTCCCAATAATTCATGCCTCAGATCAAGTGTATTTTCTCAATGAAATATTTTCTGATTAATTGTTATAAAATATTATTTTTTATCTAGCTGGTGTGGCTCAGTTGTTGCGCATAGACCTATGAATCAGGAAGTCACAGTTCAATTCCTGGTCGGGGCACATGTCCTGGTTGTGGGCTTGATACCCAGTAGAAAGTGTGCAGGAGGCAGGCCATCAGTGATTCTCTCTCATCATTGATGTCTCTGTCTCCCTCCCCTTCTCCCTTCCTCTCTCTGAAATACATAAAAACATTAGGAATATTTTTTTCTATGAGTTTCTAAATAATTTGCCTACTTTGCCTGGTAACAATGATCGGGATCCTGATTAAGTAAGTAGCTCTGTGAATTCAGACCCCACAAATTCAAACATTTTTAAAATTTTCTACTTAACTTTCATTAGTGTCTTCTGAGCATAACAAACACACACAGCATTCTCTCCTTCATGGAGCTAGATAAGTCCAACCAGAAAGATGTGACTTTTCATCACCAGGATGCTAGATGGCCCTGCCTCCATTAAAACAAAGCCTGCTTAAGGACAGCACTGTGCAGCGAGTCTCCATGGGAACATCCTGTTTTGGCTGCTGTTTCTCACATTCAGGTAGCCTATGCTTCCTTCTATTGCAGTGTGATAACCAGGTCTCTGTCTCATTTTCTGAACTTCAGCAACATTGTCTTTCTTGTACTAATAAGTATATCCTGCTATAGCTGAACCTCTCCTTGACTATATATCTCCCTATTTCAATTCTGTATGTAGTTGAGAATTCCACAATTTCCATCAATGATCATCTCATTTAAACATTTTGACTGGGCCATCCCTGGCCACTTGTCTTGGTGTCAAGGTCTTCTTGGTTAAGTATTTCATCAACCAGAGTTCAGTGTCCAGAAAGAGAAACATTTGCTCCTACATGCCCTTGCTATATTGACTGGACACTGGTCCCAATATCAAAATTTTTATGGTAGCACTTTGGTTTGAAATTCTCAAAGGAATGAAATATTATTTATGCATTACTGCATTGCTAGGGGGAGATCATTTCAGAGGTATCCATTTGGACTTTTCCACCAAATAATTCGTGAATGAGAGAGCCAGTATTCGGACATCCTAGTTGCCCCAATATATCATTTAAAATTTAAATATGCAAGAACTGGGAAAGTAAAGATTGAATAAGTTTGTGTACTCATTGAAACAACGAGTTCTTCCTTAATAAGCTACATTTGAGTCACAAGACTTAAATAAGTATAATCATATATAAATTACATTTTTTATACCCACACAAAGCTGAGGACTCATTTAACATTCATTTTTTCTCTCAGTAACTTTGAAAATTGAAATATAACTAACATATCAGTTTCAAGTATACAAAATAACGATATGATATATGGATAGAATGCAACATGATCATCACGTATGTTTAGGTAGCATCTACCACCACACGTAGTTAGTAACTTTCAAATAAACAACACATATCATTAACTAAAATCATCATGCTGTATATTACATTCCAAATACTTAACTTTATAGCTGGAGGTTTGAACCTTTTGACCACCTTCATCATTTCACTTATCCCCTGACCACTCCTCTGCCTCTGGCAACCAATAATCTATTATCTGTTTCTACAATTTCTATTTTTTTTTTTTTAGATTCCCCTTATAAGTGAGATAATATAGTAGTTGTATTACTCTAACTGACTTATTTCACTTAACATAATACACTCAAAATCCATCCATATTCTCATGAATGACAGGATTTCTTTTATGTCTAAATTATATTCCATTTATATGCATGTGTGTTTTTTTCCTCAATAAACGTAGAGTCAGACCTCTGTATCCCTGGGTTTTGCATCCTTAAATGTAATTAACCTACTTTGTCTACTATTCCTTCTATAGACCTACCCATTCCTTCCCCACTGTAATTGAAGCTCCATGATAATACAGAAGATAAGCATATTTTAATTGATAAATCTCTGCAATATTTTTGAGTAAATATTTATTACATAAAGTGATTCATATGTGATCATTCTTTTATTCTTTTCTACCACATTGTCTCTTCACTCACCCATTCATTAATTAATCACATATAAATTCACTTAGTAAATACTTATTGATTGCCTCATCACCTGCTTCTTTTGGATTCTCTAAATCCTATCTGCCTTCAAAATCAACTGAGCCTCAGCTTTTCTATTAAACTTTGCTGACCATTCCTGCTATAAACCACTTCTCTCTTATTTAAACTGCTACCACATACTCAGGAGCTACCATATTATAATGGTTCTCTGATTATAAGCTTTAGTGACTTATTAATATGCTATGTATAAAATCTGTGCTACTTATTAGTATGCTGTCCTTTAACAATCCTGGTTTTCTAAGAGTTTGTGTATTTTTCAAAGGCAGAGATATTATAATACATGGTTTCTAAAACTTGTCTGTGACATGTGATACCATCTAGACACAGAATGTGAAAACTAACTTACCAATTCTCTCTTTCTCTTGATAACAAATGTGCAAGCACATACATATACACACAGAATCCCAAGTAGCACTTCAGCAGCCACAGATTTATTCTGGTAGAAAATGACAAAGAAAAGGGGTGGGGCAATCTCTCAAGAAAAGCCACTGAATCTTTATCTAATTTATAGGAATAACAGTCAATCCATAATTACATATGTATTATATAAGAATATTATCCCCTTTCTTAGTTTGCCCAAGATATAAAAACGCTCCTTTTTCTCCTTTTCTTTGCCACATTTATTTTGTTGTGAGAGAAGCCAAATAGACTGAAGTTATGCTAGTCACAGAACAATTAAAAATAGCCTTCATTTATGTATATTCACCTATGAAGGACTAACACTTGAGGAAGTTTGCTGTGTGTGTGTGTGTATGTGTGTGTATGTATATGTGTGTATGTATATATGTGTGTGTTTTAATTACAGCTTCTATACAAGTGACAAATATATTTAGATGGATCATGAAGTGCTTTCTATATAGTTTTCATTTTTATAGCTAGCATTTGTATCTTTTAGGATAAAATACTCAATGGGGAAATGTTGAAGTATGTTAATAACTACTAATAAATAAGGAAAACAGATGTCCCAGAAGGGCAACTGCAAGCTAAGTTTAGGTAAATTATTGTTCTTTGTGGAAATATCAATAGTTTTTCTCATTGTACACTTTTCTTATGCACTCAAAAAATTCAGAGGGAGATGAGAGAGGAGAGAGAGCTTGATGAAAAAATATTTCTAATAGTGTATAATATGTCTTCTCCTAAGTGAATATTGAGTGTGGAAAAGCTCAGTAAAAAAATAAGCCAAAACCAGTTTGGCTCATTGGATAGAGTGTTGGCCTGCAGACTGAAGGGTCCCAGGTTTGATTCTGGTCAAGGGTATGTACCTTGGTTGCAGGCACATTCCTAGTTGGGGGGAGGGGGGGAGTGTAGAAGAGGCCCCTGGTCGATGTTTCTATCTCATCAATGTTTCTGGCTCTCTATCCCTCTTAATTCCTCTCTGTAAGAAATCAATAAAATATATTTTTTAAAAGAAAAAAAGAGAGAAATATATAGCAATGCATTAATAATTCTCTATTTCATGTTTTTGAGGCCAAAGTACTCTTGATCCAATAAACAATTGATAAAAAGAACACTATATAAATAATTCCTAATTAAGAGGTCCATAAATATAGAATTGTATCCTGTATAATAAAGAGCTAATATGCTAATTAGACTGAACAGCCCAATGACCATCAGGTGACATTCTGGACGACCTTCCGGATGAAGTCAGGCTGTGAGGGCTGACAGAGGCTGCAAGAGGCTGCAAGGGCCAGCTGAGGCAGCCAGGACTGTGAGGCCTGAGCCCCTTGCACAGTTTCCTGCACTGGGCCTCCAGTATAATATAGGGCCAAACTGCATCTCCCAGTTGCTCTCACTAGAGGAAGAATAAAAGAAGTCCTCACTGTATTGGGGCTCTCTCCACATGGTGGGGAAATGAGTAGCATCTAGATAAGCATAAATAAAAATGGGGACTTCCTCTGCTAGGAGTAAGTGTCTTGGTGAAGGGTCTGCTATATGGCATTTGTTAGAAATTTGGACCAGTGGCAAAGCTAGAAGTAATGGTGATTGCTTTAAGGCTAACAAGGGAATTTATTAATATTGAGGTTGGAGTATGGAACAGATAAATATTTTGTGCTAAATAGAGGTCTAGAAAACCTCCTTGTGACTCATTCTACAGTTAATGATACTGAAACCTAGGCAGGTGCAGTGATGGCCTGACTTGTACTAAGACCTAGAAATCCAGAGGACTGATTTCCTCATTCTGAAAAATATAGTGTCCTTTTCCATCTATATGTAAATTAATAAGTTTAGCAAATTTCAGGTATTTAAGATAGTGAATATAGTGTTGTTAACTATAGTCACATCACTGTACATTAGATCTCCAGAAATTATTTTATCTTATGTAATTGAAACTTTGTAACCCTTGACCTACATCTCATTTTTTGCTCCCTCAAGCTCCTGACAACCACCATTTTACTTCCTGCTTCCATGAGTTTATTTTAGATTCAACATAGAAGTGAGACCATACAGTCTTTGTCTTTCTGTGTCTGACTTATTTCAGGTAGTGCAGTGTCCTACAATGTTATCTATGCTGTTACAAATGGCAGGATATCCTCCTTTCTCACGGCTGAATATTCCATTATCCCATGAACAATATTTCATTATTATATAATATATATAATAAATTGTCTGGTGATAGTCTTGGTAATTGGAATAATGCTGCAAAGTCTATGGTGTGCAGATATTTCTTTGAGATCTGATTTCATTTCCTTTGAAAATATACCCAGAAGTGTGATTAAAATATGTTTAATTCAGTTTTTATTTTTATAAGGAACCTCCACACTCTTTACCATTATGGTTTTACCAAGTTACATTCCTGCAAATAGTGTCAATAATTCCCTTTTCTCCACATTCTTGCCAACATTTATCTTTTGTCTTTTTGATAATAGCCATTTCTGACAGGTGTGGGATGATACATCATTGTGGTTTTGATTTGCATTTCCCCAATGATTGGTGATATTGAGTACATTTTCATATACCCATTTGCCATTTGTATATCTTCTTTTGAGAAATATATATTTAGGTTATTTTCCCATTTTTCAGCTACTTTTATTTGCCGAGTTGTATGCATTTTTAATATATGTTTTGGATGTTAATTCCTTATTAGATTTGCAAATATTTTATCTCATTCCATAGTTTGATGTTATCACACTTTTCCAGTTTTATTTTGTTGTGTGTGTCTTTGGTGTCATATATAAGAAAATCATTGCCCTGACCAATGTCAGGGTGGCTTTTCCCTATGTTGTCTTCTAATTATTTTAAAATTTCTAGTTTTACAATTGTCTTAATCCATCTTGTGTTCATTTTTGAATGTTGTGTGAATTAAGGGTCAAATTTCATTATTCTGCATATGAATAACCAGTTTTCACAACACCACTTATTGAAGAAAGTATCCTTTTACTTTTGTCACAAAGAATCTGAGATTTTGCACTGCTTAATGATACTAAGAACTTCTCAGTGCTGTTTTGAGAATTGGGTAGTGCATATGAAGATAGCAAGCACAGAAACTGACTTGCAGTGTTGTAATAAGTTTACAAATGAAATCAATTATCCCAATCTAATATGTGATTTGTGAGAAACAGAATACGGAGGGATTGGCATAAAATTATTATTTTCCTTTTGAATTCTCACAAAATCCCATGACATGGCCAAACATTTCTTGAATCTGGAGAGGGAGGAAGCTGCAGGCAGTGGCTTGGGCAAGTCATAATAAAAATCAGAAAAACTGAAGCATCTAATTCCACAAACTAGTGATCTTGTAGTTCTAGTAGATATGGAAATAGCACAGTGGAATGCACATCCTAATAAGCAGAAATAATGCACATGAGCAAGAAAAATGAAACCTTTTCATCATTAAAGGTGATGCATCTAACACATTTTAGATTTCTGGGGACATTTTCATTTTACAGTCACTAACGTGGAAGATAATTAGCCTATGAAATTCCACCCACCAGTCACCCTCCTCTACTTACACTTGTACAGGAAGCGGTGTAATGTCATTGTCAAGAGATCAGAGTCTAGAGAAAGACCCTGCAGGCAGTTGGAGTCCTTCTCTATATTCTAGTAACATGTGGCAGGGCAAGCCACTTCCCCTCTCTGATCCTCAGTCCCTCATCTAAAAAGTAATAATAATGAGTAGCTTCTGCATATGGCAGTTGTAACAACCAAAAGACAGTCTGAGTAAAGGCCATAATGTGTGCTCTATACATTTCCATATTCCAGTGAACAGAATTTCGTTATCCAGTGAACAGAAATATCCTGCCGACGTTATGAAGAGTTCTTCAAATTAGAGCCAGAACCTTTCAATTCCCATAACTTGTATAGTTCAAGTCCCTTCAGTGGAGATTGTTAATCTATTTCAATTGATTGACAGTTGCACAGTAGTCAGTTATTTGATTTCTAATTGGGACTAAGTTATTGGATTTATAATTGGGACAGAGTTCTGAATGCATTTTTTATTTATGTGTGAATCCCATGCAGTTACAACAAATCATTGGTGGTTGAGCAACATTTACTGTAAGACACACATTTAACAGTTGGATTTTAAAGGGCAAATAAATTTATATTTCTTCATGGAAATGGGGAATCAATACTGCAAATAACTGCAAAAGAAGCCATGCAATCAAGAGAGGAAAACCATACCACTTAACCAGAAAACCCAAATTCTGTTGATGATTCTGTCCTGTCTGTGCTGCATTACATGTTCTGCCAGAGCATGGTGAACATCTAGCACAGATTTTCCACTTGACACACACAAGGCTAAAAGTGCTCATGGCCATAAAGTGGTTTTGGCTAAGTTGAAAATTTGCCCAACTTCCTGATTCTTGTTTAGAAATGCTCTATCACACAGTTTTTCTGCAATTGGGTTTCTCTCTCTGCACACTACTCTCAGGATGATAGTATATGCTTTACTTATCAATGGAGTATTTTTTTAATACATGAGACATGACATTTGAAAAAACTTTATAATTTAAAAATTCTTTACAAATTCCTTCCTAGACCCAAGCTTTGGTTCCATAGCAAGGAAAGATATAAAGGGTGGAATCAAATATCCCCATTTATCAAGTGGCTACTATAAACAAAGAGGTTCTGTTAGACACCAATGTTCATTTGAAGTCCCCAGAACTCCCCATTTCTCAATTTTGGATGACAAAACCAAGGCTCGAGAGGTTGAAGGGGTTGTCAACCTAGGATTTCAAACCCAAGGTTTTGTTGCCCTGTGTCACAACTGCTCTGCCTTCAGACACCCCTGATTAGGGCCTACCAGGCTCCTTAACAAGAGACTGTGAATTTAATATTTCCTGGCATAGCAAAAACACCTGCCTCTTTAAGATTTGACCCTGCTTGTAAAACAGTTTTCTTCTTGCTGTGGTATTAGCTGTCATATTAATCTTTCTTTCTGACCTCATTCTGGCAAATCGTCTTGGAGAGAGGAATAAATAATGTTCCTGTAAATTGATTTATATGAACTCTAGATATATAATACTAGCAAAAAAATACTAGGTCATGTCTGGGACTCAGTCAGTAGAACAAAGTTGTCTATGTCTTATTTGTATTCATATCAAGTTCAGAATGTCTACTGAAATGCCCACTTTTCCTAATATCACTCCTTCAGTCAAGGATCCTGCACTTGACCTCCACTGATCTGGTCTCAAATATACTTCTTGCAATGGCCAGGAAACAACCCTTTGTAGGAATCTGAACTTGAATAGGGGATCAGGCTGGAGCTGCAAAGATAAGCAATCAGAAAAAGAAGATATACTTTGAGACTTTCAAGCACTAAAATGAAATCTGCAAAAATACTCTATTTTAGAGAATCTTAGGGCCCCGTTCCTTTATCTCTGAGAAGCATGATTAAAGCCTAATGCTTTCTCACTTTAGGCTCCCCTTTGATAGTTACTAAATGCAACTTGGATCCAGCAGAGCAGATTCCAAAGCAGAGGAAATGGTTGTGTCCATGTCCTCCTACACTATTTCAATAATTTCCATTTCAGTGAAAATTCATATTCTTTATATTAGGATGTCATTATCATCTCCCAATCAATTAAAACATATTTATTAATTGCCTTCCATTTGATTAGCACTTTAAGAAAGTACATATTCATTGACCTCAAGATATTAGTCTTTCATTGAGTGAGAAAGAAGTAGCATTGTATAAAAAAAATGCAGTATAGGATCATGGGTTAAAGTAATTATTATAGGTAACTTCAATAGAAGAGTAATTGCAAAGGGGGTTAAAAAGCATAGGAAAGAATTCAATAATTGTAATTTGTATGAGAACTCAACAGGATAATCAGATGAGAAAAAAAAGATATCTAAGGCATGGAAGATGCAGGACAAATATGACAGAAGTATACCCCCCTTTAAAAAAGTGCTATTCTAAAGGCATTTTCAGTGAGGTATTAATTTGGGGGATTTGTGGATGGTAGTTGAATGGAAACATGCACCCAGTTAAGAAAGAGGCAGAAAATTAGCTGAGAAACTTGACTTCATCGTGAGTAGATTAGAGAGCAATGGGCGATTTTAGAGCAGATATTAAGGACACTGTCAAACACAAATATGTGAGATGAGAAACCAGAGGCAGGGACTGTATATACCAAAGGATGTGAAGAAGTGACAAAACTCATGGAAGGGACTAAGCAAAGCAGAGAAGAAAGAAAGTTATAAAGCAGATGTCTCTTGGGGGAGCCTAACAGAGACTTGATGACTATTTCTGGGTAAGGTTGCCAAATAAAAGTAGAAGAAGACAAGTTAAATTTGAATTCAAAAGAGATGATTGGTATAGTTTTAATATAGCTATGACCCATGCATGCATAATTACACTAATAGTTATCTATAACTTATTTGAAATTCAAATTGAATTAGGTATCCAAACATTTTATCAAGCAACCCTATCTAGGGAACTTCTCTGTATCAATATTTACCTCATATTAGAGAACAATTCAAAGGACAATTGTTCTGCTGCTACTGAAAATATGAATTTATAAGATGTATCTGTTAGAAGTATAAACCATGTTTAAGTGAAAAAGTGTATCCACATATAATAAATATTACATATTGAAACTAAACTTAGGATAGGGAAGTTGTGGCATTAATCAAGATAGGAATTTCATAAAAACACACATTTGGTCAGCAGTTGTGGGAGAAAAAGTAGAAGCTGTAGAGTTTGAAAGGAGAATATGCAATTACTTAAAACTTAGTTTCAAAATTGTAATAAAATATAATTTAACTAGAGGCCCAGTGCACAGATTTGTGTACATTGAAAGGTAATTAGAAGGTGGCTGGTGGGGTGGGAATGGATGAGATGGGCCATATACGCTCCGGAGCCAACTTCCCATGGTCCCTACCAGGCCAGCCATATCTGGGGTGGCACTGGGGCTCAAAGGATGTCTGTTGAGTAAGCGGCGTTCTTCCAGCAGGTGGGGTCCTTCAGTCTGGCCTGTGGGGATTGGCCCAAAACCAACATCCCCCATGGGGTTTTGGAGTGGAAGAGGGCACTCTGCAAAGTTGCTATCATTAGCAGCTCCTGCATTGAGCATCTGCCTCCTGATGATCAGTGTGTGTCATACCTACTGGACAGTCTTGGCTATATTGGATGGTACGGGATTGTGAAATTGGTTGGTTGTAGGGCATGTGATTGATATGGTGAGGTTTTCTTTCAAGAAATTAGTCTTTTTTTAAATTTATTTTTGTTTTTTTTATTTTTCAATTACAATTGACATGTGATATTATTTTAAACTAGAGGCCCATTGCAGGAAGATTCCTGCAAGAATAGGGTTTCCTGTGGCCAGAGTTTGCTCCCTTCTGCAGTGCTTACTTCCTTCTAAGCTGCCTTAAGTCTTTGCTCCATGGCAAATTAACTTCCATCTTTGTTGGTTTAATTTGCATACTTGCTCCTGATTGGCTAGTGTGCATAGTGGTGGGATGATCAATTTTCATGTTTCTCTTTTATTAGTGTAAATTAGTTTCAGGTATATAGTATAGTAAATAGACAAACTTATAATTTTTTGGAATGATCTCCCTAATACTAGTAATTCCAGTTACCCACCTGACACCATACACAGTTATTACAATACTAGAGGCCTGGTGCATAAAATTTGTGCACACAGGGATAGGGCCTAAATTGGCAGTTGGACATCCCTCTCGAAATCTGGGACCGCTGGCTCCTAACCACTTGCCTGCTGGCTTGTTCACCATCTAATCATTCCCTGGCTGGAATGATGGCCCCCAACTGCCTTCCCTGGAAGGCCTCATGGCCCCCAGCTGCCTTCCCCAGCTGGCCTGATCTCCCCTAACTGCTTTTGCCTTGGCCCCCACCACCATGGCTTTGTCCAAAGGAAGTTGGTTGGTAGGAAGATGTGTGGTCTCCCTGTCTAATTAGCATATTACCCTTTTATTAGTGTAGATTATAGACTATATTCCTTAAGCTGAACTTAACATCCTCATGATTATTTTGTAACTGCCAATTTGTACTTCTTAATTTCTTCATTTTTAAAAAAATTCTCCCCCAAGGATATGTTTTATTGGAAAGAGAGAGAGAGAGAGAGAGAAAGAGAGAGAGAGAGAGAAACATGAGAGAGAAACATCAACTGTTTGCCTTCCATATGTGCTTTGCTGATGGGGACCAGTCCACAATCTGGGTATGTACTCTGACTGGGAATTTAACCCAAAACCTTTTGATGAATAGGAAGACACTAGGACCAAGTGAGTCACCCAGCCAGTGCAATTTCTTCACCTTTTTCACCCAGCCACCCAACCCCATCCCATCTGGCAATCATCAGTTTGTTATCTTGTACCTATATGGATCTGTTTTGTGGTTGTTGTTTTTTTTAATTATCATTTGTTTTTTTAGATTCCACATGTAATTAAAATTATATAGCATTTGCCTTTCTCTTATTTCACCTTCTAGGTCCATCCCATTTTGTCACAAATGGCAAGATTTCATTCTTTTTATGGCTGAGTAATATTCCATTATATGTATATACCACATCTTCTATATCTACTTGTCTACTGATGGGCATTTGGATTCCTTCCGTATCTTGGTCATTGTAAACAATGCTGAATTAAACATAGGGGTGCACTTGTCATTTTGAGAAAGTCAGTGACAAAAAGATTTATTTGAAGGAGTGAATTGTCAACTTCTATATCTCCTTTCCTACCTTCAGCATAACGAAATTCTACTCAGAGCACTTTCTTCTCATCATGCAGTTTGTCTTTCTAGATTGTTGTCATTACCATTAATCCTCCTTCAAAAACCTTAGTAACCTATTTTAGTTTCTTTTTCTTATGCTACTTGGTTGACTATACCTGCTTCCTTTATCACATATTTTCTTTTACTTTCATGAACACAGATATAAAAACTTTATTATTTTGTATGTAGTTCTAAACATATAATAGGTGCTCAAAAATAATCAATAAATACAACAGAAAGATTAAAAGAAAATATCTTAACAACCTGCAACCCAGGTACATGCCCTTGACTAGGAATCCAACCCAAGAAGCTTTGGTGCCCAGGCCAATGTTCTAACCACTGAACACACTACATTGGCCAGGTATAAGAACCAACTTTTAATTGAGGGACTAAATACAAAGTTCAGCTAATTTGGGGAGTCACTCATTTTAAAGCTATAGGTACTTTTATAAATAAAAAACAAATGTCAAGCAATTTTAAGCACTTGCTATGCTTTTGAATATTCAATGACACAAGATTACCATCCTTTAACATGCTGAATTCGTATCAGCTCCAGCTGAAGCCATAGTCTCTCAAGGGTCACAGCTGCCTAATATTATTTTCTGAAATTGGAAGGTGTCCTGGTCTCCTCAGATTTTATGATACTGACATAGTTCATTCCAGGTCAGTAATTTATTCACCAAATGTTTACTTAGGATGTTTTTTTTGAAGGGCATCACCAGAAGAGCAAAGATATGCCTAACAAGATAAAGTATTTGAATTTTTTTTAAAAAATGATCTAATACCTCTCTACTTTTCTTGCCCCACCTTATGCTAAAGTACTCAGTCATTATGGTTTTTTGTTTTGTTTGTTTTTTATTTTTTTATTGCCTCAGTGGAGAACTGAGATCACATGATAACAAAGAAATTAGGGAGACTATTTGTGCCTTTAAAGTTCTAAAAATCTGTTCCTACTAGAGGACTGAGAGAACCATCCATACTTTGTAGAGTTTTTGAAGATGCTAAACCTGGGTAGGGTTAGAAAGCATTCCCTCCCTCCCTGACTTTTATCCCCTGAACATTTTCTAGGTTAAGAGAATAGGTTAAGTGAAATCATCGTCATCATCATCAATATAGACATTGTGAGCTCCAAATACAAGATCTGACAAAGGAAAATAACCATCTACCTGAAATGCATCCCGTTACTTATAAGTACAAAGATCATAAAATGTGTCATCTAAATTTTGCCAATTTTGATTAACAGAAGACTGTAATGAGATGTGCTATCAGGACCACAGGATTGAATTCTATGCAAGGTACACCAGACTTATAACTTACAACCCTCTTTTGCCTAGAATCTTTACCTCGGATGTAACTGAATCAGAAAATTTAAAGAGGATAAGTCCATTATTTTATATAATTTCTTCAGAGGGGCCTAGCCTCTCATATCTTAGCCCCTCTTTTCTTGACATAATTTATTCCCCATTGAAATACTTTGGAAGGACAGGAAATTAAAAATTGGTTATCTAAGGAGTAATTGTGAATATTGGGAAAATTTAGAAAACCTTGACTTTTAAAAAATGTAGAGATTGGGAATGTTTCAGTAAAGAGAATACATGTAAAAATGTTGGGCTGAACAATATTTCAAATATAAAATTCTATAATTTTGTGGCACAATGTCAGGATCCATACTGCTCATTAAATACCTGAGCAACTGAAATTAAAATTGAGGCAACAACAAAATTGCTAATCAACAATGGATGATATGTATGACTTTAGCATATAAATATCTTACATTATGGAATTTCTTATCATTGTACCCCTAAATAAGACTGGCACGAAGTGAATTCTATTGTTTGTAAATCTTCCAAACTCTTCCCCTTGTTGAGAATCTGTCAAGAGATTTTCATATTCCCAATGAATTTTTCTTTGTAATTTTCATACCATTAGAAATTACCAAATGTTCCCACTAACATATATTAAGGCATTTATTTGAAACTATTAAAATAATATATGATATGCCATTGTTAACACAAGAAGAGCTTTTGAAATCCATCTTCTGGATGAGGGCTAAGTTAATCAAACTGCTTATCCTCACATGAACTAATATCAATCCTCCAGACATTCTCCTCCTTCGATGAGAGAAGGATAATTCTGAATGTATGGCCCCAGGGATAAATGTCCTAGCAATAAAAAGTAGTAAAGAGAAATAAGGGATATAAAGGACATAGTTACCATAGCCAACTACAATTATCTTATCTCGGTAAAGTCACTCAGCATGTGGGTGGTTGATGTGTCTTTGGCATACCTAAATGAAGAATTGACCTTGTTACATGCTTCCTTAAAGTCCTCCAAAGGATACTGTAAAATGAGCAACAGATACAAAAATTAAACTGTAGTGAAATTTTTCCTTTGTAGGTTCATTGTATGACAATCTATTTCTAAAGCTTTCCTTTATGGTCTACCTGGTTGCCTTTTAATCTTTATATTATACTTCTCTCTTACACACATTCTACATTTCTGCCATGTCTTGGTAGTTCTCAAATTTCCCATTAATGCCAAGATCCCTTGGAACAAAAGTCATGTTCCATAGGATAAAGAATTACTGGTGATTAAGGTAGAATTACAGGAGGGAAACAATCATTCCCTTACCATTTAGCTTCAAGAGCCAATGCTGGCAGGCTGCAACTGCTAATAGAGGCTCTGAAGCACGTGCACGGAAATCTGCTCCAATACCGGCAGCGAGGTAACCGTGGGAATGCTTTTATTAGTTACAATCCTTAAAGGGTAAAATAAGTAAAATAAGAAGTAAAAGATCAAATAAGAAGTGTCTAGATATTTAATTATTTAATTAACACACTGTACAAGAATGCACATACACATCCTAGTAGGAACTCCATACATAAGCTTATTAATGGACTAGAAGCCCTGTGCACAAATTCCATGGGGTGTGTGTGTGTGGGGGGGGGGGGGGCCAGGGGGTCCCTCAGCCCAGTCTGCACCCTCTCCAATGTGGGCCATCCCTCTCACAATCCAGGACTGCTGGCTCCCAACTGCCCACCTGCCTGCCTTCCTGATTGCCCTAAACCACTTCTGCCTGCCAGCCTGATTGATGTCTAACTGCTCCCGGATAGCCTGTTTGCCCCCAACTGCCCTTCCTTGAAGGCCATCTTGTGGTGGCCATTTTATGTCCACACGAGGGCAGGATCTTTGACCAAATGGGGGCAGCTATCTTGATCTTGTGTGTTGGGGTAATGATCAATCTTCATATTACTCTTTTATTAGATAGGATAGAGGCCTGGTGCACAGGTGGGGGCCATTTGGTTTGCGCTGAAGGGTGTTCCAGATCAGGGTGGGGGTTCCCTTGGGGTGTGGAGCTGCCTGGGCGAGGGGCTTATGGTGGTTTGCAAGCCCGCCATACCTCTGGGCGACCCAAGTAGAGGCCCTGGTATCTGGAATTTATTTACATTCTACAATTGAAACTTTGTAGCCTGGAGCAGAGCCAAGCATTCTGCTCACTCTGTGGGGTTTATTCACCTTCTATAATTGAAACTTTGTAGCCTTAAGCAGGGGCCTGGGCCGGCCAAGGCAGGTGGAAAGCTTGGCTTCCTCTGTTGCAGGGGCAACCCTCACCTGCTCTCTCCAGTTCTGTGGCTGCGGCCATTTTTCTTGGGATTTATCTTCTATAATTGAAACTTTGTAGCCTTGAGTGGAGGCTTGGACCAGCCAGGGTGTGTTGAAAGCTTGGCTTCCTCTATTCCTGGGGAAACCCAAGCCTCCCTCCTGCTCTCTGTGGCTAGTAGCCATCTTGTTTGAGATTAATTTGCATACTCACTCTGGTTGGTAGGCATGGCTGGTGGGCGTGGCTAGGGGTGTGGCAGAGTGATGGTTAATTTGCATATTACTCTTTTATTAGGTAGGATGATACTCATAGTGGACAAAGGATTAAAGGCTGTATTCTGCCAGTAGATTGCAACCACTGAAAACACATTAATAAAAGTGTTACATTAATTAAAACTGCTCTTCATACTGCCCAAAATCATGAAAATTTGAATTTTTAAAACATTTGGTGAATAAACTTAGCAGAAGAGAATGCAATTCTAGACACACACAAAAAAAGCATTTAAAGAAGGATGGAGTTATAAAGATAGCTAGAGATAATTCAGTGCAATTTGAATTCTAGAGAGAGTATTAATCTTGGAATTTTGCAATGAAAACTCTGTGGAAATGAGGACATAATTGTTTTCATATGTTTATTTTAATTTTATTCCCTTTTAATTGAATGTTATGCTTTAGAAAATCTGATTGTGGCTCTAGCTGGCTTTGCTCAGGGGATACAGCATTGGCCCGCAGACTAAAGGGTTCCAGATTCGTTTGTGGTCAAGGACACAGATCACTTGTGGTCAAAGACACAGACACAGGTTGCAGGCTCATTCCCCAGTGGGGTGAGTGCATAGGCAGCCAATCAATGATTCTTATCATTGATGTTTCAATCTCTACCTCTTCCTTCCTCTCCGAAATCAATAAAAATATATTTAAAAAAAAAAAAAAAAAAAAAAACTTTGTGGTTCCAAAATCAGGTTATACAGTTTAATACAAACCACTGGAAACAATCACTTTGTGTTTCTTTTCTGAATATTTGTCTTGAAATAAACTTGTACTGGTGAATACTCTAGAAATGCTTTGAAAATCTACAGAAATGGGGGAAATGTGTCAACTGATAATCCTCAGCACTCTCTAAGAAAACTCTCATTTCATGTGTAAGAAAAAATAATATAAAGTTTTTAAGTGCAATACTGAATGTCAAAACTATTTATTATAAGCATTTTATAAATATATTTTAAACTTCAATCACTTTCTTGATTTCTTTCTTTTTAATTTAAATTATTTATTATTTAAAGTATTACATATGTTTCCTTTTTCACCCCATTGATCTCTCCCTGGCCACACCCCCCCCCCCCCAGTACATGCCCTCACCCCCTACTGTCTGTGTCCATTTAGTTATTCTCATATTCATGCATATAAGTCCTTTGGTTGATCTCTTACCTTCTCACTCCCTTCCTAGCCTCATAGGCTGGACAGTCTGTTCCATGCATCTCTGTCTCTCGATCTATTTTTTTGTTTATCAGTTTATGTTGTTCATTATATTCCATAAATGATTGGGATCATGTGACATTTATCTTTCTCTGACTGCCTTATTTTGCTTAGCATAATCTTTTCCATGTCCATCCGAGCTGTTGTGAATAGTAAGAGTTCTTTCTTTTTTACAGCAGTGTAGTATTCCATTGTGTAATATACCCCAGTTTTTTAATCCACTCATCTGCTGATGGGCACTTAGACTATTTCCAGATTTTAGCTGTGGCAAATTGTGCTACTATGAACATAGGTGTGTGTGTGTGTGTGTATATATATATATATATATATATATATATATATATATATATATATATCTTTTCTGATTGATTTCACTTTCTATTTGACATTCATCTGGTATCAGACTAGCCCTCTCACTGTAAATAAGAAAATCAAATAAACAGTGTGTGTTCGTATGTGTGTGTGTGTGTGTGTGTGTGTGTGTGTGTAAACGCATATAAATATACATTTATCAACTGTTTTATGTCATTGGACAACAGTAAATGCAAGAACTTTATCCTTGAGAGCATGGATATGCACAAGAAAAGTCCCCCATTCATTACTGTTATCTATCTGGGGACAAATTCTTGCCCATGTGTAGAAAGTAGAATCCAAACAATAGATGTGGTCCTGCTGAGTGGAAAAGGCAAAAATCAGAGTTTAGGGCAGATGTAGCAGGTCTAATTTACAAATGAAAGCGATATAGAGGAGAGAAATTCAAAGAAGTTAAGATGAAGTTCTCCCAAATTAGTTAAGGATTGGGTTGTCTATACACAGAATGAGGCTGCACATTTGTACCAGAAGTTGGCCACAGTGAGGTGGTGAATGAAGCATAGATACCAGAGGCTGAGAGATGCTGGGGACTTTAGGGTTCTGACACATCCCTAGTACACTGGGCTTCTAACAGAGACTCCATGGATGCCAAGCTTTAGTAGTTATGTCCTCATTCTCAAACAAAACTCCTATAGACTCAACCTATCCCATTTTAACCTATTCTGAAACTGGGCCTCAATATCCACAGAGGAGATTGATTATTGCTAATTTAGAGAGGTTTGAGAAACACACTGAGCTTTACTCAGATATAAATGGTGTAGCATCAACCCTATCCAATTTCAAGGAGATCAGTCAGTAATTTTACTGCCCACTAAAATAAAAATCAGTGCTTTTAGAAGACAGTAAAAGAACCTAGAAACTTCTAATATATAATCTATCATGTGTAATATAAAATTAAAAAATTACTAGTCACTCAAACATGAAAATAGTTTCCATACCAAAAATAAATATAGCCAATAGAGGCCAATCCAGTGATGGCACAAATGTTGTATTTATCAAATTGCATCTATTATAAAATATTTAAATACATATAAAATATACTTTAAAATATAGTCTTAAGGAGCAAATGGATCATCTGCAAAGAATAATTGGAAACTATGAAGGAGAACCCAAAGGAAAGTATTGATGTGAAATTTACAATCATTAAAATAAAAAGTTAACCTGATTTCCAATAGCCAATGTAGTATAGAGTTAAAATCCAAAGTATAAAATAAATATCCATGACCTGATACTGAAAAAAAAATTAAGAAAATAATAGCAAAAAAATCACTTAACATTTGAATATTATATAACAGAGAATGTTAGGTTTGAGTCTTTTCCTATCAAGGGGCATTTGGGAATTCAGATAGTAGGATAGGGATTAATGATAACACTGGCCATCCTAATATTAGATTAATTATGGAAATGAATTGTCATGGTATAAATAACTCTTGTTATGTATTTTAAAGCTGTTAATAGATATAAATTCTAACACATTTTAAAAGTAGATGTGGGGAAAGAGTTATAGGTTATGGGACTTGTGATGAAATAATGAAGTATAAAGGCAGATGAAGAGTACTTCTTTCAATTTTATGTCAAAACCATATATATAGTTGATAACTAAGAAGCAGTGGATTTATGCAGCATTGAGAGAACCACCAGAGAAGCCATCCACACTTATTTTCTTACATTATGTACACAGACACTTCATAAAAATGATTCAACCTTTCTTTGTCACCATCTCTTTTCTATTATACTCATCTATTTACTGCATATACTTGTCAAAGAAATTTAAGAATTCAATGATTTCAGATGAGATCAGCTTGATGTTTATATTTCTCAGTGTTAAAAAAAAAAAGCTCATAATAACTTTAAGTGCTTCACAAAGGCAGAAATGACCTATTTCAGGTCTGATTTGCTCATTATTTTGATGGATTTGCAAGGAAGGTGCAAGCATTATTCAGAATCCTTTTCAGTAGCATATTTCCCCCTCTTTCTCCCCACTAACTGTGTAACTAGGATTGAAAATAGTTCTTAGTGTTGTTTCTCTGCTGCATGTAGGTAGAAGTTGGAGCAGGCTATGTCTGTGCTAATCTGGATATTTTAAAAATGTTAATTTTTCATATGGTTTCCATCGCTCACTTTTCCAAATTATTGAATAGTTGTATGTATACTTCTGGCTCTCACCCTGAAAGCTGATTCATTCACATTATAAAAGAAAAAAAATACAGCCTCTTGTTAATCATTTTATTTAATACAGCTTTTCCCAGGAAGATTCAATCATTCTGGCAACCAGGCTGCAATCCAATCTTTTTTCCATTTACAATGAGCAAATTCAATTCCCCACATCTCTGTTTTAAAGGAAATTTAATTGTGGATGGAGCTGATAAGCTAGTAGTTTGACACTTGGATGTTAAATCCAGTGGGCTAAAGACGATGAATCAATGTTGATTTCCATTGAACTGAACAAAATGTGACTTATTTCATCAGGATCAAACGTCTTCACTTTATTCAATAATAACATGAAGATACATTTCCAATTTCAGGTGTCTCATATTTAGCAAAATTAACAAAACCGATACAATTATATAATCCCTATTACTAGGATACAGATTATTTGTGATATATATTTACTTATAAAATCTTATGATTTAAGCAGGTACTAGTAAAAACACACATTTTTCCAATTTAGTTAATTAGTTATGTAATTGAAACTTCTGAAATCTTTGCTCCAAAGCAACAAGATCAATGCAGAATTAAGTCAATGTAGTAAGATTACATTTGGTAATGTTACTGCTATTAAAAAAAACACCACTAAAATTCATTAATAAAATATTTGGATCAATCAAAATAAAGGGTGAATAAATGTTTCAGTTGTAGCTCTGGCATTGGAATCAGATGTGGATTATAGCTTCAATTCTGTTTCTACCAGTTTATTTACATAATCCATCAGAACCTCACTTTTCTTCATTTGGGAAATGGAAAGCTGCCTTAATGAATTTTGCCAGTGCTAAATTGAATATGTACATGCGTATCGTGTGTTTGTGTGTGGGTATATTTATGTGTATAAATCACATTGTCTGCTCAACTGTGATGTCTTGTAGGTATTTCCTCTGAAATATTTTATTTTTCCACTTGTAATTATTTGAATTATGAATTACATTTTTGGTAATTTGATGAATATGACATTCACATCATTTTTAGTTGCCCTAAGTCATAATTGATAGCTTTTGAATGAAAACACTTAAAAGAGTAATTCTTCATTCACAATTAAAATAACATCTTATTTTGGTTCAATTTAGAGTTTACAGTTCAATTTAGAGTTTACAGTTCATAGTGTTTCTTTACATATGATAACCTTTAAGGCTACCAACAACTCTTGAATATTAACATCTTTACTTCACATATTAAAGAGAACTGGAAGTTTAGAGAATGCTCCAGTTTGACTACAGTTACAAACAAAAGTAAGAGGATAGAGAAAAGAATCTGAGAATAGAGACTGAACCCTTTAAACATAACTTGGAAGTGTTTTCTTTTTGTTTTGTTTTTGTTTTGTTTTTAATGCATTAGGCAAATATGCATGGTAGACATTACTGTGAACCTTGTAAGATCTCTTCTTCCATTCATTAGTGGCCCTGGGCACACAGATACCCAGTCAGGGTTTCACTCCAGCCTCCATTTCAATGCCAGAAAGTCCAGGGAAATGAAATGTGATCATAATTGATGTAACTTCTGCCCAAACCGGTTTGGCTCAGTGGATAGAGCGTCAGCCTCTGGACTGAAAGGTCCAGGGTTCAATTCTGGTCAAGGGCATGTACCTTGGTTGCTGGCACATCCCCAGTAGGGGGTGTGCAAGAGGCAGCTGATCAATGTTTCTCTCTTATAGATGTTTCTTGCTCTCTATCCCTCTCTCCTCCTCTCTGTAAAAAAAAAAAAAAAAAAAAAAAAAAAAAAAAAAAAAAAAATCAATAAAATATATATATTTTAAAAAAAAAAAGAATTGATGTAACTTCTGAATCATACTGCTAATGGAAATGTGGGGGTGCTATCTCTTTTTGGCTCTTTCTCTTTTTTTGGACTATTTTTTACATCAGTTTAGGATAAAAATCCAAGAGGATATTTCTAAATGTTGAAAACTATTCCAACAGAAATAGAATTATCATCATGAAAGAATATAGCATTGTGGAGTTCTTATTAGATGCAAAGGCTTTGCTTTTAGATTCTAAAAGAATAAAAGCTTAGCACCTCTCTCTCTCATATCATTTAACTCAGCAGCACAGGAAAGGAATCAATTCAGTAGTGAGACTTTGCTGGAGAAAACAGGAGGCTTTTATTAAAAGACAGATATGGAAGAGAAAAGTTGACTTTTTGTTACAAATCCCTTGCTCAATATTTATCATCATTGCCCAAATAGTTAGCCTTTCAACTCTGCATGAAGTAGACTATAGGGAGAGTTAAACATTTCCCCAGAAAGCAACTTTGAACATGTTTGTCTGCCAAAATCTATTGTCTTATATTTTGATTACATTATATTGATAGTACTATTTTGGACTTATGTCCCCGCTAGAGATGTAAAGAAGAAAAAATGCCTTTGAATGCTATGTCAGTTAGGTTTACACTCTACCTTCTATGTTTTCCAACTCTTTAGAAAAAATTACTAAAGCACTTCAAGCCTCACCTACCTTAAGTGTAAAATAAATACAAATTATTAATTGATTTTGCAATTGTGAATTTTCAATAAACAGAAAAGCATCAGAAATAACAAATAGTTGTCACTCTTTGAGTGCAAAGTACATGCATTTTGATATTTATACTATGTGTCCCAACTG
This sequence comes from Pipistrellus hanaki, assembly GCF_964339955.1. NCBI lineage: Eukaryota > Metazoa > Chordata > Mammalia > Chiroptera > Vespertilionidae > Pipistrellus > Pipistrellus hanaki. Next base: position 44,265,769 of record NC_140512.1, on the reverse strand, counting down.
TGTGTAACAGTAATATGATGTAAGTCACACAGGCAATTTAAAATTTTCCATTAGTCAAATTAAAAAAGATTTTAAGTAGAATTAATATAATAATGCTTTCTGTAACCCAATATAGCCAAAACTCATTGCAACATACAATCAGTAGAAAAATAATATATTTTGCATTCTTATTTATGTATATCAGGCTCTGTGATCAGTTACATGTATTTTACCTATAGCAATCTCAATCTGGATTGGCCACATCGTGTTTTTAATCACATGTTACCAATGGTGACTGTATTGAACAGTGTAAATATGTTTATGGAAGTTATTCAATAAATGTTTTTCCATCAATAAGGACCCAAAATACAGATAAACGAGAGGGTAGTGAGATCAAAGATATTTCTCTTAGCCAGTATTCAGAAAATGACACATAATTACAGTAGAATAAAACAACATGTAGTGTATCATTATTGAGAATGTGTAAGTGCTTTATTATCTTGATCATGATCTTAATCAAAATGGATCTTAATAAATACATTATTAACTATTCATAAATAGGCTAAGATGTCATTCTATTAGAGCATAAATGGGAAGACACACCTTGGGTGAACAAATGATTTTCCTAAACCTCATGGATTGTTGTAAAATGAAGCCTTTTGAATAAGTTCTAAGGCTATTTTTTATTGTTATTTTCCATGCTTTCTTTTGTCTATTTTTATTCATCTATAGTAGGGACATATTGATGACAATACATATTTATAATTTTATTTATAGACTTTGAAATTATCTAACAAATGCATTCAAAAAATACCTGAGCATAAAGTGCAACCTTAAAGCATGCTTTAACTGCCAGGAAAATTAAAGCTTTCTTTCATGAGGCGCCTACAAAATTGTTATTCTTGGCTCTAAACAGTTCCAGATCAAATACAAAATGAATATTAAAATACTTGCACTGGAAATATCTATTATCCCTGAGGGATAAAACTTGGCATAAAATTTCTTTAACTTTTTGAAAAACTGAATTTATTTATTTACTATATGTATCTTATTCTGGAGCTTTACTAAATTAATTAAAATATAAAACGTGAGTAAAATGTATATTATAATTATTTGTGGGCTATTGTGTGACAGAAATAAAAAATCTAAATTAATCAACTATAAAGAGGGCACATAGTTAGCTTGTATGAAATAAAAAATATCTAATAAATATATTTGCTTATGCCATAAAAACAATTTAGATAAGAAAATATTCCAAAAATAAAAATTAGTGATAAAATATAAATATTAGGAATAACTTTACAGCAACTTCACAGATAAAAGAAAAAACAAAAAATGTATATTAATAAGAGGAGAGTAAACATTCTGTTGTTAGATATGGCACTAACTATTACAAACACTTGATTTTTGAATTAAATACTGTATTTCAAAATGGATGGAAAAATATTAGAGTTGTCTGAAATTCCTTTAAAATTAGCCAAGAATATGAAAGGAGGCAATTAATATACCACTGGTCAAATAGCCATAATTTTATGAGTGGGGCTGTGAGGGAGTTCTAATAACCTGTGTGTTAGGCTCTATGACCAATGGTCTACGTCACTTAAGCTCTTTTCCTTCTTGTCCTTTTTGCCTTCTTCGCCTCAATATGGACATCTCCCCTCACCCCAAACATATCCCTATTGATTTCAGAGAGGAAGGGAGAGGTAGAGAGAGACAGAAACATCAATGATGAGAGAGAAGCACCGATCCACTGCCTCCTGCATGCCCCACACCAGGGATTGAGCCCACAACTTAGGCATGTGCCCTGGTTCATAGGTCGATGCTCAATCACTGAGCCACGCCAGCTGGGCTGGACACCTTTTATTGATGTGTTTTGCATTACACCAGTGCTATCATATTAAAAAGAGGGTGGTATTAGAACCACCCACTGGGTTGCTCATTTCAGATATTTCCTATTTCATTTCTAGCATTTAATGATCATGATTATTAGATCTCACTAGTCATTAAAAGTGTCCATCCTTTCCTCTGGTTGACCATCTTTTCCTCTATATTTAACATATCAATAATAATTATTGTAAACTCCTCACCTACTAAAATCAGTATTTGATCATCTATTTCTATTGTTTATTTTATTCTCTAGGTAATAGGTAATTTATCAGATAGTCATAACTTTTTATATATTTTTATCTTAATGTAGAATTTTCATTCACTGTTTCTGTAGTTATTAATCATTTGGCAGATACTGCGTATTATAAAAAGAGTAAAGACTTCAAATGGTGACACAGTTACCCAGAGAGCATTCCCCATTTCCTCGGTTAATTTTGGGGCTGGTCCTCTCCATGTAATATAGGATTAAGCTTGTTCAAAGCAGGATGGAAGTTTCAGAAAATTTAGCTACTTTTGGTTAACCACCATTACACCACAACTTTATTGTCCTTTAGTACTTTTAATAGAATATCCGTGGTACTTTGTCAATATTGAAAGACTATGTTTCGTTCTTCCTGATGTAATTTTTAAAGGTATTCCCTTTAGTTTTTATCCAGTAATGCTTCAAAATTTGGCAAGTGTCTTAAGAGGAATTTTCTCTTTGGTTTTGAGGGCTGCTCCATCCTCTGACCTTAATATATCAGCACACACAATGTCAAACTCCGGTTTCTATTTCCTCTAGCAGCCACCTTCTGACAACGGACTCATGACCTCCATCTGAGCCCTCAATCAGTGCTCCTACATTATATTGGCTGCAGATTCTCACTGTAAATTTACCTCTCATTCCACAGAAGCTTCATCTTTGACCTATTTTGCATCTGCTTAGATTTAATTTATTTTTCAACACCAAAGCATGGAATGTCTATGGGAGATTTCACAATTTTCTGCCCGGTTCCTTAGACCTCAAAATCTTCACATTTTGTCACCCAATCCCTCGCATTAATTAAAGCTTTGCTGCTTTGCCTTTTTCTAGCAATGGTCCATTCTCCAATTGTAAGTTTTTTGCCCAAATTTGGCAAATATATTTATTCTATAAGGCAGCTGCATATCCGTTAAATCACTTCTGAATGATTCTCCCCTCTATAGAAAAAGTGGAATACCAAGGAACTCACAAGAGAAGCTGTTAATGCCTTGAGACTTGAAGCATCATAACAGACCAGAGTATAGGTTTCAATTTTTTTTATTTAAAAAATCTATAGATAAAAACCATTTGGGCCTTTTTGTCCTTTAAGGAGGAACAACACAATTCTCAGAGTTCTATCATGTGTCAGATTCATTATCTGCCACTAGCTATCACGGATGACTTTGATAATTATAAAGTTTGTTATTTTTTCTAGTAAATTATTGTTTGTTATAAATCTATAATGTACCATTGGTAAAAGGCAGAAAGTATAAGGTATACGGATGTTAAAATAGAATGAGTTTGTTAGGAGCATAAATTCATTAAATTTATTTTAAGATGTTGATCACAATTACAAATTGTATTCTGCTGATCAAAGATTTTATGTAGCACATCAGAATGAATATGGTGTTAAAAACAAAGGTTAAAGGAAAAAAGAGTGATGATCACATTGGTGTGTTTTTTTTTTATTAACTGAGAATAAATACCATTCACATTTTATATGTGTTACTTTCATAGATATAATTTCAAATATCTTGAGACCTTTCGTCATCTTTCCAATTAGAAGTAAGACATAACATAAAAATAAGCCAATTCATTTTTTAGTGTTAAATTCAAAAGTAAAAGTTGTTTCTACTTTTATCTGATAACCTGACATAAGACTAATTTAATCATATATATTCTATGATAAATTCAGAGTCCAAAATATACATTGCATGGAAATTACCATTTTATTTAATTTTAAATTTTTATTTTTTGAAATATGTTACTGATTTTAAAAAGAGGAAGGAAAGAGAAAATATATTTGTTGTTCCACTTATTTATGCACTCATTGATTCATAAACTTGTCTTATTGGGAATTGAACCATAGATTTTGCTTATTAGGACAATATTCTAACCCTGTGGTCGGCAAACTGTGGCTTGTGAGCCACAGGCAGCTCTTTGGCCCCTTGAGAGTGGCTCTTCCATAAAATACCATGGTCTGGGTGAGTATTTTGAAGAAGTGGCGTTAGAAGTTTAGTTTAAAAAATTTGGCTCTCAAAAGAAATTTCAATTGTTGTACTGTTGATATTTGGCTTTGTTGACTAATGAGTTTGCCAACCACTGTTCTAATCAATTGAACTACTTGACCAGGGCTGAAAATGGTATATTAAAATTTTGTAATTGTCAACGATGTTTTCATTATACAAAAAATTACTAAATCAATAGCATACCCCTTATTAAATGATACAAACATCTTTATTAGAACTCTCTCCGGTACATCATTTGGCCTTTATCTATATTTGTTGAATAAATGCATAACTATTACAAAGATTATATCCAAATCAATAATGTATATTCATTGAGCTTAATTACATTTGATTCAAATTATATTTGTTTTGGTATAGTGGTTATACATTTATATCACTTCATAAGTGATCCACCCAATGAGTCTAATATCTACGTGTCACCATACATAGTTTTACCATTTACTTTACATCTGTATGACTGTTTCTATAACTTCCAATTTGTACTTAATTCCTTCATAATTTTCATCCTTCCCTCCATCATCCCAACCTCCCTCCAGTTATCTGTATGTTTGCTTGTTCATTTATTTTGTTTTCTAGATTGCACATACAAGTAAAATCATATAGTATTTGGCTTTCTCTGACTTATTTCACTTGGCGTTATAACACTTGGAGTTATAACTTCTACGTCTATCTATATTGTCAAAATGGTAATATCTTATTCATTCTTGTGGGCAAGTAATAGCCCATTGCATATTTGTACATATCTTACTATGTTTTTAATTTGCATTTCTCTGATGATTACTGATCTTGAGCAGCTTTTCATAAGTCTCTTGGCTATCTGTATGTCCTCTTTAGATAAATGCCTATTTAGGACCTCTGTGTTTTTTTTTATATATATATTTTTTATTGATTTTTTTTTTTTTTACAGAGAGGAATAGAGAGTTAGAAACATTGATGAGAAACATTGATCAGCTGCCTCCTGCACACCTCCTACTGTGGATATGCCTGCAACAAAGGTACATGCCTTTGACTGGAATGGATGCAGGCCGACGCTCTATCCACTGAGACATACTGGCCAAGGCGATTTTTTAATTTGATTCTTTTTTTTTTTTAGTATTAAGTTTTATGAGTTTCTTTTTTTATATAGTTTGAATTTTATTCTCTTATCAGATGTATCACTAGAGATTATCTCCTCTCATTCAGTAGTGTGTCTTTTCATTTTGTTAATGGTTTCCTTTGCAGTGCAAAAACTTTTTAGTTTATAGTCCAATTTGTTTCTTTTTTTCTTTTTTTTCCCGTCTGAGGAGAAAGATTTAAAAAAATATTAATCAAAGCAATGTCAAAGAGTTTGCTATCTATTTTCCTATCCAGCCCCAAAGCTGCATTTCCTTAAGGTTAGTGATGTTAAGCATCCTAATGTCTCTATGCCAAATGTCTCCTGGCCACTTGTATGTCCTACTTGGAGGAAAGTCTATTCAGGCTCTCTGCTCATTTACTCAATATCAGATGTATTATTGGTGAATATTTTCTCCCATTCAGTAGGCTGATCTTTTGTTTTGATGATGGTTTCTTTTGCTGTGCAAAAGCTTTTTGGTTTCATGCAGTCCCATTTGTTTATTTTTCTGTTTCTCTTGCCCAAGGAGATATATCAGAAGAAATTAATAAGAGCAACATCAAGGAGTTTACTGTCTATGTTTTCTACTGGGACTTCAATGGTTTTAGGTTTTACATGGAAATCATTAACCCATTTTGTAGATAGTGTAACAAAGTGGTCTGGTTTCATTTTTCCCCTATATCTGACCAGTTTTTCCAACACCATTTATTAAACACTATGCTGTACACCTGAAACCTGAGGCTGGTATAATATAGAATGCCAACTGTAACTGAAAAAAAAAATAGGAGTAGAAAAGTAAAATAAAACAAAGTAAAAAATAAAAGGTCATTGGTGGTTTTTCATATATATATTTGAAACACTGCTATTTAGGTGGCCTTTATCAGCAATGCTTATTTATTCTGGTTATTTAATTTATATGCTAGTTCCAAAAATAGTGCTAACCTAAAAATAAAAGGTTTTTCAAAGTAAGAGATAACATGCATTTAGTTAAGATCAATAACAGTATCCGTTTGGGATACACTGATTCAGGCAAAAGCACAAGTAGTTTCGATTAGGAGACCTAACCAAAGGGCATTTATGAAAGACAGGGAATAATTACATTAATAGAAGGTTCTTTTATTGGTGCAGATAACATAGTGATGTTAATTCTAAACAATGTTTTCAATTTTTAGTTCAATAGTCATAACTGCTTATTTACTGTCTTTGCAAACAGTTCTTTAGGGCACAATGTTGCTTTATTCCTAATCCAAAGGTTATTTTGCTCTGCTTCACTATGCCAAAGATTTGAGGCAATAAGAAGTGCAAGGCAGTTCCTCCAGCTCCATTTTCAGGTGACTGAATTTATTATTATTTTTATATATAAAAGCCTAAGCGACCAGATCATCAAGAGTCAGATGCTCCAACTGGTATATATGATGTGCACTGACCACCAAAGGGCAGATGCTCAATGCAAGAGCTACGGTAACTTGGCAGCTGTGGTTCTCGGGCGAGGCACCCAGAACCAGAGAGCAGGGAGCCTGATTCCAGGGTGTGTGACCTGAGAACTATTCTCTCCCACTCCAGGACCCCTCGGGGGATGTTAAACAGCTGGTTTCAGCCCGATCCCCACAGGCCAGGCTGAGGGACCCCATCAGGTCTCTGGTCCTATAAAATAAAAGGCTAATACACAAATTGACTGAACAGCAGAACTACTAGTCACTATGATGCGCACTGACCACCAAGGGGCAGACGCTCAATGCAGGAGCTGCCCCCTGGTGGTCAGTGCATTCCCACAGGGTAAGCACTGCTCAGCCAGAAGCCAGGCTCAGGACTGCTGAGTACAGTGGCAGTGCTAAGGATGTTCAACTGTTGGAAATCCCCCAAGGGCTCGGGGACTGCGAGAGGGCACAGGCCAGACTGAGGGACACCACTGGAGTGCATGAATCTTGTGCACTAGGCCTCTAGTTTTTAAAAAGGACAATATTTTTATATTTTCTCATCATCTCATAAATTACTATGCAATAACCTTTCCTTTGTGGACTCCTATCAAAACTTCTAAAAGTGGAATAATATTTTTATAATATCTTCTTTTAACATATAATTATTATTCCCTCACATAACTCTACTAGCTTAAAAATCATGGTTTCCCAATATAGAAATGAGCTTAAAACATATGAGGTAAAAAAGCTAGAAAGTTTACGCATTCGCTTTAGTGTGCATAAATGTAAAGAAAGAGATCATTATGAAAGAAATAATTTTGACTTAGAACTTTATAGAGATAGCAATTTTATTTCTTATTTTGTTCATTAGTGGGGGAAAAAATCCTTCACAGCAATATATTTTGTATAATAAAGCAGTTTATGTACCAAAAACAGGAAAATGCATACTTGTAACCTCAATTACAAATTGAAGAATCATATTAAATATTAGGTAATGATATTTCTTCTTTTATAGAAAGAAAAAAATACATCGGGATTTATTGCAGTCATTAAATGATACATTAAAATTACATTAAGAAACTTAGTTTTCCTCCATCCAAAATCTGAAATACTCCAAGCTTTGGATATCAAAATCTTCCCTCAAGGCATGTTTAAGCTTAACTTTCATGTCATCACAGAATTGGCAACATAATTTTGAAATATTATTTAAAAAATGGAAAGCACAATAACAGGACTATGAACAAACACAGGAAAATGAGAATGAATGGTAGGTGAGAAAAACTACAAAAGGAATGATCAATCTGACAGTATTATTTAAGTAATCAAGTTCAATAACTCTGAGCCCATATGCTGAGTATACAAAAAAAAAATTAAATGTGAGCCAAATATCTTATAATTAAGATGCAAAATACTTTTTATGCTGAATATTTACTTAAAATTTCTTGCAAAAACTCCTTTCAAATCATAATATTACCTTGGTCTATATTTTGTGATATGTATTCACAAATAATCTTTTGGCTTCAGTATGAAATGAAATAATGATTGAGAAAAGTGGGTTTTTTTTGCAAAAGTATATATTTTGAATAAATTAATAAGTTTGCCATGGTGCATTAATTAGCATGTTTAAATTCAATAGCTTTCTGGAAGGGCTGTACAGCAAATCCTTGTTCTGGCTGATGCAGACAGAGCTGCCCTGCCCTCTTACTGACCATGGCGCACAGGTAGCCCAACCAGCTGGCACTGGCTCAGCCCTGCATGCACCAGAAACACCAAAGAGACATCTTGGCAAAGCTATACTCCACTTTTTGGTCAGTACTGATTCATGTAATAATTCCAATTTAAAAACCATTAAAATAGGAATGCTAGGAAGGTATAAAGAGGAAGTGTGTTGTCTGGTAGGCTCAGCTCCTTCTATTAGGGCAGGTCTCACAGTTTCAGAAGACTTAGAACAGCCAATATATTCCTAATGGTGTATGATCACAGGAAATAAATTGCCCAGTGTCATATAAACTTCACAGAGACTGTGCTAATATGGCCTAGTATAGATCTGCTTCTGTTAGCATTTTCATCTCCATTTGTGTTCCCAGTGCTAGGAGGCTGACGGGTGGAGAGAGGAGTTGGGGTCAGCAGGTAAGAGCATAAAAGATATGATGGCCTATGAAATGAAGGCAATGAAAATGCAACAGTTGTTCTTTGAACAACAGGCTTGAGAAAGATGGTTTTTATAATTTCTTCAACCATGGCATGTTTATATCTTCATATATTCCAGCGTTTGCAGTACCTTTTCTCCACTAACCATAAGTTGAAAATTTTATTTTTAAAATGTCACAAAAATTCTAGCATTTAGAAAAGTTTCTCTTCCCTCATTATGCTCCTGCTTTCCACATAAGTAACCTCTATCAACAGTGTATACCCATTCTTTTACTCTTTCTGTATGTATACACACACACAGATATGGACAGTGGGGAAATGTGTAATTGCACATAAGTGCAGACTTACTTTCAATAAAATCACTCATACAATGTCTAATGAGCTATATGGTTCCATTTATATAGAGCTGTTTCATAGAGCTGTTTCATACTCTTATGGACTTTCATATCTTTCTAAATATGTGCATCCATAATTTGTTACTTTTGCTATCAGTTGAATAATGATTAGGAAAATACCTATTAAAATAATGCTGCAATAACATTATTATATAAATACGCATTTGTGTGTATTTGTGAATATTTTTGTAGGGTAGATATTAGTATGCACATTTTCAATTTTGACAGATAAATGTCATCTTGTCAAACTTAAAAGTTGTACCAGACAAAAAGGCTCTACCAATTTATACTTACATCAACTTTGAGAGCACTAGTTTTAATAGACTGTTTAACCATAATAAATTAGATTTTCATTTCCAGTTTTATAATACACTGAATAACAATTGAAAACTTTTGATCAGATTTACTTGCATTACTGATTATGAATGAAATATTTTTATACAGTAATTGGGCATGAGCATTTTTCAACTGAGAATTCCTGCTTTTGTTCATCTTTTTTTTCCCATTAATATATTTTCTTGTCTTGTGAGTTATAGGGATTTTACATATAAATACTAAATATTTTATTGCAATATGTGTTTTTCAATCTGCCTCTTGTCTTTTAATTAAGTTTATAATGAAAATCCTGTGGAGACGGTATATAAATGTAGGTGGTTATATATTTTTCTTTAAACATTTTACACTTTGTCCCATTTAGGAAGAACATAAAGTAGTGGCAGACTTTTGCCCTTTGGACTATTGCCCAATGCCTGTGCATTTGTTGCTGACATCTCTATTTTCATGAAGATAATCTGAAACTCTGGATCAGGTAAAACAAACTCTCCTCTGTCTCCAACGATTGGTCAATGAGTGAACTGTCTTCCAATACAAAATTAGAGCTCATGGCACAAGCCATGTAATATTGATAGAATGCAATTTGCATATTTTTATATTTCATGTTTTACTTAACATGCTCTCTTTTCCTATAGCTTGTTATATATATAGAAAATACAGTTAGTATGTGTTTCCGTATAGTTTTCTGCATCATGGGTAATTTTCCTGCTTTATCGCATACCTTATAGTTTTGAATGGATGCCTTGGTGGGTATGTGCGGGGGTGCGTGTGTGTGTATTTTTTTTTTTTCACATTCCTTTAAATAGTGTTGAGTTTCATTACTTAAATAATGTGGTATCTACCTGTCTTGCTTTAAGGTTTAAGGTTTTTTTTTTTTTTTTTTTTAAGCAAAACCAGACAGAGTTTAGTCTTAGTCTAAGTCAAATTTTTACCCATTACTAAGGAAACTTTTTTCTGAGTCATCTTCCCAATAGCCTCTGAAATATGGGGCTTTCCACTGTGGGAATAGGAACTATATTTGGCTCTGTGTGCGCTCTGAGGGTTGCTTCCCTCTGTTTATTTTACATGGTTGTTTCCTTGCCATGAAAACTGATCAGTACTCAGCTGAAGATTCAAAGAGGACTCTCCGTACAACTCCACATTCTCTGTGTAGCTTTCTGCTCTCAGGATTCTGCCCTGTCAACTCCAGCCTCCTGTCCTACCCAGGCACTTGACTTCCTCTCCTCAACTCAGTGCCCAGGTTCACCTCATTGTGATGGAGTCCCCAGCCTCTCTCTGGACAGCATACTATGGCGGTAATAGAGCTCATCCTGCTTACTATCTTTTAGGGAACACTACCCTTAATTGCACCATCTCCAATGCCCTGAAAAGTATTGTTTTATGGTGTCCAGATTTTTACTTGGTGGTTTGGGAGGCTGTAAATTCAGATGCAGTTACTCTATCTTGCTCATAAGCAGCTTTTATCGGTATTTTTTTTTTTTTTTAAGATTACAAGGTGATAAATCCTAAGAATCACTGTTGGAATTTATTGTGCTCTTACTGTTAAATACACATGTAGGTATGGAAAAGAACTTTAATAAACCCATTTAACTTGAATACAATTCTAATATAGTTTTTGCATAGTTTTCATAAACTTATGACCAGTTATTCAAAGTCAGCAATCAAAGTAGTACTTTAGTGTAATAAATATTAGTATATATCCTGATAAATACAGTATGTTTGGAATCATATACATGAAATGACTAATGTTTTTGCCAAGCATTTTATGGAGGAGACTAATCAAGAGAGATGGATAAGGTTAAGCCATGATTGTTTTTAAAGGTAAGTCATTAAAAGAAAGGCACTTCACATGAAAGTTTATTTCTAAATATGCTTGTTCCCACACCTGAAATTGTTTGTCAAATTTCAATGTATTTTTATTTATTTTCACTATTTTATTTTTATATTCTGGATGTTTTTTACAAAATTTGCAGAAAAGTATTCAATTGCCATTAAACTGGAATTATATTGTGCCTTAGAAAAATAATTTGGAATTCTATTTGACATCCATATTTTATCTACTTAGGAATTTAATATAGTTCTCTGGTTAATGCTTTATATTTTTCTTCAGTAAACAATCCATTTATCTTTATAAATGTCTCAATATAGAATATTTTCATAGATAAGGCCAAGAAAACAAAAGCATTCCATTTCACATTAACTTAGTTATTGAGTGTTATTAAATATGTTTTACTTTAGAGATTTTAATCTTTTGTTTTAGAAGTATTAAATCGGGAAACTGAAATTTCAGGAAGACTTTTGGTTTGAAACAAATATATTCTCTTAATTAATTAAAAATTAGTTTTAAGCTTTTAAACAGAAATATTTCTGTTTACCATAATGGTGAAACAAAACTTCACAATGATAAAAAGTGAGATTTATGGAACTCTAGTTCGATTGAGAAAAAAACAAAACAAGGTTTCAATTGTGGTAAATTCTGCCTTTACTTTTGGATAATAGGCAACCTGAATAGGCAGAAGTTCCTAAATTTCTATAATTGTCTTTTGATACAAAGATTTAAGGCCTACACTAGAAATGCTCAATGAGGAAAGAAGGCCCTGGGTTTCACCAGGATTAACTGGGAAGTTTTCATTTTGCAACTCTACCCACCTGTCCTGTCCAGAGACAGTTCAACATGGAGAGGAGAGGTGCCTATGGAGCCAGATTATGTAGACTTGAGAACTGACTCTTCCACTAAGGTCACAGCACTAGTCCTAGTGCTTACTTCCCACATCTTAGGATCTTCAGCTCTAAATGCAAATCAAAAGTAAGTCATAGAATTGTTTTGAGGTCGAAATAAATCCTCAATAAATGTTAAATATTAGCAAACATATAGGAGTGATGGGACAGAAAAAATGGACATACACCCTGCAAAACCCACCAGACAACAAGGAAGGAGAGGAGCAAAATGGATTCTTCCCCCCTCTACCCCCCTTTTATTTTCCTTCCCATCATAGCTCCAATTTTTGTATCATCATGATGTGATAGTCTTTACGACAGTTCTCCTTTATTCCTATTTTGCTGAGGGCTTTCTCATGAATGGGTGTCAGATTTTATGAAATTCATCTTCCACATGAGTTGATCTGATCATATAACATTGTTGTACTGTCACGTAATTATACAATTTTATGCATTGTTGGGAAATTTTTTATGTATGTTGCTGCAAGATGTGATCTTCATTTTCCCTTTATCTGGTTATTAGGATAATGTTGGTTTCATAAGCATTAGAAAGTGTTCCCTCTGCTTCTTTATTCTGAATGGGATGTGGAGAATTGGTATTCTTTATTAATAGTTTGACAGTATTCATAAGTAAATCAACTGTGCTTATTTCTTTTTTTTTAAATATATTTTATTGATTTCTTACAGAGAGGAAGGGAGAGAGCTAGAAACGTCAATGAGAGAGAAACATCGACCAGCTGCCTCTTGCACACCCCCTACCAGGGATGTGCCTGCAACCAATGTACATGCCCTTGGCCAGAATCGAACCTGGGACCTTTTAGTCCGCAGGCTGACGCTCTACCGCTGAGCCAAACCGGTTTCGGCTGTGCTTATGATTTCTATTTAGGAAGTTCATTAATTATCAATT